>NW_027130842.1:14800000-16000000 GCF_026122565.2 Emydura macquarii macquarii | reverse complement strand
CCTATGAAAACTTACACATAAAATAACAGTTTATTTAATCAAAAGCTTTGCTTCCTTCCCAGGAAGATAACAGCCCTCAGTTTACTGCCCACAGAAGAACATATTATTAGTAAAACAATCTCAGCATATTATGTATTGAATGGCTGTTTAAGTAAAACTGGTCTGATCTCTGACACGGTTGAGCTTCATTTGCCAGGTTGCATATACTGTAGAACCTCAGAGTTACAAACACCAGAGTTACGAACTGACCAGTCAACCACACAGCTCATTTGGAACTGGAAGTATGCAATCAGAGCAGCAGAGAAAAAAAAGCAAATACAGTACAGTACTGTATTAAACATAAACTGCTAAACATAAAGGGAAATCAGCATTTTTCTTCTGTGTAATAAAGTTTCAAAGCTGTATTAAGTCAATGTTCAGTTGTAAACTTTTGAAAGAACAACCATAGCATTTTGTTTAGAGTTACAAACATTTCAGAGTTTCGAACAAACTCTATTCACACGGTGTTCATAACTCTGAGGTTCTACTGTAGTTTAGCTACCAAACCATGGCAAAAATTGTTCTCTGTGTTATAGTCATCCCTGTGCCAGATGCTATCATGATCAGGATGACGTGGGTTTTCTGATCTAATAGTTGGAGCGGGAGCCAGGCCAGGTCAGATAACAGGGGATCAGAGTTAGGGCTTGATTTAGGGGCAGGCGACCCAGGCAACCACCAGGATGCAGGCTTTTTTTTTTGGGGGGGGGGGGGGATGCCGGGCTTGGGGTGCTGTTTTTGTTGTTAGCGATTAAAGAGAAAATAGAATGTCTGAAATAAAATGTTTCAGGTATTCTGTATATGGATTCATTTTTCACTAACATCCTAGAATGTTCTGGGCCTTTGTAGAATCTCATGGAACCTTCCACTTTCTGAGAACTACATTTTCCTTGAACCTCATGAACCCATTTCCTTGTGAAATGGGCTACAAATGCAATAAAAATAAGGTATTCAAAAGTTTAACAAATGGAGTGTGTGTGTGTGTGAGAGTGAGTGTGTGAGTGAGTGTGTTAGTGTGTGTGTGAGTGAGAGTAAAAGACACTCCTTCCCTGGGGTGCCATGTGGTCTAGGGCCAGCCCCGATCAGAATCTGCAATACTGCCAGAGGACAGCCCAAGAGTCAAGTGTCAGGAGGCAGGCAGAAGCAGGTTACCAGGAGATCACAGTCAGGCAGAACAAGGGAGACAACCCTAAGCAGGAAAAAAATATAGTTGCATAGATAACCTCCTGTTCCTCTGCTTGGTTTAGTAGAAGTAATGAACCAATCAGGACCCGCCCCCCCCCAGCATTGCCAATCGGCTCCCACAACTGGAGTCCTTTGTCAGAGCTGATCTTCTAGTTCTGACAACTGTTAACAGGTCATGGCTAGCAGGTTGGAACTTACTGGATCTTAAGAGCCCAGTAGACCAGGATTTGACACCCATTATTGCTGACAGATACCAGCACAAGAGCTATGCACCATTCAAACCCTAATGTGGGCTCTGGTGTGTGTGCTATGCATGAGGCTGAATTTCACCTTCTCTGCAGGGATAGCTGGCTATAAGTAAAATGAGGGGATACTTGTCCTCCATGCATATGTTAGCTGCTGTGCACCTTAAATGTAGGATTTCTTTTCTCGATAAAGTTTCACCAACTATTTGGAGTACAAAAAAGATGATAAGTAATAACAGCAAATTCACCTTTCATGAACAACTGTGTTTTAGTGCCTTTCACAGAAGGATCCCAAGCCCTTTACAAATATTAATGAATTAAGTTTCAAAATATCTGTGCAAATTAGAGACTATATCCCCTTTTTTTTTGCAGATGGGGCAACTGGCGCATCAAGAGATCAAGTTCTACATTTTCAAAATCATCTGTTAATTTTGTGTGCCTCATGTTTGGGTACTCAGTTGAAGACACTTTGGTGACTCAAATTGGGCAGCCATAAATGAAGGTCCCTAAAATTAATAAACACTTAAAAATTCTTGTCCAAGTTCACAGCTGCACAATAACTTATATTTTAACATTTCTCCAACCTGTCTGGTCTAGGTACATTTCCAATCCCAGCATGAGATGAGGATAGTCTCAATTTCATAATTACGTAATAGATACAAGTTTTGGAGGGATCCCAGGCAAAAGAACGCAAGTGCAAAACCAAGCCAAACAACTCATAGCAGTAGAAAGCAGCAGAGCAGCAGGACAAAACCAGTGAAGAAATCCACAACGTGTCTGCCTGTCTCTTGTGGTGTCATGGGGTAAGCCCACTCTGTTTTCCCTGATGGGGAGATTTAGGATGCCAGGGATTAGTGGGGCCTCCTCATAGGCACAGACTACCAGACTGTTCCCAATCTCCCAGCCATCCGACTCAAAAGTCCGAGTGGCCGACCGTCAGGCCGGAACTGCAAGGCTTATGAGCCAGAGTCAACAGCCGCCCCTTGGGCCGGGGCTAGGCAAGCAAGCACTCTATAGCCCTGGCCTTCCAGCAGGGCAGGGTAGGCAGACAGTCTATAGCCCTTGACCTCAGGTAGGGCGGGGCAAGAAAGCAGTCTGTAGCTACGGCAGGGGTTTGTGCACCTCTGCAGTCTGAAGCTCAGGTAGTGGGTTGCTGTCAGCCCAAGGGGAGTGGCGAGGAAGGTAAGGGATACGGGCTTGCTGACTCCATCCCGTCCCCATCCCAGGGCCCTGTCTGTGATGGGGGTGGTCACCTCTCTGGTCAGCGGGGATCCCACCACAACATGCTGACCTATTTTGGGTGGGAAATACCACTCACTCCATCTCCCTAGGCTACTTCCTGCCATGCTTGATGCCGTCATCCGGGCTTCATCAGGGTCTTCGGGTTCCCTTGCATCGTTAACTCCCTGGATGTCTGATTCTGGGCAGTTGGCTGTGGCCATCAGGTCTCCATTCAGATCTCCAGGACCTCTGGTTCCCTCAACTAGGGGCTGAAGCAGCTCCCTGCTTAGCCCTCCACCAAGCATCCTTCCTCCTTGGTGGTCAGCCTGGAGCGAGCTGGGCTGCTATCTTTTACACTGGGGCAGCAGTTGGAGCATGCCCAACACAGCTTGGGGGCAGGACTTCTGCCATCTTTCATGTTGGTTTATCTCTTTCCTGATCAGTTTGGGGTAAGTCCACCCCATCACACATGATAATTAATGCTTTTTGAGATATTAAACATTTCTTTGTTATAATAGAAACAGATTTCCCACATCTCCTCTTCCAGCTCTCATGGCCCACCTTTTCTCTGCTTTGTCTGAAATTAGCCACATTTCCCACCACTTTAACAAATGTGGAATACAATTTGAAAATTATCTGTTTGCATTAGTACTAGCAATGAACAATAGCTCACATTTTGAGAGTCAAGGCTTCAATAATAAAGCCTGATTTTCTTCACAATCAGATGCACATGTATGCATGCATACAGACACACACACCATGTGTCTCTGTGAATAAGGCCCAAAACAGCTGCAACCTTCCAGAAATTAATTGGATTCCAGATAATTTGCATTTTGATATAGTTTACCAACAAAAGATGAAGATAGCAAGTTTATTAATGTGCAAAAAAAATCTGTCAGAGAGAAAGTGAGTAGCATTGTGGATCAGCTACCAATCCAAATTTTAATACATGCAGTTCCCTCCAACTCCTCACCTTTATACTACTGTAGTAGACCCTCTAAGGTGGGAATTGATAGGCAATTCTAAAAGGCAGGCAGCTGTTAAGGACTCCTAGTGATTACCTAAGGCCCTTACAGTACTTCATCTGAGTAGGCATTATGATTTGATAATGGCCATTTTCAGACAACACCCAAGGCAATTCTAGGATTTGCTGTCACAATAGACATACTAAAAATAAAGTCAGTGTAAATAG
Organism: Emydura macquarii macquarii; assembly: GCF_026122565.2. Classification (NCBI taxonomy): domain Eukaryota; kingdom Metazoa; phylum Chordata; order Testudines; family Chelidae; genus Emydura; species Emydura macquarii. The sequence goes on along the minus strand of NW_027130842.1, from coordinate 15,996,121 downwards.
ATTAAGAAATTGACAGAATAACAAGGCAGAAAGAATTAGAATGAATACACAAATGCCATATGACAACTAAATGCATTGTGCTACAGAGATGGGATAAGGAAAGTGGAACTGGAGAATTTATCTGCTGGCTGTATGGCTTCAACCTGCTTCCTGACTGTGAGGATGCTTATTTCACTGGGAAGTGAAATCTTTGTTAGATTTCTTATCTATCTGGCTTCCCATTGAAAAACTTTCTTTCTCCTAAACTGAAAGCAAAAGCTCTTGCTCTGCAGATATAAAAACTGTCTTTGGTTTTTCAAACGAGTCAAGTAGTGACCAACTGGCATAACTGGTCACATGGATTTTGGAGTGGGATGGCATTATTGGTCTGATTTTCAGAAGACAGCGTAACCCTCAACTCCCAAGGATGTCAATATGAGCTGTAGGTGCACAGAACCTCTGGCCCTTTGTTTACTTCATGCAAGGTTCCTCAGCAAAGCCTTAGAAAGGATGCAAGTGGGGTTCAACACATGGCTTGCTCTGTTGATTCCATTATTCAGTTTTGTTCTTTTGCCAGAAACAGATGGAATTTGATTTACTCACCTTTAAGATGAACTGTGAAAAACAACAAGTAGCACTGCAGAGGTGAAAAGAGTAAACGACATCAACACAGCATGCACACAGCCCTTACAAATCACATGAACACACTCACTCTTCCCAGAAAGGTAAAAATATGACTGCACAGTTGGACATGCAGAATAGTGACAACTGGCACATGATTTAGTAAAGAAGAAGAGACCTCAGTGTAGTGTTTAGAGTAATGGTAAGAACAAATGTGGAGGAAAATTAAATAAATAATAGCTTCGTTTAACAAGAGTTGGACTAGTCTGCATGAGCTGGAGCATGGCTTCTCTGCCAGGCCACAGAATCCAGGTTGGATTGGCAGGTACAAATGGCCTAGGCAACAGCATCTGAGTACTGCAAATCCAGTGCCCTCAGTGAAGCTCAAGTGGCACTTCCTCGGCACTTTTGAGGGGTTAGGCCTCTATCTGAAAAACATTTAAGGACATGCTTGACTTTAAGCATATGCTTAAGTCTCTGACTTCAGTAGCAATCAAACACATGCTTGAGTGCCTTGCAGACCAACTACATTTCTTATGAAAATATATATGCACAGGTGTGTGTGTGTCATATATTTGTGTAGCTTTTCCCATCAAATGCTGTAGTATAACTAATGGGAAAAAAACCCTACAACATAGTCACATTCCAGGATGCAATCCAGACCAATGCATCACTGCCTGCCCATAACCCTGAGTGCCTCACAACACTTTGCTTTTGTAGCTCTCAACTTGGGCTGCTTTCAAACAGCCTAGCAGCATGCAGGTCACAGCCAGTGTGTCTCTATTTAGCTACAGCCTCTGACACCAGCAGCCTGTCAGCAACACTCCACCTTCCACCAGCTTTGGTTACTACTTGAAGAGTGACCCCCAACATACTCCCAGTCCTGAATTTCCAACAAAATGTGTTCTGTACTGTCCAGCCCTCCGCTGAACAGTTCAGATATTAAAGGTCCATTGCCCCTGTAAAGGGGTCAATATTCAACAGCTTGCTACTTTAAGTTACCAAACAGTTCAGTATAAACACAACACTAGATTAGTTTAGATTAAAAATAAAATAAGTATTTAACTACAAAGAGACAAGTTTTAAGTGAGTACAGGTATAAGGTATTAAAGTCAGAAATGGTTACACGAGAAATAAAGATAAAACATTTCCTAGTAACTAAAACTTAAACTAGACTTGGTTCAAGGTCAAATCCTTACCACATATTCTCAGCAACATAGCTGACCAAATTCTCAGGTCAGGATCTCCCCTCAAAATCAAAGGATTGGCTCCTTTGTCTTCTTAGTTGAAAAAACGAGAGATGAGGAAAGATCCATTGGGGTGTTTTTGCCCATTACTTTTATAGTCCAGTCACCCTTGAAAGTGGATTGTTCTGAAGATTATCCCGCAAACATTTTATTCAAATACTAAAGAAGGTGACATGGAATCTGGTGGTGAAGATGGCTCCATGTTCTTTCTTCTCCCCTGTGTATGCTGAAATGTAGATCTGTCTTGTCTTCTGCCATTTTCCCCTTGCTGTCTCAAGGACCATGTTTACTACTTGTATGTAAATTGAGGTAAACATACATTCCCTTGTCTAAGATAGACCTATTTAACAAGAGCTGTGTAGGTTTGAACATGTGCTAACATCAACTTCCTGGTGCAAGTGGTGGAGCAACCAACTAGGAGCCATGCTTCTCTTGACCTGCTGCTCACAAACAGAGAAGATTTGGTAGGGGAAGTAGAAGTGGGTGGCAACCTAGGCAGCAGTGACCATGAGAGGGTCGAGTTCAGGATCCTGACAAAAGGAAGAAAGGAGAACAGCAGGATACGGACCATGGACTTCAGAAAAGCTGACTTTGACTCCCTCAGGGAGCTGATGGGCAGGATCCCCTGGGAGGCTAATATGAGGGGGAAAGGAATCCAAGAGAACTGGCTGTATTTTAAAGAAACCTTATTGAGGGCACAGGAACAAACCATCCCAATGTGTAGAAAGAATAGCAAATATGGTAGGCGTCCAGCTTGGCTTAACAAAGAAGTCTTTGGTGAACTTTAACACAAAAAAGAAGCTTACAAGAAGTGGAAGCTTGGTCAGATGACTAGGGAGGAGTATAAAAATACTGCTCGAACGTGCAGGAATGAAATCAGGAAGGCCAAAGCACAATTAGAGTTGCAGCTAGTAAGGGACGTGAAGGGGAACAAGAAGGGTTTCTACAGGTATATTACCAACAAGACGAAGATTAGGGAAAGTGTGGGCCCCTTACAGAATGGGGGAGGCAACCTAGTGACAGAGGATGTGGAGAAAGCTGAGGTACTCAATGCCTTTTTTGCCTCTGTCTTCACAGACAAGGTCAGCTCCCAGACTGCTGCACTGGACAGCACAGTATGGGAAGGAGGTGAACATCCCACAGTGCTGAAGGAATAGGTCCAAGACTATTTAGAAAGATTGGACATACACAAGTCCATGGGGCCGGATGCAATGCACCCGAGGGTGCTGAGGGAGTTGGCTGATGTGATTTCAGAGCCATTGGCTATTATCTTTGAAAGCTCATGGCAATTGGGGGAAGTCCCTGATGACTGGAAAAAAGCAAATATAGTGCCCATCTTTAAGAAAGGGAGGAAAGAGGAGCTGGGGAACTACAGACCGGTCAGCCTTATTTGATGAGGTTCAACAAGGACAAGTGCAGAGTCCTGCACTTAGGACGGAAGAATCCCATGCACAGCTACAGACTGGGGATGACGAGCTAGGCAGTAGTTCTGCAGAAAAGGACCTGGGGGTAACAGTGGATAAGAAGCTGGATATGAGCCAGCAGTGTGCCCTGGTTGCCAAGAAGGCTAATAGCATATTGGGCTGCATTAGTAGGAGCATTGCCAGCAGATTGCGGGAAGTGATTATTCCCCTCCATTCGGCATTGGTGAGGCCGCATTTGGAGTATTGTGTCCAGTTTTGGGCCCCCCACTACAAAAAGGATGTGGAGAAGTTGGAGAGAGTCCAGCGGAGGGCAACAAAAATGATTAGGGGACTGGAGCACAAGACGTATGAGGAGAGGCTGAGAGAACTAGGCTACTAGGCCTGCAGAAGAGAAGAATGAGGGGGGATTTGATAGCAGCCTTTAACTACCTGAAAGGGGGGTCCAGGGAGGATGGAGCTAGGCTGTTCTCAGTGGTGGCAGACGACAGAACAAGGAGCAACGGTCTCAAGATGCAGGGGGAGGTCTAGGTTGGACATTAGGAAAAAGTTTTTCACTAGGAGGGTGGTGAAGCACTGGAATGGGTTACCTAGGGAGGTGGTGGAATCTCCATCTTTAGGGGTTTTTAAGATGCAGCTTGACAAAACCCTCGCTAGGATTATTTAGCTGAGGTTAGTCCTGCTTTGAGCAGGGGGTTGGACTAGATGACCTCCTGAGGTCCCTTCCAACTCTATGATTCTATCATCCTACAAGGGAATTCATAACTTCACATATCATATTTCTACATACATTTCACCCTGATATTATTGACCTTCAAGTTATTAGTTTTCAAATGATACCTCACAAGTCATATTCAGTACAAAGATAATTATATTAGTGTATAGGGTGTGAATACAGCAGTGCTTTCAGTCAAAAACATGTCTTGCTTTTTTCTTCTTTCCCATTCCCATTCCTTCACTCCATTATCTTTGTGTTGTATCTTGATGCACCATTCCTCTATATTTTCCAGTGTCTCTTTTCTGTCAATCTGATTGTAGATTAAAATTTAGTAACTGTCCCCACTTCTATTCTCTCTCTCCCTCCCTTCTTTTATTTCCTTGTGTTGTGTTCTCTGCCTTCTTCCCTCTTGAGCTTTTTCTTCCCTTATTTCTTCTCTATCACTTCCATTGAATCCTTTCTCTGCTTAACATCCATTCACTCTTTGTCATCTTATCTGCCCAGTTTTCAGTCTCTCTAATCTACTCCCTCACCATTCTCATCAGCCTTTCCAGGGAAGAAAAAGTAAAGGGGGAGGGAGAAATGACCAAAGGAAGGAGGAATTAGATGTTAGGGACTCAGGGAAAGGAACTGAACTGTTATAAAGCCTCCAGGAATGGGGGCAGAGAGAAAGAGGTGGAATAACCACTGTGGGAAAGGTGGACAAAGGAAGCTACTGTGGGAAGAGAAGGGGTTGAAGGAGACACACGGAGAAGCAATATGGTGAGTGGAGATTGAGAAAAAGCTAATACTTTCATTTCCAATTTGACCCTGCCCTCATTTTTGAGGGATCTGAAATTGGAATGGATCAAGGCTCCATTTAATCTAAATAATCTCTGTTAAAATTAATCTAGGGAATGTTACAGGAATACCTTGATTATAATTAGTTTGCTGGCATTTGGAAATTAGATGAAGCCATAGCCAACATTATTTCTGGCAAACCACCCGGATACGATAAGATAGATATTTCATCATTCCATTATGTAAGTACAACAGCAAGCTCTTATTTATTTAACTTTCATTAACCTTACTTGAAATTCTGCCAAAGTATTTGGACAGCACTGAAAAGCCAAGCAAGCTACAGTCTCACAACCATGCAAGGGTCTGAATGACTCAGGCTCCTTGCATTTGTCCTGCTTAAACACTTTATAACGTCCCAGTTTCCAAGCAGGCAAGAAAGTTTTGAACTCTTGGGGTGAAATCCTTGCAACCTTGAAGTCAATTAATGTCAAAGTCCCATTGGCTTCAAGGGGGCCAGGATTTCACTCCTGGCATGGGTTAGTTCTTCATGGGTAGGGAACTTAATGGAGACTGGCTCAGGATAACCTCACCTAGTCTGTTTTTATTTACATAATATGCACTGAGTTAAAATATTAATTGGGAAAAAGATGGATTAAAAGCAGTAAAGGAGGAGGGGAAGCAGGGAACTAATTGATCTGGTCAATGGGGCAGAATTGCTGCAGTGTGTGAGGAGAGAGGCAGAGCCACTGAGGGAGAGGAAGGAACTGAAGTGCATACTGGAAAAAAGGGGTAAGGGGGCAGCGTAGTCCCCAGGGAGTGGAGAGAGAAGGAGGAAAGGAGCAAAACTGCCACAAATTAAAAATGGGGCTAAGAGGGGGATAGCCACTAAGCATTGGGATTGGAATCACTGTGGACTGAGGTGAGAGGCAGACCCACCTGGGGGTTTAAAGAGAGGATATTGCTACCAGAGCCTCGTGGCTGCAGGGATGAGAGAGGGAAAGGAGATAGAACTACCAGGAACCAGAAAAAGTCTGTAAATAAAAGGGGAAGGGGACACATTATAGATTGTTCTTGAGGGTCCCATCCTGATACTGGATATGTTTACAGTTCAGGCTGGGGCTGTATAATTTCCAAATTGAGGAGACATACCCACACTAGCTCTCACTAAGCTAGCATGCTAAACACAGAGCATAGCTATGGTAGCGCCAGTGGGCGGAGGGGTGAGCCATCCTGAGTACGAGACCAGCGGCAAGAACTCAGAGCAGCTAAGCCCCTCCCACCGCAACAGCTACACTCAATTTTTAGCATGCTAGCTAGATCAGAGTAAGGCAGGTCCTTAAGGAATCCATTTTAAGGCACTTGGAAGAGAGGAAGGTGATCAGGAACAGTCAACACGGATTCACTAAGGGAAAGTCATGCCTGACCAACCTGATTGCTTTCTATGATGAGGTGACTGGCTCTGTGGATGTAGGGAAGGCGGTGGATGTGATATACCTTGACTTTAGCAAAGCTTTTGATACTGTCTCACACAGTATTCTTATCAGCAAGTTAAAGAAGTATGGGTTGAATGAATGGACTATAAAATGGATAGAGAACTGGCTAGAGCATAGGGCTCAACGAGTAGTGATCAATGGCTCCATGTCTAGCTGGCAACCGGTCACAAGCGGAGTTCCCCAGGGGTCGGTCCTGGGGCCGGTTTTGTTCAACATCTTTATTAATGATCTGGAGGATGGGGTAGATTGTACCCTCAGCAAGTTTGCGGACGACACTAAGCTGGGGGGAGTGGTAGATACCCTGGAGGGTAGGGATAGGATACAGAGTGACCTAAACAAACTGGAGGATTGGGCCAAAAGAAATCTAATGAGGTTCAACAAGGACAAGTGCAGAGTCCTCCACTTAGGAAGGAAGAATCCCATGCACAGCTATAGACTGGGGACCGACGAGCTGGGCAGCAGCTCTGCAGAAAAGGACCTGGGGGTAACAGTGGATAAAAGGCTGGATATGAGCCAGCAGTGTGCCCTGGTTGTCAAGAAGGCTAATGGCATATTGGGCTGCATTAGGAGGGGCATTGCCAGCAGGTCACGGGAAGTGATTATTCCCCTCTATTCGGCATTGGTGAGGCCGCATTTAGAATATTGTGTCCAGTTTTGGGCCCCCCACTACAAAAAGGATGTGGACAAGTTAGAGAGAGTGCAGCGGAGGGCAACCAAAATGATTAGGGGGCTGGAGCACAGGACTTATGAGCAGAGGCTGAGGGAACTGGGCTTGTTTAGTCTGCAAAAGAAAAGAATGAGGGGGGGATTTGATAGCAGCCTTTAACTACCTGAAAGGGGGTTCCAGGGAGGATGGGGCTAGGCTGTTCTCGGTGGTGGCAGATGACAGAACAAGGAGCAACGGTCTCAAGTTGCAGTGGGGGAGATCTATGTTGGACATTAGGAAAAAGTTTTTCACTAGGAGGGTGGTGAAGCACTGGAATGGGTTACCTAGGGGGGTGGTGGAATCTCCATCTTTAGAGGTTTTTAAGCTGATGCTTGACAAAGCCCTGTCTGGGATGATATAGCTGAGGTTAGTCCTGCTTTGAGCAGGGGGTTGGACTAGATGACCTCCTGAGGTCCCTTCCAACTCTAATATTCTATGATTCTAGGTAGGTCTCCTTGAGCTGGAAACTACAGCTTGAAGTGTTGACCTAGCCACTGTTTCATCCCTACATGTCTTCACATCATAGCTGTGAAACTGGACTTAAAAATAGTATGAAACAGAGGCACAGTTGAGACTAACATTTACAAGTGCTGATCTTTTAATTGTCAAACAGATTCTGAGCTTTCTGTCACACCAGGCCCACTGACCACTGTGGAGCTTTTCCTCAGGAGGAAGAGGAAAGCCCAAGAGCAGCCTTGGAATGCTGAAAAGCTTTTTTCCCCCCCCATCAGCAAAAGTTCTATTGCATTGGAATACTCCAATAGGAAATAAAAAACGTTAAATTGCGTAAGTAGGCAATACAAATGTATTAAATTATTCTGTGTTCAATAAAACAAACACAACCTTGGGATGTACATCAGTACATAGTAAATAATAGTACAGTAAACGTGTACATCAGTACACATCAGTAAATAGTCATAGGAGTTGGAGAAGAAAAGAGTCTATTAGATCACCTAATCCCTATTATTGCATATGCAAGATTGTTCTTGACTGCACTTTTTACTGTTTTGTGCATTCTAGTTTAATAATCCCAAGGGATGAATCTGCCACTACTTCCCTTGGGAGATTATTCCACAGCCTAATAGATCTCAATGTTAGAAAATGTTCCTGTCTTAATTTTGTCCCATTACTCCCAGTTATACCATGACTTGGAGGTATTAGAAATTAACAAATTTCTCTTTCTTCTTGGCATTTACACCCTCCAAATGTTTATAATGTGTTCTATTATCCCTTCATTGTCACTTCACCAAGCTATATATATTTAGCTCTTCTAATCTCTCCAGTGACCATTTTTGTTGCCTTCTCTGAACCACCTTCAATTTGTCAGTCCCTTTCTAGTAAAATGATGACTCAAAACACACAACAGTGTTCCAGGTGGGGTTATACCAGAGTCACATACAGAGGGACTATTAAATCTTTGTTCTAGGACGTGATGACTTTCCTTGCGCAATCTAACAATTATGGTAGGCTTCCTTACAGTTGTATTGCATTACATAGGCATATTTAATTTGCTGTTCACGCTCACCCCTTAGTAATAAAGAGGACAATGATATAAACCCATTCAATGCCCTAACTTGAGCATTGCTTTCATTGTAATAAAGATGTCATTAAGAATGTTTTAATGTCTGCATTTTGCCATCAGGGATGTACCATAGTAATTATGGTTGCAAAGGAATGTTCGTTTAAGCTCTGGTATTTTCAGTGGATTATTCCTTACAGAAATATTCACCTTTTGGACTGGAATTTCTTTTGCTTCTTCTCAGCCCCAATGCAGTTTTTCATTTTGCATAGTTTGAAGAAAATCCATTCAAATCTTTTGACCTAGCTGAGCAAAAGGAAAATAATGTCTGTTTCCAGTTTGGAAAGTTTTCTGGTGCTCTATTGGGCTTTGATCATTCAAACGTTGTTTGGGTTTGAAAGGTAAAATTGAGGGATGTGCTGGGGCCTGAGCAAAGACTACACATTTTGCTAAGTTTGAGTGTGGGAAATAGTTAACGCTACTGAAACAATATTTCACTCCTAGACAAGGCCTTAATATTGCAATGAGCTCCACATAGGTAGAGCTCATGGCTGGATTGGAATCTAGAAAGGAACCAGACAGCAGCATAGAATCATAGAAGATTAGTGTTGGAAGGGACCTCAGGGGGTAATGTAGTCCAACCCCTTGCTCAAAGTAGGACCAACCCCAACTAAATCATCCCAGCCAGGGCTTTATCAACCTGGGCCTTAAAGACCTCTAAGGATGGAGATTCCATCACCTCCCTAGGTAACCCCTTCCAGTGCTGTTACCTGTCAGCTCTGTGTTTTTGTGGAACCAGGGCGCAAACTCCCCACTGTCTGACTCACCTGAAACCCCCCGCCCAAAACCTCTGCCTGAACCAGAACTGATCAGAGACGGATTTACCAAAAGCAATGAAAAAAGCAGTGGGCGACACACCTAAACCCCTCCAAACAAGAGTGACAGGATTAAAGCAACTCCCTTAGCCTCATCTACATCGAAGATGTAAGAAGGAGGCATCTTGATTAGCACACCAAATGGAAAACAGAAAGCCTCATCTACATCAAAGATGGAACAAGGAAACATCTCTGTTAGCATACTGAATGGAGAACCAACTTCAAGGCAGGGACCACACTGAACTCTGGAATCAGCAAAGCATGGCATGATGGGAGATCTCTGCTCCACATGTTATTGAACCCACACCTACACACACCCAGTTCAGCGGTTATCAGATCAATTCTAGTCATAGATCCTTTATGGATAATCAAAACACTGAATCTGCCTGATTGCATTGTGAACTCCCTCGAAGGAACAGTGCCCATAGCCAGGAATGGTCAGTTCCTATTGTTCAGCATAAACAAAACAATTCTGGTATGCTCCTTTGAGTCATTGTTTACCCATAAACAAACCTAGTGTTCTCCCTTGAACCATTGTTTCTTCCCTACAAAAACCCCTATCCAAGTTCAAACCTCTGTTCTGATGCCTGGATCCAAAAGCTGCATCAGTTCCACTGGGACTTCACCTTTTCCTGACTGATCGTGTTGGGGGCTCTGCCTGTCTCAAGCACTCTGGACTCTAAGCTGAAGAGTCTGTCTCCTGGAAACCTTCAACCAGTTCAAGCTGCGCTGCGTGGTGAGACCCCAACTCTCTCTCTCTCTTCTCTGGTTAAGCCCACTTTTTCTCTCAGACCTAATTTGATCTCTCTCAGTCCAGGTATAACTTTCTAAACCTGACTTTTGTAATCAAACTTGGGCTAGATTTCCCCAATACCCGTATTGAAACCGTGTAATAGTGTAACTGTTTGGTTGTTGTTCTCTCCTTGCACTATTAGTATAAGAAGTTTTATATACCTGGCAATAAAATAACTTTTATAATCAGGCTGGTTGCCAAACTCTCTCCAAACTCCATTTATTCTTGCATGTTCTTGGCTTCCCTATCTTGCTCTGCAGCAACGCTTCTCTCACCTAAGCTAAAGATCCACATAGCACCCAAAAATCCTGTGGGGTTTGCTCATCAAGGGGGTTACTACTAGAACAATTGTAGAGTAAGAGTGGAGATAGCGACATGCTAAACCTGTGGCATATAAGGGTGGCAGCTTGGCAGTGCTGCTCTGCCCTGCCTGTGGAGTCCAGGGGCATATAAGGGTGGCAGCTAGAAAGTGCTGTTTTGACCTAGCTTGCTCAAGACATACTCTATTCCGGTTTGGTGCCAGGGGCATATAAGGGTGGTAGCTGGAAAGTGTTGTTCAACCCAGCCTGCTGAGTTCAGGGACATATAAGGGGTCAGTTGAGAGTGCTGATAAACCCGGTCCACTCAGATGCACTCTGTTAATCTGTGAATGTATATGGGTGTTTGTTTGAGTCTGGGGCTGGAGGAACCCAGCCCTGGGTCCTGCAGGGTAGCTCCATTGGGAGGGGACTTACAGAAGGGAGAATTAAAGCTCCATATACAAACACAAGTAACACAAGCAGTACATTAATAGAATTACAACACCCTCAGCAAAGGAAAGTAACCCTAATAAATGGGTGTACCCTAAGGTGATGGGCAAATCTGGTAACAGTGCCTCACCACCCTCCTAGTGAAAAAGTTTTTCCTAATGTCCAACCTAGACCGCCCCCACTGCAATTTGAGACCATTGCTCCTTGTTCTGTCATCTGCCACCACTGAGAACAGCCCAGCTCCATCCTCCCTGGAACCTCCTTTCAGGTAGTTAAAGGCTGCTATCAAATCCCCCCCTCACTTTTCTCTTCTGCAAACTAAACAAGCCTAGTTCCCTCAGCCTCTCCTAATAAGTCTTGTGCTTCAGCCCCCTAATCATTTTCGTTGCCCTCCACTGGACTCTCTCCAATTTTTCCACAGTCTTCCTGTAGTGGGAAGCTCAAAACTGGACACAATACTCCAAATGTGGCCTCACCAATGCTGAATAGCGGGGAATAATCACTTCCCTCAATTTGCTGGCAATTCTCCTACTAATATAGCCCAATATGCCATTAGCCTTCTTGGCAATAAGGGCACACTGTTGATTCATATCCAGCTTCTTGTCTACTGTAACACCCAGGTCCTTTTCTGCAGAATGGCTGCCTAGCCATTTGGTCCCCAGTCCATAGCAGTACATGGGATTCTTCTGTCCTAAGTGCAGGACTCTGCGCTTGTCCTTGTTGAACCTTATCAGATTTCTTTTGGCCCAATCCTCCAATTTGTCTAGATCACTCCATATCCCATCCCTACCCTCCAGCGTATCTACCACTCCCACCAGCTTAGTGTCATCTGCAAACTTACTGAAGGTGCAACTCACTCCATCCTCCAGATCATTAATGAAGATGTTGAACAAAACCGGCCCCAGGACCAACTCCTGGGGCACTCCGCTTGTGACCGGCTGACAGCTAGCCAGCTTTCTATCCACCTTCTAGTCATTCATCCAACCCATACGTCTTTAACTTGCTGGCAAGAACACTGTGGGAGACCATATCAAAAGCTTTGCTAAAGTCAAGGCATATCACGTCCACACTTCCCCCACATCCAAAGAGCCAGTCATCTCATCATAGAAGGCAATCAGGTTGATCAGGCATGATCATGGTGAATCCATGCTGACTGTTTCTTATCACCTTCCTTTTCTCCAAGTGCCTCAAAATGGATTCCTTGAGGACCTGCTCCATGATTTTTTCCAGGGACTGAGGTGAGGCTGACCAGTCTGTAGTTCCCCAGATCTTCCTCCTTTCCTTTTTTGAAGATGAGTACTATATATTTGCCTTTTTCCAGTCGTCCGGGACCTCCCCCAATCACCATATGTTTTCAAAGATAATGGCCAATGTTATCAGCACTCGGATATCACAGTGATAAGCTCAGTATAAGAACTGAAATTAAACAGAATCTAAAAGTGTTTTGTAGAGATTAAAAATAAATCCAATTCTTTAAAGGATAGATAGCATAAGTTTTATGTGATTGGGGAACGCTTGACTGCTACTACAGTAAGGCCTCAATCCTGCACCCACACTGGTCCTAATTCTGGCTCAGGGCCTAACGGACTTTGAAAGACTTGACAATGGGTAGGCAACTGGTGTGCTGTGATCACCACTTACCATATATATCTCATCATAAAGTCATTGTTACCCTATGATTCCCCCCTTTTCCCGTCTCATTGTTGTACCCACCTTTTAGACAGTTGTCTGCTAAGGCTGGTAGCTGTTAGAGGCAGAGGTCATCTTTTTCTTACGAGTTTGTATGGCTCTGAGCACAACGGGACTTGGGCTTCCAAAGGCTACTGCAAAATAAAAATAAATAAAATAAAACACCACCACCTTTCTGAACATGAATGACATATTTCTTCTTCTTGTTTTCCATTTATGCCTCTAGTTTTTGTTTGCTTTATCTCCCTTTTTAAAAAACCCTCCCATACTCATGTCAACATACAGTAATATTGTACTGGTTAAAAAAATACTGGAATTATTTATAAAATATATTAAGAAAAAGATTAGTTAAGGAATAAAGAAGTTATCAGTGAGGTAAACTAAATAACAAGGCCAAAGCCCTACTGTTTTGTGCTGTCATCCAGTCCAATCTCATAAACTAAGCAGGATCAGGTTGGGACAGTTCTTGGATCGGACACTGCTACTGAGGAACATCTAGGTGTTGATTAATTAGTGAATGTTTATAAATCAGATGGAGGCTATGGAATTGCAAATATTATTTCCTTTATTAGCTTACAATAACTGTGTACGATAGGTGAAATACAACCTTGTGAAGAGGAACTGAACAAGGTCTATGCAACATGTAAATCCAATTTAAGCCCTGAAAAACAGGATTTAAGTGGTGCATACCCCTTGTGCTTGCCCTCTGCAAAGGGGCGAATGTCACACTATCTGTGGCCATCTGCACCCAGCTCCTTCCTGAACCTTGTCACAATCTGCCCTACACATTGCTTTCCTACCTTAAACATAATATATGTAGGGGACCAGCCTCTGATCCCAACAATTCAAAATATTATGTTCTCTTCTATCCAGTTTAAAATTAGTTAAGGCTTACTCAAGTCAAACACAGCTTCACCAGGCAAATCAAGTTTCAAAAGAATTTAGAAATTGTATTTTAACATAAACTTGACTTAAACAAGGTTTGGCCCTTTCCATATTGGCTCACTAACTCATGTTTAAATCAAGACAGCATGAAATGGTTAATTTTAATCCTTTTAAATACATTCATACACACACAATCATGACACATATATATTAAGTACGTTATGCATACTTTAGCTCTGAGCCTAACTTTTTCTGCAGTGACTAAGCGCCTTTCAGTCATTACTAGCACCATTAATTTGAGTATCAGCGTTGCCTGGATGTACTGTTCTCCTAGTGTGCCAAGGATGTCCACACAGCCATTGATTTAAGAGATAATATCACTTGCTTCCAAGTTTATGAGGCAATAAACAGTTCCTGCATATTGATGAACGCTGAGGTGTTTGCTCAGCACATTTGCAGGGGACGTTTATTACCAAGTGCTGTGCTTTAAAAGCAAATGAAATTGCAACTATTCTTACTTTCTTTTGTGGGGGGAGAGGAAAAAAACTGTTGTTTTTAATTTGTTCCTCCACTTCCCCTCCTCCTGTGACTCATTAAAATGACAGACTTAGTCCTGCAAGTTTCCTTCTGTCTGAATGGTTCAAGACTACAGGTTTTTTTCCTCCTTATGTTGCTTTGAGTGAAAATGCTTTCAAAGGGAGCGATGTTGTCAGAGTACTTAAGAATGGCTGAGATTGCTTTTTTAGTTCTTTACCAGCCAAACCCACCTCCCCAGCCCTCAGGGATAACGTTCAAGTTAGCCCATCAGGATACCCACATGGAGTTGTTATCATTACACTCATATTCCTTCATATGTCCACCTAATATACAAATGAATTGTTTTTAATCTATGGATCATGAGAACGTCAGTGACTATAGATGAGTCTTTGGCACGTTCACCAGGTAGAATGCTTTTTGGAATCTAAACTCTTATCTATACAATACTGGGAAAGAAGCAGGGGAAAGGAATGAGACTGAATGCAAAGCTGCGTGCCAACTGAGCCGTTATGAGGATGCTAAACAGAGAGCACAACCCTTGAAAAATGTTTTAGATCATCAAAAACACAAAACTGATCTATAATAGCAGTAATCAATTCTGTGCTCTCCATTTCCATACTAGAAGAAGATTACAAAAAAAGTGTGTTTAAGGCTGTAGCAAAAAGTTCTGCAAAGATTTTCTGTAGATATTTTGTTTAGCTGGGGTATGGAGTCAAAATAGGAAGGCTTTGGGATGAAAAGTTGGAAAGCAAAATTTAAGCTGGAAAAAATGAATATTTTCTAAAATCTAAGAAGCTTTTCATGAGATAAAGAAGAGCTAATAGGATCTTTTAGCTTGTGTGCATGATGTTAAACATAAGCAGCAGCAGACCTATGTGTTATTTTTAAAATGTGTATTTGAGCTTTTTAATAGAACTCCGAATTCTTTCTTCATCCTTAAAGCCTGATACTGGGTAAGAAAAACAGCTTCAAATTCATTATAATGTCATTATTATTTGTATTATGTTGTCTTTCTAATTTAGGACCCAGCCCTACAAATCTGTATTCATGTAAGTAAAGCCTTTTTATATGCGTAGTCCCATAAAAATCAGTGGATCACTTTTGTAGCACAGGCAAGGGTCTGCAGGATCATGACATTAGGTTAGAGTAAGGCCAGTCTCTTCTTATGTGTCTGGAAAGCACTATGCAACTCTATGAGGCTATAAAAATAATACTGAAAAACGCATGTTTAAAAACACAGCTCACTCTCATCAACTCTTTTTCAGCCACATTTATCTGTCTCTTTAATATTTCACATGGTCAGCAAAATCACCTTATCTCTAGCATTAAAAGATATCTGTTACATAACCATGGCAGCCTTTGAATGGTTTCCACTTTTAATGGATGGTATGTTATAGATGGACCCTCGCCCTCTGAGCTGAGGCGATAAATACCACCAGGAGCAGATATTTTCTATTCCTCAGACACACCCACTCAAACAGTCCTTCTACCTCATCCTCACAACTCCCAGTTTAATCCCAACACTTGGTCCTATTCCATCATGACCCTTTTTCCTTTGATTCATATTATTTACACTATGGGTAAGTCTATACGGGGATAAAAGCCCTGCAGCACAGCCAGGACTGGCCCAGTCAGCTGACTTGGGCTCACGGGACTCAAGTTGCTGGGCTAAACATCTCTGTGTTTGGGTTTGGACTAGCACTGGAGCTCTGGGATCCTCCACCCTCACACTGGATTAGATAAAACAGTAAAACACATTTGTTAACTACACAGGAGATAGATATTAATAGAAAAATAAAAGTAAAACACTTTCTAGTGCCTAACTTAAACTACATTAGATTCAAGCAAAATTTCTCACCACATGCTTTGATTACTGATCAAACTCCTCAGCTCAGGACCTTCCTCCCCCCAGAGTCCAACAAGTGTTTCCTTTTGTTGTCTCTGGTGCAGAGAATGCAATGGGCAGGAGGGGGCTCTCTTCGGGTGTTTGCCTCTCCTTTTCATAGTTCCAGTCTCCCTCTCGAAAAACATTTTCAGCAGAGAACCAGGGGACAAAGAGTCTATGTGAAAGGATGTGCCCTGCTGGTTGTTTTCAGCTGTTTGAGCTTCCTTTGTTTTCCCTTCCTGCTTGATGACTGTTTACTGCATAAATGCAAATTAAGGCAAGCACACATTCCTTTGTTTAGACAGACCCTTTTGCCAACTTCAGTTTGGGCATTCTGCACCGTTTTGAACGTGTTAATAACATCATACAGGTGAATCTTATAACTTCACGTACAATGTTGCCACGCATTTTATCAGGACATTACTGATCAGTAAATTATGAGTTTTCAAATGATACTTCACAAGGCATACATTATTCTGTTATTAAGACACTAGGGGCAACCCCCCTCCCAAAAACTAACCAAACAAAAAAAAGAAACAAAAAAATGCCAACACCAGGTGCTAAATTTACTAAAGAACATATTTCTAATTAATTTTAACTCAAACTAATTAACAGATTTACTTGAAAATTCTCAGAAAATTAATTCTGTACTCAAAGAGTAAGGGCTGCAATTTCAGGGACAATATGTTGTATTTTTCATGCATAACAAAGAGAATCTCTGCTCTAAATGCAAAACTCAATTCAATCTTAACTATGGAGCTGCAGCTAGCAGTATTGCTTCTGTGGCCCAAGCAGTTAGCCAATATTTGGTGCCTTGTAGGATTGTTTTCAATTGAAAGAGAAATGGATAATACAAATCAGACACATACTGTTTGTGTACGGAGTCCTGTTTCCCTGAACACAGTAGAAACAAGTAACAGCAGGCAATACCCTGGGTCACAATTTCCAAGTATACCCCTCCATTTAGTTCTGTACCCCAAGAAGCCCCGTCTCTCTGCTCTCTCACAGGGCCATACTTACAACTGCGTCTCTTGCAGTTTGTTCACTCTCACCCTCTAATATACGCAGAGCTTGTCAAACAATTCCCTTAGCCTCTGTTCGCAAACAGAGAACCACTCAGCCCACACTGTTTAGCTTGTGAACTGGCCTTACCATATGGCCCAGTGCCTTGGGCAGTGGCTTCTACTGTTTCCAGCTATCCACTACATAAAGGAGCTTACTTTGCTTAGCACACCCATCAGTTCTAATCAGGTCTGTGCTAGTCTATAGATCAAAGATGGCAGCCATTAACGCTTTCCATCATAACATTATTATAACTGGATACAATACTCAGTACAATTCATTTTAAACTAGAAAAACCCTTTTGCTCCTGCATGGATTTCTTTACTTGAAGGAAATCCTTGATACACACCACAAGCATAAATTCTTAGAAAGCGCTGACTCCCAGTATGGATGGGAAATGTGTTTTAAAGAAAAGAAAATAAAGAGGATGTACAGCTGGCCCTCTAATTATGTGTGATTTCCACATTTATTAGCATAATTAGATCTGTGATTATTATTCTGATGTATCTCTTCAGAAGTGGAGCTGGCAATCATTTAATATTTAACATAAAAGGAAAAACAAGTTTACTTACCAGTAACTGGTGTTCTTTGAGATGTATTGCTCATGTCCATTCCACTATAGGTATGTGCATGCCACCATGCACAGTTCCTGGAACTTTTTTCCCCTTAGCAGACCACATAGGGCTGGCTCTGGTGCCCCCTGGAGTCCCACGCACATGCCGCAGTATATGAGGCCCTACATCTTCTCAGTCCCTTTTTTCTGCCAACTCCGGCAGCATGGACAGGGGGTGGGTGTGGAATGGACACGAGCAACACATCTCAAAGAACATCAGTTACTGGTAAGTAACCTTGTTTTCTTCTTCGAGTGATTGCTCATGTCCATTCCACAGTAGGTGACTAACAAGCAATACCTTGGAGGTGGGTAAGAGTTACCGGTGAGCTGCCCTCAGCACGGCTCTGCCGAATCCCGTGTCCTCTCTCGCCTGCTGGACAATGGCATAGTGGGGCGTGAAGGTGTGCACCGACGACCAGGATCAACTGCAGAGGCGAGAGGCTGGGCGGAATGCCCCGGCACTCTGCCCAAGAGGTAAACCGTTTCCACTTAGCACGATACACGACTTGTGTAGAAAGTTTCCTGCTGCTGCCCAGCAGGACTTGTTGGACCTGCACCGAGCGGGTTTTCTCTCCCTCCATCAGCCACAGAACCTCCAGGCTGTGAGGTGCAGGGAGTCCAGGTCCAGGTGCAACAGGCGACCACGGTCCTGGGAGAGAAGGTCATGCCACGTCGGGAGCTCCATGGGTGGGGCGATCGAAAGGTCCAACAGCATGCTGAACCAGTGCTGTCTTGGCCAGGCTGGAGCGATGAGTATAACATCCGCCCTGTCCCTCTTTAATTTCAGCAGGACGTTGTGCAGGAGCGGAATGGGCGGGAACGCATACATGAGGGTTCCCGTCCACTTGATGAGGAACATGTCGGAAATCGACCCAGTCTCGCAACCCCGGAGTGAGCATAACCTTGGGCACTTCGCGTTCCAGGCCGACATGAATAGGTCCAGTTGGGGAACACCCCACTTTTGGAAGATCGTAGTCACTACCTCTGGGTGCAGCAACCAGTTGTGGCGAGGTAGAAATGATCTGCTGAGGCGATCCACCTCATCATTCCTCACTCCCAGGAGATGAGAGGCAGTCAAGTGGAAGTCGTGCCTCACAGCAAAGTCCCACAGATGGATAGCTTCCTCGCAGAGAGCCGAGGAGAATGCCCCACCCTGCCTGTTTATATAAAACATAGCTGTGGTGTTGTCCATCAGCACCTGCATCACTCTGCCTGTCAGGAATCAGAGGAACACCCTGCACGCTAGGCGAATAGCCCTCAGCTCCTTCACATTGATGTGCAGGCACCTGTCCTCCCCCGACCAGAGCCCCTGAGTGCTCAGGTTGGCGCTGATATGGGCTCCCCATCCCACATCTGAGGCGTCGGAAATTAGGGTGACTGAAAGGACCAGTTCCCTGAACAGAACGCCCTTCAACACTGCCCTGGGAGACCACCACCAGTCTAGGGAGGCTAGGACGGGCAGGGGAACTGTGACCACCCGATCTAGTGGGTGTCTGCTCAGCATATATACTGAAGTGGCGAGCGAGTCTCACTACATACGTGCAGGCCGTCATGTGGCCTAACAGCTTTAGGCAGTGCCTGGCTGTTGTCATGGGGCATCGGTGATAGAGACTATCGCTTTGAAACGTGGCTGAGGCAGGAAGGCTCTGGCCTGGGAGGCGTCCAGGGTGGCCCCAATGAATTCTATATGCTGCACTGGGGTTAGTGTGGATTTCTGCTCATTTATGAGCAGTCCCAGCCTGCTGCATGTGGAGCCAGTGAGGGTCATGCTCTCCTGCACTTGGTACCTGGACCTGCCCCTGAACAGCCAATTGTCCAGGTAAGGGAAGATTTGCACACCCTTTAGCCTCAGGTGGGCTGCCACTACTGCCATGCATTTGGTGAACACCCTTGGAGTCGAAGATAGGCCAAAGGGCAGGGCTGTAAATTCGTAGTGGGAACCAACCACTGTAAAGTGGAGGAAGCACCTGTGGCTGGGGAGGATGGACACATGAAAGTATGCGTCCTTGAGTTCGAGGGTAGCATACCAGTTTCCTGGATCCAGAGAAGGGATTATGGAGGCTAGGGAAACCATGCGAAACCTGAGTCATTTGACATATTTGTTTAGACGATGCAGGTCTAATATGGGTCTCAGACCCCTTTTGCCTTGGGGATGAGGAAGTACCTCGAATAGAACCCCTTCCCCCTTCTGCCTTGAGGAACCATAACCATCGCTCCAATGTTGAGGAGGGTGTCTACCTCCTGCAAGAGGAGTTGCTCATGAGAGGGAGGGAGACTCCTCGCTCTGAGTCGAAGCAGGCCTGCTCAACGATGCCGACCTGGAGCGACTGCTGGGGGAGCATCCTTGCTCTATCCCCAGTGGCTGTCTGGTGGGAGATCTTCCTCCCCGTACCAGGGATCTCTATCGCCCTTCAGGGGGACCCAATGTGGGCTTGCCCCGGGACACCGGTCCCTTCACCCTTGGCGGGGGCGGGGGAGGGGGGGTAAGGGGGTGTGGCGGCGTAGACAGGGCCAACAAGGCTCTTGCTGCCTGAAAAGTCTCCAGTGTCGATGGCATCGGCAGGGGCACTCTCCCACTCCCAGGAGTCAGGGGAGGGTCCTTGACCGGAGATGCAGGCACTGGAGAAGACTTGACGGGCTGTGGCCGGTGCATCTCTGCACTCGACCCTGCCCATACCAATGGTGCAGGGGAGTGTCTGCGCGCCGTCTCCTCTTCTTCAGCACTGGGGATGTTGCTCGGTGCCGAGTCGAGGTCGGTGCCGATGGTGCACTCTGCACCAAGGTGACTCTCGGTGCTGAGGTGGAGTGGGATGGCTTGGACACTGGGCGGAGTGCTGCCTCTATGAGCAGGGCTTTTAACCTGATTTCTTGGTCCTTCTGAGCCCACGGTTTAAAAGCCCTGCAGATCTTGCATTTATCTTTCCTGTGTTCTTCCCCCAGGCACTTAAGGCACTGATTGTGCGGGGTCGCTGAGCAGGAAAGCCTTCCCGCAGGAGGCACACGGCTTAAATCCAGGCCACTCGGGCATGGCCCGGCCACTCTAAGTCCCTCAGGGACTTCTTATCTAGCTACACTTAACAACTACTTACACTACCTAAATAACTAACTAAATTGCTTTGAGTAACAAAGAGTTCAAAGAAGGGGAATAGTACTTGCAGAGAGCAAGGCTATTTCCAGCAACTGTCACGGGCGGAAAGAAGGAACTGAGGGGGCGTAGGGCCGGCAGTGCCTCATATACCACAGCATGCACGCGGGACTCCAGGGTGTGGCAGAGCCGGCCCTACAGGGTCTGCTAAGGGGAAAAAAGTTCCAGGAACCGTGTACGGTGGCGCGCACTCACCTATAGTGGAGTGGACATAAGCAATCACTCGAAGAAGCAGCATGGCACTTTAGCACCATGGCGCTAAGGATAGGAGCCTAACTTTGAATTGGGGCAATGGTGCACAACCATGTCCATTATTCAAAGAGGACAAGGGTGTGTCAGTCTGAATAGAAATCTGCATGCGTTGCGGGAGGGAGAGGAAAATTGTCTCTTAATTAAGAATTACTCCATGCAAGCTCCATGGTGGATTTGGGTAAACCCTCCTCCCTCTGAAAACAGCTGCAGTTGTCTTTCATTTTTAATGCCATTAGTTATTTCCTGCACAACAGTGAACTGTGGCTCACCCTCCAGAAAGCAGACGTACAACTATAAAAAGCATCTTGCTATAAAGGACTCTATAAAACACTATGTTTTAATTGCTTCCTGGTTTCAGCAAACTGTTTTACATTTGAAACTTAACATCAGACTTATAGTTTATTTCTGGGCTTTTTATTATTTTAAACAAATTATTGTGAGAGGTTATTGTGTTGACAGGGGGTCTTTGTGAATGTGGGTGGTACTTGTGTAACTGATAAGGTATTTTAAAAAGTTGTACAACTTTTAATTAGTTACACGAATTGTCATCAGGCCCTGTAAATGTAATGCCATTTGTATTACAATACTTCAGTAAATACTGAGAAGATAGGTAGCGGTTTTTGATAATGAAAATACTGTACTGTATATGGATCAGTTAAATAATCCTATTGGTAGGTAATTAGAACCATTTGACAAAGGGGTAATAAAGTTAGGTGACTTGTCCAAGGCCACAGAAGATTTAGGTTTAGAATCAGAGCTGTCTAGAACTTAGGAAGTGAGAGCTCCATGTTCTATGCTCAGGTCACACTTTTTTTTTAACCCATTATAATTTAAAGAGCACATGTTTGTTGGGCTTCATGCCAGTATTCATTCTGTGCACTGCTATGCCATGGGAAAACACGTGAAACTGAGTGTCCATCTGCACTGGAAGGTTCTAGCAATGTTTCGAAAGTTAATGTTGATTTTTTTGGTGCTCACATAATAGGTCTTCCCCTTGATAATTTGTCATCTTGCAGATTTTGATATTGTAATATGACTGCTAAAATGTACCCAGGTGATTTATAAACTCGGGGACTCTCCTGAAGTCTGTGGTACAATAAATGGATGCCATTCTGGAGAGAAAGAAAATATACAGCAGATAGTGTACTCTGGCTCTACCACTGTTTATCTCCAGTGCATGAAGATAAAAATCAACAAAGTGATTTCTTACATTATATATTCTGACTAGAATCAGATGAAAACTGATGGTATGCAAGAGAACTGAATAGCTTGACATGACTGTAGTGCAATTTACAGTAGTGATAACTGGCTTAGTTCTGAATTGCCACATGATATATGGGCCAGATGACTGATCCATGAGCATCACAAGGCCAACAGGTAGCTTAAAAATATGTACCTTTTTCAAAAGGCTCTTTTATATTACTTCTTTAGGAGGGATAGGAAAATGCAAATTAAAATGGAAAGCTGCTTAAGGACAAGTCAGCTCTCCACTCTGAACAACAGAAACAAGTCTGCATGGACTACAGGCTCAAACATCTCTCAGGAGCAGTCCAGTTTTGCAAGCAATGGTGAAATCAATGAAGAGCCTCAGTTGCCCATAATTGGGGAGATTGTGGGGGACCAAGTACAGCATCAAACTCCAAGTCTGACAGCTGCTGTGCTGTTAAGGAGGATGAAAATCTCCGGGAAGGAGAACATTAAAAGCTGGAATAAAGGGAAACAATCCCTTAGTTGGGATCCTCCTTCCAGATAACATCATGGTGTCCTCTCGCACCGAGGATACCCTTCCAGGGAAGGGAACCCCAGTTATTAGGAAGAGATAGGAAATAGTAATGGGGGATTTAATCATTAGAAATGTAGACAGCTGGGTTTGTGATGACTGGGAGAACTGCATTGTGAATTGCATGTTGGATGTGAAGGCTGTGGACCCCTTGAGACATCCAGACAGACCTATGTGCAGTGCTGGGGAGCAGCTGGTGGTCATGGTACATGTAGGTATCAGTGACACAGGGAAAGGTAGGAGATGGGTGCTGGAGGCTGAATTTATGCTGTTAGGAAAGAAATTAAAGTCCAGGATCGCCATGGCAACATTCTCTGAAATACTTCCAGTTCCACGCACAGAGGCAGTTATATAGGCAGAATTGCAGGGTCTCAAAGCGTGGATGAGATGACGGTGTTGGGAGGAGGGATTTAGGTTTATTAGGAACTCGGGAACTTTTTGGGAAAGGGGGATCTTATACAGGAAGGATGGGCTCCGCCTAGACCAAAACAGAACCAGATTGCTGGCTTGTAAAATTAAAAAGCTCATGGAGGAGTTTTTAAGCTAAGGGCTAGGGGAAAGGTGCGGAGAAACACATGGTTTGGATGGACAGATCCCTTTTGGGGAGGTTTTATTAAAGGGAATACTCTATATCCTACTAAAGAGGAGAGGATAGAAAATGATAAAGTACACGTAGATACTCAAGAGAAACAGTCAAATTAAAAAAGAGTCCCAATTAATTACATCACAGGAAGGCAGACAACTAAATATTGAAAAAAAATGTGTGTGTGCGTGTATACAAATGCAAGAAGTCTAAATACTAAGATGGGTGAACTTGAGTGACTCGTATTAAATGAGGATATTAATACAATAGGCATAATGGAAACTTAGTAGAATGATAATAATCAATGGGACACGGTAATACCAGGGTACAAAGTATAAGAAAAGAAAAAAAGAAAGCATAGAGTCAAATAAAGTAAAAATCTTAAATGAATCACACAATACAATAGAATCTCTATGGATAGAAATTCCATGCTTAAATAATAAAAGTAAAACAGTAGGAATATACACTTGAGCAGGTAGGTGATGGCAACTGTGAAATGCTCAGAGATATTAGAACGGCTATAAAAACAGAAAACACCATAATAATGGGGGATTTCAACTGTTCCCATATTAACTGGGAACATGCCACCTCAGGATATGTTGCAGAGATAAAATTTCTAGACATCATTAATGACTTCTATTTGGAGCAGATAGTCCTAGAACCCACAAGGGGAGAAGCAATACTTGTTTTATTCTGAAATGGCACATAGGATCTGGTCCAAAAGATGAATATAGCTGAACCGCTCAGTAATAGCAACCATAATGTAATTAAATGCAACATCCTGGCAGTGGAGTAAACATCAAAGAACCCACCACAGTAGCATTTACAGCACATAACTTCAAAAAGGGTAACTACACAAAAATGAGAAGGCTAGTTAAACAGAAATTAGAAGGAATGGTCACAAGAGTGAAATGCCTGCAAGCTGTATAGAAACTTAAATAAAAATGTAATAGAGGCTCAAATTAAGTGTATACCCCAAATAAAAATAAAAGAGTAAGAGGACCAAAAACCCTTCACCACTATGGCTAAACAACTGAGTAAAAGAGGCGGTTAGAGACCAAAAGACATCTTTTAAAAATTGGAAATCAAATCCTACTAAGAAAAATAGGAAGGAGCATAAACTCTGGCAAGTCAACTGTAGAAGTATAATTAGACAGGCCAAAAAAGAATTTGAAGAGCAATTAGAAAATGACAAACAAACAGCAAAATTATTTTCAAGTACATCAGAAACAGGAAGTCTCCTAAATAATCAGTGGGGCTCCTGGACAACTGGGGTGCGAAAGGAGCACTCAAGGAAGACAAGGTCATTGAAAAGAAGCTAAATGACTTCTTTGCACCGGTCTTCACTGCAGAGGATCTGAGGGAGATTCCCACACTTGAGCCTTAGATTTGTTTAAAAAAAAAAAAAAAAAAAAAAGAGGTGACCAATCTGAGGAACTGTCCCAGATTGAGGTGTCAATAGAGGAGGTTGTGTAACAAATTGAGAAATTAAACAGTAAGAAGTCACCAAGCCAGATGGTGTTCACCCAAGAGTGAACCCATATCACTCAGATATGAAATTACAGAACTGCTAACTATGGTATGTAACCTATCGCTTAAATCAGCCTCTGTATCAGATGGTTGGAGGATAGCTAATGTAATACTGATTTTTAAAAGAGGCTCCAGAGGCAATTCTGGTAATTACAAGCCAGTAAGCCTAACTTCATAAGGCTAATTTGAAACTATAGTAAAGAACAGATTTATCAGACACATAGATAAACTTGATAAGTTGGGGAACAGTCAAGACAGCTTTTGTAAAGAAAAATCATGCTTCACCAGTCTATTATAATTATTTGAGGGGGTCAACAAACAAGGGTGGAAAAAAGTGATCCAGTTGATATAGCATGCTTGAACTTGCAAAGTCTCTGACAAGGTCCCTCACCAAAGTAAGGAGTCATGTATAAGAGGAGAGGTTCTCTGATGGATCAGTAACTGGTTAAAAGATAGAAATAGTTTTCACAGTGCAGAGAGATAAATAACGGGTCCCTCAAGGATGTGTATTGGGACTGGTGCAACAGTGAGGTGACAAAGTTTGCAGATGATACAAAATTACTCAAGATACTTAAGTCCAAAGCGGACTGTGAAGAGTTACAAAGGGATCTCTCAAAACTGGGTGACTCTCAAGAAAATGGCAGATGAAATTCCATATTGATAAATGCAAAGTAATGCACATAGCAAAACATAATCCCAACTATGCCTCCAAAATGATGGGGTCTAAATTAGCAGTTACCACTCAAGGAAGGAATCTTGGAGTCATCATGGATAGTTCTATGAAAACATCTACTCAGTGTTCAGTAGCAGTCAAAAAAGCTAACAGAACAATCAGAACCATTAGGAATGGGATAGATAATAAGATAGAAAATATAAATATACAAATCCATGGTATGCTCACTCCTTGAATACTGCATGCAGTTCTGGTCGCTCCATCTCAAAAAAGATATATTAGAATTAGAATTATTAGAACTGGAAAAAGTACAGAGAAGGGCAACAAAAATTATTAGTGGTATGGATCGGCTTTCATATGAAGAGAGATTAAGAGGACTAGGTCTGTTCAATTTGGAAAAGAGATGATTGATGGGGGATATAATAAAGGTCTATAAAATAATGAATATGCAGGAAGTTAATAAAGAAGTGTTATTTACCCCTTCACATAACACAAGAACCATGGGTCACCCAATTAAATTAATAGGCAGCAGGTTTAATACAAACATAAGGCTGTACTTCTACTAACAACATACAGTTAATCTGTGGAATTTTATAGCCAGGGGATGTTGTACGGGCCAAACATATAACTGGGTTCAAAACAAGAATTAGATAAATTCACGGAAGACAGGTCTGTCAATGGTTATTAGCTAAGATGGACAGCAACACAACGGTCGGGGTGTCCCTAAGCCTCTGACTGCCAGAAGGTGAGACTGGATGACAGGGGATGGGTCACTCAGTACATTGCTCTGTTCTGTTCACTCCCTTTGAAGCATCTGGTACCAGCCACTTTCAGAAGACAGGATACAGGGCTAGATGGACCATTGGTCTGATCCAACATGGCTATTTTTATGTTCTTAGATTCTAAGCTATGCTGCTATAAGGCATAGCACAGAACTTGTAGCCTGAGGGAATGGGGTAGCTAAAGCGACTTTAATCCATTCTTGTGCCCTCCTGATTTGGGGCTTCTGCAGGGGTCAGAGTGGCCCATAGTGTAATTTAAACTGCCCTGAGGGCCTGTCTAAGTTATGACAGCCTCCCTGGGCTGCTCTATGGGTAGCCCCTGCCAAAATCTCAGCAACATTGCATGCTGCAGCCCCACCCCTGACATGCCCCACATGTCCCCTGGCCCTACCTTGGCACACAGCCTATACCAGGCCTTGGGAAAGAATCCCAGGAGGAGAGCCCTTACAGCGATCTTCTTCAATTTTCGCTCTAAGGCTATTGTCACTCAGCCAGGTCTGGAACTTTTAGGGCCCCTTTATGCTACTTCAGCTTCTTTATTCAGTGTAAAAGGGCTGAGGAGAGGGAGAGAATCTCACCCAATAGATTATTCTAGTTAAGTTGTTAGTTTGTGACAGTAAGAGTTGATGGGTTATTTATTTAGTTATTTAAATTTCTAAAATGGAATCAGAGGTGCTCATCCTGTTCTTTGAGTGCCTTTGCCACAAATTAAAACTCTCTATATGAATGTGCATAAATACATCCATCTAACTGACCCATCAGTTGTTGCTATAACTGGGTACGTCTTCACAGGGATAAAAAATCCGGGTCAGCTGACGGGCTCGGGGCTGAAAAATCATTGTGTGGATGTTTAGGATGGGATGCTACTTGACTCAGCATGGGGAAGAGGCGCCCTGTAAGGGTGAAGGGTCCTGGAACTCAAGCTTCAGCCTGAGACCGAATGTCAACACAGTGATTTTTAACCCTGCAGTCCGAGCCCTGCAAGTCCGAGCCAGCTGAGGCCGTGCCGAGGGTCTTTTATCCCTGCATAGACATAGCCTAAAAGATGAACTCCTGTCACTGCTCAGAGCAGACCTACTTTCTACTTGATTTTAACAGGAAGTGCTAAAGTGTTTCTTTTTTATAAGTTCCGTGAACTCTCTCTTATAAAGGGGTGGCAGCCACTCCATAATGAAGGTTGCAATTGAGTTTCCATTATAAGAATGATTTTTGCTGCCTCTCTGAAATCCAGAAACAAAGAACTATTGTCCTCAAAAGTGAAAGGTTAGGTCTGAGCAAAGTAAATTCCCCCGCCCTCTTAGTAGGACAAGGAGTTTCTGAATTATGAAATACCAAAAAAAGTTGTTCACTAGAGTTCAGAAAGTCTTCTAACTTTTTATTACTTTGTAGTCAAAAATTGGGAAGGGAAAAGATAGAACTTAGGCCTGGTTTACACTTAAAATTTAGGCTGACATAGCTACATTGCTCAGGGATGTGAAAAAAAGAGACTGGATTGTTTGGGGATAAAGGTGGGGGTGTTTTTTTAATCCAAAAATAAAGTTATTCAGACATGCTG
Organism: Emydura macquarii macquarii; assembly: GCF_026122565.2. Classification (NCBI taxonomy): domain Eukaryota; kingdom Metazoa; phylum Chordata; order Testudines; family Chelidae; genus Emydura; species Emydura macquarii. The sequence goes on along the minus strand of NW_027130842.1, from coordinate 15,968,249 downwards.
TTTGTAAATAAATTAACACACATAAAAAGGAAAAAAACAAAACAAAAAACTGGTGGTCACCACAATTAAAGAATCCTTTCCCCTCCTCTTCTCTCTCCCCCCACTGAATCCCTTTGAAAATGCAGAGCAGGACACACTGAAGATCAAATGTACTGGATTCAGAGTCACATATTTAATGGAGTGCAGAGTGGGGGCTGCTTCCTTACTGACCCTGTGCTGGAACTAAGTTTCATACACCCCTCTAGAGTGTTCACTTCCTGTGGACCTAACCAGGTCTATAGGGCAGGGCTCTGATGAGACCACGGAGGCTGGTGCAGCAGAAGTGAAAAAAGAGGTCATGGAAAGTGTGAGAAGAGCTAGTAGGGGGAGCAGAATGAGGATGACTGAAGAAGGGGGACATAGGGTGCTAAAGTGGAGGATGGGAGGGGAAAATAGAAGGAACAGCAGAATGGATGTTATTTCAACCACCCTACAGAGCCCCACAGGCTTGCCATCACCCTCCCCCACAAATCTTAGGAGGCTCATTAGGGGACACCCCTCCCTAGTCTCCAACAGTGCTAAAATCCTGCCAAATTCTCCCTGCCGCCCTATATCCAGTTACAAATCTCTTGCTCCAAGCAAATGGTGAAGTGCACAAACAGCTGTATGGAAACTGGAAAGAAGGGGAGTGGTGGGTTGCCCTGAGAGAAGGGTGACTTGGAGCCAGAATTCCAACTCCAGAGCAGCCCACGTATCTGAATGGCGAAAGAAGCAAGCAGCAGTAGCCCATTAGTTCCATATTAGGGAAATCTTGAGCAGAATGTAGGTCAGCCTTGCTTAAATCAGTCAGTCCCCCCAGCCCCCGCACTGTATATGACAGGGTGTAGGCTCTGCAGGGCCAGTCCCAAACCTGATAGCACTGCTAACCCCAAGCATTCAAAAATCAAAAGTCAAGACCCAAGAAATCATGAAATTTGATTAAAAGTCATAAGATTTGAAAGGAAAAGAAAAAAAAAAGGGATCAATTCTGGCTTACCTTTTGGTTTTTGAGATGTTAAGGGTCACATTTTACAGCTTTTTCTGCAGTCATGGGGTGTAGAAATTTACTTTAAAAAGCTGATCACCTAACTCCAAGAACAGGGGCTTTGCAAGAAACTCAACACCAGCAGTTTCACACTGACCAGCCCCATCTCATGTGATTTCAGTTTGCTTATCACTCTCCTGGCTTTTAGTGCAGTTAGTAGTCAAATGAACCCAACAAGGTTCAGCTGCTAAGAAACTAGAGCTGCAAGAAGCAGTGTTCAATAGGAATGTCATATACCATTTCAGGTATTCTGGATTTTCATTTGACTTTTAAACACACTTCACACTTTCTCTTTCCCATCCCCACTGTCCCTCTGTGAAGAAGCAGAAAGGGCCTCTTCAAGCTGGCAACTGGGGATGGCTGTGATTTTGTGCCTGCATTCCCAAGAGATGTGTGGGTGCCATTGGGGAATTTGTGCACAGCGAGTTCTCCACAACTCAAAAAGGAAGCTGAAGGTTGTGCATAATTTGGATTAGTTGTTTTTATAACCAAAAAAAAAAAAACCTCATTGAGCAGAAAAAGTGCATATAAAGAATGAGTGAAAATATAGGGAACACTTAGCCCTAGGAGAATTTTAGCCAAGGTACATTTACAAATTAATATATTCATGCTAACCATTTCCTCAAGCATTTTTTAACCAAATCTGCAGTGCCTCTTTTTCAGTTACTCAGAAATGTATATTGTCTTATTCCTGAGGTATTTTTGTGGTGTTTCTTTGGTCATTATGGGTCAAACCCGGCCCTGATTTACAGCTTATATAACCCTACTGAGGGGAATGGAGATGGATGGGGTGAAAAGCAGGTCAACATTTGGCTCTGATCATTAAAAATGAATCATACCTTCTCTGTGAAATGGCTTGTGTTAAACAAAACACATTTGCTTTAAAATACAGAGCTCTATTGTTCCCCCTGTATTTTCTTCTAGTCTGTTGAAAGTGGAAGAAGGAGTGAAGTCTCCATTTTCTAGGATTTGTGCATGGGGAGAAGGAAGGGGAAGAACAACCAAAAGAAAATCCTATGGAGAATCTATGAAAAAGTTAATACTGCCCCAAACTTTTTATAATTAATTTTCTTTTAACTTTTCCAACATAAAAAAGATGAGTTACTTCCCAGATAGTAACTGGAGTTCCTTGAGGTGTGTAGTCTCTGTGGGTATTCCCTGAGGGTGCGCATGTGCTCCATGCATCTGAGACCAGAAGACTTTTCATTAGTATTGTCTATTGGTTCATACCTGCACCCCAAATTTCCTTGGGCTCCAAACTGAGGGCATAAAGGGTGGTGTGGACTGACCACCACTCCATCCCTTCTCTACAGCAAATCACTTTAGGAAAGGATCTGAAAGAGATGGAGGTTGGGTCATGGAGTATACACAGGAACTGCACCTTTTGAAGAACTCCAGTTACTTTAAGGTATGTAAGCCTGTCGGTGGGGTCGGGGTATGTTCCACCAATCAGCGGAGGTCCTCCCAAAACACACTGAGCGGTAACCCAGATTCACCCACCATATCACTCTTCAAGTCCCCTGGGCTACTTCCTACCATGTCTTCGATGATGATGTTCCACAATTTCCTGGGGTTTCCGGGGTCCCTAGCCATCATGGTTCCTGGCAACTTGGTCCCTCCTCAGGGTTTGACTGGTGGCTTAGGATCCGTCTGGGGCTTGGCCTGGCTTGACTCTAGGGTCAAAGTCTGAAGCGGCTGCCTGGAGACAGCCAGCAGTCTGCATCCTTCCCCTTCAGCAGCCCTCTTTGACTGAGCTGTGTTGCTCCCTTTTATTTCTGCCTTCTAGGCTGAGCATGCCCAGCAGAGGTGGGGAGGCATTAGCCTCTTCAGCCCACAGCGCATCTGTAACCCTCTCTAGGCCAGAGCGGGGCTGATACACCCCCATCACAAGGATGCACCTGAGATCCATTTAGAAAGTCTTTGAGGATATTGCTTCCCCTTCCATCTACTCAGCATTGGAAATGAAGAGTCTTTGAGATTTCCTGAAGTGCTTTGTCCTTCGCAGTTAGAAAGATAATGTTTCACAGGCATCCAGTGAATGGAGCTTCCTGTCTTCTCTGGTGGCATGGGGGTAGAAAACAGACAGGGGTATGACCTGATTTATGTGGAATTTGGAGGGAACATGTGGAATTAACTTGGGGGTGAAACCTTATCTTTATGAAAGACAATGTAGGGAGGGTCCACTGTACAGGCCCTGAGTTCACCTGCTCTTCTGCCAGAGGTGACTGCAGTCAGGAAGTCTACCTTCATAGAGAGATAAAGAAGGGAGCAGGAGACAAAGGGTTTGGAAGGAGGATTCCCAAGTGCTGACACTATAATTTTGAGATTCTAAGTTGGTGTCAGTTTCAGCACTGGAGGAAAAGTTCTGGCAAGGCCTTTCAAAACCCTTACAGTCAGAGGGTGGGTGAAGACCAAACTGGCTCCACTGGAGGCTGGAAGGTGTTGACCACTGTCAAATATACACACAGTGAGCTGAAAGATAGACCCTACTTCTTTAGTAAAAGGAGGTCGTCCAAGATGGTAAAGATACCTGAATCCTCTGGAGGTGTCCAATGATGTGGGCACCAGACAAAAAAATATTTTCCATTTAGCTGCATAAAATTTCCTGTAGAGATTTTCCTGCTATTATTGAGGATGATTGTACCTCCTCACAGAACATCACCTTTCTAAATCCAAATATCAGGCTGGTAGATGGAGGGCTACTGGATTGAGATGGCTGGTTTTACCTTTGTCCTGAGACAGCAGGTTTAGGATTTGTATGCACCGATGTGTCACCATCTGGGGGAAACTGGTGAATGAAAACTGCTTCTGCTACTTGTGTGCCACTAGGCCCACCAAAGCTTTGTCCTGTTTGATTTTCCTCAGGAGTTGAGGTATGAGAAGAATGGGAGGGAAAGCGTACGTTATCAGCTCTGACCACTGAACTAAGAATGAATGTCATGACCAGGGCTTGGTGATCAGACCTAGTGAATAAAGCAGGAGTTGGAAGTCAAACTGAGGGTCAGAGATGGAGTCAGGAGTCAAGCCAAGCATCAGGGCTGGAGTCAAGAATCGAACCAAGGGTAAGAGCTGGAGTCAGAGATTAGGAGCAGGCACCAGGAAAAAGGCAAGAACCAAGAGGAAGGCAGAGAGGCTGGAACCAAGGACAAGTCAGGAAAGCAGGGCTCAGGAGTCAGGCTCTAATGCAGCAGCCAGCCAGGAATTCACCCAGTTGCATGGACTACTTTCTGTGTCTTCTTCTGGTTTAAATAGTGCAGCCATATCAAATCGATAGGGCCAGGCACTCCTCCAATCAGGACTCCCATGGGCAGTGACTTTGGTGAGATCAGAGTTCCATTAGCCATTCATCCCACTAGTTACTAACAAGTTGCTGGATAGCAGCTGGGATGTTAAGATTGCCTGGGGACTCACCACCCCGATTTTTGATCCTCACAATAGGTCCCCTTTGGAATTGTGTCCCCTAAGCTGCTCGGGAATAGTAGGCTAGGCATTTCCTATTCTTTTGGGACACAAAGAAATCCCACAATGGGAATTCCCACTGTCAGAAGATGTTCTGAACCACTGACTCATGCAATTCCCACACTCAGTCTCTGTAGAAGTGTCTGCTAAGGCTGTCCACCCAGGTGTTCATTATTCCAGGGAGGTGCACTGCTGAAAGGATGTCGGCTGCACCGATTGCAGAGTATGATCACCTCTGTGCAAAGAGGAGTGGACTTCACGCCTCTTTGCTTGTTGATGTAGTATACTGTGATCACATTGTGTGACCTGACCTGAATATGTAGGGCATGGATGAAAGGTGGGAACCTTTTGCAGGCTTTGTGCACAGCTCGCAGTTCAAGGAGATTGACATGAAGCTTGGATTCTTGCTGAGTCCAAGAGCCCAGGGCTACATTATGGTCCAAATGCTCTCCCCAGCCTAGTAGGGAGGCATCTGTGATTAACCTCTTTATGGGTGGAGGGGGAATGAAGGAAACCTCTTATGTACATAGGTGAATGTGGGGGTTTGAGACTTGCTTGTCCAGGCAATCCCTGCTTGGAGTGTAAACTGTCCATAACCACATCTGAAAACACTAAAGAAGGAGCCTTGCAAAAAGTGTCAGGTAGGCACATGAGGCCACATGGCCTAGTAGGACCAAGCAGGAGTCCACTGTTGTCTGAGGACTTAAATAAAGTGGGTTGATGAGGTCCCTCAGACCTTGAAATCTGTCCTGGGGAAGTGTGCTTTGCTGAAATTGAGTCCAAAGTTGCTCCAATAAGGTCTACAGTTTGTATGGAACTAACATGGACTTTTCTAGGCTTACCTGAAGTCCTAAGGATGGAAGGAAGCTGAGTAGGAAAAGAACTGTTACCTCCCCGTATGACCGACCTATAAGCAGCTAGTTGTCGCAGCAGGGGTGAACTTCCACCACTGCTAGTACCTTTGTGAAGATCCTCTGGACCAACAAAAGACCAAAGGGAAGCATTCTGTGTTGATAATGGTCTAGGCTCACAGTAAAGCATAGGAACCTCTGATGTGCAGGATGAATGCCTTGGTGGAAACAGGCATCCAAAAAGAGGGAGGCTTTAACAGGTTTTTACTAAGTTTGATTTGCATAATTACTCAATTTCAGTTTGAGGAAATGCTTCTTTTGATTTCTTGTATTTTCAGCAACAGACTTTTTGATTTCTTGCACCTGTGCTCAACTGGTACAAAGACCTGGTGCCAAGACAGGTGTCCTGCAGGAAAGCAAAGGAGCCCAAGAAACTCTTGAACCCCTGCTGGGGCTAGTGCAGTGGGTGGAGCTGCTGACTCAGTCTCAAGCTCAGCAGAGAAGTACAAGCTCTGAGATTCCAGTGAAGCTGTTGATACTGGATGCCTTGTAATGCCTCAGCTGGCAGATGTTACCATTGAGGGTGCACCAGCGATATGGGCACTTCTCTCGTGATCACCGGTTCCAAGAGTATCAATGATTCTGGGTCAGAATACACAGCTAGGTCATGAAGGATAATATACCCAGCCCTAGCAGATAGAGAGCAAGAGGGGCTTCTGCTTCTCTGTGGAGTTGATGGTGTCTTTTTTTGGTTGGAGGGTGAGTGTCAATGCTACCGAGCTGTCCTCCTTGCTGTACACACTAACTGCTGGTGTGGTCAATGATTGTTCCCTTCTCTCTCTCACAGATACTGTGGATGGTCCTGCCCCTCAGGGATTGGCGCTTTTGGAGCACACATGGCTCTAAGCACTGACAAGGTGGATCTGTGCTGTAGCCCATAGGACTAGCCCACTTGCTTCTTTTCTTATGAATTCAATTGCTTGTTTTATAATATAATAGGTTTATAGATTTGTATTAGAGTATTTTGGCTGCAACACAAGAAATCTATGGGCCACATCCTGTATGATGAGCTACAGCAATTTAGCATACATATGTTCGGGACCTTTAGCCTAGATAACTGATGAGCTAAAGTATATATATGTTTGTAACCTTTATCCTAGATAAGTCAGGATGCGTTAAGATAGGGGAGCTACCTCAGTTCATCCCCTCGGTAGAATTAACAGGTACATCACAAAGAACATGGGTAGGCCAGAAATAACAGAGGTGGGAATGAGTTAATTGTCTGTAAAAGTCATTAATTGTAATTAAGTAAGTCTGTAATTTGCATTAATATGCATGAACATACCAGCCTATATAATAAAGTGTACCCTGATATTTTGTGGGCAAGGAAGTTAAGTTGGGACATAAAAGGAGGGCACGTAGTGCTCAGGCTATAACAGGGGCAACCGCCCATGTTAAGTTAGTCCTATCTACCGAGTTCTTTTTAGTTCTAGTTTGAGCTACAGTTTGTGTCTTCTATAGTCTTATAACTCCTATAGTCTTAGTCTTAGTTTTAGTCTTAGTCTTATAGTTCTCAGTTCTTAAGTTAGTTTGAGTCAAACTTGAAGTTAGATCTTATGGTCTTCCCATAGCTCAGCCCTCTAGCATCTCCTAAGTTCTCCATTTCCCACTCAAGAATTGAAGAACCTGAACAGCAGCATACAAGAGGCAAGGCTGGTCCTTTGTCTCTAATTGCCAGGTTATCAAGAAAAGGTGTAAATATATTAATCTGAAAAGCTTTATAGTATATATAATACCACATGTATTTCTAGAACAATATTATTGCCTTTGTAATTCTGATTATTGTCCATTTGATTGTTATTCTATTTTATCTCAATAAAAGTCTTTAAGGCTATATTTTGTTCTCAGTGTGAGTGTCCTTGTCATATATCCTGAGGGTCCTTGCAAAACTCTGTGGAGCCTCATTCTGGGACAAGAACCTTATTATCTTCTGATCAGATTAATTGGTGAGCCTATAACCCCTGTTCTATAAACAATAATATTAAGAACCTAAAATCATGCAACAGTGCTCCCCATGAGCTATGTACAGAGGGCTCTTGCGACCCAGGGTTAGATGGGGCCTCACTGAGCACTCCATCAGATATCTCTTGAATGAACTCTCAAGATTGCTGGGTTCAGGGTGGAAAGGAGTGACAAATATTGCACTTTGAAGGAATAATGTGACTCCCCAAAGCAATATAGACAAGCATAATGGGAATGACTACCAGGGAATCCCAGGGCAGGCCACAGAGGATTTGGAGGGATCTGGGGCATACTGAATGCCCTGAATAGCCAGGGTAACGAAGGGGGGAGAGAGAGAAGCCCCCCAAACACCTACTTAACAATATCTAACTACACACTAAAACTAGCTAACTAGCTAGAAAAATTATATTTACAGAAAAACACTGAATTTGAAGTGGGAACACTAGCAAAGCTGCAGACACTGGAGACAGAAAGGAACTGGAGAGGCAGACAGCCTTATGTCCTCAGTTTAGAGCACAAGGATGTGAAGGGTGCATGCATGGACCAGCAGCTAGTGAAAAGTCTTCCAGTCGCAGGTACATGTACACCCACAATGGAATACACATAGGGACCAATACTTGAAGAAAAATGTCTGGTTATAAACATCCATCAAAGAATGATACAATAAAATTATGAACCAAGGTATTAGAATATATTGGGGCCTATAAATATTCTTTTTTCACTCCCGCAGCAAAGAAAACAACTTTTTTCATAGCAGTTGAAGTCAGACACCTAATATATACAATATTTCAAAGTTTGTTAATTATGAAAGGAAAAATGTAATTCGTCATAATAATTCTGGAGATCAGTTTATAGCAAGTCTTTTTCAATTAAACTTGCAATCTATAATTTTCCTGGAGGAGTTACTGAAATATCTTAGGTTTTAGTAGATTAAATTAATTCGGTATGTAAAAAAGCTCCCATAAAAGGTTGTCACACACCAATGTGTTGGGTCAGTTTACATTCTTAGAAAAAGCTACCATTTCAAATTTTGCAGTTTCCAGTAGACTAGTCTTCCTATGCAGTATATGGCCCCGATCCTACAACACGCTTTGGGAATTCATCTTTCAGCCCTTTCTTGGTCAGGCTGTATTTGAAATACTGCAGAGCAGCTATCCAAATCTTTCTGCATGTATTTATATGGCCGATCCCCACACACTGACACATACACACTTGTAAATCTGATTAGCAGACAATGTTTGACTTGATTAATCAAGTGTGAAACTCAATGCATTTAGACATTTGAAATTCAAGATTTCCTGGAGCTGTGTTAATAGATTTTGAGAGCTGAGAAGTATGAAAATGAAGCAGTGGAAGCCCCAAATTCCTATACACAACATCTTGCTTCTGGATATGCTGGCGATACTGACACAGGAACTGCCCATGAGCTCCTGTCTTTTTCAAGTGCTTTGCCATCACAGCTTTTCTGGAGCTTCTTAAAATGAAAAGCAATACATTTGTGCCATATAGATACAGCAAATTCCAGGACCCCTATTATCTTCTCTGCATATATCTGGTAACCTCTGGAGGTCCTGAATGCTATGGCCAGCCTGTGCCTTCATTTAAAAAAGTGGGACCATATGCCCCATTCTCCATAAATTAGCCCACCCTATGTTTCAGAGGAGTTAGCCATCTGCACTCCAAGATGTGGCCTCCTCTCTGTACCCTCTGTAATTCAGAGTTGATATGATTTTTTATTTGTGTTGCTCCTCCTTCTCCCCCAAGATGAGTCACTTCTTTTTAAATCTCACTATTAAATCTTCCTTTCTTTCTTACATTCACAGTAGAGCATTTATGATACTTTCCACTAAGGATTCTCTGTGAAATCAGTTTCATAGTAGTGATATGTTAGGTGTGCTTAGGAATGCTCTTATGGTTCTAAATGTCTCCTTGAGTACTCTTAATGTTAGCGAAGCAAGTACTTCTATCACCATAAGGATGCCAGAAAAGATGCACATGACTACAGCTGCAACATGATCGCAGTTAATTTTGGGAAAAGTCACGGAAGGGACATGCCGTTGGATTTTATAGTATAAGGCCCAGGCTATATGAATGAAATTCACACTATGCTGATGTAATTACATTAGTGCAAACTCTTAACGTAGCCATGCTGCACTAATGTATCTTAAACTAGTAACATACAGCTTAATATAGTAAACTGCATCAGTGTGAACTACTGGCCTGTCTCCTCAGCCCAGGAAGAAATGACACCATGTTTCAGGCTCTTTTCTCAGGGCGTTCGCTTTATTTCTTTCACATGAAACTAGTATAGTGCATCCATCATCCAATGTCTCCCTACTCCTGGAAGCGCTCTACCTTCAATAAGCCACTTGCTGGCCTTTATAATCACCTGATCTGTCACAGGTGAGTCTGGGCCCAACTTCCCCTAAAGGGCCAGCCACTCCGTGACACCCCATCTTCATGCCAGTGCAGTATGTCCACACAACAGTGTGAATTTCCTTAATGGTCCAAAGGTTTGTTCCTGAGAACTATAGCAATATCCCATTACAGATACTCAAATGCCTCAGAATCAGACCCTAAATTAGGTCATGAACACAATACAAAAATAAGAGTAGATCACGGTAGACAGGGATAAGTAAAAGTGGGAGGAAAGAGATTAATAAATACAAGGAAAATATACCCAACTGCTCTTGGGTGAAGATAGTTATTCATCGAGAGATTATTTGTGTTGATTTGATATAATTTTTTTGGCATGCTTCTTTTTGGTTACTCAGGTTTTTTTATAATAATATAATATAATATAATATATATACATTTATTCTGTATCTGGACTATTGTTGGAAGGAGTCAGAGGCAAGTTTAAGGAAGGATGGGAAAAAAGAGAGGATGGTGGCTGTTCCATCCTGTAAGGGTGCTCCACCATGGCCCCTCCACTTCGGCCACCCTCTAGCTCACAAATGACTCGAAGACCCTCTGGTTTAGCAGTCACCAGTGCAGTTTATTTACCGTGCATTTGTGCATCCACCACCTTCATACAGTGCTTGGCTAGAGCTAGCAACCTCTGGGGCTTCTCTGCTCTCTATGAGACAGGTAGAGCCCCTTCACTCCCCCGGACCCTCTTCCTTTCCTTCCCCTGGCTGGCATATAAACCCTACTTAGTCAGCCTGGCAGCTGCCTCCTATCCGCTAATCAGGTACAAACAACCTCTCAGCTGAGATAGGCGGCCTGTCACACATCCATTCATAAGGGCCCACATGAATGTACCAATAGGTATGAACATGAGAGCAGGCATTATAAGTATTTTGGCCAACGTTTGTAATCGTATGTTGCTACGGTGTGGAATATATGCTTATATTTGTAGTTGAGTTGTAACCAACATCAAGTGGCCTTGAGACTAATAAGGGAATGCTTGTGTGGAAACTGCATCATTATAAACCTTAACAAAATTATTAGGAAAATTATTTCCAACAGCAGGCAAAGAAAGAAAAAGAGAGAAACTGTAAATGGAAGACTTAAGTAGCACAGAGAGAATGACAGTAATATCACATGAGATGAGAACAGGGATTAAGCAGGAAAATTATTGATGCTGTCGTTTTAATAATCACTGACCTTGCATTAAACAGCATGGGGCAAAAACAGAGTCTCTGATCACCAAAACCTTGAACTCTTGAGAATACAGGGCAAAAGCAATGGGACCCAAATTAAACAGGCTTACTCCAGTACACGAGTTTATTTTCCTGTCTTAACTCTGTCTGCCCACACTGTGATGTTACAAAAACTACACCCTCTCCCACTGCTCGACAATGAGTCAGTTCATTCTAAGGCCCTGTCTACATGAAAAGTTTTTTCGGTATAACCTACAGTGTACATTTAAATCAATGTAATTATATTCGTATAACCCCTCATGTGCACAGTTTTATTCCAGTATAAAGGTACATTTTTGGAGTTTAACTTATGTCGCTTGCAAAGGGGTTTAAGCCAAACTGGAAAAAAGCTGCTCTGATACCGGACTATGAGTATCCATATAGGGGAAAACACCGCTGTAACTGTACCTGTATAATTATATTGGTATAACTTGTAAACTTTCTTGTTTAAATAAGCCCTCATTCTCACTTTGTAGACTTTCATTGGAATCTACAAGGGAACATTTAAATCCAAACCAAAATTTTCATTGAAATAAAAGGATAATTCATGAAAAATCAATTTATAATACTTGTAAAAGCATTTTAAAAACAAAATCTAGACCTGTGAGACTAAATTTAATCTGCGCAAACCCGTTGGATATTTGAGTTTCATTTGATACAGGTTGAGCACAAACCAATATCAAAAGAGTTCTCTGCATCGATGGTGTTATTGCAAAGTGGTCATTATTGAGAAATTTATCAAAGATTTCAGTGAAATTGCATTATTTTGCAAAGTACTTGCTGAAAATACAAAGACAATTTAGCATTTGTTTATATGCAGGGTCAAATACTACTTGCCTTATGTAAGCGGGGTCCTACTACTGTGGGGAATTTACCTGGCTCATACCCCGGTGGAATTGGTTAACAAAAGGATTTGAGCCCTTGCTCCCACTCCCTTTACCCAGAGGCCTGCCTGACCGAGAACTCCCCTCCCACTCTCCTGTGCAACAGAGTCCTCGTAACCCCGACAAGGCTGGGCCCAGGATCCCTGGGGGGCTCGACCCCCAACCTTGTCATGGTCACTTAGGGCAGGGGCTTGGGTGTCCCCATTCCGGGGTGGTCTTTCTGCACTGGATGCTTCCCTGACCCACTGATCATTGCATATGGTTCAAAGCAAATACAATTTATTAAACAGCAATCAATTAAAAAATAAAGAAAAGATGGGAAAAATTAAAGGAAAACAACTAACGCCACCCAATGGGCACGGAGACACCACACACAGCGTCTCTGGGCTGTAAGGGTGTAATTCACAGTCTGTTTCTCACACGTCACAGAGAGTCAGACACTTGCTCTGGCGGTGGCCACATGTCCCCAGGCTCTAGGTGGCAGAACCCTTCCCCCCAATGTCGGCCCCCGTCAGAGTCACGAGCTCCCTCCAACTCTGGCCTGAGCGACCTCTTGGCTGGTGGCATCTCCCTGCACTGAGTCCTGCCCAGGGTCCCCCTCTCTCTCCCCAGCTGCTCACCGCACCCGGCTCCAGATGGCTTCAACCCCAGCTCCAGCTGCACTCTGCCTCAGCGCGGCTCTGCTCAGCTTGGCTCCCTGGGCCGCTCCTTGGGGCCCCTCTGGTTCTGCTGCTGTGGGTCGGGTCGGCTCAGCTCCCTGGGCTTCTTCTCTGGCCTCCCAGCCACTCGCGACGCTACTGCTTCTCAGGTGCTGCTTTGTTTTCAGCACAGCCCTGCTCTCCTCAGGCAGCTCCAGCTCACACAGAGGCCGGGACCCCCTCCCCCCATTTGCCTGTCTGCCCTGTCAATCAGGCTGACCTGGAGCATTGGCCTCTCCACACTGGCCCTGGGGAGAGGGTCCTGCTTCCTCAGGGTCCTGCGTCCTCATCGACCCTTCCCCTGTCCTTTGGCACTGAGAGATGGCCAACCAAAAAGACCACTAAGTTTCAGTAAAGGGCCAACAGTCCTTTACACTTAGAACAGAGGTTCTTGGACATTTTTATAGTGTGAATCATATTTAATAGAGAGCTAATCTCATGAATACTTCCCTCTCTCAATCACAGCATGAACCATTCTCTCCCACTGGTGACAGAATACATCCTTGTGGCAACTACTAGCAGTTGCTTAAGTGGAAAAGTAACATTAGGCAAGTATCTAACACAGTTTTAACTATCAGTGCAATTTACCAACTAGAAATAAAGAGAAGCCAGCACCATGTTACCAGCTTTTCCTGCACAGAGTACCAGTAATGTGTGGACTCCATTTTTGAGAGCCTCTGCTTGAAGGAACTAGCCTAACCACCACCAACTCCATTGCCTTGAATGGTAGTTTTGTGTCAGTAAAATTAAGAGGAATTAATGGATTTCTTTTTTTAAAATAATGTGGCCAACTCAATTACAGAGGCCATTTGCCAATGCTATATACTGTGTGGAACTCTTGGCTGCCTCATTCTTTAATGTGAATATTTCATAGAGAACTTTACTAAAATAAAGGCAGATATTAAAAATTAGGCTTCTTTTCATTAAAAAAGTAAATCCATTAAAGATAAAAATAACAAATAAATCCATTGCCAGGAACTCTATAGTTATCCAAAGGCAGCATCTAACCAAAAGCACTGTGACTTTTGCCAGCAATTTGTAATGTTAATTTAAATACTGGATTATTGTCATCAATGGTTTAATTTAATCATTGATATTAATGTGCAATGCATTTGTAGTTCCATATAAATATTACCTTTAAAAGCTTTCCTGAACTGGAAATATTTTAAAATAATTTACTTGTCCTCTTTAATTATTTCTAATTAAACAAATAATAAGCCCAGTTATTTGGTATTCAGATGAATTCTAGGAAGTTCCAGTCAATAGATCTGAATTGCTCAGAGGATTTGTAATAGGACAAAAAGCTTTTTTCCTGCTAGTTTGCTTGTTCAAATATAACTCAGGTTGCTAGTGACTGGAAGTTATCTTATAGCTGTTTCGTGTCCTTTCTAAGAAACGAGTTAGCCTCTAATCCCGCATACAGATACATTAGTGCAGGTCCATGTGCCTGCATAGAATCCTGCTGACTTCAATGGGGCTCAACAATGATATTTGAGCTACTGGCAGGGACTGTATGGTCTGAATTTAAAGAAAGTACAGGATATATCTGGGATGATTAATACTATACCTGTGTGTATATTGCTTTTTAAAAATAACACTTTTAGAATTTTCTGAGATCTTCCAAAGTGACTAGTGTCTTCATGAGAACTAAAGCTCAAATTCAGTTAAATATAAAGGAAAATGATGCCTGCTCTGTCTATAAATCATGATGAATTTTTCAGTGAATAACTGAGCAGTAAAAATTTGGAAAACTGAAGGATTAATAGTTTTAATTAAATGCAACCCTTACAGCTCAGTAGAAACATTTAAACACTGTTATTTACCTTACCACGAATCGTCAGTCTAGTGAAGGTAAATGTGAGTAATGAACAATGTGCTCTGTGAAATCTGAAGAGATTATTTTTCGGATAAGGCATCTAAATTTCTAAGACTAGTTTCCTTCACAACACTTATTACTTACACATTTATGTATATAAAAATATAATGTATTATTCAACTTAGAACTGAAAGATTAGGTATATATTAACAGAGAGCCTCTCCGATTGAAATTCTCCAAAAACCGTTCCTTTGACACAGGAACCCATTTAAGAGAGAGAGATGTTTTTTAGAAAAGCAAAAGAAGAAAACAATGCACAACTCTCATCTCTCTGCCAAACCTCACACATTTTTCTACTACTTCTTGGTATTATTTTGTTGGATAAGTACATCATCAAATGAAAGTTTTCTTAATTTAAAAATAAGCCAGAGAAAGCTGTCTCTCTCTCGTTTTTTTAAAAACTTGTGAGCTGCTTATTTAAAAAGAGACTGAAAAAAAGAACAGTAACAGAAAGTAGAACAGATTAGGGAAAAAATTCTATACAAACATGACTTTGTCCAGTTTCCAATATTAGTTAAGTGAAAAATCAGACAAAGAAAATGGATAGTAAAGTCTTCTAAAATTATTCCATTTACAGATGTCCATTGACTGTGGCTGTCATCAGTGGGCAGGGTTGCACGGGCAATCTAGTTGTGTGGCTGCACAAAAGTCAAAGGACAATGAAGTGGAGGACTCACCCCACCTTTATGTCAAGTTGCTGCATAAGGCCCCAGTTCAGGAAAGCACTTAAGAAAGTGCTTAAGTTACAGTGAACGGAACTTAAGCACATATTTAAGTGCTGTCCTGCTGCCACTGCTTGGTCTTGAGCTTCTCCATCCACCATTCTGCCTTTGTCTCCCTTTTCTGTTTCCTTGTGTTGTGGTGTCTTCACAAAAGAGGTTTTTCTGTCTGATTCTAAGCTGCTACCTTAAAAGGACAGCATGAGTGGCTAGAACTTTCTAGAATGGGGATTGGCAGTGAAGATAAGAGAGGTAACTGGCTGTCCTGGATCTTCTCTCAGAGGCAGAGAGAAGTCCTCTGTAAGCTTTAGTGTCCAGACCAAGGTAGGGAACAGATATGCAGAAGTCTCTAAGTTATTTAGGATTGTGAAGGAGAACAGACTATGAGGTCTATTGGAAGGGCAATGGCAAGTCAGAGGTAGCTCCATGATGGCATATTATTGAATATTTTCACTATGTACCTTGTCAGTGAGGAATATAGTGCTGGCAGTTACCTTAAGAAATAGCTAGGTGGTGCAAGAGTGTGGTTATATATTGCTCTACTAATGTGGCTTGTATAGTCTATGAGGTTGATCAGAAATTCTCAGAAAAAGGAGACTGGTTGTAATATACTGCTACATCTTGTCTTTATCATTTTGTTTCATTTTGTTTAGACATATTAAAATATGAATGTTAATATATATTTATTATATAAAGTGATTTATTATATAATATTTTCTATTATATTATGTTTTGACATTATCAAAATAAACATTTAAATGGTTCCAGATTGGAAATATTTTTTAATCCCTTTTCTGTGGGAAATTTTTTAATTTAAACTTTTTGTTACAATTCAAAACATACAAAAATTTCAGGAACATCAGAATTTTCCCCAGAATGGAAATTCCAGTTTCAGACCAGTTCTACTCCTGACTTAGCCTTCTCCATGTTCAGGGTTCAGGTTTCCTCTCCCCAAGGTATTCCAACTGTGATTACCCCATCTTGCAGTCTTCTTATCCAAATAAAAGGACAGCTTATTGGCACAGTACAAAAAATTAAAATACAATTGGAATCAAACAATTACAGAATTGAAAACAAGAAAGAGAACTGGATATAAAGATATTTCACTTGGTACTTTGAAAAGCACATCTATCTGGGCATTAAGCTTGTTTCACAAGGTATGGAAGAACTCTCTACAGTATGGGAAAAGAAGGTCTGGCATATTGTTTTTTTTAAGACGTAGAGAACTCGTATTTAACACTGTCATTATTTTATTTAAACATTTTGTAACTCCAACACAGCAGCACCCAGAACCTGGTGTTCACTGGAGCCTGCAGCTCTCTGGCAATTGAGAACCCCCTTGTCTAAAATGGACAATGACTTTGATCACTGCAGCTACCCTCACATCCTGACACAATGACTGTTACTCCACACAGATCTCTCTCCCTGACAGGTTTTCTCTTGTTGCTAGATCAGTCTGTGTCTCCTTAACTAAACTGTTCTATTTTGTGAGCTCAGTGTGATACCTTTCACCCTGTGTCAGAAAGCCTGAGACTGTCCCAGGGTGGGGCTTTAGAAGAGATGCATTTTCTCCCTCTTTTCCAAAAGTTCCACCCTTTTAACCAACCGAAGTGACAGGTTACCCAGGATGTCAGGTAACCCACCACTCAACACCATTCCAGGTCCTTGCTTAGCTTTTATGGATATTAGGCCAGGGACAAATACTTATCAGTAATGTGATTTGTTGTTGTCCTGGCTACTGTTCTTTCCTATGAACACAAAACAACACCTCAGATGGTTATCTCCTCCAATCAAGGAATAGATGAACAGATTGGCACTCCCTTTCCTTATATAAAGCAAAGGTAGTCCAGCTATCAGCCAGGCAAGGGTAGATGCATACTCCCTCCTATTCGATATTGGTCACTACATCAACAAATATCTCAGCGGTGAGACTAGACCAAAGGACAGAGAATGGAATGGAAGCCCCTTTCTATCTGCACTTATTCCTTGTCAATGACCTCCAATGATTGTAAAGGAGATGTGCTACTGGAAGAGCTGCTACATCTCTCCCACCGGAGTTCTGCTGAGCAACATCCAGAGGCCAAAACATACCCACTTGCCCCCAACAATGGGACCCTAGAATCGGCCCTGTGCAGCCAGTCTTTTGCACGTTACAGGAGCATCCGCCTTTTTACCTTTGGCTTTCTGTATGACATAATTGTTTTTTTCTATAGGAAGGGGAAGGGGTCCTTTTTGAGCAGCCCTTTGCACAATGAGATGCATGGTCATTATAGGTCTCCCCAGTAACACCTTTGAAGTGGGCCTCTTAGTGGCCTGCCCTTCCAGATGAAAGGAAAAAAAACACCTGTCTTCTCCCATCCCCATCAGCAAACAGTATACGTAGGGAGGAGTTTCACAAGCTCAAGGTTAGCTGGAACAGAAATTTAGTCCAATGTTAAAAACCAGGCAGACGAATGCAAATCATACTGCCTGGACAGTTTTCATCACAAGGACAGGAATCGTGCGATACCAGTGGATAATGACTTACCAGTATATTTATATTGCCCCTTCCATCCTGAAGGTTTCCATAACGCTGATCCCACAGCCCTCTCTGAATCTACATCTATTGCAGGAAGGTGCTCAGCATATTGTAGGCTCTGGGTTCCAAGTGTGTCTGCAATCACTTGTATCAGGTATTGCTGTGAAGGTCTGACAGGCACATTGACTAGGCCGAATCCACCAATTCTTGGGCCATTTGCTGCTAACAGGAAAGCCTGGTGATAGGCCACAGGTGAACAACTGTCATAGTGCAGGTGGGAGGGGAGCTAGGAGAGGTTTTCATCCCACTGTCATAGTTACAGTAACTAAACCAATGAAATAAAAGATTCCTGCTTCTTCAGAGTTCATTGGAGTGAATGCCAGATCTGAATTCCATACTGCTATATGGTGTCTAAAGATAGAATGGCAGGAAAATGTATACAACAGGAGATTTATTTCAAATTTTACACCACAGAATGTCAAACATCAGTATCAAAATGGAGGCCTAAATCTTAAGTGCAAAACAAAAACAAAATCAAATGGAAAGCCTTTGAATGTGAACACTGGGACTAATTTTGATCTCAGTTACACTGGTGTAAATCAGGAGTAAATCCACTGATATCTGAAGAGTTACATCAATGTAAAAATGTTACAAGAGCAGAATCTGGCACACCGTACACACCGTACACACACACACACACACACACACACACACACACACACACACACACACAGTCACCTCCCTTGATTTAACTGGAGCTATAGCAATTTACATCGGCTGAGGATCTGATCCATATATCTTAAAACACTAAACACCTTGCTTCAGATCCTTGGCGGGTGTACATTACTGTAGCTTCACTGAAGTCAGTATAACAACACAAGCTGAGGCTCTGGCTCAAGACTGTATCTAATAATATAATGTATGTTATTAAGCAGACTTACAAAGATGAACACAATGGTTCGAACTGCATTCAGGATTAGATTCTCCTCTTTAAAATTAAGTTTTTTCTATATTCATACACATTTGATCTCTTTATAAACGTTATAGATTGGAATAGATACATTTTGCATTGTATCTCATATTTACTTTTTGTCCTGAGTTGCTGGTGTCCTTGTCAAAGTATTGGCTCTTTAGTTTTGCTTATTTAAACAAGACAAGTGCGTGGTGGCTGGTGGAAATAAACTATGCTGGTAGATGTGTGAACCATGTGATAAGAAGAATGTGCTATGGCTGAGCTGACATTATGGTGTTAACAGTGTAATTTGCCTCAGGGTACGCTGGTCATGCATCTGAGTGCTTTCAAACTGGGGTACCTTATTGATAGTTAAAGCAAACTTTAGCTTTAACTTTTTACACAAAAGACCTAATAACAGAAAAGCTACATAGCGAATAGATGGCGAGTGGCAAGGCTGGTTGATCACGCTCACCAGGAGTAACAAGTTCGTCCTTCCAGGAGGCATAGAAATTTAAGTAACTGTTTGAAAGCTCTTTCTCTTCCCTAACAGAGTAAACGCACCCGGTTGGCACTGGCAGACGCATTGCTGTTTTGGTCACTTTTCTCTATGGGATAAGTATACGTGACAAGGACTAGCACTAATGTCTGGTGCAGTATATTAAACCTACCATATAATAAAATATATGAATAGCTGACAAGACCCAGGCTTCTGAGATATTTGAAATGTCAGAACTTTGCATTTGGCCCTAATACTTAGAGGAAGAGAGCCAACATCAAAAGCTTTGAAAAGCAAGTGTTACAAAAAACAAAAGAGAAGCAGCTTTCCTTTTTCAATATCATATTATGAAGTATGCTAAAATATTAGTAAAAGATGCTAAATTATATGCAAAATTGAGGCTGAGCATGAGATGAGGCCATTTAAAGTCATACATCTGGATCAAAACTATAGAGAGGGTTTTTTTGCTTTTTAAGGATTTGTATTAAAACCGTCTGCCACACATTTCAGAACTAATCTCTGGTAATTAACCAATCAGATTTTTAGACAACTACGGAACAGAAACAATTAAAACTGAATAATGAAGGGCCACACAATGCAGATTATGACCCAAAAGACCTTGCTGAAATTAAGCTTTTGATCCAAAGCTTTTTTTGCTGCTTTAGAATAGCTTTTAGACTCACACTACGTTGCCTTCACTGTGAGATTATCCAAGTGCTTTACAAACATTAATTAATTAAGGCTTGTGAGGCAGGGAATTACTATCCCCATTTTACAAGTCAAGAAACTGAGTCACAGAAAGGTGAAGTGCCTTGCCACGGGACACTGGTGGCAGAAGTTGGAAATAGAACCCAAGAGTCCTTACTGCAAATCCTGTATTTTTCTGACAAGGCCATCCTTGTGACAGAACATCTGAAGACCTCCGAAAGCTCTCTTTATAGTTTGCTTTGGAAAGATATTTGCTAGGATTTACATAAAGCATACCATCAGATACTGTGCATGCACCATGATGTAGCAGGGAAATTTCCTTAAATAAGTTGTGGCTGAATGGCAGCAATAAAACCTTTGCCAGTAAATGTTAAAAGGCAGATTCTGTCTTCCACAATGTAGACCCATAAAGTGCTCAGCACTGGTTTTGTTGGTAGAGATTCAATGATATTACCTTGATGATTCTATGTACTGTGTTTCACACTGTACAGCTGCTTTATGTTACGCATCAAAGTGCTTCATTACAACAAACTGTTCCTCACACTTGCAACGTATCTGACTTATAAATCATGCAATACAACCAATGTAACATTCTTCCTGTTTCCGTTCCTTTTAGGAAACGTTGGTTTGACAATTGGGTTTATTTTCTCAGGTTATAATCTGACTGCAAAATACCAGCACTTTTATAACAGATAGGCTTTCCATCTTCTTTCTCCTTCTACACAGAGCTGACAAGCAAAATTTACTAGTACAGACATACCATAGGGTATCTCTAGCTTTTGTCTAGCATTAGTCTAGTAGGACTGAAAATCTCATGTTAGATAAACCCTCCCTGGGATGTAGTTTATTTTTTAATACTTGCCTTTTGTTGCATACCACAAGTCAACCTATTTGCTCGGATTCTCTTTAAGGACCAAGGTAAATATGACTCCTGATGGCTTAGCCATCTCCAGAAAGGGGGAAGGAAGGGGATGGGGTATCATTGTGCCAGTGGAAGGCAATGCCACCCCATCACCTCTTTAATTTAAAGACTGTTCTTTAATCATGGGATTCCACAACGGAAATGTGATATGTACAAAATAACAGCAGTTTGTATAAATTAACAAGTGGAGGGAAAGATAGTGTAGCCCTATTAACGTCAATGGAACTTCATTGATTTCTTCCAGCTGAGGAGCCGGCTCTGTATCTCATTTTAATATTAGCTTTTAGCAATATTTTAAAACTAGAATTCGATGGTTACAGTATCTGCATCAGCAGGATTGAAACAAAAACCATTATAGGCTTGATCTTCACTCCACCCATAAAAGGTGCCCACAAGTTTCTGAGCACCAATAATTACAAGTACGATTTACATCGTTCGTGTAGGTAGGCGCCTGCGTCAGGCGTGCAATTCAGTACATCTATGTCTAAGTAGGTTACGATGCTTCCACAGTTATTTATAGACACAAAAAGGGAGGCCAGGTTTTGAAAATATGTCCCTAATGGCATGCTTGAGCATGGCAACAAAATCCATCTTATCACCACACATCAACTATAAAAAAAAAAAATCCTGTATTCAAACCATTCTTGGACATTGCTATACAAATTAACAAGCATGGATGGAGTTAGCAATGGCATCAGTATTAATGCCCCTTCCCCTGCATGCTCCATCCAGGATCCAAGAGAAAAGAGTAGGAACGTGAATAGTCAAATAAAAATTAAATTCAGCAATCTGAAAATGGTTCCTTTCCTTTATGTCTCATTCCTGCTTTTCTTCCCATCAAGCACCTGATGAGTGCTGTGTTCCCCCAGTTTTAACTATTTAACTATTCTTTTCACTGGAGCAATGCAGTGTTGAACTAGGCCTTGAACTATTTTTCCTTCCTTCTCTCGTCTTCTGTCTCTCCTTTCCCGATGCCTGTATCATTCAACTGCCTATTCTTTCTTTCCCTTGGAACTCCCGAGTGCTTCTGCTGGAAAAAGATTTTAAGTGAGGATTGTTACTTTGTACTGATAAGAGACTTATATAGGATTTTAGTTAGGACAGTTTTTAATAGCGTTTATTTTGTAGAAGGTTAATTTTTAAGCTTATAAGTGGATAGTGGAAAAAGACTTTGAACAAAGGATTATAGATAGTTTTATTTTTTATTGTTATTTAAATATTTATGATAAGATTATATTTTTTTTTATAAGGGCTTAAATTTATTTTTTTATTCACTATTGGCCTATATTATTTTTATTTACAAAGGTATACATTATTCATAAGGTGTTTTTGCTGATACTTTACAGTTAGCTACATCTTATTTATTAAGGCTACATAGCTTGCTTAATTCGGCCAAGGCTTATTTCTTTGTATTTCTTTCCTTCTGCATTCCAGCAAACTTTTTATGATCTTTGCACAGAGTGGAACAGCCTGGCCTGTCTCTAAAAACAAAGGGCTAGCTAAAATGGAGTAACTGTGGTCAAGCAACTAAAAATCAGCTTACACTTCCTATCTCTTTCCCATGGATCATCTCCCACAACCCCCCCGACATTTTTCTGAGTTTTCTCTTTACTTGAAACTCTTCCTTTATGAAGAGGGAAGAGATTCTGTAGAAACCAACTCTTCTCCTGCTGCCCTCAGCCAGCGAGAAGGGGACAGCGGTTCTATTCTGCCCACTAACAGCTCCACCAATGCTGGCTCTAGAAGAGCACGAGAGAGCACACAGATCTACACTGTTTGTTCTGCTGGGCTTTCTGAGGGCAAGCGGCGCAAAGCAGAGTGCATAGTACAGATCTCTGCTCTGCAGATCCTGACTGGTGCCTGCAGATAGCGGCAGCAACTCCTGTTTGTTGCCCCCATGCACATCCAGCTGCATGCCATGGCAAATGTAACAAAGGTCAGACTGTTCTGCTGCAGGTATATCCTGGAAGCCCTGACAAATAACTTACAGAGTGCTGAGTGCAGTCACTCTATTACTGATAAGGGTACATGAGGTGGGAAGACATCAGCTTGACTCATAGCTCAGAATAAGTTTTCAGGGCTGGCAGAAAGCAAAACCACCAGCATTCTCTTTACCTGTGAACAGAGCCCATTTCAGCTGAAATCCTTGAGATCCAATCGCCCTGGAATTCACAATGCTATTATCTTTGCAGTGAGTTCTTTTCAGAGTAGGCCTGGAGTTCAAAAACCATAGGTACAGGATCCACTGGAACTGCAACAGCAAGACATCTGGGGGATTGCTGTATCCAAGACTGGCTATGATGAATCAGGGGCTATCAACTTGAAGAGAAATTACCACAGAAGACAGCCACAACCTGCAGGATTGAATGGATCACTAATGGGGACTAACTAAATGGGGACAAGGGAACAGAGTCCTTGATGGCACAGAGGACAACTGGGCAGTGAGAAACATTAAGGCGTGATGCCATGCACCCATAGCACCCTGTTAAGCAGTGAATACAGAAGCAGCTGATTCAGTGGCTCCACTCGAGAAAAACCTGATGAGGAAAGAGCAATGGGGGGGAAACAGAAACCTCACACGTCACCCTCAGGAAAATTTGGGGATGCCATTGCTGTGGAACTGTCTTCCAGGCCTTCATAATTCCATTCCACTGTAAGAGCTGAGAGGAATGGTTCAAAGGTGAAGAACCCTCTCTTCAGAATCCTCTGAGGACCTGCCCGTATTTAAAATACTATAAAACATTCTATGGTAGTAACAGCAGCACACAAAACTGTGTTTCTGTGACGTTTTGGATGATTGCTGTAGAATACTTCTGAATCTTCCCTTTGTAAGGATGGACAGCAGCAGCTGTGCAGAGATGAATGCTTGGCTTCTACTGACCAACATTAACACCAACTTTAGAATGAAACAGCCGTGCTGCAAACAGAATGGGATACATGCGTGTGGATCTAAGACAGATGGATATCCCCATCGTGACAGGGCCCTGACTTGGGGTGAAGGTGTGTCAAAAGCCACGGGTGCACCTGATTCTTATTTACACTAAAGCACCTTTACACCCTTTTGGCAATAAAAGAATGCATTACACTGCCAGAGTGTCATAGAAGGATCTAAGTATAAACAAGAATCTGGATCATTGTGTTTTTATTTGTTGCTATTTCTCCATAGGTAACTCTTTTCTTTCCCCATCTCTGGGCACTTGAAGGACAAAGAAAATACTCAGATAGTGATGGAATAAAACATGGAGACCTTTGCTTCCAGCATAAAAATGGGGAGGAGGAAGTGGATGGTTATTACAACTGTGAATGAGTTCCTTTTCCCTCCTTGCTTCCTGATAGCTGAAGACATAATGCTCTTGGGTCAGGATGCTTTCCTTTACACAAATGCGTGGGAAACAGGGGATTAGAGATTAAAAGGAACAATATTTGTTTCTTTTTAAAGGGATAGTCAGATCTTGGTTCCTAAAGTGGTTATGGAGCACATTGGTCAATAAGACTCCAGTGACTCCACATATATGGTATCTACATTTTAAATCCATATAAAATTAGTTGATTGGGTCTGCCAAAGGAACAGGTGATTTATCAATAGGTAACACCCAGTTATTTCTATTTTACGATTACTGCTTTAAAATAACACTCTTTTTACATAACATTTTCAGCTTACAGTAAGATTTCAAACATTGTGACCCTTTTGTTTATGTTATTCTCAGCCTTCTGCACAGCATTTATGCTCTCACTGCTGGAAAAGCAGTGAACTCTACACGTTTTTGCTACTCTCTGGTATTTAATCTTTTAAAAGAATAATTCTTGTAGGAACAAATGCCACAAGCAGCTCAGATTTGTTCACAAGCCAATTAGAAAGACCCTGAAATTTGTGACTCTGATATAAAATCTTCTCCAAAGGCTTCACTTGGTCAGCATTGGTTGGAAAATTGCAAGCTATGTATTAAATTAGAAGAGGAGAGAAACAGTAAAACTTTTCCACTGGTATTGCAACATTATCTAATGAGTTAGATCTCCTGCTATCACCTTGACTGCAAATTGACCAAACTCATGCTGTCTCTATACAAATCTTCTCTCCTCCTTTCCCAGCATTTCTACCGCTGACACAACTGAACTGGTGGTAGCACTACTGTAGATAGGGATCCTGTGGCTGCCGTGCTTTTATCACCATGCTGTCTAAACCTGCACCAAGCAGATCTGAATGACACTGGTTAAAATATTGCTGATGTCCTGATGTTTTAGCATTGGTGCAGTTCCTGTAGTAGTAGCAATGGTGAGAAATTTGGGGGGGAAGCTAGTATAAAAAAGGCCCCAAAACATTTTTTGTTTCCTACCTTTGATCAGCCAGTAGACATAGAAAAAGTACAGGAAAGGACGGATTACAGATCAATTTAGGGTTTAGCTAACAGCCTGCATCCATATACTGGGTAGTATCACTCAGTAAAACAGTGCTAGGAACTAAGAATAGTATTGGGTACTGCTTCTCCCTGCCCTGATTTTAAGTTGTATGCCTCTTTGTGTGATGAAGAGTTACAAATGGGTTATAATTCAACATATATTTCTGAATGCACTGTTATGCAAAGAAAAAAAGACTGTTACAGCAGGTGAGGTGGGAGTGGATAGATTACTATATAAAAAAACTAAAGGAAAAATTACTTTTCGTGACACTAGGGAGTCACGTTTCAAACTTGGATTATAATTGTATATACTTTACCTGTCTATGAAACTTGCTGCCATATATTAATGCGTTAGAGTGAGCTATACGAAGACGAACAGTAGGCCTATGGGAGTAGTAATTCTCAAGTACCTCTGTGCTGTGATTGGAGAGTGGAGGAGGATATCCACTAACAGTGTATTTATGCAGCAATTCCAGATAAATTGATTATTATTAGCTTTTTATGATCACACTAACAAAGTCAATGATCCAAGATGAAACAGCAAAAAATATTCTGGTTGAATATTCAACAATGAATAATGTGAACAATATTCAGTAACCAGATGATCACCAGGTGAGTGGTGGAGGGAAGAGAATGGATACATCTGAAACCAGATAAATCCTGGAATTTAAAAGGGCATCTCCCACCAGTTATAACAATGGATGTGTTGTATTAAAGCCTGATCCACTTCAATGTGAGTTCCAGGGGCTCAGCCTCTCAGAGTGAGATGCCATTAGTGTTGCAAGCATGCAATAACACATACAATATCAAGGAGTATGTGTGTGTTTATTGTGAATGCCCACATCACTCAGGTGCATTGTGCCTTTAGCTGGCAGAGAGAATTTCAGGTAGTTAGTACAGATCCATTTCTTCAAGTTGGTTATGGCTTTAACAAAAATTGCGTGTGTCCCTCTTTCTAACGTGCTCTTTATGATCCCTGGCCTTAGAAAGCAGAGGACGCCTGCTAAGTCAACACTATCACCAACTAATCATATCTTCTGCTTTTATGATCACCCTTTATATAAGTAATAATTGGCATCTATTCTCTGTGATCTAAGAGTCTTTCAAAAGGAGAGTCAATTACTGCATCATTTGATTAATATTACAGAATAATTTTTTTTAAAGTTGTAATCATAAGGGTAGGGAAGAAGAGAATAACTATTATTGCAGTTTCTTGTAACTTATTTGTTTTTTGGTACACCACATGGAAACTAGAACATTATTCAAGAACACCCATCACAGTGCTTAACAAGATTTAATGTACATTTATTCTTAACATGTGGAACATATAAAGATTTTATACTGAATAAATGATATTCATTAAGCCAGAGGAAAAGGAGGAATTTACATCAAGTTTTTTTTCCTTTTTTAACTACATTATCTTGAAATACAAATGCGGATTTTCATCACTGAAAAATCTTTGAAGTTGTGTTTCTTCCTTTTTTTCTGTATATATTTTTTGTCTGTAGACTGGTAACCATTTTCTTAAATCATCCATACGTAACCATTTCCACACCTTGATTTATAAAGCAAATTGTGATCGGTTGCTCTCCCGAAATAGAGCATGACTTTATACATACAGAAACTTGTACATTACCCTCGGGTTTTTTTTGTTTTTTTTGTTTTTTGGAGATATGGCCCAAATGAAAGGA
Organism: Emydura macquarii macquarii; assembly: GCF_026122565.2. NCBI lineage: Eukaryota > Metazoa > Chordata > Testudines > Chelidae > Emydura > Emydura macquarii. The sequence continues at coordinate 15,941,346 of NW_027130842.1, read as the reverse complement.
AAAAAAATAATTCTACTGTCACTTTGGAATTACCACATTATGAAAAAGAAACTAAAAGCTTTGTACTTAAAAAAAAATAGATGAGGGCATGTTTAATGTACAACTTCTATATACATCACGGCCCTTAGGCAATAAAAAAAATATTTAAAAAAAATGATTAAAGGAATTGTGAAGAACTGTCATTGTGGAAGGTCAAACAACAGACGAGACAGTTCTGGTGAGGAAGCAATTTACGTTTATCGTCGTCAGGTATGTGTTTAAAATCTTTTAAACTTTAAAAACATTATTTTTGTTTTGCTCCTAGCCTAATGTAACCATTTCTCCTGTGGAGAAACCAATATCATTTTGTATTTTGACTACTGACTGACACCCTCCTTGATCCCCTATACCTACATCACTAGAATTTTCTATTGCACAGAGCTTTGGGTGATGGTGTACAGTTATTTTTATTTTTCCTTTTTTTGAAAAAATAAAACACACAGGAACTTGGTATGTTGGTTATTTTTCACCTTTTCATTTCAAAATGGTGAGATTTCTTTCCCCCCCATCATACAATGGTTTGCCACAATTTTTTTTTTTAAAGTTACTAGGTTCGCTTCCCAAAAAATATGTAATACAAACATGGAAAAGAACATTGAAAAGGATAATCTATGGAAAAAAAGTGTGACCTTTGAATGTACTAGACAGCAACTTTGGTTAAAAAAAATAAAATAAAAGATGTACTCATACACAGACAGCAAATATTAATTTCATAACTGTTCAAATTAATAATTTCTTTAATTCCCAATTGGTAAATAGTGAATGGGGCAGAGGAGCAAAGATTCTTTTTTTTTTTTTCCTTCTTCCTACGCTGGATAAACAAGAACAGAAAACAGCCAGTTATATGTGATCCTCTAATCTCCACTCACACATGCTTGGCTTCTCACTTATGTCATAACTGCCCAATCTGAAAAAGTACATCACAGATGACAGATGCAACCAGAGAGTTCAGGACAGCAGATATTGAGATATCCAGCAAACGACCCTCATGCAAAAGGAACTCTGAGCGGTTCTCGTCCACTCTAGCCATGGCCAGCAAGGCCTTGGCTGCCCTGCACATCATGTCTACGCTAGGTGGCTCCAAAGGTGGAGGCTGCATGTGCATGAGGTTATGCTGGCTCTGTTGGTACTGGGCCATCGTGACCCCATCCTCCAGGAAACTTATCAAGTTTCCAATGCTTCCCTTCTGCACAGCTATTGCCCTTGCTGCTAACGTGTCCCCCTGGGCAAGGTTCGATAAGAGAGCCATGGACATTTCTCGGCAGACTGGGTTTTTGCGGTCCCCAACGTACCTAACTAAAGTAGCGTAGAGTTTCTCCTGACGACTGAATGGGGGAGTGGCCAAGATAAGGTCCACATTATTGTCCTGGATACTGAGCTTACACAGGGTCTCCAGCACAAGTCTTTGAGGCGATAGGACTGAGTTGGGCCCCACAGTTGGAAAAGGATCCTGTGCCTCTGCAGATGGGCACACCATCCAGTGCAGCAAGCCATCCAAAATTGGCAAACAGATGCTTTCTGTGTAAGCAGACAAGTCTAGCTGCCCAGAAATGTTGGCTAATGTGACCAATGTATTATCCCTCAAGACCTCGAGGCAGTCCCACCACCACTCATCCTTGCTGCAGGCCACCCCTTTGTCCTCCTCTTCCTCTTTCTCATATGTCTGTGGCGCTCGCTTTCTTTCCGGATGCTCATGGTGAAGGAGGATCAACTTTCCCAGGATCAGCACCAAGCCTGGATGTTTGGACATTTCGGCGTCATTGCCAGGCACAAAAGACAAGCTACGGATGATATTTGACACACAGATGCAACGCTTAGCCAAGGAGTCTTGCCAATGAGTTATGGTGCATAGAGGAGTCTCATCCCGGCTCCTTGGCTCATCCTCTAGCAGTTTAATATTCCGGTGGCTTTTGGCTTGATGAATCCCAAAGGGAAATTTACTACTCTCTGTCTGGGAACCAGGGTTTGAGTCTTCGGGCAATGCTCCTGGTCGAGCTGACAGGACATCATCGATGGTAGCTGTTATACTTTTTTCCTGTTGTTCTTCAGATTCACCTTTCCCCTCCAGATCCTTCTTTTTGCTTGGAGAGTTCAAGGGAGGAGGGGCCCTCCTACGTGGAGGAATCTCCATCTTGCTCTCAAAATGAGTCTGGATGTGTTCAGTTGTATCGCCCCCACCAAGCTGCCAGTGGAGAAGCCCACTGCTGAATTCCTGAACACGCCCCAGTTTGTCAGATCTGTCAACAACAAATAGATTATTTTTCTTTACAATCTTTATTGGCAGCTTGTCAAATTTACTGGCTTGTTTTGGCCTCTCACTTGGATCAGCAATGGCACTGGGAATGGCAAAAACAGTGCTCTTTTCTTCTCCTTCTGTTTTTTCATTTTCATCCTCCTCCTCCTCCTCTTCCTCCTCCTCTTCATCAAAGTAGTCAATACATTCATCATTTTCCTCCTCTTTTCCAGTATCCACTGGCAAGGACTGGCTGTCATCTTTCTTGACTGCGTTGTGATCAAGTGCTTTTTGACCAGGATCTCCCACTTCATATTCCATAAGGATTCCAAAAATGTCAATCAGGCATTTTCTAAAATATTCTACCAAAAGCTCAAGAAATCCAGATAACTGGAGGGAGAAAAAATGAAACACAAGACATAAAATGAGATGACTATATCAGACTGTGTGGAATTGTGTTAGTAGCAATGAGCATATTTCCACTTCACCTTGAATGGTCCCTTGAATACGTGTTAACTACGTATCCTAAACAATCTGTTCCACTTTGTATTTAGCTGTGATACTCTGAATTAGTTTCCCAGACCTGAAGAAGAGCTCTGTGTAAGCTCAAAAGCTGGTCTCTTTCACCAATCCAGAAGTTGGTCCAATCAAAAATATTACCTCACCCACCTTGTCTCTCTAATATCCTGGGACCAACATGGCTACAAAACCACTGCATATATATTTCTATGAACATTTTCACACATCCCATAAAACTACTGACAGCCAAGCCTTGAATGATAAACATTTACTAAAGGAAATTCTTCATTTGTGTCCATTCCTCCGTAGGTGTACACTGTCATAGATTCTCTGACTTCAACTGAGCTAAGATGATTTACATACACTGAGGACCTGATCTACTGTTTCTAACCAACCTTCCAATGTGTGGGACTCTGACAATGCTGATTCTAGGTGTTACTCTCCCCCTAGTAAGATGTATATACTAGAATAGTTTTCATTATGTCCATGCATATTTGAAAGCTGTTACCGGCTGGCAGATCACCATGCTATGAAATACCCTCAAAATTTGTGTTTAATCCTGGATTAATGTGTAATTATTGCACTATTGGAGGGCAACATTTGGATTCTTGGTGCTGGTTCACCCTCAGTGGCTTCGTGTAAAAGATGAATTATTGTTACTACAGTCAGCTCTGAACATCTGCCTAATAATTGTACTTAACACCTATGGAATAATAACCAGGGATCCTAGAAATCCATTTGCCATGGAAAAATGTGGAATTTGTGTTTTTACAGAGAACCTTTAGTTTTTACATTTTGTTAAAAAAATAAAAACATGTATTAACTATTAACTAAATTTCACTGAACATATCAGTGTCACTCACTCAGTGTGTGCAACCTCCCCCTCTTGTGGTTGATTTTCTAATGTGCTTAAAATTTACATAACTAAACACACTCCATAAACTGCTTCCAGTGTACACAGGTTACTCAGTGACATATACAGGGCTTTGTGTTTTAATGCATCTCAAATTTCACTTCAGCCTCCAGACATGAGTAAGTAAAGTTATGAAAAGATGCTGAAAACTTTAAAAATCACCCCTAAAGACCATGTCACTGAGTTTGGCAAGGACAAGTTTCACGTTGATGGTAATGTGCTGGTTCAAGCTAAAGCAAGGCTGTAGATTATGTTAGAAGAGAGACGATTGTAGAACACATGGAAAGCGCTAAACATAAACTGAATGAAAAGAAATGAAAAACAAGAGGCTCAAACAGCAGGGCCATCAATAATAGTAAACGATGTACTGTGATTGGATCATCCCAATGTTTTTGTGCATTTTAAAAAAACAATTTTCTGAAAATATAGAATACAGATATAGAAGTATTTGATATATTTAAGAAATACAAACTGCAATTCTCTTAATTTTATTTTATTATAATGATTGATGGCACCAGTAGGTTTTGAACTTGCTTATTGTAAACATATCAATAAAACACTGTTTAACTGTTACCTATATATATTGTGGCTAGGGAAACTAAAGTTCAGTGTTTAATATTAATCACAGAAAAACTCAGATTTTTATGGTTTTTTTAATCAGAGAACGTTGGTTTTTATATCATGGAAAACTAGGATCCCTGATAATAACTATTCAGTGAAAATATATACTTTTCATTTGATGTCCCATCTTATTTCCAATTTGTAATTTTCTACAATAGTTTTATTTTCTTGGCTGGACAAATTTGTTCATGTTCCATGGTTCTCTTCAGATTTCCAAAACCTCAAAGACTTAAAAACAACCCCATCCCAAATAAAAATCTATATTTAATAACTGTAGGAATTTCCAAACATCATATGGAGTTTCAACCAGCGGTTCAAATCAAGCCTAAGATATTAGTACCCCAAAAACATAACTAACAGATGGCTATTCAGTGTTTTATGTGAAATAAATTGGAGGTTTAAGACCCAATTCTAGTAGACTATATTAAAAATTGCTGCCAGACTGGCACAAAACCTCAGCAAAAAAAGCCAAGGATTAAATGTGTCACAGAAACTAAATAGACTCTAATCTACTCTAGTCTATCTAACAAAGATTCTTAGATCATGCTCATCAGCACAATATCTGCTACCTTGACTACTAGAGCAAGGCTGAGAAATACTAGAAGGTAGTGTAGGAGAAGCTTACATCATTACATCCTGTTATACATGGCTTGTAGATAAATAGGGGATTTTGGTTTTTGTAGCGTTACGTGACCCCTTTTGTGAAAACATAATTCCTCATTTTTGTAAAGGTCCAGTTTAAAAAAAATCAGCATCCTGGCATGCCTGGTGCTAACAGTCCATGTGTACCTGAGCCAAAGAATATCTCAAATCAATTTCATGCACAGTTTTGTAACCCTCCGTTTCCTGCAACAGCCACTTTGCTATACCACTGACTCATGGTAGTTTCCCTGCACTGCCCTCACACTATGCTGATGAGTATGTATTCATGGACATTTGCCTTCTCCCAATGCTGAAATGTTCCATGAAACTATCCATTTTCACAAGGGATACCCCTCATTTTAAGCTTACAATCTACCCTATCCCACACCAGCCTGGGTTCTTCTTGCAGTTCATTGATGCTCAAGCAGCAAAATTGAGATTATGGACTCTTTTAATTTACATTTTTAATTTACACTAATGATAATTAATTTTACAGGACTCAATCATTTTCTTGTGTCCCTCAATTTGGATTTTTGACCTTATCAGGTTGAGAGATAAAGTGCCATTTCACCTACCTGCGAAAGGTTGAAAGTAGCAACAGTGCTGTCATCATACAGAAGAATATTAATAGTGTCTAGAGCCCAGGTACTTTCAGCCAAAAGGCCAGATTTAAGAGACATCATCACTCGCCAGGCCTCTGGAGTTACTGGAGAATGAGAGAAGAAAAAATTATTAGTAGCAGTCCTTTCTAGAGGAGAGCTGGTGGAGTTTCGAGAAAGACCTCTGACATGCTGACTTCAGAGACTACAAATTGGTGCTTTGCTACCCTTGGTGTGTTCAGGTTCTAAATTACGGCACTGAGCATCATTGCTTCCAACATGTAGTCTAGTTCTTCTGCCTTTCTGGCAGAACGGATGTGAGCCTTGTTTCTAGTGAGTGTTTGAAACTGGCAGTTTTTCTTGCTTTTGTACATGCTGAGATAGTTATGAGTCATTTGAATAGTTGAAAAATCTAAGAAACAAGTTAAACAAAACAAAGAATCCAATGATCACTCCCGTGTTGGGGTGGCAGCTGGAAGGAATGCTGGATGTATCTTTATCACACGGAGATGTATTTAATTGGTGCAGCACTGCAGAGATCATACAGCAAGTATTCAAAATCAGTAATAACAGCCAGGTGTTTTAGTGGCTGCTATTCTGGTAACTCAGGTTAGCTGGGACACTGACATGATGGAAGCTGCACCTAAGAGGGCCTCACATATGTCAATCTACCAACAGGAAGGGGCAGAGGAAAGGACACAACAAAATAAGTCAAAATAGAAGTGGGAACTTGAACGAGTGAAGTGTAGTAATGGGTTCAGTCAAAAGAGGAAATCTTTGTGGAGAAAAATAATAAACTCTCAATTATACAAGAGTAAATATTATGGGAGTGAGCAATAAATCATAGTTGATGCTATAAAATATAATCTCCCCCGGAAAGATTAAAATAATTCTTATATTTAAAAAAAAAAGTCTTTCTTAGATTATTTGAGTAGTTTTTATGAATATTTTCCATGCTTATCTATGAGATGCAACCAGGCTCTATCCAAACATTAAGAAAGCCCCAACTGTGATAAAAATATAGCGCATGACTCAAGTCACTGAGATCCTACACTAACATCCCTGCACTGGACAGACGGTTACATAGTATGCCAAGTCAGAATGGCCTCTTGAATCTTACCAGTATGATTTCACACTGACAGGTTTCCACCTTCCCCCAAAATATCACCTCTAACAGCACATTTCTACCTTCAAGTGCATTTGCCCCTCAGCCACAGAAAACCCATCTCCACCAACAACACAGAGCCTCACCATCAGAGTTTCAGGGGAAATTCTTATCCTGGCTGGATTTAAGCCTTGCCATCAAAAAACAAAAGGCCATTTAAATGAAGGTGTGTGAATGTAAGTAAACAATGCAACAACAATGTGCTCTGGTAGGCTTTCTGTACCACAAGAACAAACTTTGCTCAGTTGATGGTCGCACTGACCATTCCACTGGTGCTGTAGGGTAGCAGCTAACACATGATATTTGAGAGTCTGAGACTGCCTTAATCTTTAATACAAAGATAGACCTGTGGAGACTACAGGTCCCAACATTCCATGCTCCTTTTGGTCCCAATAGCTGACGTCCCATATAGCATTTGCTGAGCTGTGTTTGACTTGTAGGACGATCACCCATGCTGTACAAGTTTCCTGATAATATTATGTTTTAACAGAACACAATCACTTTACATTTAGCCGAGTTAACTTTCAAAGCAAGATCATAAACTCAAAGCAGAAAAAAGAAAATCAAAACTGAAACCAGATTTTTTATTACTATTTCTGTATTTGGACCTTTGACGCTCACCAATATCTTTTGAGGTAATCTTTCGTCTTGGTTTTAAGACTGGTTGGGATGCTTCTACAGAGCCGGGAGGGAAAGTAATTTCTCGCCTAATTGGTGGTGGCTGGGGTGGAGGTCCTGTGACTTGTGACACTGGAACTGTGGGTATCACCTTCTGCATCTTCATGGAGGGGAGGAAAGGAGACTTGCTTGGAGACATACGGTTCTCCAAAGAGCGCTGGAAGGATGCTGGACTTGGAGCCCTAGAGATGTGGTTTGGCATTGAGGGCGGCGTCTGGTAGGACGACTGAGGAGGTCGAGTGATAGGTTGCATGGAGGCTGAGGATGACATATAAGAAGGCTGACGTTGGTTGACATGAGAAGGCCACTGACTCTCGTGGTTTATCCTCTGGTCAGGTACCATCATATCATCAGTACGGTTCATCCCTGGATAGGGTGGGGCCTGTGCAGGGACTGCAGGGCCTTGCCTATTCTGGTAAGGGTAAGGCATATCATTTCGTGTTGGCCACATGTTCTGCTGAGGACCTTCACTGGTGGATGATGACTGCATGGGGCCACCGATCATCTGGGGAGGTATTCCATGCTGCTGCATTTGTCCTGGGCCCTGCATCCTCTCTCTGTTATAAGGATATGGATACTGTCCCTGCATAGGCCTCCTGTCTGGTCCAGAGTAAGTGTTGCTGTACTGGTTATACATTTCTTGCTGCTGATTGCCATACTGCATGTTATACAAATCCCCTTCGTGGCGTTTTGCTGGAGGCCCATACATGCCATCCATATGACGCTTATAGTTCTGAAAAAGAATGTTTTGGAGAAAAGTTCATTCATGTTGACAGTCGGGATGATCTTTAATATGTATTTTTAAAAAGTTATTGGCATCCTTAGATTTCACACACTAATATAAAGGTAATATTTCAGAATGAACACGTTACATAGGAAGTGTTACAATAGTAATTTTATAATTATTTTTTAAACAAAAGGTTTGTTTCTTTTCCTATCATACAAAAACATACATGAATTGGCAGAAAGCTCATTTTAAAAGTGAAAGGTTCTTAGGCTGGACAAAATGCTCTATAGAATCAGGCTAGCAATGCTATGGTTATGGTTGAGCCAGCTTTCATTTTAAGGCCCTATTTTGATGTGGCTGTAAACTTAGATTTTAATAAAATTACCTCTGGCTAGAATTTGTCAATCCAGGGATGAATTTTTTGCAAGTTTGATAAAATTCTATTGGTCACTTAGGACACATCTAGGCATGAAAAAGAAATTATCTTCACCAGCTAAGGTATTTTTTTCAGAGGTTTTTTTATGCTTGAACTATTAAAAAAAAAAACCCACTTTAATTTAAAGTTCCAAACTTGTCACAAACTTAGTCTTCTTGGAGGACAAGTTTAAAAAGACTTCTAACATCCCAAGGCATGATGCTTCTGCAAGTGTGTATCTGGGACACTAGAGTTTGAAACAGAGCGTAAGTCAGGCAAGACAGGTGGTGGAAACACAATCACTTATGTCTAGTGTTCCAAAACCTCCATGTATCCCTGCCAAGAAGATGAATCCCTCTCTCTGAATCCCCCCAATCACACTTCATGTGTGACTATTCCATCAGTTAAATTGAAAAATTCTATTTTATTCTATAGAGGTTCTTATGTGGTCCGCATCACCATAGTATCTGAGCACCTTCCAGTAGTGCATGAAGTGACATGACTAACATCTGCCACGTGCGGTTCTATCTGTCTCATCTTCCCTCTCAAGGGGGAGAATTGTGGGCACAGTGTAGTGTTTTGTTTTGTTTTGATAGGGTTGATATTTTGTTTTTAACTGTGCATGCTGCTCTGTGTTTACGTTAGAGAAGGAAGGTTGAAGAACTGTGCCTTGTAGTTGGAGTGGAAAGCGGAGAGGTTGTAATGGTCCTTAGTTCCTGGGGGAGTTTGTTTCACAGTTCGAGCCACACTCAATGCTGTGAGGCAAGAAATGTGAATTAAATGTGCAGTTTTTTGAATACATGATCTATGGTAAACTCAAAGTTATGGCTCCCACAGAAACCTTAACTCAGTCACATTGCACAATGTATACTAATGTACTGAAGTTAACATCATACAAAATTCGGTATGTATGCAGTGTGGGTCAGTTAGAATTGCTATGGGAACCATTAACTCTCATTTTCTGACTCTGATGCATGTAAAATCCTAACCACTGAGCTGTATGGAAGTTTTAATTTGCCACTGAGCTGTCAAGCTATTTCAGAAACAAAGGGTCCATGGATTGCTTTAGGTCCTACACATCTATATAATATACTGGGTCTGTGACATGAACTCTAATGCAAGATACATAGAAAACAGGCATTATATACATAATTGTCTAAATTGCACCACAGTTTCAAATTCAATGGTTATGCATCAATCCACTTAGACCCTGATCCTGCAACACTTGTGCACACGCTTAATTTAAAACATGTGAGTAATCCTACTTCAATGGGACTTCTGACATGGTTAAAGTTAAGCATGGATGTGTTTGCTGGATTGGGGGTCTCTGGCCGTCAGATAACTCAGAGGGTGGATATAGGTGTAAAAAGGGATATAGCCGGTCAAAAAGACAGCATGTCAATGATACCTATATAAAGGAGGTTCCCACTATAGTAATTCAGTCATTAACTTTCACCCCTACCCTACTTCACACCACCAGCCTAACCTTAATTTTGCCCCCTAAAATGTGACAAAATATACATGAGTCAAAATAATACATTATTTGGAGATTACTGGAAATGGATACCTAGAATAAGAAATGAGATTTTATTTTCTTAATAAAATTAGTTTGACTATATATTTTTGCAAAGTTTAGGGAGCTCCCGTCTTTAATGAGCATATCATTAACTCATTCTCGGGATATTGTAGAGTGGGTTATCGCATGCTATTTTGGTTACTGATCTTTGTAATTTCTCTACTGAATCACCCCAAGCTACTAAAAACATTGCACCTCAGCAAGATCAACAAAACAAATGTGGAGTTTCTTGACCAGGCCATTTTGGAGATGACAGAAAAAGTAGTATAATATTTCAAAAATGAATTTTTGATACATTTTCAAAATACTGCAAATTTTAGAGCTCCACTTCTGATTTTTACTGAACTTCCTAGAAAACTTCTGCCCCACACTGAGATGTGGTATGTGAAATTTCTGGAAGATCAATTTATTTTTCGGGAACCTTGGAATGTCTGAAAATCTCTTATTGTAGGAACCTAGCATCAGCCTTAACTATGGAGTGAGTACCAACCACTTTATCATACACGGGTGAAATCCTGGCCCCACTGAAGTCAATGGGATCTTTGCCAATTACTTTAATGGGGTCAGGATTTCTAGACACATTACCGAAGCATTTTACAAAACCTATGTCTAGAAACATGAAACATATTTGCCAATATTTTCTGTATATTTTATATATTACAGAAAGGCTCACGTATGACTGTTTAAAATATTTTTTCAATGTTAGTAATATATTTGGAATATATCGTCTGATATACATTCAAAGTACATGATTCTCTCTCATGCGGGTTTCATGATCGTCTTGGATTATCTGTGTGATACTCTTTGCCAGCCTCAGCAAATACGAGGCTTGAGCCTTTCTCTTCCTGCCAGATTTCCTTTGGATTTAGTTGCCTGCTTGACAGGAGTGCTTTCTACTCTGCCAGTCAGCAGCTTTCCTATTTGTTTCTGCAAGCTGGGTGATGCAATATTCTTAGCCTATGAATCAGTGTTTTGATCTGCCTGCTTGCTGTGCCTGGGGCTTTCACCTGTCACAGACTCCACACCACAGAATCTCAACTTTGAATTACACCCTTCAACATAAGTAGTACAGGGCCTTGTTCTAGCACATCCGCTGCTAAAATAGGCCCTGATTCTGGCCCACACTATGTAGCTCACCTGTGCAAATACTACATGCATGTAAGGATTTATTTTAATATTGTATTATAAAGTATATTTTGGGGGGATGATATTTACAAAATAAATGTCATGAACACAGGTGGTTCCACCTCTTTTACCTGCTGCTGTGAATACATTCCAGGTTGATGTCCTCCATATGGTGGTTGTCCTGAGGGAGGCCCTTGCCCTGGATATTGCTGCCCATATGGCTCATGCCTAGAATGATGCATTCAAATCAGCACTTAGTACTGTTGGAACTTCCAAGCCACTGGTAAAATGAAATTGCTCTGATGATTCTACACCTTAAAGATGGCCACATTCTCTTTACCATACCACCTAATTTCCATATCAAGACTCTTAGCATAGTGATAGTAATTTAACTGTTATAATGGATAGTGACACCTTTTTGGGCATGTTGCCAAAGTTGTTTGACACCCCCCGCAAAGGTGATAGGAAAATTAAGGGAGCCAGCAAACCCTCTTCTGGATTGTGTGTGACCTGTACAACACCAATTAAATTCCTTGAATTCCAACAGCTAGGAGCTCTCATGCATTGCACAAATTCAGCATTAAGACTACTGGTGGAAGTCAGCAGCAGGGATATACTGGAAGGAAGTACTACACAGAGTATAAAGCAATACAGTTATAACAGAGTGAAGCAGGCTATATATTCTAGTAGATAAAGTACCTGACCGACAGCGGAAAGATCGCATGTTCAAATGTTAAACAGTTTAAAGAGTGGGTCTCATCAAGAAACTCACTTTTTGGAACATTAAAGACCATAGAATATAACAAATATTTTAAATATTGGTTTAAACTGAATTTGTCATTTTTGTTGGACCGAAATGGCACAAAATGAGATTAAGTATAAAACTATGAAAAATGTTTCAAGATGCAACAGTTATGCACTGGAGCCAAGCAGTGGAGAGTGGTGCTGACAATGCATGGTGATTAGGAACCTTGGCTGGCCTAACAGCAATCTCTGGCAGGCCTGGGTGAGACACCATAGGAATTGAGACTAGTTATCTGTTGAACTGAGAGCAGATCCACTGCTTGGAGCATGAGCAGAGACACAGAGTTGCCACCTGTCCAGTTTCACCGGGACAGTGCAGGTTCCGGCTTGTGTTTCCAGGTGCAATTTGACAAGCCCTGATACCCAGTTTTTTTTATTTATGGCAACCTTAAGTGGAAGGAAGGAGACAGCGCAGCAGCCGCCACTGCCACCTCTGAGGCCAGGCTGTTTGTGCAGCTCAAGGCATGCAAGGATGGAACCTTGGGAGGAAGAGGCAGAAAAAGAAGTGGGGCCTGGGGGGAAGCAGCAGAAAAGGGGGCAGGGCCTCGAGGGAAGAGGCAGAGCAGGGATCAAGGTTTTGGGGGCCCGGTAACCAGCCATTAGAAAGGTGGCAACCCTTATATAAGGGGGCTTGCCCCAGCAGGGGATAAGGGTGTTGAAGGGAGCCCTGCACCAACGAGGGGATTAGGTTGTGTGTGCGTGCGCGAAGGGGGCCCTTCCGTGTGGGGGGATTGATGGGGATGGATCCCAGTCTCACAACCCGATCCTCCCACCAGGCAGGGCCCCCTCATACAGTTGCCCATGCTCCAAGCAGAGGATCCCAGTCCCAGTCTCAGCTCCCACTGTCTCCCCCGCAGGCCTGCCAATGACTGCTGCGGGGTGGGCCAGGGCAGGGCTTCTAACTGCTGTGTATTGTTATTGCCACCCCACGTCCCCACCGGCCAACCAATCAGGAAGCAGCCACAGTGGCCAGGGCTGAATCAGAGCACAGAGTGAGACAGGCCTCGGAGGCTGGTGCCATGCGGTGGATGACTGTGTCTGCCTCTCCACTGTTGGAAAAATCACAGGAGCACCTATCCTGTGAAATTCCAACACTTGCCTGTGATGATGATGTAATTTTTTTAAACCTGCAATTTACATAGGGCCTCAATGACGACATATTGTTCTTTTGTGAGGAATAGTACATCATTCAATTAAATACTGTGTCATAAAGTACAGAGTTAAGATTGCACTTAGAAACTTACCCGTGGCACTTCCTGATTTTTGAATGCTTAACTGTGCATTCTTTTAATTATTATTTTTTATGAAACAGAGAAAATGAAGGGAAATACATGAAAAGCAGAAAGGATGTTAAATACCTGCCGCTGGTGGTGGATAGCAAATTGGGTATGAGTTTGCAGTGTGATACGGTGACATAAAAAAATCATTTTAAGTCTGGGCAGTGTCCTGTCACAGACTAGGATGTTAGCAGTCCCTTTGTATACAGTACGAAAGAGACCATATCTCGAATTTTCAGTGCAGTTCTGGACACCACAATATGTTCAAGGGGTATACAGGAAAGAGGAGCAAAAAAGATGAAAGGGCTGGAGAATTTGATTTATCAGAAAGAATTAAAAGAACTAACATGGCCTGACTTTCAAAGGTGCTGAAAATCCACAGCTCTCACTGACTTCTGTGAGAGTGGTAGGAGTTCAATATCTCTGAAAAGCAGGCCAGACACAGAGATTATCTAAGCAATGTCAGAAGAACTATTTAACTGATAAGAATTGTCTAGGGTTGTCTGAGGTAATATAACAGAGTAATGAGATGAAACTGAGCAAAGGAAAATGGAGGCTATATGTCAGGAAATGCTGAAGTGTTACTTAGACAATAGAATGGCCACCTCCTAAAGGAAGTTGTGTAATCCTCAAAGTTTGAATAATTTAAAACTAGAATGGACAATTTGAGATTATGACATAGAGTACACGCCTGTAGTTCACAGAAGGTTGTGTGTTTTCCTTTTCTAACATCTATACTTCTATGGAAACACAAAGTCAAAGACCTCTCCCCCTTCTTCCCCTCTCCCCTCCCAAAAAACAAAACAAAACAAACAAACAAAAAAAAACCAAACACAATGGAACAAACAAAAATGGAAAAAACCTCTACAGGAACACACAAACAAATAACACACCAAGCTGCTGAATATATCTGTTGGCATGCACTGAGTAGCTGCCAGGATTTAGGGTTATCTGGTTCATGCAGATATTATAAACAGAGAAATCAATGTTCACCTCTGCTGGCCAGGGTAACGATTAGGAGAGTACATGCTTGGGTCACTGTTTGAAGGCACCATGTTGCTCTGACCAGGTGGTCCCATACTGCCTTCAGGACCCAGCCCATGATCTGACCTAAAAATGACAAAGGAAACCTCATTCTGTAAAAAACACTTATTCTCCAAAATCATCAAATCAATATAACTTCATGGAAAAGATTCTTCTGGCCTAAAACCTTCTGCTGGGACCTTCACTCTGGCTGATAACAAAGCAATATGGCTTTTCTTGAACAAAATGATCACAGTTGTGTTATTCTACTCCTACTGCTTCAGACTGATTGTGAAAACTGGCCTGCTATTAACTCATGAGGTCTTTACTGTGCACCGCATTGGCTGCCATCAGGAACTGTTAACAATGAAGCAAAACTGTACAACTAATTGAGGGCAACGGTGGTGGTAGTGGGGTGGGGGAAAAACAACTTTCTACAGTTTTAGCTTCCAAAACATCCTGCAAAACTCAGTATACGCAACACTCCCAAACTTTTCTGCCTGTTCCCAATGTTCAGACATCAGTGAGTCCATGGATTTAAAAAAAAAAAACCAAAAACCATTTCTCTAGATAAGGAAAAGGGGACAAAATTTTGGTTTCACTTCACTAAAATTTGGACCTATGGGGATCTAAAACCTACAGCCACTGAACCTCTATACAGAGGATCACTATGGTCACACACCTGAAGGGCAGCACAGAGATAACTCATAGACTCTGAAAGCTCCAAATGAAGTTTTAGTCACCAGCAGAGCAAACAAAACATTTTAAAGATATATATTTTGTTTTTTATAAAAAAAATCAACATCTTCTATTTAGGTATGAACATGGCAAGAAGACTAACACAAGCGCTACTTTAGCAAGCCAAAGCGCAACACAACAGCTTGCTAAAAGCAGCTGTTAAACAGACCCACTTGCTAATCAGCTGTAGGTTGAGTGACTTCTGAAGTGTGACAACTCCCTCATTAATTCCTGCAAAAAGCTGGACTCTCTCATTACCAGTGGCTTGACTCCCAGTGATTTAGTAAGCAGCTGCAGGAAGTGAGGGCAGCTAAGTTCTCTGTAAGGGACAATGGGGCAATGGAGAATAGGACAGTATCATTTCCACTAACAGGACCTGCCTTTTGCTGAAGATTGACTCACCTCCTGTCATAACCACTTCCATAAGGGAACTGCTGCCGCTGGCTCATGCTCATGCTGGACATTGCTCCAGATGGAGTCTGATTATAGATGTCTTGTATTCCACTATTGGGCATTTGTCCAGGGGCCATGAAGGGCTCATTACTTCCAGGCACTGCAATAATAAGTAAAAACGGAAGAACCGCAAATTAAACATTTAATTTTTGGTGTTCAAAGATGCGCTTCCGAGGTCTGTTAAATGACATCTTTTGAAAAAACGACGAAAGCCCTAACTTTGCCATGCAGAATTACTAGGTGTCTGACAAACTTTAGGAGAGTGATGAAAGCACAGGAATCAGCACTATCGATAAGATGAAACAGCAAAGTGGGCAGAATATCAAATAACTTCAAATTAAAAAAAAAAATCAGATTTGGAACCTCATGTGAGGGAATTAATCCCACCAGGTAGAAAGCTATCTTCCTCCTCAGTGTCTTAAAGACTCAAGCTGGACTCTGTTCACATTTGCACTTCTTAGCCCAACAATGTTGACCACAGACTCAAAAACTCAAATCTCTAGATATTAGAAAGGCTTATGCGCTAGCCTCATGGCGTTAATTAGCACACTGTAGCCATGGGGCTGTTTTCTTTCCCTTATAGAACATACACACAAAAATGGGGTTGATGTCTGTGCAGAGGATCCTGTATCCTGGATGTAGCCTAGGTACAATTCCAAGGGTGCAAGAAGAGACTTGGTCAGCACCAGCCATGACATCATTTAATAACAAAGAATTCAAGGAAGTAGCCCTATCTCACCTCTCTAGTTTGAGATATTTAATATAAAAAACCCAGAAGTGTGGGTGAAGGTTAGGAAGCAAAGGCTCCTCTGGGAAAGGAAGAACAGGACTTCTTCTCAACGAACCAAGCTTTCCCCTTCCTGTCACTTGCTGCCTTAGAGCAGGCCAGATTTGTAACTAAAGCAAGGAAAAGAACAGAGAACTAGGGGCCCTTCCAATAAAGGATCAAAGAAGCAGTTCTGTTAATTCCAGGACATAGACATTGGGTTATATGTATTAAACACAGTGGGTGAAAATGCTATAGGAAGCCCTGGAATTGTTCCCCAAGCTTTTGTATGCATTCACCACCTTGCCAATCTTTTCTATAGATGCAGTAACACTCTCAGTAGAATGAGCCGAGTGAGGGAACAGATCTGATGAATCACACGTGATCATCTTTCTGAGAAGCCTAAGATGAAATGATAAAACTAATTTTCACTTTTGACCTAATCTAAACGTGAAATAAACAGCATGCATTAAATGCATTGGTGCATTAAGCCAGCCTGATCTCAAGGTGGCTGTGGAAATCAAAATAAGTTTAAGCGGGAAAGGGTGTTATTTCCCCTGAAATTCTCCAGTACCCAGGTCCAGGGCAAAAGGTACGAGATTTAAAGGAAACATAAGGCCTCTAAACCAGCTGCTGCTCCAAATGTCTCATCAACATCACTTTCTCTTTTAATTTTTTAAACTTGTGACACCAGTATATAACCATTCCTCCTCTCTCTGCTCTTTGTCCTTTTCCTCTCTGTTACCTCCTTTCTCAGCTGCCACTTCATACTCTTTCACCTCCATCATTTGCTCTTTTCTCTTCTGCTTTTACAAATGCTGCACCTCTTCCTACCCCTCCCACTTTCCTACACACAAGCATGTAGGAGAACAGCTCAAATTATTCTTTCCTAAGACATTTTAAAATTCACAGAAAGATCCCAAGTGAAGTGCACCAGAGGACTGAGAGAGCCTTAGCGTTATTCTCATTTTAAATGTCTAAAACACTAAACTTTGAATTATGTGGAACCTTTCACCACAGGATCTCAAAATGCCTAACTGATTACACCTTGTAACACTTCTGTGTGCTACCCAGTTAAGTATATCTATTTTATAGCTGTGTAATCTGAGGCAAAGAGGTTAGGAGATTTGCTTAAAGGTATGTCTGCACTAGAAACGTAAATCGACCTATATTAGGTCAACTTACAGCCACCGCAGTAATTACTGGGGTGGGTGCATGTCCATACTACCCTCCTTGGGTCGGTGGTGCATGTCCACACCAGCAGCGCTTCCACCAACCTAAAAGGGGCAGAGTGCGGAGCTAAGACTGGCTCTCTCAGCTCTGCTGGCAGGTCCTGCCCCACAGGCTCCCGGCTGGCTGCCTCCCTGAAGCGGGGGAAGTCACCCATGGCTTTTTGCCTCCCTGTTCCCCACCAGCAGCTGGGGGGGGGGGAGGGAGGGGAAGATTGGGGAGAGAGAGGAGAGGAAGCTGCCGGTGGATTTTTGGCTCCCCCCGCCTGCTCCCTCCTGGGAGCTGGGCAGTCTTAGCAATTTCATGGCTGGAGCTGTGAAATAGACAAGACAGCCCACAGCTGATATAAGTAATGCAATGTCTACACAGACACTGCATCGCCTTAACTACACTGACATAAGCCTCTCAGGGAGGTGGAGTTATGTCAGTGTAGTAGGGCACTTACATCAGCGGGAGGAAGGCTGACATAATTAGGCTGACATAAGCTGCTTTACCTCGACCTAACTGTAGTGTAGACCAGCTCTGAGACTGTACAGTGAATTTGCAGCTGAACCATAATAGCACCTAGGAGTTCTGACTCCCAATCTCCCACTCTAACAAGTAGAAATGCTATTCCAAGGTGTACTATAGGTATTATATTCAAAGATGCTACTACAGCATTAAAATTACCCCAGGCCCACTAATTTAACCTGCTGATCCTTAGTGGTAAAGTCCAGTAATAGAGAGTAGTATATAGTATTCTTGAACAACCATTTTAGAATCCTGATGAAGTGCGAAGCCTACACTTACATAATTCAATTTGGAGAGGGGGAAAAATCACCAGAGAAGTCTGAGATGTGGTTACACTTCCTTTATTGCCATGGAGACATGATGCTGCTGATGGCAAGGATGGGAGGGTATGCAGAGAGTGGAAGAGTATGCAAAAAGACCACACCAAGCACACCTTGACAAACCAAAATACATTGCTTGGATAAAACAAGGGAAAAAACCACTGAGACAGCCACTTAGTAGATACCTTTTCTTATCCCACCAAATGGGTCCTTATTCGGTTCATAGGGCATCCTCCCCATCATATCTGGCATGCTCATCCCCTGCTGGTATGGTGCATTTGGCGTCATGGAGTTTCGCTTCGGGAATGCTGAATCACTTACATCAGAAAAGGGATCGTGCACACTGACTGCACTATTTCTAAATGGATAGACAAAATGGAGGTATTAATGTCATAAGAACACATGGGAGAAATTGTGGTACCAGACCGGATTATCGTCCATCTAGTCCAGTACCCACTCTTTGATAGTGGCCAGCACCAGATACTTCAGAGACAGGTGTAAGAAATGCCATAATAGACAATTATGGAATAACCTGCTGTAGGACGGGCTCCTGCCCGGTCCAGTCCTGGCGGCCCTTCCGCAGGCCCAGGCTCAGAGGAAGGCCACTGTGCCTTCCTACACAACAGGGGAATGTTATTCTTTTAGTCTTTTGCCCCGGCCCTCAGGTAGGGCGGGCGAGCAAGGAGTCTTTCGCCCCGGCCCCCAGGCAGGGCGGGCGAGCAAGGAGTCTTTCACCCCGGCCCCCCAGGCAGGGCGGGCGAGCAAGGAGTCTTTCGCCCCGGCCCCCCAGGCAGGGCGGGCGAGCAAGGAGTCTTCCGCCCCGGCCCCCCAGGCAGGGCGGGCGAGCAAGGAGCAGTGGCTCGAGTTTAGCGGGCGGCAGAGGCTATTTCCCTTTTGGGGATTGGCAAGGATCATGGGGGAGGGGAGGGGGACGCAGGCCCACCCAACTCCACTGCGTCCCAGCCCAGGGCCCTAGCAGTGGCACGGGTGTTGCCACTCAGTCGGCGGGGCTCCTGCCGCAACACGCCGACGGGGCGTTACCCCTCGTACAGCCACGCCTCTGGCTGTCCCTGGGCTCCTTCCTCCCCTGGTTCCCCAGTACCTATGTCCGTCGGTTCCTCGGGGTCGTCGGGGTACACTGCACGGGGTAGTCCAGTCAGTCCTTCCGCGTCCACGGGGGGCAGACTGGGAAGCTCCTCAGCGAGGGGCAGCTCCTCCAGATCGCAGGGTTGTGGGTACGGTTCAGCCTCCGGCAACTCCTCCAGGTCGGAGCCCGCCTCCTGGGATTGGGCGTCTGGCAGCTCCTCCAGGTCCGGACCAGCTTCTGGGCGGAACTCCCAGCCCTCTGGTTCAGGTGGCTCGTCCCAGCCGCTGCAGGCCTGAGGCTGGGTCCAGCACCTCGGGCCTGGAGACCTCGGCCAGTCCAGAGGGCCCGGAGGCCCAACCCAGGCCTTAGAGGCGGGTCGCCGGGGCCGCAAGGCCGGGAGGGGGTTACCTGCGGCAGTAGTCTGGCGAGGTTCAGCCCCTTTCCGCAGCCAGCGAGGCAGCACGTCTGTCTCCGCCGGCAGCCTTCTTCCTTCTGGGCTGTAGGGCCTGATTTTTATAGCTGCCGCCCTCCCTAAGGCTCCGCCCCCCTGCTGCCGGGTTGGCCGCCCGGCAGGACCTATTGTGGCCCAGCTGTCTGGTTACCGGGCAGACTGGGCTGCCGGCCAGTCTAGAGTCTGATTGGGTGCCTGCGGCCCTTCCACGGGCCCAGGCTCAGAGGAAGGCCACTGCGCCTTCCTACACACACCCCCCTTCAAGTCCAGCCCTCGGTCTCCGGGGCTGGTTAGCTCTGGTGGGTCCATCCGGGATAAGGCATCCGCATTGTCCCTCCCTGCGCGGTGTTCTATCGTAAACGTGAACGGCTGCAGGGCCAGGTACCACCTCATTACCCGGGTGTTGGTCTCTTTCATACGCTGGAGCCAGCGAAGGGGGGCGTGGTCCGTAACAACGGTGAAGGGGCTCCCCAGTAGGTAATATCTCAGCGCTTTCAGGGCCCACTTTACCGCTAGCGCTTCCTTTTTGATCGTGGCATATCATTCTTCTCGAGGGAATAGCCGGCGACTTAGGTAAAGGATGGGGTGCTCCTCCCCGTCAAATACCTGGGTTAGTACGGCCCCCAGCCCAACAGCCGAGGCATCGGTTTGCACGACGAATGGCCGGGAAAAGTCGGGGCTGTGAAGTACGGGCTCGCGGCACAGGGCCTCCTTGAGCGCAATAAATGCCCGGTTCCGCTCCGGAGTACACTGGACGCGGAGCGGTTGGTCCTTCCGCAGGGCGTCTGTAAGTGGCGCTGCGAGGGAGGCAAAGTTGGGCACAAACCTTCTATAGTATCCGGCCAGTCCCAAAAACTGTCTGACCTGCTTCTTGCTTGTCGGTCGTATATATTCCTGGAGGGCTTGTACCTTGCTGATGATGGGTCGCAAGGTTCCTTGGCCTAATGTGTAGCCCAGGTAGGTCGTCTCCCGCCACCCAATGCGGCACTTCCTTGGGTTAGCGGTCAAACCCGCATCGCGGAGGGTCCTCAGCACGGCGGCCACCTGGTTGAGGTGGTCGCCCCAGTCTTGACTGTAAATTACCACATCGTCCAAATAGGCCGCAGCGTAACTTATGTGGGGGGCCAGAAGCTGATCCATCAGCCTCTGGAATGTTGCGGGTGCCCCGTGTAGTCCGAAGGGCATCCGGACGAAGTGGTATAGGCCACTAGGTGTTGCAAAGGCTGTCTTCTCTCGAGAGCCGGCCGCCAAGGGGATCTGCCAGTACCCCTTGGTTAGATCGAGTGTAGAAAAGTACTGGGCCTCCCCAAGCCGGTCGAGGAGCTCGTCAATCCGAGGCATGGGGTATGCGTCGAATTTAGAGATCTCGTTGACGCACCGGAAGTCAATACAAAAGCGCCGGGATCCGTCCGGCTTAGGCACCAGTACTACTGGGCTCCGCCATTCGCTCGTCGAGGGCTCAATGACTCCTAGGCGTAACATGGCCTGGACCTCTTCTTCCACCGCCGCTTGAAGGTGGCGGGGCGGTGAGCGGGTGCCCGTCCGCACGACTTCGCCCGGTCGCGTCTCGATGGTGTGGTACACCCGATCAGTGTGTCCAGGAGTGGTGGTGAAGGTGGTGGCGAAGGTCTCAACTAGGTGTCGTACCTGTCGGAGCTGAAGTCCACTTAGGGTGTCCCCGAGTTGGGGTTCTCCCGGTCCCTCCTGTTCGGGTAGCAGTGGGCCCAGCTCCGGGTCAGGAGGCTGCGGGTTGATGAGAAGCCCTTCTCGCTCCCGCCAAGGTTTTAGTAGATTCACGTGGTATACCTGTCGTTTTTTTCACCGGTCAGGCTGGCGGACCTCGTAGTTCACGGGACCCACGGCCTGGAGGATCTCATAAGGGCCCTGCCATCGGGCGAGGAGTTTGGACTCCGCGGACGGCAATAGTACCAGGACCCGGTCCCCAGGCTCAAACGATCGAGCGCGGGCCCTGTGATTGTATGCCTGGGCCTGTCTCTGTTGGGCGGCCCGCAGGTTTTCCTGGGCCAACATCCCTGCCTGACAAAGGTTCTCCTGGAGGGTAAGTACGTAGTGGAGCATCCCCTGCGAGGGGGACGGGGTCTGTTCCCAGTGTTCCCTCATCAAGTCCAGAATCCCGCGGGGCTGTCGGCCGTATAGCAGCTCAAATGGGGAGAACTGCGTAGAAGCCTGCGGGACTTCTCTAATGGCGAGGAGCAGGGGGGGAATCAATTGGTCCCACCGTCACAGGTCTTCTGGTTGAAATTTCCGCATCATGTGTTTCAGGGTGCGGTTAAACCGCTCGACAAGGCCGTCGGTCTGGGGATGGTAGACGGAGGTTTGGAGTTTTCGAATCCCGAGGATGGCACACACTTCTCGTAGCAATCGGGATGTAAAGTTGGTCCCCTGGTCGGTCAGTAGCTCCCGGGGGAGTCCGACTCGGGCAAACACTTTAACAAGTTCACTGGCCACCGTCCGGGCGGTGGCATTCCTCAGGGGGATAGCCTCGGGGAACCGGGTAGCGTAGTCGACTAGGACCAGGAGGTAGCGGAATCTGGCTACGCTCCGTTCTAGGGGCCCCACCAGGTCCACAGACACCCTTTCGAAGGGGGTCCCGACAACAGGGAGGGGGACCAGGGGCGCGCGCGGGGTTCCTGCCGGCGCCACCCGCTGGCACTCGGGGCAGGAGGCGCAGTAGTCCCGGACCTCCCGGTGTACACCCGGCCAATAAAATCGGGAGAGGACCTGGGCCAGGGTTTTGTCCACGCCCAGGTGTCCCACCGCTGGGATATCGTGGGCCAACTTCAAAATGGCCCGCCGGTGGGGTCGTGGCACCACCAACTGGGCATGGGGCTCCCGTGTTTGTGGGTTTCTCTCCACCCGGTATAGCCGGTCCCGCCGCAGCTCAAACCGCGGCCATTGAGTGGCTCGTTGGGGGTCGGTCGGGGTCCCGTCCACCGCAGCCAGCTGTTCATACACCCGGCTTAGGGTGGGATCCTCCCTCTGCTCTCGGCAGAAATCCGCCATGGGGGTTCCCGAGGGTGGCGGATCCCCATCTATTTGGTCGGTCTCCTCGTCTGGTTCCTGGATTGTTGGGTCCGGCGTGGTGGCGGAATCTGGAGGGTCCTCATCCCCGGAGGGAGCGCGCGCCTCGGGGGCCTCTCCCTCGGGGGCCCCAGCCTCTGGGTCTTCGGAGGTACTGGTTCGTTGTAGGACCCCCGCCAAGTCGCACCAGTCCTACCCGAGGATTACCGGGTACGGCAGACGGGGTGCTAGGCCTACGGAGAGAACGCGGGTCTGCGGCCCGACGGTCAGAGGGACCTGCATTGTGGGATAGTACCGCAGGTCCCCGTGGATGCAACGTAGGCCAACCTGGCCCAGCGGCTTCCCATCCTCGGGGACCAGACCCCGGAGGATCAGGGTCTGTCCACACCCCGTGTCGATGAGGGCCTCGACCCGTCTTCCAGCCAGGCCCACCGAGGTGGTGGTCTTTGGGCCAAAGGGGCCCCGAGCCCGCCCTTCCCCGGCATACACCATGCCATAGGTGCAGCTTAGGGTCGGGCACTGCCGACGTAAGTGCCCCCGCTGGACACACGCGAAGCAGGGGCCTGGGTCCCCAGGCCCCTGAGGTGGTCGATTCAGGGGCCAGCTGCAACTGGGCTCCAAACTCTTGGGCGGTTGGGGGTTCGGCCCAGATGGGGGCTTCCCTGCCCCAACAGGCCCGGCCCGCCCAGGACCTGTAGCCATGGGTCCCATGGGCCTCTCAACGGCCAGAAAGTCCTCCTTCAGGCTACTCAGCTGCTGTATCAGCTGGCATTGGAGCTCCTGCTGCTGGGCCCCCAGGTCCCGCAATAGGATCGGGGGGAGGGGAGGGGGACGCAGGCCCACCCAACTCCACTGCGTCCCAGCCCAGGGCCCTAGCAGTGGCACGGGTGTTGCCACTCAGTCGGCGGGGCTCCTGCCGCAACACGCCGACGGGGCGTTACCCCTCGTACAGCCACGCCTCTGGCTGTCCCTGGGCTCCTTCCTCCCCTGGTTCCCCAGTACCTATGTCCGTCGGTTCCTCGGGGTCGTCGGGGTACACTGCACGGGGTAGTCCAGTCAGTCCTTCCGCGTCCACGGGGGGCAGACTGGGAAGCTCCTCAGCGAGGGGCAGCTCCTCCAGATCGCAGGGTTGTGGGTACGGTTCAGCCTCCGGCAACTCCTCCAGGTCGGAGCCCGCCTCCTGGGATTGGGCGTCTGGCAGCTCCTCCAGGTCCGGACCAGCTTCTGGGCGGAACTCCCAGCCCTCTGGTTCAGGTGGCTCGTCCCAGCCGCTGCGGGCCTGAGGCTGGGTCCAGCGCCTCGGGCCTGGAGACCTCGGCCAGTCCAGAGGGCCCGGAGGCCCAACCCAGGCCTTAGAGGCGGGTCGCCGGGGCCGCAAGGCCGGGAGGGGGTTACCTGCGGCAGTAGTCTGGCGAGGTTCAGCCCCTTTCCGCAGCCAGCGAGGCAGCACGTCTGTCTCCGCCGGCAGCCTTCTTCCTTCTGGGCTGTAGGGCCTGATTTTTATAGCTGCCGCCCTCCCTAAGGCTCCGCCCCCCTGCTGCCGGGTTGGCCGCCCGGCAGGACCTATCGGGGCCCAGCTGTCTGGTTGCCGGGCAGACTGGGCTGCCGGCCAGTCTAGAGTCTGATTGGGTGCCTGCGGCCCTTCCACGGGCCCAGGCTCAGAGGAAGGCCACTGCGCCTTCCTACACCTGCCCACAAAATAAGTTTTTTTCCTATCCCTGGCTTTTTACCTTAAGCATGAAGGATTTTTAATCCAATCTAATGTAAATGTATATGTTACCATTAGTCACATACATCCAGCTCAAATGTTTGCCTCTATATCCTGAGACAATGAGTTTCACAGGTTAAATACGTATTGGGTGAAAAAGGTATGTCTTTTACTAGTTTTAAATGTATTGTCTTTCAGTTTCACTAAGTGTCCTCTTGTTCTCATGTTATTATGAGAAAGGATAAACAGCAGTCCTTGATTTACCTTCTAAATAACATTCGTTATTATGGAACGGCAGTAAACTTTGTGGCTGCAGCTAGCTTTATTGTTAAGCCCTTATAAACTAGGCTTGAAAAACGGAGTTGCTCTGAGAACTGCCCAATTTATTCCGAAGGCAAAGGAGAATATTTTTACAAATGGGAAGAAAATTATTCAAACTGTTTAAGTTAGAGGTGATTAAAAAAGGTTTGTTACTACCCCTTCTATCCCTCCACAGAGTCAGAGCTCTTTGAAACTTGTGCATCAATTACAGCTGAAGAAAAGTGACTGTAATTAAACAAAGTTATGAATGATTTTGTTGTGGACAGTTCGTAGCTCAATTCTGCTCCCATTGACCTTGTTGAGAGGTTTTTTTTTTCATAAACTTTAGTGGCATAAGGACAAGGTTCTGTGTGGGTACAAGAACATTGCCCTTGGCTGGCTGTTGCTGCTTAATAAAAACATGAGGGTCCTTCTCAATAGAACAGAACGGTCCTCTGGCAGTAATCAGTTAGTTGATAACTAACAGAACTCTTCCTTTAGCTCAGGGGCAAGCGACTGTATGTTTAGAGATGAAGGAGCAGAGTTTTAGTCCTTACTTTACACATGAATCTGGTTTATGATGGAAAAGCCCATTATAAAGATGATCATGGTCCCACTTTTAACTCAAAAAAATCCTCCTGTTCTCAAATGTTAAGGTTAAGTATCACTGACAACTGAAGCATTGACTATTAACTCAGGAATTCTGTATTTTTCAAACCTGTTGCAGAGCAAGAGGCTATGATGCAAAATGGCGATGCAAAGGTGCCCTTGGAAGAACAAACAAACAAAACCCCTGAATGCTGCTTTTCTTCACACAAGCGACACCCGGATGGCACACTCTTCTACTCTATGTAGCAAGACTAAGAAAGGTGAAGTGAAGCACTATGTTTTCAATACCTGCCGCCCTGCATGGGTGTCATCTGTCCATGAGGTGTTGATGCTGGTGTTGGGGGCTTCAAGTCGCCTGGCACTTCTGTCATGGAATTACTACCAGTAGACTGGGGAGTCTGTGGACCTTGCAGGGAACCAGAATTAGCTGGCAGATTTAAAATAAGGAAACATTAGATATATCAAGTAACATACCAGGGAAGCAGTAATCATCAAGGAGAAGAGAGTTATTTTAAAAAGAGTCTGCTTACACACTATGAATTTTAGTACATCAGCCTTCCTGAGCATCCCCTGAGATTGGTATATTCAGGGTTGTATTATCCTCCATCTTTTCTAGAACTATGAATTTAGTCCGCTGCCTAAAGCAACATGAATGGAAATCATCTAGGCAAAGTAGTACCTTTAATTTAAATCATAGGTCAGAGATGCAAAGTTAATTGTATGTAGTTTACATCAGTGTAACTGGGAGCCTGTTCATAAAATGACATAACTTCACCTAATCACTACCACCACCCAAATATTTATATAGCAACTTTCAGTCTGAAGGATTACTTTGCTAACTCAAACTGATATATAAACACTATATCATGATAACTTCACAATTTCATCTAACATTGAAATACATTTCAGAGGTGAAATGTGGCAGCTAGTTAACAGTGTACAGCAAATCTACACAACCTATACAATAGGATGAGAGGAATACTCTAGGGAAAGAATCCTGTATCCTTTTGAAAATACAGAGGGAATTTTAGGTAAGAAGAAAGCAGTTACCAAAAATAGAATTTGAACTGGACACTGGGGTTAACACCTGATATCTTATGAAAACAGCAATGGGAAGTTTAACAAGTGGTTAGGACCTTGGTTTTACACATCATTCAAACATGACCACACTTCAATATACTTCAGCTCTTGAAGAAATAACATTGGTAAAGCAATCTGCGAAGTGCAGTATGAAAAGATATCAAAGTTCTTTGCTTCCATTCTGCACTTTCATAGCTGCCATTTGCAGATGTCTTCCTCTTGCCCCACTGAACCTTTTGTTTCAAGGAAAAGGTATGCCTATGCTTACTGTGTGTGTCTAAATTGGGTAACTCTGCCAGGCCACCCATTTCATCTGAAGCTGCACTTGTACTGAGATCTCAATGAGGGATGGATAGCATCTGTACTACCAGCACTCTTTCACCTTGTTAAATGGCTATGTTCTTACTATAATTACGAGAGAGAGAGAATTCTGTGAAGAGTTCTGTTTGAATGAGAACGAGCAGTTATATGTGACCTACTTAACTGAATATATTATACGAAACTGGTGATGGACTACATTCACAGCATACCTTTTAAGTAAACCTACAGATACCCTTTTTATGTGAATACCAGAGAGACATATTCACCTCATGCAATATATTTTCCCAACTAACTTAGTTTTATAAATCTGCTAAATGAGACTAAATAAGTCCATGTACAAGCTTTGGATCTGATTTGTCATGCCCTCCATACTCAGGACTCCTGTTGTCTTCAGGACTCCTGCCTGGGGAGGGCTTGCAGGAATCCTTTAACATAGTTGCTGCAAACAAAGATTCACCAGAAGAAAAAACAGAAAGCTCTAGAATATTTTGAAGAAAAAAAAAATCTTAACTTAGCCTTAACTTTGCATTTCCTGAGGTTTTTTTCCTGGCTGGCTACAGTCTGTCATGTAAACTCTTTATAGCGTCTGGCTCGTCTACACATGCTCAATGACTAAATGACAAAAATGTGTACATCTCTGCTGGGAGGAAAAATCCAGAAGAAGACAGCAAGGGCTAATTTTTCTGATTTCCGGGAAGGGACAGTGGGCCAGAGTTGGCCCCAAATTCTAGGAATCACATTCTTTTGATGGATGCAGCTCACTATTGCTTGAAGAGTACTTTTCCTCTGTCTGCTCCATTCACATCCGTATTGCATTTTGCCAGTACCTGGAAACCATTCCTGCTTCTGAAATATCAGGATTTTTGTATAGCTTGTTTCTTTAGTCCTAATGGTGCTATTCTTGATCCTCAACTTTCCCAACTGTATTTCGTTTATGCCAATATAGAAATGAAGTTATAAAAGCTTTTAAAAATTGCTGACTCCATTAGTACATTATGAAAACCAAAATACAAACACAACACAAAACTCATGTGCAACTATCATTACATTTGACTGGGGACTTCA
The DNA here is from genome assembly GCF_026122565.2 of Emydura macquarii macquarii. Taxonomy (NCBI): domain Eukaryota; kingdom Metazoa; phylum Chordata; order Testudines; family Chelidae; genus Emydura; species Emydura macquarii. Next base: position 15,913,310 of record NW_027130842.1, on the reverse strand, counting down.
GGTACGTCTACACTGCAAAAACACCCCTTATGGTAGCAAGTCTCTGAGCCTGGGTCAGTTGACGTGGGCTCACACTCTGGGGCTAAAAATAGCAGTGTAGTTGTTCCCACTCGGGCTAGAATTCAGGCTCTACAACCCAGTGAGGGGGGTGGTCTCAGAGCCCAGGCAGCCTAAGCCTGAACATTTACACTGCTATTTTTAACCCATGCCAGTTGACCTGAGTTCTGAGTCTTGCTGCTGCAGGGTTTTTTTTTGCAGTGTAGACGTACCCTTTGTGTGCTACTACAATACAGATTTAAAGAATAAAATTAATGAAAGTCACTATGTGCATACACAACAAACCCTTAGACTATATGAAAGAAGTTGAGTCATTCAGCTGTCATCCCCGCACCATACATCTCAAAGTATCCACTGACACAAAGCGAATCCTACATTACTTCCCGGAAAAGTGCAAAAAACTGAAACCATTTCTTAGTTAATTTATACGTATTTTAGAGTCAATATACTAGAACCAGGTAAGCATCCTTGACTGGCCCCCTGCTATTTAATATAAAATACAAAATTGCTTCACCCGGTATATTTCCAGGTTCTCTCATAATGGGTCATTAAATGCCAATTAAATTTTTCCCTAACTCACCCCAGGCAGGAAGAGCTTAATTCAGATCTAAAAAATAAAGTTGACAGCAGTTAAATATATTTGCAGTATTTATGGGTTGCATAAATATACCATATTTTTATTATAAAATAATAATAATCTGTTTTATAGTATTTCCTTATATAAACATGTCTGACTTAAAAGCAGAAAGTAAAATGAGATACCCAGCTGAGAACTTATAAGCCAAATTTCTACCTGCTGGCTATTGTTAAAAAAAATGAATGGTAATAAACAGCTGAAAAATGTGTCATACAATAGAAATGCCAATATTAGCACAGGGAATGCAATGTGCCTCAACTCTGAACTGAAAGGAGCACTTCTAGAGATGTGACAGCATTTCAGTCTCTGTGCCGATTAAAGCATGGGGTGCCTACAAGGACATAGGGTGTCTATATAAGTGTGTGTGACTGTGTGTGATGTGGATCCTGGTCCACTACGAAATGGACAGAGAAAAACAACCGGTAAGCCACTGAAAAGTTAATCTATGGTTTTTGAACAGTGTGAGCATTCAAAACACATTCTTCATGGCAGAAAAATCTAAGCTCCTCACTCAAAACAATGATTATTAAGGGAAGGCAGGACAGATAGAATTGCCTATTATTAAGGTTGCCCAACACTTCCCATTATTATAAAATGAATTTTTTGTTTGGAAAGTTTCAATCTAAATGATTCAGTTGTTTCTGGAAATAAAGCTAGGGGAACATATGTTGTTTTATCCATTTAAAAAAAATTCTGGCAACTATCCTTTGAGAAGCTTTAATGCACCCAGACTTTAGAGAATGGACTTTAAATCTGGTGTGAGCCAGTCTTTGTGTCAGGGTGTGCCATTTGCTGCCTCTGTGAAAGTCCACCCTAGTTCTAAGCCTTGGGAAAAATCCAAGTCTGCACACACTCAGTAGTGATTTGTTAGATCTTCATAGCTTAACTCCCCCAAGTTCCTGTCTGTACTAAGCATGCTCCAGTCTGGGGCTGGGCAGGACTTTCCCTGCAATTTCTGTTCCCAGATGCTCTGGGCTGTGACAGATCTGGGTCTGGGCTCTGGAAATGACAGCAGGGAGTCTGTCTCTCCTGTGCTCCCAGTGTTCTCCCTGCTGGGCCCAGGAAGTGGAGGAAGTTGCCTGAACTGAAGGCAGGAAGGAAAAGAGCAAGATCAGGAAGGATGCATGGGGAGTAGCCTGGAATAAGGAGCCTAGGAGGGGAAAGACTGCAACTGGAGGCTGGTGGGGGGAGAGGAGGGTCTGGCAGTTGATGGGAGACTAGGACTTGCTGAGCAAAGAGACTGGCACTGAGACCTAGGGAGGAAACAGGTGCGGGACTGGGAACCAGCAGGTCAGGGGACTGACTTTGTCTGAGGGGATGTGGGGGGAGACTGGAACTAGCTGGTAAGGACCCTGGGACTGGAAACCAATGGGGTGGGGAGAAGTTGTTTTTTTTTTTTTTTTTTTTTTTTTGGGGGGGGGGGGGGGGGGGGGGGGGCGGCGCAGCGGAACATAAGATGAGGAGGGTGTGAGGGAGTAGCTAGGACTGGCTGGTCAAAGAGAATGAGAACAGGAGCTGAATGTAGGGAGACACTGAGATTGGATGAGAAGCCGGGGGAGGGAGACTGTGATTGGGAGCTAAAGGGAATAAAGAATGTGGAAGTGACTGGACATCAGAGGAAAAGAGATGAGAGACAAACTGAATGAGGAGTTGGGAGAGGGTAAACTGGGACTGGCTAGGCAAGGAGACGGCAATTCATGATGCGGTGAGTGAGACTGGGATGGGGAGTTCAAAGGGTGAACTGGCTGGACAAGGAGACAGACTGGGATGAGACGCATGAGGAGAAGATATGAAGATTGTCCGAATAAGAAGAATGGAGCAGAGACAAGGAGCAATGGGTGTGGAAGACACAGGACAGGAACAGGTCAGAGAGGCTGGGGCAGAAAAGGTAAAGGCAGAGGAGTCTGTGCCTACTACAGCACATTCCTCTCCAGAGTCTGAAATGGACCCAATTTTCCTGTGTCTCATTATTGCTCCGCTGTCAGGAAAGATCTGTGAAACCCAATGGCAAAATAACTCATCACCCTCTAGTGCTGATCCATATTGAGGATGACAACCTACTACTGCTATCAGTTTTCCATTAGCTCAAGAGGCAAAGGTCTGTGAGGTGGATCTAAAGGTTTCAACTGCTGATGCGGGTGTCAATAGGACACCACATGATGAAACTTCTGTATTTTTCAGTTTGCTTTTTAAAAAAATCTTAGGATTTACACACAAAAACTCCTGTGTTAAAAGAACATTATTATTAAGGTTGCAAACTCAAGCACTCAGAAGTTAAGAAATGCCAGAATTAAGAGGTCTGTGCAACCTTAATTTGGCTCCTTGTACTCATGCATTTGATACAGTCTTTAATTAAATGATCACATACTATTCTTCCCACAAGACCCCTGCCTCTAGTGCACGGGCCTGACATACTCTGGGGATGAATCAGGGTTGTGTAGTGAAGGAGACCGTTGTCTGTAGGACCCCTGCCTCATTTACTGTAGAAGTTGGAAGGCATGTCATCAGTGAGGCAGGGGATTACAGGAAGAGAAAGAACTGTTTTATGCTTAAGGCAGTTGAATGCTGTCCTGGGAATCGGATTCTATCCCTGCCTGTGTCATAGAGTTCCTGTGTGACACTGGGAAAGTCACTTAAGCCAAACTTTTCACAGGTGATTCACTCACTGTGTTCATTTACTGGGTGCTTGATGTAAGACCCTGGGGTCTGATTTGCAGAAGTGCTGAGCACTCATGATTGCAACTGCAGTCAGTGTGAATTGTGCTTTGAATATATTAAGTGCTATATAATGCTAAATACTTTGAAAAATCAAAGCCCCAGGTGTCTCAAATTAGGCTCCCCAGATTAGTGGATACTTTTGACCATGATCTCTGTGTCTCAGTTCCCCACTGTAAATGGGATAATATCCCTTCACCACACAGGGGTTTTGTGAAGACAAATTAATTAATGTTTGTGAAGCACTCAGATACTGGATGATCAACACACAAGCACTGATGATCAACACAGAAAAGCCTATGAGGAAATTAATGACTCTGTATTCAGAGCAGGATTTAAATAGTGTGCAGTAAATAAGGCCTGGGGCTACATACTGCACAAAATACTGAACTGGAGGAGAAAACAAAATATTGAATAGCTGCTCACTAAGTGAGCAATGTCCTTTCTGTGCACTGAATGAGGAATGGGGCCTATGGAAAAAACCAGTATGACCATGTAATTAAAGACTGTCCCATAATGCATATGCACAAGGGGTCTGAGCTAAAGCTGCACAGGCAATCTTAATTCTGGCATTTGCTAACTTCTGAGTGCTTGACTTAGCCACCATAATAATATTCTCTGAACAGTTTTCTGTACAATATACATATATATTACAGTGTACTCACACAGGTTATTTATTATTTATATTGAGTACTGTCCAACATGCCCTAGGGTGCTATGCAAATGATAGGCAGATATAGTCCCACATATATGTTTATATGTCCTGTTCTATATATTACACATATTACCATTAGTAATACTTTTCAAGTGAGAAATCATTAAACTGAACCCTTTTGTCTGTGTGTTAAAGCTGCTCCTCTTTCAAATCCCCATTTACACCCCACTCTTGTTTAGATTTTCAGTGCTACGTTGTTTTCTGACACTGTCTACATCCATCTTTGTAGCTTATCTTTTTGTTTTTACTGTAGCTGTGTAAGTCTGACTGTAAATTTCTTAAAACAGGGACCCTGTCTTGTTTCTTTGTCAAGTCCTACATAAGCACACAGTACTATAAAACAACAACAGAGAATTAAAAAGTAGGAAACGGACAATTATTTGAAGTATCTAAGCTGTGCATTCGAAACCATAAAGCTGATTTGGGGATGGCCAGAAAAATACTCCTCTGTATCTAGTCAACTAGTGCAATAGGTGATTTTTCAACATACAAAAAAAGCCTGAGCAGCACCCACTTTACAGGTACCACCACAGATTCTAAAGAATTGAAAGAAAATTGTCTGAAAGCAACGTTTTCATTGTGGTGGAAGGAGAGGGTCTACAAACCCCTTCACTGCCTCCTATATGGACCAATTTGCTGTTAGCTGCATGAAATTAGCACTTCAATGGCTGCTTCCTTAAAAGGAATGCACACCAGGGAGTGTGTTTCCGGAAAAACTCTTTATTTACAATAGTTCAAATATGTAATTAATAAAAACAGGAAAAAAATGTTCCTCTTGCCAGAATTTATTTTCCTTCAGGAAAAAAAAATGAACGTAATCTCTTGAAACCCCATTACTATGAGGCCTGACATGCTCTCTAGGATATCCCTACCTTTTTGCCAGAAGCTACAAATGTATACACTAAAGCAAACAATGGAAAGGTTATTGAAGGTTAAGTACATTCACATACTTCAGACTGAACAGCCAGACACCACGCTGGGAAGATAATTTACACAGCATGAACCCAGTGCCCTAATTCTGACTAGGGTGGGGGAGGAGAGGGGAGGGTTAGCCGGATATGCTACAGGTCTACAGTGAACAGAGGTCAATCAGAGGGCACATTTATTTATAACCCAGACCGTTTTCTCATTTATCTTCCACTGGGGATTCCCGGGCTGGCTACATGACAGGTTTTGTGACATCACCTGTCAGCTAATAATAGAAATTCAGTCAGCCACCTGCCAGTAAAGATGGATGGGTTTTTGGTTACAAACTTACTAATTGAATGACTGGCTTCCCCCCTCCCCTCCAAGTCTTGTTTCTCTGCTGCCAAGGAAACACAGAGAACAGGCTGTTGGATCTCTGTGTTACAACACAAGCACAAACTTTCACAGGTTTGCTATAATGTGATCTCAGTGACACCATCATGACCAAAGTCTTGTCGGGATTTTATTTAGGAGTGCCCCAAGCCTACCAGTGAGCACTACCCAATGTGCACTAGGTGCTGTGTAAATGACAGGAAGATACGATCCAACACATACGTTTATATATTGTTAATATGCATTACACATATTACCATCAGTAATACTTTTCCAGTTGGAAATCTTGAAACTGAACCCCTTACTCTGTGTGTCAACACTGCTACTGCCTATTGAGTAATGAGGGAGCCTATTGACTCCCTGAAACTCTTACACTCCTTCCTAGCCTGATTCCTGCAGAATTACACTCCACAGGCCATCTACCAAGGAGTTGCATGCGATCTCTGTGCTAAAACCACAAAGAAACTAAGGGTCTGCAATGCAGAGCATTGCAAAACCTAACTCCTAGGCTCTCTGCTGCTTAGTCGGAGTCCTCAGCCCAGAGTTAGGAGCCCAGGCTCTGCATAAAATGCCTGGGACAAGCTAGGCACCTAAGAAAGGGAGCCTCAGAAGCCAACAAGCTGAGTGTGGAGCTGCCTAAGCAAGCCAGGAGTGAAATACAGAGGAAAAGGGCAGGGTTTCGGGCCCAGATTCACAGAGAGAGTTTGGCACCTAACTCCCACTGATCGAGCCCTTTGGTGCCTGACTGACAGGCCGAGGAGGTGCAGGTCTCTGCTGGAGTTAGACACCTAAGGAAAGTCAAGAAGAAAGAGAGATTGATTCTATAGCCCCAAGTCAGCTCCTTCTCAAGGGGGAGAGACGGGGAGGAAGGGGGGGGGGGGAGAGAGAGTGTGAGAGTTTAACTTTATAACCCAGTGGTTAAGGGCACTCACCTCAGAGATGAGATAGTCAGGTTCAAGTCCATGCTCCAAAGAACATTTAATTACTTATATACAGTGGAACAGTTCCAAGAGGAAAGAACAAGAGAGACTCTACCCAGAATATTCTATAGCCCAGTGGTTAGGGCACTCACATGGGAGACCTGTTCCAAATCAGGTATACCAGCAATTTGATTCTGAGTTTTGCACCTGCCAGGGAAGTGCTCCCTAACCACTGGCTACTGGGTATGCTGCAGACCGACATGTGCGTGAAAGATTGCTGGCTTGCTTGCCCCAGCTGTCTTTTGTGGAAGGCCTGATCCAGCAGGCATGCTCTGAGATATGCCACCGGTTTGGGCCCTGCTGGTGAATGCCTCATTTGAGAATTCAGCTGGGGTTTAGGCATGCATGAAAGCACCAAGCAGCTTGTTAGCTGGGCGGGGGGGTAGTTACAGGTCTTAGGTGGAGTTGCACTTGCCCACCAGTGGAAAGTTTGGTGCCTATCAGAATTTAGGTACCTAGAGAATAGGTAGCAGCTGAGTGGTGGTTTTGAGAATGTCAGTGACTCCTCAAGGTTGGAGTTCGGTGCCTAGGTACTTTTGTGGGTCTAGCCTGCAGATCCTCCCCTGAGTCAGAGACTCTGGCAGAATCCTTTCTACTGTCCCTGAAGCTCTTCCAAGCAACTTAGTGGCATACCGAGAGGAGGGCAGGAGGGGGCCATGCCCCCAGGTGCCAGCCTAGAGGGGGGTGCCGGTCGGGCCTACGTGGGTGGGATGGGAGGGGAGAGCAGCCACCACGCTGCTTGGAGGCGGGTCTGGTGTCAGAGTGGCTCCTGGCCAGCCCCTGTGAGTGTATCAGGAAGGTGGGAAAGGGGAGAATGGCTGAGCATGGCCGAGTGCCACTGGAGGCTCCGCGGCTGGCCCCCCAACAGCACAGGGCCCCCCCCCGCAGCGAACGGGGTGCACTGAATCCAGCATTGGCCCCTGGGCACCGGAGACCAATGGTATGCCACTGTAGCAACTGAGTTACTTGGTGGTTTTCATGAAGACCATATGATCTTCAAGCTATCACCTGAACCTCTGCCTGACAGAATCAGGTGAGAGACAAGTGATTAGTCACAGGAGAGGATTAAGCCCAACTTCCTTAAGGGCAACCCTATCCTCCTTCATCATATATTGATTTAGGTATCAAGATCCCAACTCGCCCTTTGCAGGTGAAGTAGGCTTAAAAAATGCTGCTACGTGCAGGCACAGGGGTATATCCGAACAGAACCAATATCATGATGGGGTCTTAATGTTTAAAAGCAGGAACCTTTTCATCTACTGCTTCCTGTACCGGTGGGCTCCTGTTCCATTGGCAAGCCAAAGACGGACGAATTACCTAAAGTACATCTACAATCCTACTGCTTTTGTGCAGTTAAAACATGAATGTTGCCATAAACTGAGGAAAAAGAAAAAAAAAGCTGACTGTTAAAAGAACAGGCCTTGTACTTTCTGCAGCATCTATACCTCAGCAGGATTTCATGTACTAAAGCTGATACATACTGGGAAAGCCTTTTTCCACACAGAAGTTCAGCCCATTCAGTGACAAGTTCTTTTCCAGCAAACAAAACAAATCTTGAGATCTTTGCTTGATTCCCCCGCCCTTCTGGTCCCTATGTCCAGCTGTGTTTTTATTTTGGACAAATAGTTTCAGTTCTGCTCACAGCTTGTTTGAACTGAATGTATTGTTGTGATAAACTGAAATTTGGACTTTTGCAGTTTTCATATACAGTTTCAAGGTGCATATAGACGTGCAGGGCAGCCCATGATATTTCTCTTCTTTTGTTCAAGGTCTGGATATTTAAATCAAGATTCTTTAACTCAAAATTCAGACAGTTTTATGATGATTGTGAAAAACCACTAACCAAAATTACTGAATGGTAACGTAAGAAGGGAGCTGGGGAGAGGAGGAGAAAAGCCGAATATTTCACTATTTTTAGTTCTGTTGCTTAATTTAAAAAAAAAAAAATATATTTTCCTCCTCCTTAATGTGTCTAATGGCTTCAGCTCCATTTACTGGCCCTTGCTGCAGGTGATGCAGCCAAATCCAACAGCTTTCAATTTTTAATAAGAGTGCATGCGCTGGCTAATCTAAACTCCCTCTAGGGAGTCAAATACTCTGACTGCTGCTCTTGTTTATAATACGTGGGCCTTTCCCCCCTCCTAAACTTGCTTTTCAGAGTAACATGATTGCTTAACACATTAAATACCTATTGATGGGGCACATGATAACCCTAAGTGTTTGTAAGGTATAAACATTTATGATGTTATAAAAAGGCGTAAATAGTGGTGATGGAAGGTAAATTTGAAATGATTATCAGGAAAAAATTCTTACCACTGAATTCTATTAGACTAGGGAGTGTCTCTAAAGGGAAGCAGTTTTAAGTCCTCCAGTGAGGACTTTACTATACTGGACTATACTGGACAAAGCACGAGAGAGAGCATCATAAGGATTAATCCTGCATGGCAAGTGAATGTACTGCACGACTTAATAGGTCTTTGCTATCTCTAATATCTATGACAGACGGTTGCAAACTGGGGGATATGGGCTGAAAATTATGGGGAGAGCTGGCTTGTTTCCTGGCTCTTCTCCCCATTTCCAGCTGCTAAATTGCAATACAAGAAACTAAGTTATACTAAATACTTTTCTAATATCACATTTACACATAAGCAACTGTTGTAGTTATCACAGGGATGACACTATATTGCCAGTGGGAGGAGGTGACCTGTTTAGCGAATGACCCCCGTTCATTATGTGTCCATGAGATTATTGTGTATTAAAAAGTACTCTGCATTATGAAAAAGTCAGAATTACTTCTTTCTGATTCGCACTTACAAAATTCTTTGCCCTTCTGTGATTTCATGCAGAAAGAAAACAATGCAAATCAATTAGAAGTCCTCTTTTCCTCTTCCACCTGAAGTCCAGTAGTTAAATACTCTACAAGACAACAATACCCTCTTTTCTATTCTGTCACATGCTGAACATGTTACTCCTCTAAATTTCTCTAGCTTGAATGTCAATCATGGTTGTCATTTTACGAGTCTTGAGTTGAATGCAGACAGAAAAAAACCCAAACTTCTTCTCTCCTGACTACTTCAAGCACCATACTGTAAATGAAGATGCATTAGCTAAAATCAAGCATTTCCAACTCCAGTGCCTTCCTGCAGCAGACGACAGGATACAGATAGTGCCATTAACACTCAATTTAATATACAGGATTAGCAACAATGGCAGAGAAGAGTGACTCATTCTAAACTACAAAGCTCAATACTATGGATAGTATATAGTCTCTCAACTCCCTCCATTTGCCCAGCATTTCAAACAAACAGTACTGGAGTAACAGGCTGAGTTCCATTTATTGGGCCAAAAGCTGCCATCCTTACTCACACTGAGTAGTACTTTTACCTGCCAATAAGCCATTGAAATTTGCCTTCAGATTTCCAATAGTTGAAGTGTGGGTGAGGGAGTCCGGCCCTTACATACTTTACATTTTTTTTTTTAGTCTTGGGTATCTGATATCTTATAGAGAGCTCATGCAAAGGATGGGAAATCCCTATAGAACATCATTGTTATTATTTGTTTCCATTTAACAATTTGACTGTTGGAATGCTTGCATTTTTCAGACAGAGACAAACAAATGCTTAAAGGCGTGTGGGCATATTCACATATCTGCAGTCTACTCCTTAAGAGTTAACTTTCACACTTGCTTGGAGCCAAGTTCAGAACACAAATAGGATCCCCAACAAGTATTTATTTAGCTAGCTTATCTCAGGTTAGCAAGGGATGCTTCTGAAATGTTTGGTGGGACAGGAGGTTTGAAAGATGCAGGATGCAGTCTAGTGAATATCTTTTTGCACTTTTAAAAATGATTGAAGAAGAGGCTGCAGTTCTTCTACTTACCAGGAGATGGCGGCTGAATCTTAGGTTGTTTCTTAGTGTCTCCAGTGCTGAAGACCTCTGGAGGGGGCTCCTCCCCTCGTTCAATCTTACACTCAAAGGCGAACAGGTACTGAATATATTGTTTTTTCAGGGAGCTGGCCGCGCTGCTGGAAGTGCCAACGTTTAGGTTTGTTGCCAGCTCACGCCACTTCTTGTTTTTATTAACCTAGCAAAAGAAATGGCAGAATCATTGGTTTGCAGCAAAGCAGCTTGTTTAAAGCCAAGAGACAAAAAAAAAAAAAAAAAGCACTTAATGTCTTGGTTTACTTTTTTTATTTGCCTCTTTTAACTAATGCTCATTACTCCCCCACTCAGTAATGCACAGACAGCATTTACAGTTACAAAACCATTAAGGAACCTGCTGATAGCTACATAAAAAGCTTGTTGAGAGTCTTCTGCATGGTGCATCTTGTAAATGCTTTGCACTCTTCCAGGGCTTGTGCTGTTCAGTTATCTATTTATCTCCATTCAAATGCACACTCACTCACTCTCTCTCTCTCTGAAACACGCACCCGCACCCACCCTATTCTAATTAAAAAAGCAGCTTCTAAAAACTAATTTAAAAAGCAATAACAACAGCGTTATTCTGCAATTTAAGTGTTTCAACACTGATATGAAAAACGTTTCCTCCACAATAGCCACTAGCTGTCACTTTAGCTTGTAATTCCTGGTTCAAATCCTTTCACTTTAGGGCTTCTTGTGGGATTGATCAATGATCCCGTTACAAGATGAGATGCAGAGTGAAACGAGGCCTCTTATTCAGACAGACTTCAAACACACTGGGACAGTGCAGTAATGCTCTGTATTACAGTTCTGCTGACACAAGCATGCTGTTGGTGTAAGCCTTGCTTTGCTGTGTATGCCACAGTATTGATTGAAAGGGACTGTTCAAACTAAACTCTTATGTGGAGACACACTGGATTTGCCACATCAGATCAGACCACTGGCCCAGCTGTGCCTCTAGCAGTGCCTGGAAAGTTTGCTTTAGACACAGGTGAAAATGCCCCAATGTGCACTAGGCTAGATGTGCAGTGCTGGATCTGATCCCATGAGGTGCTGAACACCACTGAAGTGAATGGCAGTTGAAGGTGCTCAGCATCTCTTAAGATTATATCATGTGTCTGCGCACGTGGGGGAGGGGGATGGGGATTTACTTCTTGAATGCTAGGATGAGCAGTTTATGCCCTGAAGCATGACATTTTATCACCCTCTCTTAGCTTAAATAGCTACAAAGTTTATTACTGGTCATATCTGTTGCCAACCCTATATGCCAGCCAAGGAGATATTTATACAGTTTTTATCTTTGTGTTTAATAACCCCTTCACAGCTGCCAGACAGGATGGATCTCTTGGCAACAGTGTTAATAATATGCAGACTGGCATGGCCGGGTGAAGCATTTTATTTTCCCTGTGTCTTCCAGGTACATCCTGCAGCAACCCAGCAGAGAAAATGGTTTACATAAACTGGCACTTTTGAGGCTTAAGACCCAATCACATCACTCTTTTTCGCCCATTTATTTAGCACTGCGTAGTGTATAACGAACACGCTGCATAATGCGCGCAGAAGTACTCAGTGGCATTTTAAGCAAGGATACCAACAGCAGGTCTACACATGGCTTTGGAAGAGGGAAGCAAAGCGCTGTTTGGTGTACCCTGAAATGCAAGGCTTCCGGAGGATAAATACACACCATTGCTACACATCTACATCCTGTGGCTCACTGGGATGAGATCACAAAACATGGAGAGCAGTGGGAGGGGCAACTATGCTTTCATGTGTGCACCATCTAACAATATTTAAATAAACCTCATTTCTCTGTAGCCCTAACCAGAGAATACATGCTAACATGCCCACAGTGAACGATCAACCTTTGTAGCCTGCAAATCTGTAAATCAAGTTCCTTTCAAAACTGTGTCTGAGTGGGACAGCATCTCCTTACTGGTGATATATGTTGGTCAATACTGGAAAGCAAGGTTGGGCCCAAAGTGTCTTTTTTTAAAAATAAATAAAAATTAACCATTTTGTTACAAACAAACATGCCGGCCCTTTTAGGGTTTTAAATTTCAGCTCCCACTTGTCTCATTTTCAATGATTTAATATTAACCAATTGTGTAGAAGCATTTGAATCATTGTAGACACTGAGTCCAAAGCTGTAGCTAGACTTAAAAAGTTTGCAGGCTAAGGGAAATCAACCCTTCATGCTCCAGAGCACGCATCAGCTGGTCACTGCAAAAGTCAGGATGGAATCCCACCTTTCATCTGCATACAGCATTTAGCAAGTGGCAAGGTGCATTACATTAAGTTTTTCTACCGTCCTCTGAGGGCACCAGTTAGCATCACTGGACTCGAATGACCATGGTCTAATTCAATATGCTATATCCTATGTCGCTATGTAGAATACTAGCGTTAAAATTAGTAGTAATCATTGCTGGAAGTGGGTTTCCAGAACTGGCTAGGTGGGAGGATTACCAGGGGCTCATTTCCCTGGACCCAATTCAATTTAACATACTTCTTTTTTCAGATTGTATGGTTTAGTGTAGAGATGATGTGTATAATGGCTAATCTAGCTAATAATTTAGGGCCTGATCCTGCAAAGTGCTGATCATCCTCAATTCCCCTTAAATCAGTTTGAATTGCGAGCTCTCACCACCTCACTGGAAACATTCAGCACACAGCAGGCTGGGCCTCAGTTGCAAGGAAAAGATATAAAAGAGAGACAAATAGCAAGGCAAAAAGGAGGTTTTGAATCCCAAATCCAATATGCTGCTACTTAATATTTAGTATCTACTCTAGTGTTTTACCTTCTCAAAGTGCTCCACAAACATTAAAGGATCAATCCTGCTCTAAACACATGAATGGATTGAACCTAATTAACAATATTCACAACATGTTTGTGAGTCAGGCAACTATTATAACTCCAATTTGCACATGGGAAAATGAACCTCATATTCTCTCACCTGTGACATCACAGGCCTCATATTTACTCTTAGTGGGAAAGACAAGGTTCAATGCAGCAAACTGTATCTCTGACTTCTACCAATGTCTTTTTTATTTGCAGTCTCTTCCCCACTCCATCTCCTTGCCTTTAGGTTAGGGTTCCCCATTATTGACTATTATATTTATATAGATTGAGATAGAGAAAAAACATGTGGTAGGTATTTTCCAAACATAGAGGAAAACATAGTCCTTTCCTAGCTGAGTGTACAATCTAAAGATACAGAGAGAGAATGGTTTGGGACACAGGTTGTACTTTTCAAGCAAACTCCTGCCACTTCCCAAGAGATTTGAAATTACTTTTTCTAGAGACACTGCTTCTGTCTGAGACGGATAGATTACAGGCTCTCTCTTTTCTTCCATCTCTAGAACAGCTGTTTTCCATCATCTGTTTTGATCTTCTTCCATGTTTCTAAACCATTCTCTTTAATCCAATGGCCTTCTCTTTTGATTCTCTCTCAGTAGCACCACTACAGTTCACTTCATCAGATAGCAACCTAAGCTCCTTTGGCACTTGTCAATTTTGAGCCACACTGTGCACTATCAGAGCACTAGTGCAGCCCAAAATGAACCTCAGGGCTTGTTCACATAAACACTGAGTTCATGGCAAGCTGGGGTGTAAATCTACCCCAAACTAAATGCCTGTGTGGACATTGCTGCCATGCACTAACATTTCCAAAAGCTTTGAAACAGGAGTAGATCAAAGCATACTACAGAGCTTTTAGCGCGCGGCAGCAGGGTCCACACGGACACTTAGTGTGTGGCAGGCTAGTTTGGGGTAGATTTAAACACCAGCTTACCGCAAGCCTTCAGACAGTTATTTTGAAACTTCCATGTCTTCTTCTCCTTGTTTTCAGGGAAGAATCTGTAATGCTGCAACTAGCAGAAAATACTCTAGGAGGAACGCAGTGCTAAGTTTTTGAACTGTCTAGTTTCATTCACTTCCTCTCACCTGTGCTAAACCTCCAATCTCTTTGACACAGACATAAAGCCTGAAGAGGTCCAGTGGCTTCTTGCCTACAGCCGGCAGACTGGCCACAGGCGTGCCCCTTTCTTCCATGAAAGTGAGGTACCGATCCACCCACATCTTCCGCTCTGGCTCACTTCCCAGCTCATAGACTTTCGTGATCTTTTCTCCAGTTGTGGTGGAGGAACTTGATTTCTAAGGCACAAAAAGAAAAAAAAAAGAGTTGGGGGAAGGGTGGGAAGGGAAGGGAAAAGAAAGTAAGATACTCACAACATTGAAAAAGAGAAGATGTCAAACAAACTAAAGCTATCACACAACAGTCAGGAATGAAGGCTACTAGTTCCGGCACAAACAGTACATTCTGTCCATAGACTGCAAGTTACATGATTTTAAATAAAGGGCCCAAACTCCCCATTTTCATTATTTTCTTATGTTTCTTTCATTGATCTGAGCTTTGGATCCCAGAAGGCAAGTTTCTGATGATGCCGCATGTCATTTTAATAATAATATCTAGTTTTTGTATAGTGCTTTTCATCTGTAGATCTCAAAGTGCTTTACAATTTTAAATTAATCTACATTAAAATAAGCCTCTTTTATACAACTTGCAATAATACAGAGAACACCCTGAAAGAAAGCAAACACCAAAATGCTCCATCAAAATAGGAATTTCTGAAGAAACAGCTTACAGCAGAAGCCAGGACAACCAACCTTCTTTGGGACCAGTGCTCAAATTGGGCAGGGGTAGGTGATTATCTCTTACCTACTCTTTCCACCATGGCTGGCTAATAAAAAAGGCAGAAGTGGGAGCCTACTGTCACTTTCTAATACCTGCCAATTTGAGTACGGGTCATGAGTAACCATTCTTTTCACTTGCAAAGGTGAAAAGGTGAGAGAGCAACAGAATATAGCCATCACACATATTCTGTGTGTGGAGAAAGAGCATACACAGCACAGGGGTGAAAATTAGGGCTATACACAAAACCAGAGCCCATTCCAAGTAGCTGGACCAGGCACTGGGAAAATCCACGGAAGTGGTGTGTGGGGGTAAAATTCTTTGTCCTGTTGAGTAGTAATAGTGGAATCATTATATGGCTGCTACTCTGATTCCAGTGCTAGCAAAGCCTCAGTGTTCCTCATCCCTCCGCCCTCTCTACCTTACAAGGGGAGGGAGAGGAAACAGCTGGTGGATTTGTGTAGAAGTGGATCCATCAGCTTGCCCTGGACCCTTTCACTATACCTTTGCTATGCAAGCAAACTCCTGTGAGCTCTGTGACTCACAGAGATTGCACCCCACTCACCCCACACACGTGTAGCTCTCTGAATAGTGTCCCTGGTCCACAGACTATAAGGACTTTGGTTTTACTGCGAGAGGGCTCTCTGCACCTACAGAGGAGGGGATATGATTTGCCCCCTAGTGAACATGGGGTTATACAGAATTAGATGTGACTGGCTGGGACATTTGGACACAAAGCTATGTGGGAAGGAGATATATACATGACATTATGGGGAAAGAAATGTATTCTTTATATATAACATATCAGAGGTGTGACCATTGGTTATAGTAAACACACTTCCCCATCCTTGTCCACTCATTACCCTTCCCTGCTTAAGTTTTCTCCATTTTTTTGCCCTTTAGAATATAACAAAATTTTTCTGAATGACCAGCTCTAAACAAAACTTCTAAATGTACTTTGGGGCAAACACAGAACCAGCATTCTGTTGTTCACATGGTGCTGATCGGGGCTAGGCACTACGGCAGGATACATCATGTAATGTGGTGACACGCAACAGCCAATGAGACTTTTGCCTGTTGATTACTGTGATGTTTCAGAAAGGCAATGACAGCTTGCAGAAAGTATTGCCACCCATCACCTTGTACAATTTGGGCTGGAAAATCTGAAGAGTTCCAAATCTCTCTCCAATTTTTGACTAAAACTTGGCAATGTTGGAGAAGAGCCGGGAGGGAAAAGAATCACAGCCAAGAGGAGGTGACCCTGCAGTTCCATGAGCCATTGTTTTTATATCCAGTGAATGGATATTAATTTTAATTAAATAAATAGCCTCCTGAAAAGCTCCCCACTTTGCTAACTGAATTTCTAATTTCTTCAATTGTAATCCTCCCTACTGATATGTATGTAATATTCTCTTTCACATTCTGAAATTAGAAGGTGCAATATTGAATTCACTGAACCAAATTCAGCTGTGCTGCAACTCTCCCGGAAGTCAATGGAGCCAAGTCTGAACGTAGCTGACTGGTTTTAAATGGAGGGAGGAGTGTACATTGGCATAAAGCCTGTGGATTAGGCTCTGAAAGCACAAATTTAACAATTCTGTATGTGATTGTGATGTCAGTTCTCTAGCCGAAATTGCTTCATCACAAGGATTTAGGAGTATTTTGTTTTTAAACAATATTTAAGCAGTGAACTGTTTTTACTCCAAAGATTATTAAAATGGAAAGGAAAATTTAAAAAGAGAATGGACAGTAAGTGGACAAGTCATAATCCTAAATATTTTATTCTCAATAGGAATCTAGGGATGCCATATAATTCTCAATACTAGAGCAAAGTGGAGCTACAGTTCTATCCACTTAAGTGAAGAAAATAATGATTCTATCTTTTATCAGCATTAATTTCACAGTCTCACATTTGTGATGCCACAGACATCTTTATCCATATTCTAGGCAGGAAATACAAGGTTTTATATAACAAATATTATCTCCACTTACATCTAATGTAGGAGGTAAGAAACTAGTTTCTACTACGCTTTTATAAGAATTCACCAGTAGAAGAACGTTCAGATTTAATATTTAAATGAAAGGTTTTAAACGGTAAAATTCTTTTTTTTAAACCAGTATCACCGCAAAATGGCAACTGGTTTGCAGACTTTCATAGTGGGCTCTTATACTATCTGTGTCTCAAATTATGTTGCTTTTCCGTAACATGACAGCAGGCTCCAAAATGACAGTATAATCTGAAAACTTTTCACAGTTCACAGAAGGTAAGAAATGCTTCTCACTGTATGATCTTTCAGGCTGTCACGCTTTGCAAAATGGGTGAAGTTCTCTTTTAGAATGAAATGTTAACTTTAGAAGAATGCACTGGGGGAAAACCAACACCCTTCCCCAAAAGTAAATGTTTTTTTCTCTTCTGCACTGCTATATGCTTAAAAATATTAAAATGACAGATTTTACACAAGCTTGTATACACACTAACACAAACTGTAGTCCAGAATGGCCAGATTCAGCCTACAGCATATGTTTACTTCAGGTAAATTTTAAACCTCAGAAAACAGGAGTTTATGACAGTATAACAACTAACTAATTTAACAAAAGTGGGAGTACCAGGCAATATTGGAATAACAAAAATCCTAAATTTTTCTTTGTGACTGCATCTATAGTCTGATTAAAATAACTCAATTTATATGCAAGCTTGTCATACCCAGCTCTATCACCTTGCATCAATCAATCCCTCTTGTAATCCTAACCTCCGCTACTCCAGGCCCAGGACTCTCCTGTATAGAGATAACCAGTAATGCCAAAGTCAGTGGTGCCTTTTGAAGCAAGAAGCAGCAAACTCGTTTCCATATTTAATTTGTTTCAAACTATATATTGTTTATATTGCACTAAAACATGCACTAATGCCTCATAGAACAGTACTCTACCACCCCTCCTAGGGTAAATCTGCAAGAATCCTTCAGGCAATCCAAGGTATCTGCTTGATAGTTCATTGTCTCCTGCAACAATTCTGTTCAGCTTTTACATGTAGGTAGTTATCTTTGTTTGTATCTGTGTATGTGTGCGTATAACACTGCCTGTACTCCCACTTTAAGAATTTGTCAATATTTATATAATAACAAAGACCTATTTTCATTATACACCCACATGCGCACACACAGAGAGCACACATATAGGCACAACTGCGCATGGCTGAAATCTCAAAAGACTCCTTGCAAAAGACTCTCACGTCCTTGCAAGAGACAACGCACTGTCATGGAGTTTTTACTGATTGCCTAAAGGATTCCGCAGATTGCAAATATCTCACTGCAAGCCCTGTGGAGAAGTTGTACCATTCAACTATCTCTACTGTAATATGCGTATTTAGATATATACAGTGAACAGTTTCACTGCAGTTTAAGGGGGTTCATAACCCTACTGTTTTACTTTGTGTCACAATGACCTGCTCATGTTCTCTCTCAGACTGAGATACCCACACATATTTTCATATTCTATTTTTATGAATTTTTAAGCCATTTTGCTCCTTACATAACTGATTATAGTATAGCAATGCCACAGTAACTCTCCAGCTGGAGAATCTCACAATACATATCATTATACAATCCCATTTCTGTATCTTCTCCCTCCACCTTTGCATAAAGGAATCACTGAAACAAAATGACCCACTCTGCTGGTGCAGGGGTACTGCAAAGCTAATTACAGACCATGCTCACCCTTGCTTCCCTCCCCACCTTCACTCTTGGAGCCAAGAACCTATCAGAACCTTAGCACTTGGATAATCTGATGAATAAAATAGCCAGGATAGGCTGTTTTTTCATCTATCACTCGGAAGAATGGGAAATCCAAATAATTTCAATCAAAGTTAGATAACTCTTCTCAATATAAACTGTAAACAAAAGTTATCTAAACAGTCTGGCCTCCACAGATAAAAAGAGGTCAGTTGGTTGGCGAATCTTTTTTTTCTGCAAAAACAATGAGAGTTCTGTAGCACCTTAAAGACTAACAAATTTCTGCGGGCATAAGCTTTCGTGGGCTGCAACCCACTTCCTCAGATGCATGAAGTGGAAATCACAGATAAGAGGTATTCAGACCCAGTCTGAATAGGGACTTGGAATGGTTCTCTCATTACAAGAAGTAATTGTCACTGTTCACACATTCTCACCTTCTAATCAACGGCTGTGAATAGGCCTCATCTACCCTAACTGAACTGACTTTGTTAGCACTTGCCCTCCCCATTGTTATGTTTCTTACCCTTGGATATATATATATATATATATATATACACACCTCTTATCTGTGATTTCCACTTCATGCATCTGACGAAGTGGGCTGCAGCCCAGGAAAGCTTATGCCTGCAGAAATTTGTAAGTGTGTAAGATGCTACAGGACTCTCGTTGTTTTTGCTGTATACAGACTAACATGGCTACCCCTCTGGATCTTATTTTTCTATCACTCTATAGCTCTCTAAACCAGTACCATTCTAATCACTCAAACTATGTATTGAGAAGCTCGCTGAAGTTATGGAATCATTGTTAAGAACTCTGAACAGGAGTTGTAACACCATATTTGAAGAGAAGAGCACGTGGAACAAGAGATCTAACCTGAAAGCAAAAACACCACTTCCTCTGCACATATATTCTGATTGTTTTGTTAATTTTAAATGGAAACAAAACATATATGCTAAAAAGGGTGTCTGGGGTTTATTAAACAATTATTAAAGTAAGCTCAGGATTGCACATTCGCTATCCAAAAGATTTTCCAATCTTCCAGACAAGAAAAAGCGAAACATTAAAAAAAAGAGAATTTCCCATCACCAATTCATAGCATTGCCCATTCAGAAATGTTATTAAAATAAAGACAAGATGGGACCTGAAGACTGTAAACATCAGCTGCCTTCTGAGACTCAAAGTCAATGCCATATGGACATCAAAATTAAGGTAGTAATTTCATCCCTACACTTCCCCTGTTCTCCCCTGCAAAGCTTATTCTTGCTACATTCCTCCTCAGATCTTTTAAGGTGAAATTCATACCAGTGGAGAGGGCATGTGCAAGAACTCCGAAAATCCACCTGAGCCTATTAAATGTGGTATGGAAGGTGTTGCATGGACCCTTTACACTAGCAAGAATGTCACATTCCACGAAAAAAGCTCTCTCTGCAGATAAGATGCCTTCTCAGAGGAGCAAAAAATTTGTAACTTTGAAGTGCCATGTGAAGTCTATAAACACTTTTGGGATAACTTTAATGTCTGGCTCTATCTGCTGAAACAAGATAATAGTGATAACAACATTCCACGTCTGGGATGTTAACTATATTTCCAGGCTCTGGATTGGTTAGACTTTTTTCCCTCTCCAAATTGCTTTCGCCATGAGATGTGCTCTTCAATTTATCTTGTGAAAACTAAGGTGTTACTGAAGACTAGTTGCTAAGTTAACTGCATATTAAAATTGAAAAAGTGTTATATTCCTTAAATAAATATATCATATTTTGTTAGAGTGAATTTTTTTTTTTTTTTTTATAAAAGAATGTCATATATGTTCCTAGTTTAAGAAACAAACCAAAAAAGGTCAAATGGATTTAGCCGTCCACATATGCTCATGTTTGCATTCTTTCTTTCTTTCTTTCTTTCTTTCTTGCTCTTTGCATCTCATCTGGAAATAACTACTTAATTTACATGTTATCTCTCGTGCTGATTTTTCTGCATAACCTGCTTCTAGTGTGAATATACACTGTTAATCTAAACAGTAGCTTGCATATATAAATATATGCAAAATATACATGTATTAACTTTATCCCCAATCCTTTGCTTCATTGCAACTGAGTAAAACAAATCACAACTGATAGTATTTTAGATTGTGCCCTGAGAATTTATATGTCCAGATATCAAATTTAGAAATAAAAATGTTTCAGAACTATAAATGACAGACTTGTCTGAGTTGCTTTTTGTGGTGCAGAGTCTGTAATTAATACTGTGGCTGTTCTTACTACCCATAGAGAGGAAAAGGTTTGGTTTTTTAAAACAGAATTACTAATGAACATGGGACAAACATTTAGTGAAGTCAGTTGTGTGAAGGAGTTTGGACCCAATAAAAGAAACGAAATGTCCTTATCAACACAATTGGCATGCTCTGTAAGCTGATGCATTATGGGAAGGATGCTTTCTTCACAACAGCTGCTGTATTACCAGACAGTAAATTTACATGATGCACGTAATTTTACTCTTTTTATTACTACTCGGTCAAATTTTGCCCTCAGATTGGCATGCTCAGGTCCCACAGAAGCCAAGCCAGTGGGAGTTGTACGCATGTATCTGAGAGCTCAATTTGGCCCTCTTATTATAAAGAAAGAAAATCTTTTAGTGGATAAATCATGAACAAAAATAATTTATAAAACAAACAAGCAAGCATTAAAATATAATTAATTACAAAAAAACCCAAAAAAAACCAGAGCCACTTACAGGGCTTGATGGAGTCTTTGGCCAGCCTGGGCTGCTAATGCTATCACTTTCATCTCCATGAAATGAGGAGATGCTAGCAGAGCTTGGGGACATTGGGGAAGGGACTGGCAGGTTGCCTGGGGTTGGGGGCTGAGAAATACCCTGAGAGCTGTAGCTATCCTGTGGTAGAGGAATAAAAAAAAAATAATATGACAAAGGCAGGGCAAACTTTATTAAAAACAAAAACAAAAGAAAATACATCCAGTTTAACAGACTGACCAATTCTTTTTTATATATAATGTATATAAATATATATATATATAACAGAGACACACATACAGAACACACACACATATACATATTTATAAAGGTATTAAAACAACATTGTTAATTAGTATAATTTGGAAAATTTGCTGGATACTTGTCTAAAGTCACTAAGCCACCATGCTTACTTCAAGCTCAAATGGAATGCTAAGCATGGGTTTCCCCTTATGAAAGAAAGAAAAAAAAAAAGCCGTTCACCTTATTTTATCAAATAAGGCAGGAAAGCAAAACATTAAAGTATGTTGCTGCTGCTGAGGCGGCCAAAACAGGAAGCTATAACTGAAGGCAGAGAAAAATGGCTGCAAGTATTGAAACCAGGCAAGACCCTCCTTTCCCACCCACCTGGCTTAGCCGAATCCCCACACAACTGTTTGAGTGGGTTGCTTTGCCCCCGTGAGTTAAAATGCCATAAGAACTAGTAACTTTCAGATCCACACAATGAAGGAAAAAATAAGAAAGAAAAGAAACAAACAGATTGCACATGAATGGAAAAGACATGCAGGAAAGAACAAAAGAAGGTAGGCCAAAACCAGAAAATGGAGGACAACATAGCGGACTTCTGCTGGGCCAAACCAATATCACGTGCAGAGGAAGGAAATACCTTTGACTTGCTCTCAGGCTGTGGGGGTCCTTCTTCTTTGCCATCTGCTTTGAGAGGAAGGGGCAGTTTGGAATCACCAGGTGTCATCATATCTGCAAGACCCATAGGTGCTAATCGAAAACAGGAGAAACAGTTTAGCATGATAGGTTTGGCTTTGTAAGAAAATGCTTCCTGCTGTCAAACACCGATGGCACAGGTATTCCACCTTCCTCTCTCCTTCTTTTATTGTAGCATCTAGAAATCTGGATGTCTCTTTGATTTAAGCAGACCAAAAAAAAAAAAAATACAGAGGGAAAACAACAACTACTCCACAGCAAAATCATTTTACAAAGCATAAATAAAATTTTAATGCTGCTGGCAAGTTTGCAGCTGTTTCTATAACACAATTGGGCTGTTATATAGTAAGATGACAATCTTCTTTGGAAACTGTTACATCTTTCACTTTATCTAGAGTAGCCCATAAGCCAAAACTGTGTGTCAAAATTGTTCTCAGTGTTAATGCTGGAAAAGGGTGAAAGTTGTAGTTATGCACCCGTTTGATTTGGTAATTAGCAAATCATGTTGCTACCTCTCTTCTCTATCTGCAATTTGAATTCCGTAGTTGTGTGAGCTTTTTTATTTCAATTACTAAAATCCTTGGGGCTCCAACACATTCATCTCTCAACCACTGACTCCCGTGCTGTAGTCAGCTCTAAGGGAGAAATGGGCATTCAACTTTTCTCTCTTGCAGAAGTCAGGTGGGATGACAGGTGAGTACTCAGACTACATGTCCAGATAACACACAGACACCTCGCTGGGGTGTTGTGAAGGTTAGTTAATTTTTGTTCAGTGTTTGAAGATGCAAGTGCTAAGTATATTATTACTGCAGCAGTGCTGCTGAGTTTCTGAATTTCTAATGTGAATGCAAGAAGAGATATTGCGTTAAAATTACATACAATATGTGACAGAACAGATTCTGAGAGATGCCACGTCATCAAATCAATGCAAATAGTCAAAGAACAACTGCTAGACACTGCCTGAAGACTATGTGCACAGTATTCACTAAAAACTGGGACCATCTAAGACAACCATTTTATTTTTAGCAATTCAAGATGAGCAAAAGGGGGAAGGACAGATAAAACAGGAAGCAAGAAAGTAGAGAAATTAGATCTGTAAAATGTACAAATTATAAGAATTAAAAAAGCAACTTCCTTTAAATAAAATAATATAAACCTGATGGTTGTTGGACCAGTTTGCTTCTCTGCAAAATGGCAACGCTTGACTAGTCAGCACACATGCAGCATAAAAAACCAGGGAGTGTGTGTGTGTGTGTGTGTGCATGTGTGTGTGCGCGCGCGCATGTGGGAAAGAAGCTTTAAAACATACTTCACAGATTGCCCACTACAAAATGATTATTGCACATATTCATGTATTACTATGTTTTAGAAAATAATTAGTTTTAATTACAGCAGTCAGAGAGTGAACAGGACTCTGGCGAATAAGCTGGCAAGATTTGCAGTGCTAATTTGCTAATACCTTTAGCATCACTGCAGGTTTAGACTATGGGTCTGCCAAAAAAATCTACCCAAGCATGTGCCATGTGAGTTTATAACTGAATGCTTAATATTCTGCATGGAACTACTGGTGTTTTTCATGAGCATGTTTTCTTGGTTTTTTTTCCAAAGCATATTTGTAGTCCAATCAACCCCTTAAAGTCATCACAACACAGAAATCATAATTGAACACTTTTAAAAAAATTACTTGTAATACTTTAAGACTTTAAGAACTGGAACAAAAAGCCTTTTTCAAGAGATGCAGCTGCAGCAAAAATCTATTGAGATCAGCTAAAAATGCTGTTATTTTTATGAATGTGTGTGAAACCTCAACAAAATAGCCAAGCAATATTATGCTGAGAAGCCTGCCTGTACTAAACATTTGATTTGTATGCAGTATTGCCCTTAAACTCCCTTTAAGAAGCAGGGCATCTCGTGACCAGTATGAACCGAGGTACAGTATCTTGACATTTTTTCTTTTTTTATCCTACGGATTTTTAAAGTAAGTTTGTTTCCCTAAACATGACCTCCAAAAAAACAAACCAAAAACCAGAAAACCCATATTATTTAAGAAAATATAAAATGTGCTCCTATAATCTGGTTTCAAACTGATGTAATGTTAGCCCATGTAACTGTTACTGAATTTCATGCCATGAAGCTGAAAACAGAAAGTAAACTTTTAGTTTAGAACCAAACCAAAAACATCCCACAAAATTATTTTGGAGAGGTGGAAAAACCAACTAACCAACAACCACATTTCTGCAGCAGAACATCACATGGCTAAATCCTTTGCTGATTTCATGTCTTTTTGCAAATGATATTCTTTTATAACAATAGTACCCGTCCTTTTCTAGTAATTCTGTTTGCATCAGAGGTTCCTATTATGAATCCTGTTTTTGAAGGGTTATAAATTAATAGTTTAATAAAAAGATAAATGACCCAAGTCTGCAGCTTACCACTATATTAGCCATTTTTAAAATTCACTTAAAAATCAAATATTTATTTTGAACAATAAATTATTTTGAACTTTTCTGATTTTGTTTGCTTTGCAGTGTACTTAAAGACAGTTCCAAACGTCCTGGCAACAGGGATTGTCAGGAGCTGAAGACAACTATGAAAAACTTTTTATTTAATAAAGTGCTCTGAATGCAGGTTAACTATCTTTTTTCTGTTTATTATTGTTTCATCTACCTTGAAATAGGAAATGCAATGCTTTGCTAAATGGATTGTTAAGACTGTCTAGTTTCCTTGTAGCTTCTGTAAGTACTGTGCTTCTCCATCCTCTGCTGAAATGCTGTTTCATAACTTCTTGCAAGAATACTCCCCAGTGATTTACAACAGACATCCCTTCACTTTCTAGTTCAATGTCACACTAGGAGCATCATTTTAATCCTTTTCCAAGCATTGGGAGAACACCACTGTCACAAAACTCTGATAAATTAGGACATCAGCCCTTTCTATATTGACACTAATAATCCTGCATGTGAAGCATAGACCAAAAGATAAAAAATAAAAATGAGGATAACAGGGAAATTTGTGAAACACACACACACACACACACACACACACACACACACACACACACACACACACACACACACACACACACACAGTGTTGTAGTGTACTGTGAATAGGTTTCAAGTTCTAGCCTCTGGCTTTATTACAAGAATATAAGAGCTAGAATGATTTCATAAACCAATATAGGTCAAAGTCCTGAATTAGCTATTCTATGCTGAATTTAATGTACTCAAAGGCATATATGACGTGAATAAAACTGCAGCAAAAATTTCTTTTTGCTATAGGCTATCAGTTCCAGAAGATGGTAAAATACAGTAAGAGCAGCAAACGCAAACATTCCTTTTCTTTTTATTGCTAGTGCAATAACAAATCACACTCTACATAATACAATATTTCAGCCTCTCTCACACGCGCACACACACGCAAGTGCGCACGCACACACACACGTGAATTTAGTGTTCATGTCAGATTGACAGCATTGAAATCTCAAGTACGTTTCAGACCCACAGAAGAGGTGTGGCATAGACAGCAACACTGCCAATGTGCCTCAAATCCTTGCCTGAGGGGACCTCGCTCTACAGGTGAAAAAATAACCTGGGCCCTGACAGACCTATGCAGATGAGAAGCTCCATCAACTTCAATTAAACTACTCATGAAACTAAAGTTAAGCTTGTGCATCAGACTTTGCAGAATTTTGGGCCTGAATCTTTGTAACCATTCAGTCTCTGCTGAGACTGCTAACTATGATTTAGGTTTCTGCAATATGGATATCTGTCCCCTAACAAATGGCAAGACATCAGGTAATACAAGTCACCGAATGACTGTCACTACCAACATGGACTAGACGTGAACAGATCTGTACACTGTTATTAATTCCATGAGTCATATAGTCCTCTGCGAGCTGTAGTAGCTGCAGTAGTTGCAATATGCATTATATGGAGGGGGTGAGGGGCTGGAAGAGAGTATCATACAGCAGGAGATGGTGACCTCAGAGAAGCTTTTTAAATGACTCTGGAGACTCAGGTTTAAAAATCTGCTATTTATAAGACGAAGGAAGTGTCCAAAAATCTTCAGAAATACAATAGGACAAATAATTTGATAGGCTGGTGATCATGTGACCATAACTTTTCAAAATCTGATCACTAATTATAAACCTTACAATGGGCCCCTTTTTTCCCTCCTGTGGAGGAATGGAAGTTATTCCTCATCCCAATGAGAAAGCGAGACCCATGTGGAAGCTCATTGACACTGCTGCTTTGTCAGCCAGAGGAGTTACTGACGAGAAATATGAGGCACATTTTCATTGTAAAAGATCAGAAAAATGAAAATGTAACTAAATAGCAACATAGTGAAAAATAATACATTTTCTAAAAAAAATTCCTCCATTTTAATAATGTAACTGTTATCCTGACCAAGCATCTAACCAATTACAAAAATATGTATGATTTTTAATTTGACAGTGTCCCTTTAATTTCTTTAGCCCAAACAACATTTTCCATGATCTCACTTTCATAATTTGGCATTTCTGAGATAAATAATTTACAATCAATGATAGAAGCAAGAAAATGACAGGTTTGTGTAGGACAGAGACCATGGGTCTGTAATGAGGGTGGTCCCTTGCACTAAAGAGAGAGATGAAGCTATGCTCAATGTTTTATCCATCTGCAGAAGTGCAAAAGAAATCTGGACTGGTTTACGCTTAAAATGTAGGTTGATGTAGCTATGGCACTTGGGTCTGAAAAATCCACACCCCTGAGCACCATATGCTGAGCTAACCCCTAATGTAAACACAGCCAGGTTGATGGAAGAACATTTCCATCAACGTAGCTACTGATGCTCAGGGAGGTGTTCCTACAGAGATGGAAAAACCCATTCCATCACTGTAGGCTGCATCTACACTATGGCACGGCATCG
This sequence comes from Emydura macquarii macquarii, assembly GCF_026122565.2. Taxonomy (NCBI): domain Eukaryota; kingdom Metazoa; phylum Chordata; order Testudines; family Chelidae; genus Emydura; species Emydura macquarii. Next base: position 15,885,974 of record NW_027130842.1, on the reverse strand, counting down.
CTACAGCGCACTAGCTATGCTGCTACAGGCCCTGTAGGGTAGATGTGGCCTTAGTGTCACTTTCTGATTCTCATGCACAAGCACAGTGCTGAAACATTTGAGATACAAGAGCTCCATGGGACTGATTGTTTAAATAATCAATTTCCATTATAAAACCATGTCATGGAAACATTTTTATTGGGCTTCAGTTTTGTGAAAGTTTTTTGTTGCTCTTTTTTTAAAAAAAAGCAATAAAGGAAGTTAAATTGGGCAATTTAACTCTAAATAGAATAATATATTAATAAGAGCTATAAACCCTCATGTTTCAGGACACAAGATGATGGGGGGATGGGAAAAGGAAAAGCATGCTCTATGGCAGTTTGTTTCATAATTGTCAGGGGATTCTAGCACTTTCTTCTGAAGCATCTGGTACTGTCACAGAGAGGACACTGTACTAGATAGACCACTGGTTTGATCCAGCCTGGCAATTCCAATGTCCTAAATTACTCTATGTCAGCAGAAATTGTGACTGTGCTCTGCTTCATACATGGTGACTGCTTAAGTAACAAGACATAGAATTGCAAAGCCATCTTTCATGGAACTTGTGGCATCTGTTTAATTTAAAATATCAAAGAAAAAAACAGGGCTGATTGGGACTAATAAATATTAATTAATAATAAAAATCCAATCTGCAAAAACAAATATTAGCTCATATTGAGCAACAATGCAACTCTATTATGAATAAAACCATTGTAGAAATAATCCCCAATAACATCAGTACAAAATCCCTCTCTCGTATCAGTAAAATCTTAAAATATGCTTATTTTTTTTTTTTTTTTAAATCCCCTCCTGCTTACTGTATTTTTTCCCTGGCATTATAGCTGAAGAAGTAGTTGTCACATTCATATTCATGCTGGCTCCATTTAAATAATTACTTGCTCACTGAAGCCTGTAACAATTTGTCACTACACAGGAGGCTTTTTTTGGCCCTGTACACTAGCTAAAACACATTTTTAAACTGCCATGTTGTCTTAACTTAGCAGAAGAATGGCTGAAGTGCCACTAGGCTAAGTTGGTGTCGATAGCACAGTAAATCCCATTTTCAGTCATTTAACAGTCTTCATCTGTTTGCTCTTTACCTCCTCAAATGCTGCACTTCAGCAAGAACAGAGCATTCTGGCAACCCTCTCTATCCAACACAAAGTTATCATAACTACTGCATTTAGAGCAGTTCTTATCTTGGAAGTTCAACCTCCTACTTCCTTGACGTGTGTGGAATGGGAGTGGTGATGTTTCAGGACATGGGAGAAATAGAGAATTCCCATTGCTCAGCACCAGCATACTCTCAAATTTGTCTCCCCCTTTTTTCCCCCACTCTGGTCTGACACAGTCCATATGTCGTCTTGTAGTCCTACTGCAAGAAGCAGTACAGCACAATAAACGTATGTATTGTTTCAGAGGTAAAATGGCAACATGAACTCCTCTAGTTCATCTCATACTTCACTTCCCATTGGGTAACCTCTGAATTAATAAAACTGGAACAAAAGAAAAACCTCGCAAATGCACAGGCGGAAAAAAAAAATCCTCTGATAAATGTTTAAATTATTAAAAATCCAATATTTCAGAATGCATAACACAATAAAAAGAATATGACTAGCCCATACAAAAGACTGCTAGGATAAATGGCCTTGCATTGAACAGATTTCCACTGTATGAAATAATGAATGGTTGAATTATCTGAACAAAAAAAACCTCTGTGAATCTTCCTTTAAACTGGTTATTCCTTAGGAATACATAAATCTTCTTAGGCAGGGAACTCTGCCATCTGTTTGTTGTTGGTTATTTTTGCAGCTCTGGGGGCCAAAGAAAAAGGGGGAAAAATTACTGCTGCTAATGGCAAGCCAGAATTTATAGTGTAGTTTCAATGCTCAGAAGTAATTTTATTTCAGCAAGCCAGACAAAACACATAACTACACAACCCAAATATAATATTACCTAGGACAGCTGTGGTGGGGGAAATGCAAGGCATTAACTAATGGCCTGTTCAATAGCTTTTCCCTTTTCATCCAGAATATAAGTATGCTGCCTGGACAAATAAATGGCCTCCTAGCCAACATTTAGGAAAAGCAATTTTATTTTATAAAATATCTCTTTCTGATTCCATTCTTTTTCTCCCACTAACAGAAAGCATACCATGATCACTTGAAAAATAAGTTAGCTGGAAAACCCGTTTAATGGTGGTCAATGAAAAGAACACCACCACCCTGAATATAATGAGGTACTGTGATGTCAGTGTCCATTTTCTATCTGGAAGCAAAAGGGGACATAGTTGAAGAGGAAAAGAATTGGAAAGGAGGAGAAGGAAAGAGAAAAGAAACAGGGAAGGTAGAGTTGGGAGAAAGGTATAAAAAAACCTAGGCTCATGGTATTATACAGTTCAGCTTGTACTTGACATACTGTAGTGCTTAAGCAACAACAGGTAAGTCAGATACTGTACCAGCTGAAGAGAGGAATCACATCAACCTGCCTGAGCTTTGTAACACCTTTCCTGGAAACCCCACAAAAACCAAAGCTTCTCCATGAGGTATACCTATAAATAGCAAGTCCATAGATAGAGACTCAAAGGTTTTGGCTCAAATATTTTGAAGTTAATGCCAGTGACACGCAGACCTCAGTGGTTCAGAGCCAAATTAGTGATCAATGTTACCCAAAATAACACAGTAAAAGATCCTGATTGGTTAATAATTAAATCACATAGTGTTTTAATATCATGTACTGCAAAGAGCCGTGGGAGGCACATTAAAGAGCCAACTAACACTCAGGAACCTCAGTCTGAGTATCACTGTTCTAAGGTCACTGAAATCCTATCCAAAACTCCCTAATGTCTTGGAAAATCAAAAGAATAAACTTGTACTCAGATGTGATCTTGCTGGAATTTAGCTGTTAACATTTCAGACGGGGCGAGGAGCTTCTCAATATTGTACACTTTAACATGTAACACAGAAGAATATTATCAACAGAGAATTACATTAATTTGGCTTCCTTTCACAGGTGTTATGGGGTATGGAAGCCACACATAGTGCAACAAATAACAGTACTAATAATAATCCTAAACTCCCATAGTGCAAGACACAACCTGTAACACAATTGTAATAGATATTTCAAATATATCTTGTTTGCATTTGACATTTTTTTCTGATTCTTTCCAAATCCAATTGTTTCAAATACTAACATGTCAATAAGCAAATGAAACATACTAACTTTGCAAACACAACGTATATGGTACATATTTTCAAAAATGACTAGTTACTATGGGTGCCCAACTTATAGTGTCTTGAAGTGGCCTGATTTTCAGAGGAAAGATGCTCAGCACTTTCTAAAAATTAGGCCCATTTTCAATGTCTCAAGATGGGATCTCAAAGAGCGAGGCACCCAAAACTAGTCACTTTTGAGAATATAGGGGTCTCTCTCTCTCTGCAACCTCCCCCACCCCAAAGATAGGCCAAGTTTGACCCCAACATCAATTGCACTGCCAAAACTTTTCAAAATCATCACATTCATGTATACACAATGTGAGAAAGATCTGATTGTAGCAGAAATTTATCAAGTATTTCCCCAAAAAATCTGAGCACCTCAGCACTGTACAGTCAATAACACGCACTCAGCTAGTATACTGTATAAAGAAGAACCCCTCTGCCATCATTCGAGGGCTTGTACCTTTAAAGAGATTCATGGAGGAAGGTCCCTCCTGGAATGTTACCCACCATTACCTGTTGAACTGTTAACCACGTTAGGTGCCATGCTGTAAGGAGGAGCTTGTGGGTTCATCAGGCCAGAGCTGTTGTTCATCGGCTGTGTGTAGGGAGAGCTGGATCCCATAATACCACTCTGATTCATGCCAGGAAAACTGCCTTGCCTATGTGAAGAGAAAGCATACACACAGGCTCTCATTATGTATCTATTCCTCTGTGGGGTGTGTTATGATTTGTCACAGTGTTCATCTCTTAGCATTCACAGGTAGCTAAGGAAGAGGCAGACAATTAGTTTTTTACCTGCACTGGGGGGCTATTAGTGTTGAATTAGTTACTGTATAATCTGAGACAGAATTAAATTGAACACAAACCACCAAAAATGTACACAATTTATTAATTTGAACTGATACAACATAACGCCACTCAAGGAGGTATAGATTATTATCTGTTCCAAGGGAAAAGAGTGATGGACTCAGAGGAGGGAGACAGGGCAATTTGAAATTGGCATAAGAAAAGCAACTGGGGCAAGCTCTGTTTAAAAAAAAAAAAAAAAAGTTCTCTTGATCTTATATTAAAACTCCTTTGTCTGTCACAAAACCCATACACAAACAAAACCAAAACCAAAGAAAACTGTGTGGAGTGGTGGTTATTTTTAGGAAATTCACTTATTTGCTCTTAGTAAAGGTGTCTTGTTTGCACTAAGATTTCAAATCCTTGTGGTGGAGAGTGAACATTAGCTGTACATGAAAACATATGTGCACATCATGTGCACTTTGAGAATCATTAATGCCCAAAAATGGCTTTAATGGCATTTTCCAACCATGTGAATGTCATATATTGCGACTGCTGCTTCTTTTCCCCAAAACCCAGATTCTGCACCACAGTAGATTTTTTTGTTGTCAGTCCTGACTTTGTTCACAGGGTTATGGAATCAATCCTTCAGTAGATGACACCAAAAGAATTAAGGTAAAGAATCTGATTATGGACTTGATTACAGCACTGGGCACAACACATACACAAGGTACTGTGTGTTCCATTTAGGCCGCAATCCGGCAAACAGCTATGTATGTTCTTTACTGACAAAGAAGTCCCAGTGGAAATACTCATATGCTTCAGTTACCCACAGGTATATATACATGTTTGCATAACTGGGATCTTAGTTTGCACAAAGTGTCCTGAATGAAGCTTTGCCAAATGATACTCCTCCACTCACTAGGGACCAGTAATTTTAAAAAAAAAATATTATCATCCATCTAGTAAAGGTTAGACAGAAGATTTTATGTTTAGCAAATTTTCATGAACAAAAGGAATTTGCTCAGTTGTATAAACTATTGGTTTTTGCAGTTCTTTCTAGTAAACACAATGTCCAACCCAGTCAAAAATATTCCCTTTATTCCTTACACCTATGATGTAATTATGTACCATACATTGGTATACTTATGTCTGCGCACACACATTGATATTCATTATGCCTATATATAGAGATATCTATAAAACACATGCACAAGTATACTTGTATATGCATAGCATACATGCGAAAATATAAACCCCAAACCTAAGAGTTTCTCCATTAAACACCTTGTAAATTTTATTTTGTGTTTTTCAAAACACAAAATAAAAGTTATAAAACCATCGTTAGTGACCCCGTCTAGTAGAGAGAACGTTTAGCTATCTTACAAGTAGTTTTGGTATAAATGTTATTTTCAATGTTATGTAATATTAAAAAACCCAGAACAAACAAAACAAATAAACAAATCCAGAAAACATAAAAACAAACCTACAACCCCTGAATGACTTGATAGCTTCAGTATTTTTTAATGTTTTGCAAAATAATGTTACATTTCCAAGATCCTTGATAGGAATTGATCTTTTCCTTTAGGAGTGGGGTATAAAACATTAAAGCACCATTTGGTTTAATTTTGCAGATATGTTGTGATTTTCTTTAAAGTAGTAGAGAATATGTTGTCTAAATACAGCATCTTTTTTTTCCAAGTCAGTTTTGTCCTTTGCTCTATGGAAAACAAACTTTTCTTCACTCCTGCAAAGAGGCAAAGGATTTCTTTTGATATGAAGGAGACAACTGTCATACAATGTGATATCTCTGATGAAACTTAGGATAAGTTGTGGAGGAAAATTTAAAAAAAATGCATAGTGGTGCAATTCTCCAAGGGAAAATTATAAAGGGAAATTAAGAGTTGAACCATTTGGCAACAACTTTAAAAGAGTTCAGTGTTACAGACAAGCCTTTCTTATGTAAATATTGTAACCTTTAAAAAAAAAAAAAGAAAAAAAAGAAAAAAAGGCATTTCCCAAAGTTTTGCCTAAAAACTGTTATGTATCACAAGAATATCTGATGGAAAAATGCTTTTTACTCTGGATAAATGAGATCTTTATCATTAAGGGCTACAAATACTAACAAAATGGGGAAAATCCTGCAGGTCTCTTTCTATGGCATAATACACAATATATATAAATTCTGAAAGCTTCTTTCAAGGGGTGAGATGGGAAGGGAGAGATGGGAAATAAGCTTTACAAGCTAATGTCTTTCTTATAGCTACCATTTGCTTTTAAGAAACAATATAGATTTCCACCATGTTCTTGGTTCAATAATATTATAACAGTACAACAAGAATACCTGATCTATTTTATAGCATTTTTCATGGCAAATTGTTTTTACTAACTATGGGGCTCCATGAAGGTGTAAGGATCCATCTGTAAAGATCTGGCTGTAGGACTGTGGTCTTAAATTGACATACAAGCTATATATAGGGCTCACATCACGTACCACAGTGATCAAACATGACAATTGTTAAGCAGTGCATAACAATACTATGCAACAGTTTTTAAACAAAAGTGCAAAGCTATTTCCAGTTAAAGCCACAGGTGAGTATCAGGTAAACATAATGATACTGATAGCTTTGGCCAGGACATCCGAAAAGCTATCCAATCTTGCCTTGGAATTCTGAATGACCATAATGATAAGAAGTGACAGAAAGAGAAGTTACTCACCTTGTGCAGAACTGGAGTTCTTTGAGACGTATGTCCCTGCGGGTGCTCCACTTTGGTGAGCATGCACCCCTGTTCTTTTGATCAAAAATTTTTGGCAGCAGTGCCCGTTGTGCCCACACATGCACCCTACACATCCTCATGCTTCATACCGAAGCTATACAGGGCTGTGCAGGTGAACCACATTCAGTTCCTTCTCCACACACTATGTTTTCTGTCATGATCTTGAGGGACTTGCTTTTGATTATGGGAAGAAAGTGGAAGCAAACATTTCTGACCGTCCTTAATTTCAATACATTAATGTGCAAGCGCTGATCCTATTGTGACCATTTGCTTTGGGCTGTGCAAGGACCCAAATGTACTCCACATCCCAAGAGGGAAGCATCCAATGTTAAGATGACTTTGGATGGATTCAGCCACCAGATGATTGATTGTAGGATCTGACTGGGTACAGATACCTGCTTGTTGACACTGATTTTGTTGGGTACATTAACAGTCCTGAGCCACTGCAGAGACATTGAAGATGCAACCTGGCATTTTATGTCACAAAAATGCAATGTGTTCCAACAGTTTCAGTCACGTCCTTTCTGGAAATTGTCGGCTGAGCTGCTCTCTTTGTATAAAGTTCTTTAGAGCAAGGAATCTGTTGAGAAGGAGATACGCTCTGCCCCCTATTGACTCCAGAAGTCAAGAGAATTTGTTGTATGCGGTCAAGATTGATTTCTCAAGATTATCTGCAGGCCTAGACTTTGGAATAGTGAAGTTATTTGAACTGCTGACCATACCTCCTGATATGACCAACCCTTGAGAAGCCAATTGTTGAAGTAGGGAAAAACAGTTATTCCTAGACAGCAGTAGGTGGAAATGACCACCATGATTTGAGAACACCCTCGAGGTGGATGATAGGCTGAAGGGTAGGACACGGTACTGGTAATGATTGTGACTGAAAGTGAAATGAAGAAATCTTTTATGGGAAGGATGAATCACCATTTGGAAGAAAGTATCTTTGAAGATGAGGGTTGTAAATCAGTCCCGATTCCAGAGAGCGAATTATAGCTGCTAGGAACACTACCCTGAATTTCTGGCATTTTCTGGCATTTTTCATTTTCCAATTTTCTGGCATGCTTGTTCAATTGTCTGTGATCTAGTATTGGCCCTCCAACCTCCATTTTTCTTGGGTACCAGAAAATATCTTGAATAGAACCTTTTCCCCGTGTTGAAGTGGGACTAGCTCTATGGCCCCTAGACTTAGGAGTGATGATATCTTCTGTGTCAGCAATTGCTTGTGAGAGGAGTCCCTGAAGAGGGATGGGAAAGGTGACTGAAAGGGCAGTGTGGAGGTAAATTGGATAGTATAACCCAAAGTAATGACTTCCAATACCCGTTTGTCCAGGTTATATCCTCCCATGCTTGATGAAATAGATAGGGCAGTGTTCAATTTAAGGAAGGGGGTTGTGTAGTGCAATTGATAAAACCTGGTCACTGAGTAGTCTGGACTCTTGACCAAACCATCAAAATTGGCATTTGAATGACATTGAAGACTGGGAAGAAACAATCAAGATAGTTGCAGCTCTTTCTCTGAAAACCTTGAGCTCTTAGCTGGTGTTTCCGGTGCCTATGGAAGGTGGAATATTGAGCAGAGCAGGATCTTTCTGTCGACTGATACCTGCTAAAATTCCTTGTATTTGCAGGACACCTAAGTGTTGCCTTAGACTCCCTTAGGGTAAGAAACATTTAGTCTGTGGAATCTGCGAAAAGTTTCTGGCTATCGAAAGAAATCTTCCACAGTTCATTGTACTTCGCGGAAACCTGGACAACTGAATCGAGAAAGCTTGCCTCATCACTCCCGCCGCAATGGAAATAGACTTGGCTCCAGTGTCTGCCACATCAAGTGAAGCCTGATGTGAAGTTTTTGCCAAAAGCTGAACATCCTTTATTATGGTACTCAACTGTTCTCGATGTTCCTGTAGTAAATGGTCAATAAAACATTAAACTTTTCATAGTTCAGGTAGTCGTATCTTGACATCAGCACCTGGTGGTCAGCTAACCTGAACTGAGTATTGCTGACAAATAGCTCTCATGACCAAACAGACCAGATATTTCTGATCCCTATTATAAGGGGTGGCTTTTTGGATATGCTGCCTACCCCTTTCATTGACTGCATCCATGATCAGAGAGTTTGGTGGTGGATGAGAAAATAAAAACCTCGTCTGCCCTTGCCTCTTGCTCATCAAAGATCTCCTCTGGCTCAGAATGGGAAGGAGGGATGGATGGTACCCAGAAATGAGGTTTTCTGTGTTTCCTGTGGGAGTGGGTTGAGGTCCCTCGAAATTGCTGGCGGTATATTGTCCATAAGGCATTGAGTGGGGGGTGGGAGGGGGCGGGAGGAGGAACTAATGCTGGTCCATCCCAAGGGTTGGAAGGCAGAGGGGGTCTGTGTCCTGCCTCTGTTGCATCTGCAACAGGGAATGGCGTCTCCTGGAACAAACTGGCAATCCTCGAACAGAAAATTCAGAGTCTGAGTCAGAATGTTCCTCCACATGCGTATTAGCGGTGACAAACCCATCTCATGGATTGTGAAAGGTGGAGAAGAGCCAGGTCTCCTAGAAACATGAGCAGTCAGTGACCCAGCAAACCTCAGTACTGAAAGGCAACCAGAGATTGCAAGAAGCGGAGAATCAGACTCATTCAGTACCATATGGTCTTCCGGGTATCGGAATTTCTGCAGTACCAAAAGCATAACAGAAATCAGTACTGGCACTGATGGTACTGCGGAGGCCATTATGTGAGATGCTGTTGTTGGCACCGAGGGGCTTGAGGATTTCACTGAAGCTGATCCCTTGGCAGTAGGGGTTTTCAGTACTGAGCACTTTACCACTGATATATAGGATTCAGCTGAAGTCTTAATATGCTTCATGGTACTCACAGTACTCAGAGCCTCACGATCACTCCTCTTGGAGCCTGAGGCCTCCGGTAACCAGCTCTTCTTTGATGAGAAACTCTTCGTTGTTTTGCTCCTTTTATTCCCTTATACTTGGAGTGGGAAACTCTTAGTACTGGCGGTGTGCTTATCAGTATCTCAGTCAAAGACAGTGTTGGGGACTGGGGTTTCAGTGTCATTTTCTCCTTAGACACTCTCCATGATTGTGATATCGATGATGAGGGGTCAATGACCGACATGAGGGTCCCTATACAAGAGGATTCTCTGTACCTGTGCCCGAAGCCGGTTTTAAATCTTGCTCCATCATTAATAGTCTATACTTAATTTCCCTATTTTTCTGGGATCTTCCCTTAAAAGAAAAGCAGATTTTACACTTGCTGGGAATGTGAGAATCTCCCAAGCAATGAATGTGGTGGGAGTACCTATCACTAACAGGGATTGCTTATGACAAGAGAGGCAACTTTTAAATCCTGGATGGCCTGGCAACTCCAACAGAAGAAGAAATTGTTCAAGTCCCTCAATAGGAGAAAAAAGAAAAACAAAAATGTATTTTTTTAAGAAAAGGGGAACAAACATTCCAACTATAAAGTACTAAACCTATTACTATTAAGAACGAATTACAAAGATAAAACACTAATAAAAGGGGGAAGCAGGTACACAGTAAACAGACACATGCTAGACTCTGCTTCTGGCAGAAGGCAGCTGAGAAGGAACTGAATCCAGTTCACCCACAGACCTATATAGCCTCAAAATGGGGCACAAGGATGTGTAGGGTGCATGTGTGGGTAGAATGGGCACTGCTACCAAAAATCTGCAATCAAAGGCGCAGGGGCGCATGTGCACCCAAAGTGGAGCATCCACAGGGACACTACTCAGAGAAGAACTTCAGTTTTCACTGTAAACCTTTTCCATCCTAGTGCATTAGTTCAGTAATGAATCAGAGAAGAGGATGTCACCGACTGAATCACCGAGCACCAGTTCCTGTAGAATTTGTTTTCTTTGATGTTCTCCTGTCAAAGTACTGAACTGTATTACCCATGACACAATTTAGAGACCCCGATAGCTGACATTTTGTAAAATAAAGACTATTTTATCCTGAGGTCAGATGCAGTGTCCAATACAGAGCTCTCAAACTGTACTGCTCTATGATGGCCTGGAATGGGCAGTTTCTGGTTGGGGAAAAAGTAGGTATTACTTCTAATTCTCATTTTACAGTAGGCCTCCCTTTGAGTAAAGACTACTGACTGTGACAAACTGTTGCATCAATGCTATAATATGAAGTAGAGTCCATTAACAACTGAGCCGAGATCACCAAACTCATTTTGATTAACCTCCAGGTCACTAAACACTTATAAATATGTTACACAGCAGCTGCTAAACATATTTATATATGCTTAAGGTCATAATATCATCTGTTGGTTGTTGGAATAAAGTCAAAAATCTTATGCTTCCTTCTGTGTTGCTTTCAGTAAAGGAGTATTTGATATACTGTTTAAGTAGTAGTTATTTGAAAATATATTACCAATCCCTTCCCTGTATGCCCCCAAAACTCTTTATTTTTGCAAGGCAAAATTAAAATTAATTGCTGGGATATTTAAAAAACAGTTTTTACACGTATAGTGACATCTACTGGTGAGAACTCAACTAACCAGCGGTATATTATACTGCTGAAGAAATCCAATGAGGCATACATCACATTAAGGGTATGATCACCAAGGAAGGAACTGGTTAAAGGTAATGCAGGTGATTATAAGTAGGAATAACAAGAAGAAATTAAGAAAAGAAAAAGTTAGGCTAAATGTAATGGAAAACATCCTAACCATAAGGGGCATTTATCCTCCAAGGGAAGTGATGGAAATCCCGTTCCTTTATACTTTTACAAATAGATTACACAAGGCATTAGAAAATACTCGATAAGGAATAATTCTGCATTTGTAGGGGAATGAACTAGATGATGCACTAAGTCTTTTCCATCCCTAATGTCTATGATCCTACGATATCTTAGCATACGTTTTTCTTTCCATTTTGAAGGAAAGGTATTTGGGCTACTGCAAATTTAAAATGATGCCATTAGCCCAAAAAAAACCAAACCCAACACATTTATATCTACCTTTTTTGTTTTGCTTTGACCTATTATTGCTACAAGTAATCCTCAAGGTACTGTGACTGAAAGATATTAGGAATAAATTCTACAGTTTTATTTACTGGTTTGTTGATAGTTGCTCTTCCTGTCTCATGCACTAAGCATGATGACATCATATCTATTTACTGTTCTGGAGGGGAGTTCAGATTCATGCTTCTCCCCCCCCAAGCCTTCTGAGGAATGTACTAGGAACACAGAACCAGAGTAGCTTTTGTGTACAAGTTTGAGACACTGAAAGTGTCCGCTTTTCCCAGGACCCCTTTATGGAGTAGGTGAGCAACAGGGAATGGGGGGTGCCTAGGTGAACCCCATTTCTTCACTCCCCAAACACCTATCATGAAGCCAGGGAGCAACTGACACCTGGAGGTTTGGGGAAGACCTATTCCTCCCACTTCACACCCTGCCTGGAGGTGAGAGCCGTGGAACGCTAGTTGGGGTATAACGTAGGTGGGAGAGCCCCTTTTTTCAGCTGACAGTCTTTTGCATGGAGCTGGGAATATTTTTCATTCGTTGGGGCCACTCTGCAGATCTGGGGATACAGCTTTCCCTCTTTGTGGCCTTGGCTCAATGCCGCTGCAGACGTGGCAAGCAGGCAAAGTGTGCACAGATGGAAGGCAGGGAAGGATGACCTGAGCACATTTAATGCTGTTATTGTGAGGGCTCACTCACTCTCCCTTGCTGAGAAGGCCCATATAAACATCAGCAGGGAAGCACAAAAACTCTTATAAAAATTTTACAAAACTGAATGTGAAAAATGTTTGAATTGACTATTTAAAGGACGTGCTCTCAGATGCCAGGTGAAACTAGTCTCTTTCAAGACCTCCACATTAACAGTGCCCTTTAAAAAAGTGAGGCTTATTTGTCTTTCATTTGCATTCAACCCAAGAACTGGTTGGTATTTAACCCCTTGTCTCTGTAAAAAAGAGCAACACTGTGGCCTCAGTAGCAGAGATCTCATTTAACGTTGCCTTTTGAGCTGAAGTACTGATCCCTACATTAAAAACAAGGGATTGCAATGCTAGATCTGGTAATTATAACAAAGCAAAACAAGGCAATTTTATGAAAGAAGAGAGATTACAGAAAATACACTGACAATACCAGGAGTCCACAGCATAATAGAGGTCACTGCTATTTGAGCAAGAATTCTGTCCCTTTAAACTGAGGTGCTGCTACTTAATTGGACCTGAAATCACCAGTAGGTTAGTGGGCCATTTCAAGCTCTTACAGTGAAGCCACTTCATAGCACTGAGCTACTTTATCTAATGCTGACTGGTATATTGGTTTAGTACCTATTAAATGTTACCATCTAATGTCAAGTGCTCTTTGCTGTCATCATCCTGAGGTTGGGACAGATGACTAATTATAAAATGGATATCAGAAACACAATATCAAGAAATTCCAGAGGTAGGTCAGGATTAGCTACTCAAAATGATAAAAGTGGATTAAGCTTCTCAGAAGGACAAAAGTAAAACCTTACTTCTCACAACGAAACATATCAGAGTTTGACCTTTTGGTGCGTGTGTGTGGGGATTAGGTTTCTCTCATTTTCTGTGGGTCTTTAGGCATATATTTACTCCAGATCTTTAACCTACATCGGTTCTGCAGTGAATGCACTGTGCCTCTCCGGGGGGTAATTTGTGTAAACATTTTAAAAGAAGTATTTTTTTTTAATGCTGACACATTGCTAAGGTGGCTACTTGATTACAAGCTGTGAAAATGAGTATGTTAGACTGTACTCACAAATCACAGTGTACTGACCAAATTGCCTTGCACTTATCTGTGCTCGGTCTGCAGCATGACAATATTTCCTCTCTCTTTTAAATGTCAAAGTATAATTTGGGGGGTTGTTATTTAAACATACTGACCTGCACAATAACCAAAAGTATTTTATTTAAATCTGTCTCGAGCGGGACTAGCCATAAACGCTTATAATCTGTCATACTCTGACACCAAATGGGTTATTATAATGAAAGTAATTCAGGAGTGAGATCTACAAATACATTTTCCCTGGAGGATTCTCTCTCTCTCTCTCTCTCTCTCTCACACACACACACACACACACACACACACACACACACACACACACACACACACACACACACTTTTGTTATAGATTTTCCCCCTTGCCACATTATGAGCTTCCTTGGAGAAGTGAAGCTGTAATCTGCCATCAGGGGAAGTTGTGACTTGGGAAAGAGAAAGAAAGGAAAGAAAAATAAAAAAGTAATTGCTTGCTGTGCTCTGACCAGAATCTCATCAGTGACTTATAACTGTTAAATCAAAACCAAAATTGTATGAAATCAGGATGCTGGCTAGAAAAGCTGTAAAATGGCATTTAAAGGTAATCCCTGTGTGTGTGTCTACAGATAGATAGATAGAATATAAAATATAATATAATATAATATAATATAAAAGCTTAATCTTCCCCTTTTTGGTTAGCTGTTACTATAAAACTCCCAAAACATGTATTTGTCCCTTCCCTTGTTTAGTGGAGAAACTCTCAGTCACAATAATAATAATTAAAAAAACAAACAAACAAGAAATTTTTGATGTGATGGGTGCTGACACCAAAACAAGATTTTTGATAACATTCATTTTTCCAGAGGGAGGGAAAAGAAAAATGTATGCTTGAGTGTCTGGGTGGGCAAGGAGGGGCCATGGCTTTGAAATGCAGATGATATTGAAGACGCATTATGAAACATCAATGACAAAAGCATACAGGTTAGTACCAGCAAGGACATATTGATACCATGTCAATGGAATCAACTCGCACTAGGTAGCTCAATCACCATGCATAAAAGGCAACACTGAAATGTGGAATAATTTGCTACCATCTTAGGGATAAGATAGTCCCCAGCATCTCCTATGCAAGCTACTATCATTTCAGATTACATTGAGATGCAAACCAAGAGGGAAAAGAAACCCAGCATTCAGTTCTCTATTGGCCTGATTTGGAGTACCTCTGAAAATTGTGGCCACATGTATTTATCTGTTAATTTACTAGCTACTGTCACCAAATTAGCAATTTTTGCTGCTAAATGCTGCTAATGGCTCATGGCCACCTCCTCATTTCCTGGTGGGATCTAAAAAGCCCAGTGAATTGTAGTGGCATTACACCATATCAAACCCTGAAAAAGCAAAGAAAAGTGCAAATCTAATTCATGACTATTAACATCACCACCACATAGTATTTTCAACTACACTCCTCAAAACATTTGACAAAATGGGGTAAGTCTCTTTATCCAGTTTTACAGACAAGGAAAAATGAGGAGCAGGATTAAGATTCAGACTTTCAAAAATAGTCTGAAATTTTGGTGCTCAGCTTTAGGGCTTGCCTACACTTAACCTCGGAGATTTGGCGGCTGTCAACCGGAGTTACGCAAACTATGCAAAAAACTTGCGTAACTCCTGTCGACTTCTGTGCTTCTGTTCTGTGCACCATCTTCACTGCACTGCGCCGACGGGAACTGCGTTCCCGTCAATGCAGCGCTACACCACTTGAGAAGGTGGTCTTCATACGTCTATTTCTGGATCGACTGAGCAGGTCTTCACTGACTGCTCAGTCAATCCAGATAAGTCGATCTGACGGCGGCGAATTTGCTGCCGTCAGTGAAGACATAGCCTTAGACAAAGAAGTCCTGAATTTCAGTGCTGAGCACTTAGAACTCCAATTGAAGTTAATGGGAGCTGGAGGTGCTCTACACGTTTGAAAAGCAGGGCTGAGATTTCTAAAGCTGGAGACCCAAATTAGAGACCACTTTTGAAAATACGGCCATAAAAAGACATACCCAAGGTAATATAACAAGATGAGACACATATGGTTGCTAACCCACAGAAAAAAATCACTAATCTCTTTTTTCCCAAATCACATATAGTGTATTTAGCAAAATGCAGTTATTTGACTCTACTGTGGACTTGTCTACATGGTGTGGCAATGCACACTACGGGGGTAGAATTTCAAAAGCACACTAATGTGTTGCATTTAATTGGTCTCTATAGATACTCCTCCTGGTGCATATGGAAAGGTCCATAGTACACTCTAACCTAATGTTGTTTAAAACAGCTATGTTGAAGTGCACTAGGGAACATTTAGTTCTCACCAGCAAGATCTACATGGACCAATTGCTGTGCAACACATCATTAGCGTATATTACCCTGCCGTGTAGACAAAACCTGTGTAAAGCACCATGTGAATTTATGAACTTTTTTTTTTTTTTTAAACATGCCTAAATTTAGTGGAATGACTGCAGGATTTAGCCACTAATTTTTATTTCACAATGCTCTCCCAAAATATTTTTACTACATACTATTCTTCCATGTGCTTTGAGGCGTCTACTCGTATATTTTCTAGTTTAAGAACAAACTAAATCATCTGTAGACAACTGCAACCTGTATTAAATAAACACAACATAATGCTCTGTGACAGAGAACATAGGACTGCTCAAAAGCTGACCAAGTCAAACTGTTTGTAATCACACTGAAGCTATGCTCTCTTAGTGACCCCTGACTACCTTACTGACAAGGTGGATTTAAACTGCAGTTCTAAAGGCAGCTGCTTCTCTACTGTCCCTATCAGATACAATGCATCAGCACTAGGAGAAGATACATTTCTTGGCACAAGTGGAGCATGCGATGGGACAAAGAGGGATTTTCTAGCCCAAACAGTAAAGTCAGGAGCACAGCAGGTCATTAGACAACCCAAAGAGCTCAACTGGGCCCAATGAACCTTCTCCAAACAGTCATGCCTCCTGATGAGGGAAGCCAGCAACCTATTAACTCAATCTTGCAGCTGTAGCAGCACAATGGATGCTCAATGCATACCACACCCGCAGCTGCCCTTGACCTGCTCTTGCTTCTGCTGCCTGCTTCCAGTCCTTTTTCCAGCCCTTGCTCCAGCCTTGATTCCTGCCTGTTTCAGTTTAGCCCTTGCCTCTCTGCCCTGATTCTGACTCACACTCTGACCTTTGGTTTGAGTTCTCAGCACTGACTTTGGCTTACTCTTCAGCTTGGTGTTCCTGATCCTGAGCTTTTGGCTTGGCATCTGAATCTTGGCTCTATGCTTGCCATTGCTCCAAACTGCCACCACTACCACCAGGCAAGGTCCTGCTTCACCCACTAGGTAGGGTGCCCTCTCTCCAGCAGCCTGCAAGTGAACTGGTTTGTTGGAAAAACCAAATTGCCTTGTACAGTATGGGAATGAAAGGAGTCAGTCAAGCTGAATCAGAATGCCAACGGGGTAGTTTAGTTCGGTTTGACTTGAAACCACAATGAAGAGTGACTCATATGACTCTCACTATGTACCTTCTATTTTTGTGTATGTTTATAAATAGCATTATTAAAAAGGCGGAATGCCCTGTGAACTTTAATTCCAGTATGAATTACTTGAAAGCAGGTAAGAGTCTGTTCCTGGTGCATTAACAGCCATAAGGTCACCAATGTGTGTCACCAAAAAAATAAAGGAAGGGAAACAGACATGGAAATTTTCTTACTTTTCTATGTACAATTGCTGAAGAACTGATCCAATTTCCCCTCACATGTGCTACTGCCACAAAAATAATCTAGGATCCTCAACTTCCTCTGCCCCTTTGATCTTGCACTGTGATTCTCACACATCCCTCCACTAAGATTTTATGATGCCTCGGTCACATTTTTGCATTGCTTTTGAACAGTACTCAGCTCTACTGAGATCAGTGTGCTGTCAGCTAAGTGAAAATGTACAAACATCTTGATCACTCACTTCAAAGATCAGGATTTTCAGAGTAAATTCCATTTGGCTGCCAGCACACTGAACACAACAGAGCAGGGTGCAGTAACATGGCAAGGGAATTGCAAGACAGCAGGTCCTGAAAAGGGATTTCCAGATGGGCAGGTTTTCCACTCGCATTCTTGCCCAACAGCCTGGAGCTATTTACTTTTTTACCAATCATAAAATAATAATAATAATAATAATAATAAAATTATCAGCCTCAGGATTTCTGCATCCAGACATTCTCATGTTAGTGACACAGTACAAATGTCAATACAAATCCCCAGCAAGCTGTTCCTGCATCTTTTACTCAAAAGACACCAGAAACTCACTGATTGGCAGTTTCAGTGAAACTGCTGAGATCATTTACACAGAGACACGTCTACAGCTGTAGACAAGAAAAGTTGGGTAGCTCTCCCATAACGTACACAATGTATCCCTTACACTTGGGGATTAGCTGTACTTATGGTATTTATTATCAATATTTATCTTACATTAGAACCTAGTGGCCCAATCAAAATTGAGGCTCCACCATACTACATAGGAAGATAGTCCATGCTCTGAAAGGTTTATAGTTTAAGAAAAAGGCGTTCTTTCCTTTTAACCTCCCCTGAATATCCTTGGTATTTCAACCCCATTAAAGTATAAGACCCTTCCTTCTTTTTCTCTCCTGTATGAGTTGCACACTGCCTGTGCCAGGTCACAATGAGACTTGATCATTCTTTCATTGGAGTAAGCCCTTTCTCCATTTTAGGAACGAGGGTATCATCATCCTTTTTTGATTTCCCATGGTCCCCATCACACACGTTTTCTTCCTGTTCTTCAGATTAAGGTAATGATATGAAGCACTAGTTTCTCTGACCAATGAACTGATCCTATCTACAAAAGCTTGTTATCTGGATCTTGAAATACTCCTGATCACTCCAAAACAGTGTTCAAAATGACATCTCCCTTTCTCCTAAGGAGGCCAAGCTCTGTGATTTTCCTATAAAAGCAATCAAAGTACTGTATTCTTAGTATTCGCTCTATAAAGATAATATTTCTCCATTAAAAACAGAAGTTAATTTGTGTTCCACATTAAATCCAATGCAGAGGCAGCAGGTTTCTAAACTAGACAGATACCTATCTTGTTGTTTCAACAGAACTATAATTCCTACAGAGGGCATCATCTCTTCTAAATAACCAAAGGGACTATGCCAAAATTGGAAGTGAGAGAGTAATCAAATCAAAGTATCTTTGAGATTTCTGAAAATTCAGAGCCACAATCAGAGAATCAATCACCCCTTTCCTACCCAGTATACCCTTCCTCTCACAATTTAAAAATGGTTACTTTCAAAAGGATGGAAGGACTGTTTATTCTTGAGGCCTGTCGTTGATCTCTAATGGCATGAACAGCACATAGCAGTCCATTTGATGGATGAGTAACAAAAAAAGAAGTCTCCCAAAATCATTCATTCCATATTCCTTTGTGGGATCTACAGCCTGCTGACACCCAGGACTCCAAAATGATGGATTTGCTTTTCAGTAAAACAAAATTCCAGATAAAAACATATTCCCCGCACTCCCGCACAAGAAAACCTTTATTTTGTTCATTGCGAACTTTCTGCTGTCCTTACATATTATCATCAGCAATTTGAGATGATTCACAATATGCATCTTTATAAAAATCACAAAAGAGATGATTCCTGCCTTTCTTTAGTTTAACAAGGCTAAATTGTACTCTACTCCTGAAAAATTTCTTACTACAAGAAAAAGCTGTATGTGGTTCTGCTCTCAAATGCAAAACATAAGCAAAGGAAGTTCACTTGAAGGGGGGGAAAAAAGAAAAGAAAAGAAAAAAAAAAAAAGTGCCAGCTGGAAGTAAACAACTATTCTTGGTGGAGGAAGGAAGGGCTAGGATTTTTAAAGAAAAATCCGTCAGTGTTAGTTTAGCAGCTCAGCTAGAATGCACAATTACAAGTATCATTAATATCTTTCCTTTGATACCAAAGTCACTTAAAAACTTTGTATATACAGAAATCACTTCATCAAACACTGAAATGCAGCCAACTTCGAGGTGGAGCGCAGCAGATGTTTAACGGTTCACACGAACACTACACAACTGTTTAGGCCAAGAAGCAAATACCATATTATCCAATTGAAACTGTAAGTGGATTTTTTTGGAAGCAGAATGCAGTTTCCCTGACTGAAATTTATTGCTTGGGTATTCAAGCAGTACTGATAGAAGGCAAGGTGGGGCTTATGTTGACTAGATTTGTTAAGACCCCTCCAGGAAATGGAAAATCTGGGAGTCTTTGGAGGGGCATGAGAGGAAACACCTTGAGATTTTAGAGTTGTGGATGTTCTGGAATTCAATAAGAGTAACTACTTCACGTCTTTCTTCTTACACAATAGTTGTATACTAAGGATATATAGACTTGGAAGCAATAGATTTTTATCAGTAAACGTCAGTAAACATTGATTTCACTTATTTCAACGATGATAATAGATTACAGATAATAATTACAAATAGGCAAAGTAAGAAAAATGCTGCTTGAGAACTTATTAGAGAGTTTGATTTAAAAATATGTACTTTGTATATTTTCACGTGAAGTTGACAATTTGTATTTTAACTATTATGAAGATTTAACTTTTTGAATCTCAGTATCCACTATCAAGAAATAATTAGTGTCTGACCCCCCATAATTTTCTGCAACTGTGACCATTTAAATAGATAAAAATAGAAAAACCCCATCCTTTTGTGCAACTGTGAAAATTTAACTCAATAAAATATTTAAAAATCCTTAAAAATAAACATTGATATTATCCTTTGAAATGGTAAAAAAACCCAAAAACTGAATTCTGTCAGAGACAAGGCTGGGCAGAAGAATGCTTTCTATAATAGGATCCTATATCAAAGGCAATAAGTGAAATGCCCCCAGTGCTGGCTCCAATTACAGCTACTGGTTGCTGTCTTAGCTTAGTTTACTTTGGGAATTTCACAGCTGGCGGCCTCACATCTAAAAATGGCCTGGTTTGAATAAGCATAGAAACTTGAATGAGTACTTAACCTCCCTGCACTCCACAACACTACCCAGTAGAGAAAAACAGAACCTCCTAGTTCAGGGGAAGATGAAAAACAATGGGAAACTCTGCGCCTCACCCCAAGAATAATAAAAAGAGGTTTTATTGCAGCACTTTAAACCTTTCTGCAATATAAGCACTGCATGTCACAAGTGTGCTTTTAAAAATCATGATTATAATTGGCAACCTAAATTCCAAGATCATAAGGGTTAAACTGGCAGACAATGTAGTTACAATACTCCTCTCTGAATATCTGAATCCATTATAGCAAAACTCACTGTATCTAGGACTTAAAACATTCAAAAGATTTTTTTTGAAATTTAGATTTTTTTAAAAACTGTATTCCTCTTCCCTCCCCCCCTTTTTTTCCTTTTGACATTTTAATGCATCATGTCCATTACTATATTTCCTCACCAGTGGCTCCTAGTCCATCAGTAGTATTGTTTTATCCAGGGTATGGAGAAAATAATATGGAAAAAGTGCTTTGCTGGCACCAACAACACACAATATGAATTATAAACACATCACACTGGAGAAATGCTGATGGAAGGTTTGTGTGAGTCTATATATGCGTAGATATACACATAATGCATATTAAATAAATACAGGTGATCTTATATTCTGAAGTCATTTACACTAATCACAACAGAGTTACTCTGGATTTACATTGGTGTACCTACTCTTATCACAGTGTTTACAAATGAAATCAGTTCTACCAGAGCAGAAAAGTTGTTATTTACCCTTCTCTGACCTTCTCAAGACCTTAGTGCACTTCTGGTTTCACCACTGGATTCTGGATTCTAGCTATCCTAGATATTTACAGAGAATCTATCATATTATCTAGGTACCAGTTGTGGACAGAATATGTACCCTTTCTTTTCTAAAGAAATTTTTTTTTTGTATTTTAAGATAGAGGGTTAGGAACATTTTATTTTATAACTTTATCTTCTACACTTGGGTTATATTCCCGATTCTGTCTCTGGTCTACTGGAAGACCTTGGGCAAGTCACTTAACTTCCCTGTGACTCAGTTTCCTCATCTGTAAAATGGTGACATCGGTACTGACCTCCTTTGTAAAGTGCTTTGAGATCTACTAATGAAAAGCAGTATGTAAGAGCTATATATATATATATATCACTGTTATTATTATTAATATTATTATATACTGATACAACTGCTGTTTATATAGTACTACACACATTCTTAGTAGGCAAGTCCAAAAGGAACTATGGTCCTTTGTACTAGAACCTGGGTTCTCAACTGTGGGGGGAGGCGGTGTGTGTGAGGGTGCTTCAACCACTGCAAAGGTGTTGGGACTTGTCACCACAATGTCCTTGCCATATTGCTAAATTAGGGGGGGTCCTAGCTAGAAGGGAAGGGAGTCCCAAGGTGGTGCCAGTATTGACAAAATTGAGAATTACAATATCAGAGTCCTGTATTGCAAGATTTCTGAAATTGGAATGAGCAGGAACCAACTGTTCTAAAAGGTGTGTGTGTATGGGGGGGGGAGGAGGGGGTGTTGTTAATTTGTTGTTACATTTTGTTCTTTTTGTCCCCCATAAGTCAAGACTACAGGAATTAGAGTACGGGCTCTCTCCTTTCAGTATTTTAGCCACGAGTCATGCCAATGAGGGTAGTACCTGTATGCTGGATTTTCTCTCTGGTTAAGGCAGAGAGATTCACCCAAGACTGCTATACTTCTCTACAGCCAAACACTACATTCTAAAAAAATAAAAAACATAACCACTTTTAAAAACAGCTCTTTCCAGTGTATTAATTAGATAAACAGGGAGCTGTTTGTAACAATCAATCAACCAACCAACCAACCAACCAACCAACCAACCAACCAACCAACCAAGTAAATACAAATAAAACAAAACTAGACTTGTGTGGACAAAGGTAACTCTGATTCATAGAGGATTTCAATATTTCAAAACCCGGCTTCATTCTGAATCAAATGAAAACCAATAATTTCAAAATTGTCCATGAAAGGGAAAGTCCTGGAGTCCAGGACTCTGAGGCTGCCTGGCTGCCTGCCTCATAAACATGGGCCCTGAAAGCCCAGACAGCTAAGGAGGTGTGAACCTAGGAGCCAGTAGCAGCCTCGCACATGGCAGGTAATGGAGGAGACAGAAGCTGGAAGACCCACCAGGTGAGTTATGGATGAGCTGAGGAATCTGGGAGCTTAGAAGCCTGGGTGCTTCCAGCTAATAGCTCACCACCAGCCTGTCAGGTGTGAGGCTAAAAACTGGGAGCCTGGATGTGCAGGCTGTCCAACAGCTGGGCAGGAAAGTGGGCAGGAAACTTGTCTGTTTTCTGTCAGACCTTTGTTAAAATCACTGAATGTTTCAATGTTGATTAATCATAGTTCACTAATGGAAAAACATTCTGTTGGAGCATTTCTGTTCAGTTCAATGAAAAGCCCTCATGTTTAAAGTGATATTGATAAATTGGAGAGGGTTCAGAGAAAAGCCAGGAAAATGATTAAAGGACTAAGGAAAAAAAAGGTTACTTACTCTGTGAAGCAACTGTGGTTCTTTGAGATGCATCTCCCTATGGATGCTCCACTTCAGGTGCACATGCGCCTCTCAAGTCCTTGATAGAAGATTTTCCAGTAGCAGTGTCCATTTGGCCTAAGTATGTGCTCTATTCAACCTTGTGCCATGCTCTAGGAGTATACAGGGTTGTGTCGGTGAACTGCCCTCAGTTCCTTCTCTATCAGAATGTCCAAGAAGAACAGTCCGAAGCAGAGGGGAAGAAGGGCAGGTAGTGGAGCAGGGACAACACACATCTCGAAGAACCAGTTACTGCACAAGATAAGTCACCTTTTCTTCTTCTTCAAGTAGAGTCCCTCCGCATGCTCCACATCAGGTGACTCCCAAGCAGTATCTGCAAAGGGAGGAGGGAGCTTTGGAATCAAGTCCAAGACTGAAGACAGTAAAGCAGAACCAAGCACCGCATCAGATCTGATGGCGTGAACCAAGGCAGAGTGTTTAGAAAAGGTATGCACTGAAGCCCATGTAACAGCTCTGCACATCTCAGACACTGGAATGTTTTGGGGTAATGCTCCGGAAGTTGCTTGAGATCTGTTAGAGCGTACTATAATTCTTCGGGGAGGCAAAGCACCAACTGCATCATAGCAAACAGTAATACACCCAGAGATCCATCTAAACTATCTCTATGAAGAGCTTGTGGACCCCTTTGATCTTTTGGCGATGGAGACAGGCAGTCTAAGTGATTTCTGAAATTGCTTGGTCCTACGCAGATAAAACACCAATGCCTGTCATACACCTAATGTATGAAGGGAAATCTCCAGCTGAGATTTATGTTGCTTAGGAAGAAATACTAGTAGATGAATAGACTGGTTAAGATGGAAATCCGACAGCACCTTAGGAAAAAACTTTGGGCGTGGCCTTAAGGAAACTTTATCCTTGAAAAATATTGTAAATTGGTGGGTTTGCATATGTGAGGGGATAGAACCAGTTATATTGCTGCTAAACAAAGGAAGGAGTGTACTTCTTGATTCAGTATAGTTCTATGACAGAGGTCCCTGAAAGGGGATGGAGAAAGGCAGAGAGGGATATGAAGTGGATGGTATAGACCGATGTTACAACCTCCATGACCCACTTGTCTGTCGTAGGTCTGCCAGGCCTGTTGAAAATGGGAAAGACAAGATGGGTGAGGTAATATCTTTTCTTGGACCAACTTCTGTTGGTGAGAGAGAAGTTTTCGAGCTTACACAGAGCTCTTCTTCAGGTCTGGGAAACGTAGAGTGTCACAGCTAAATACAATATGGAACAGATTGTTCAGCATAAGTAGTTAGCGCATGTGTCAAGGGACCATTCAAGGTGAAGTGGCAGGCAGTCTCCAAAAATGGGGCTGTGAGAAAAAGGTTGCAGCTACCTGAAGGAGGATGGTAACCTCTTTTCTTCTGGAATTTCTGTCTTTTTTCCAGCACGTTCGGTGGTTCTGTGAAAATCAGAGAACTAAGCCAGGTGCAATTTCTGGGTAGTCTGAGACCTGCTGAATTTCCCTGTTTGTTAGGTGTATATATCCTGAGACCTCAACGTGGTACTGGAACGCTTCAGCATGTTCAGGGACGTGTCTGTAGTTCCTGAGAAGAACTTCTGACCACCAAACAGGAGGTCCTCCACCATATTCTGAACATCTCTTGGGAATCCCGACAACCCTAGCCATGATGTCCTGCACATGACAACTGCTGGGGAGATGGAGTTAGCAGCAGTGTCCACAGCATCCAAAAATGCTTCAAGAGAGGTTCTGGCTAATGACTGATTTCCTTATTGATATCCTGGAAATGTTCTCTGTGCTTCTATGGAAGAGGTTAAATAAAGGATGCAAACTTGTTGTAATTTGTATAGTCACACTTGACCATGATTGCCTAACAGTTTGAGATCCAAAATTGGAGGATCATGGATGAGTAGGCCTTCCATCCAAAAAGGTCTAATCTTTTCTGGTCCTTGTCATAAAGATTAGACCTGGAGTAATGCTGTCTACCCTCTCATGCCTGTACAGCCCTATATAACCTTGCAGCAGGGCATGAAGTTGTACAGAGCGCATGTGTGGGCCAAACAGACATTGCTAATGGAAAAATCTCAGCTCAAGGGCTCGAGCGGTGTATGCGCACCTGACGTGAAGCACCCATAGGGACACTATTTGAAAAAGAAACATGCCTTGTAGCAACAGACTCAAAGAGCTCAATCAATATAGCTTAACAAAGAGAAGGGTGAACTTGATTACAGTCTATAAGTACCTACACGGGGAAGAAATATTTAATAATGGGCTCTTCAATCTAGCAGAGAAAAATATAAACAATCCAATGACCGGAAGCTGAAGCGAGACAAATTCAGACTGGAAATAAGGCACAAATTTTTAGCAGTGAGAGTAATTAACCATTGAAACAACTTTCAAAGGTCATAATGGATTCTCCATCACTAGCAATTTTCAGATCAAGATTGGATGTTTTTCTAAAAGATATGCTCTAGGAATTATTTTGGGGAAGTTTTATAGCCTGTGGTATATGAGAAATTGGACTAGATGATCACAATCATCCTTTCTGGCCTTGGAATCTATGGAAGTTCTAGTCTGAAAAATGACTCTAAGAATAGCATTGTGTGGTTCCATGTTTATGGTGTCTCAATGATTTCCAAATCAAAGTTGTACCATTTACAAGTAAAATTAAGCACAGGCTTGCTGTGACTGCCAGCCCTGAAAACTCAGCCAGGGACCTGAGATTTCAGCTGGGCTCTTTCCTTCTTCTGCATCATCAGCGAAGAGCCTGCAGGCTACATTAAGCCCTATGTTACACATGTGTAACTCCACTATGTCCAAATCATGCTGTTGGTGACCCCTGGGCAGCTTTGGAGTAGAATCACATTTTAAAGCATGTAAAAGGCATATCAATGCAATGTAACACATTTTATTCCGCCGCTATGGCACTCCTGGTCTCTGTTGGGATGATCAAAGAAACGGTTTTACTTTAGTTTCCTGTGCAAGAATAAATAAGAATAAACCATCTGCCTTATGTCCTGTGGACGCCAGTTGGAGTGATGGAAAGGAGGAAATTAACTAGCTCACTTTTAGTATATGTAGAAACAGCAGTTTTAAAATGACCAGAGGCTATAAATAGCTCCCAAATGCTCAATTCTGTAAAGGACTACCATTTTTAAAAATTCCTCTAAATGTAAGTAAAGTAAGCTCTTGCTCCATCAAAACAGTCTGAACAAAAAATTCTGTCATGAATTTGCAAGTTAACACACTTCCCAACATGGCAATTTTTACTCAGAATGATACTGACCATTGGCAACAGAGATACTCTGAAAGTGCTTTTGACACGTATCAAAAACCTGCACCGATTTTGGGTGTGAAACTTCAAACAAGTGGGGTTCCATTTGTGAGTGCTGACTGCTGAGTAGTACTCCAGCAGAAGTCAATAGGAGTCATGGGTGCTCAGTGTCTGTGAAAATCAGTCCCTAAATATCTCATGTTGGGCACCCACAAATTAAGGCAGACAGTTGAGAAAGTCTAAAATTGTAATAGTTCATTTTTATAGTGAGTTCACTGAATCCATCTGTGACAACTGCAAAGACTCATACACTCCTTTTATCTACAATATAAGCTTTTTTTTGAAATTGTAACTTGATAAAGAGACTTAACTCTTTAGAGCACTCTCTTCCTCAAAAGCATTCACCACGTCCAGCTCCCCAATCTTTTGGAGCCTGATCCAAAGCCCACTGAGGTTAATGGAAGTCATTCCATTGATTTCACCGAGCATGTAATCAGATCCTTAATGCAAAATTCCTTCATAATAGTAACCTGTTTCCTGAAGCCAACTGAGTTATAAAAGGAAGATATCTCTTTGTAATTCCTCCTCTTTACTTAGGGGAATAACTGAATATAGTACTAGAGAATTATTGCGTACTGCTCACTGTAAATTGTTAAGTAGGCCAAACAGAATTGTTCCTGGCTAGGTGGATTCCTGAAATCATGGCTATTGCAGGTTCACAAAAGGCTTGGACAGATCTCTCCTTCTTTTAACTCCAGTGTCTCAGTTTTAATTCTGGAAACACTAGGCTGAGTACATGACAGGGATTAACACATCAAAGGTTTCATTTTATAGGAAAAATAAGCGTTCAGTAGACCGCAGGACATAATCCAAGGATAACAAAGGGTAGGTTGCAAGGTCAGTTCAAATGCTAACATGAACTGTGTGACGCACACCTAGAACATTCCTCAGCAACCTCTCTTTCTCTTTTAATCTTTATCTTTTTTTAAATGAAAAAGGTGTTTATAGTGAGAAAAATGGCTAGGTATAACTCACTGAGTGTCTTACATCTAGATCATCCAGCTCTGGTAAGGTAACACCAATATGCTGACCCAGTGGAAGAGACTTTACTCTGATGCATACCATTTACATTCATTTAAACAGCTGCTTAATGCGGATTGGCAAACCACAGCCAAACTAGCTTCCTATATCTAAATGAGACCCCTGAGTTCATAAAGGACAGATCCTGTGGATTAGCAGCTAGATAAGGTTAGATAAGGTAGATGAGGTTAGTCCTGCTTTGAGCCAGGGGTTGGACTAGATGACCTCCTGAGGTCCCTTCCAACTCTAATATTCTATGATTCTAAATGTCTCTCCCCCACTGATATCTTGCTAGTGATTCAAGAGTTGACCTTGAAGGCTACCACAACCAATTCATACAAACAAACTGCTGTATAATTATAACTATGACCTGCTCATTTTGTATCTTTCACAGTTATAAAGATCCAATAATCTCTGAACCCCACAAGTCTATCCTACAAACTCAAGACACACATCGAAACAGACTGCATGATGTTCATGTACTCCGGCAAATAAGAAGACATACCTTTCCAATTCCAGCAAATTGCATGGGGACAAGATTTGCCATTTTGCAGATTCTTCTATTTTAAATAAAGAGAACCAATAATGACAT
Source organism: Emydura macquarii macquarii (assembly GCF_026122565.2). Classification (NCBI taxonomy): domain Eukaryota; kingdom Metazoa; phylum Chordata; order Testudines; family Chelidae; genus Emydura; species Emydura macquarii. The sequence continues at coordinate 15,857,869 of NW_027130842.1, read as the reverse complement.
GGTTTGCATAGTAGTTTCTCAACCTTTTCTGGAGTTTCTCAACTTTTTTGTATATGTGGTTATATAAATAATATACAGCTCATGGAAAAAAATGAAATTAAAACTTGCTGAGAATTGTGAAGGCACTGGCAACATGTCACTTGGAATTTCCTATTGGCCAGTAATGGAGATAACGTCATAGAAGGACTTTCATGACTCTTGAAACTAAGATGAAGTTGGGCACCGTGGAGGGTCAAGCTCTGCACTAGGAGCAGATTTGTATATATTTCCTGCCCCCTCGCTCACTCCCAAGCTGTGCTTTGTAACAGTGCTGCACAAATCACAACATAAAGGATTCTGACGGAAAAAGTTAAGTATGTTTCAAGCTGATGCTTCATACTGGATACCTGAGCACGTTTAAAACTCCCTGGTAGGGCGGGACTAGCAGAAATCTTTCCAACACACAGATACGATGTAATGAGACCTTCTGTAAGTCCCATTAATGCACCTTGCCATCACTTTTGCAATAAGTCTCCCGTCAAAAAGGGGCTGTTGTACTATGTGAGAGTAGCTCATTGCAGTGGTAGTAATGCCAACAACTACAACATCACAGTCATGAAAGCAATGTTCCTAAAATAACCCAAGGACAACAAGGGGGGGAGAAATGATGCCTGGAGTGGGGGTAGGGGTGGATTTCATTCTTTTTCAATGATGAAGTTCTTCATTTCCCTCTCAGGCATGAAGGAAACAGAGCCATGCCAAAAGCCATGCAGCAGGGTGTGTGTAAGTGAGTGACATGCAGATTTTCATCATATTGTCACAGTGGAGTTAGTAAAAACAAAAACAAAAGAACAAAAAAAACCCTCGATGATGCAAATATTTGTAATTCTTTCACTTGAATTTTGTATTCCTTCAGCAGCCAGATGGCATGTTCGTTAACATTAAAAAAAAATTGCTAAGGTCCCACAGCAAGTCCAGTTTACATTGCTACCTACCCGTACTGGTCAGGCTGGTGCATCATGGGAGCCTGAGCGTTGCCATAGTTGGGGTGCTGTGAAGAAAACATGGGGCGTCCGCCAGCCCCAGACTGGCTGGGATAAGCAGGCGACCTAATGTATGGTGGCCTAAAGCAGAACAAAAGAACAGCTTCTTTGGATTTGTTCTGTACCACAAGTATGAATCACCCTGTCAACTACATTCCTTCCATATAGAAGTATGGAGGGCTTGCAGAATAAGGCCAAAAGCAATAATGCCATCTCCCATACACTTAACCTGGGTTCAAGGAGAGAAATGTTGTGTTTCCAACCCTTCAGAATAAGAAAGGATTGACAGGTTTCACCCCATTTGTAGCATGTAAATGTTCCTTTTGTGGTAAGACCTGATGACTGCACAGATCACTAGAATTGGCAACGTGATGAAAAGGCTTTGAAATGGTGCATTTTTGACCAGGCAAAGCTCAAAACTGAAAGCAAGTCTACAAAACTGATTCGGGAGGGAAGCGTGAGGTGGGAGCAGGAATTAATTATCTTCGTTTTTAATCAAACACCAGGCACTATTTCCAAAGTATAAGGCAAATCACAACCATATACTTTCCATTTATTACAATCAATTATTTTCCTTTTAATTAAAAAACATGTTTTTTCTCTGTCCACCCACTTGTACTATTATAAAGAAAATGCTCTTATAATTGCAACAATGGCTAATTTATTCCTTCTAGCCTGACCTACCAGATTATAGCCTAAACCAGACAGACTGAACCAGACTTTTGTAAATCTTACTCTATAGGTCCTTTAAAACAACCAAGCCAAGCAGAGCCTGCTGGTTCAGAGACCTCTGCAAGGGCCTAGGCTATTTTGCTAAAAGGGAGTGGGATTCATTTTACTAAAAGGGAATGCGAAAACAGTGAATTTATTATAGTTTTAAAAGTTTTACTCACACTAAACAGTAGGAGATTCCTACATTCCAAAAGCACCAAACAAGAAAGCAACATGTACATAAACACATTAGCTTCCTATTTCCTTTTGACATTGCTTCTTAGAATTACCTGCACCTCCAACTTCCAAAACTTGTTGTAGAATGTATATTAGAATTTTATAAATACCTATACGTGCATAGGTGTCTCTGTGTGTATGTGCGCATCCGCACTTAATATACACATGCATAAAAACTTTCATACACATAACAGTGGAACCAGCTTGCAGAAACCTTAGATATAATGAAACTCCCTCTTTATAGTGAAACAGAATAAAAGTATCAGTAGCTATTTGTTTCAATTTTGTGAAACGTGCACTTTCCTTAGATGAAGATGTTCTGAGAAAAAAATGCTTCACTACAGGCACTTAGGTACCTTAAAAATATCCAAAGGCTAACTTGTGACTTTGCCACAAGCCATGAACAAGTGGCAGTGTGTAGTTGCGCTGCCCTCAAGAGCAGACCAGAAACCACATTGCTTCTCCTTCCATGCCAGCTCAGCTGTGCTGGACAGTGTGCTGGACAAGGCTCCCCCCAATGCCCGTATGCCTGCTTGAGAGTGGGAGTTGTAGCCCCATGGAAATGGCTCTCCTCTAGTGCTTTTACCTACAATATGGGTAGGAAGTGCAAGAAAGTAAGGGGAGCCTTATGCCTCATTACTCCCCAGCATGGGCACACAGCCAGGGACACAATCTGGCCCTAAGATAGCTAGAGGGTTCCTATGTAAATATTAAAATTCTCCATTTTAAGTTGTAAGGGTTTGTTTTTGGCTCTTGATATCACCATAGCCCTGTAGGATTTCCTGTTCTAAAAGCCCACAGTGCCAGGAATCATATTGGAAATGGAAAGTCCTCTCCATTGCATGTGCACTCCTTGTAAGGCCAGTTCTGTACTGTGCTTTCCCTTACATTGAAAGTTTGTTCTTTTACATTCTTTGTTATCCCTTAAGGTTTAAGGGTATATAATATAGCGAGAGCATATATAAATTTACACACACATCTACATAACGGTTACTTTAGAAGCTTCTGAAATAATGCAAAATTTCTACTTGTTTAAAATCCTTTTGCTTGGATGCGTACCTGCTCTGAGCGGAATTTGCAGCAGCCTGCATCACTGCAGCAGCTGCCTCCTGTGCCTTACGGTTCACAGTTGGCATGGGTGGGCCCATCCCAGGGCCTCCCTGCAGAGACATGCCAGGAGAATTGGGGGTCATACTGCCCATGTTTCCAAGAAATGGTCTGCTCTGCATCCCAGCTGATGGCATCCGTCCCAGTGGTATGGTACCACATGGCTGGCTTGGCCCCTGTCCATGCATCTGACTATTGGCATTTATACCCATGCCGGGTCCTGGGCCACTGTAACTTGCGTTAGGAACCCCACTGTATGTTGGCGGTCTGGAGTAGTTTCCTAAACAAAACGACAAACACAGAGAAAAACATAAAACTTTTGATCTGATGTTTCCATTTAGCAAGTTGCCTGTTGGAAAATTCTTTAGGTAGTCAAATAATTTGAGCAATACAGGACATGAATCAGAATTTCTATTAATTCTTAGAACGCTGGTGTTTTCCAGACTGTCAGCCACATAAATGCTTAAGGTGATATGAATACAGAAATGCACAGGGCTAACAACTGATGTTCAAAAATATGTTGTGCACTGAAGAGACACCTAGGATTAAAGAAACTCCTTATACAAATTATTTTCTTACATAAATTCGTTCTTTTATTTTTGGTCAGTTTACATTCTCAGAGTTTTCATCCTTCTGTAATTCTAGAACAAAAATCTTCTCATTGGAGCCCTGCTCCTATAGGTTCTGCTCCTAACCACAGTGTGCATTTACAATTCAGATATGCCTGTGAGGCCCATTCCAGGACCTTAGGAATCCTTCCCTTCCTTTTCAGAAGTCCTTATTTACCCTAGTAGAGCTCTGTGTCCACCAAGTTTCTTCTCAACCAGTGTTTCAATTTTCACATTGGGAACTTTCTTTCCCTGCCCTACTGGTCCATATTCCAGCTGCTGTGTGCATAAACACCAGTACAGGTTCACAAAATCCCCCACTTTGTGTTTCTCTGTAATGCAGAGTATTGCTCGTGGTTCTGTTGACTGTATTCAGTATATGAAAGGTGGGGTTTGACTCTTGGATTGTAAAACACTGAAAGATTAATAGCTGCCCACCAAAAAATATACGTGTACCACATGCTAAATATACCAAGTATCCACTGAACTGGACATGGAAGCTCAAACACATGATTACACCAAAGCACCAGCACCTCTGCCTTCATTTGGAGTATTTCATGGTTTCAGGAATACAATACTTAGTACTTAACACAATTCTTTATATGCTCAGGTTACTTTACAAACATTACCTAAAGAATCCTGAACATGCCAAAGTGTTTTACCTTTTTCTTCAAATTTAAGTACTAACTTTTCCGGAACACATTCTTTCTTCAAAAATAATCAAAACAAACAAAGAGCACAAGAAGGAAAAGAGAGGAAGGGGAATTTGATAGAAAGACTTTTAAAGAAATATATAAAACCCCACATTTCCCTAGATTGCTCAACTGCTTTGCCATTTCTTTTCCCATCACACCCAACTTAGTAGAAATACAGCTCAATTTCTCCCCATGGGATAACACAGAGCAGAATATCCTGACTCCTCCTCAATATTCCCATGCTTATTTAAATAGTACAGCCAGTGATGTCTTCCTCTGAAACGAAGAAATAAGACATCTCTCTTCTCACCCTCTCAAGCTACCAGAAAGAGAAATAGATAGAATACAAGAAGTCTTCCATCCCCTCCTGTTTATAGTAAAAAGAAACAGATTAGTCCATCGTCTGTATGTATGTGTAATTAATTCATATATTCATATTGTTTTACTATGCCTAGTTCTCCCCCCTCGCCACTGTTAACTGATTCATTCAGTTACAAGCTCTCTACAGTGGAAACATATATGACCTATGCTTTCGAAGGAAATTAAAGAACACTTTGCTCTTATTTTAGAAACCCAGTATCTATGCGTGGTTGTGGCACAGACGGATCCCCACAATGTGGTTTAGCAGAGATGAAAGGCTCCAGATTTAACTGTACTCTAAACACCGTGCCTTGTTATTCCCTATCCTCCTCTAGTCATAGCCATTGTCGACTGACCTTTTCTATTTAATGGACAATAATTCTTGGAGATGGCCTCAGTTATTGAAGCCCCTTCCAGCCAAACCTCTCCAATCCAAATACATGGCCACCAAATGAGAGCTCATTAGAGCTTTCCATAGCTCTGCTTATCTTTGAACTAGCAAAATACAACTCAGCTGTTGCTCGGGTTTTAAGACTACTTGGTGCTAGAAAGACTTATGCAATAGGGTTGAGTGAACACACACACACAGTATAGCACGTTAATATATATTACATTCATACTCTACATAAGGTACTGTCCAATGAGGAACAAAATCAGCCCTTATGTAAGCAGGTGTTACTCCCACGGAAGTCAATGGGAGTCATTCCAACTTATGCCAGGATTGAATTCCTAAATTTTCTCTCTTTTATTAACCAGATTCTACAACGTACTATTCAACAGCAGCTAACTTGGAAGAACAAACACTAATGGCATGCACCATTATTATTTTGATATTATTTTGCAGCAGGGACGGAATATTTCTATTTTTCCTTTTTTTCCCCCTTGGCTTATGAAGACTGAGCACCACACACAAAAACAAAGGAATCTTCTCCATAAACAAATGTGGACTTAGTGAAAATAGGTTCTAATCATGCATCTCTAGGGATCCAAGTCCAAGAGTACAGGAAAATGATATCCTTTCAGAAAGGAAAACATGCTTCAATGTTTTTTCCACAGGTTTTTATTTTTTTTGCTAAACATTTCCTCAATACCTCAAGTACCAGCTATTCTTATACCTTTCCCAGACCACAAAAAAGGCAAAATAAAAGCCAAACAAAATAGAAGAGGAAAAGCCAGGACTGAGAAGTGCAATCTTATTTCCATGTTTCTCTAATAGATTAGTAATTTGCTGGCAGTGGCTTTGACAGAAAACAGATGGATGCAGCATTAAACACAATGAATGCAGCAGATGCTGGGCCAGCCCGCATCAGCTGGACGTGTCAGGCAGCCAAGTCTAAGAGCCCACACTTTTCAAGTGGGTACAAGCCTGGCAGAGCAGCTTTGGAATACTAGTGAGCAACCCCTCCCCTCGGCAGCCAATGGATTTTCGATTCCAAGCAAATTAGAATTGAATCCAGAAGTTTGGTGTCTCAAATGCAGGAGGAAGCAATCAAAGTTACTTGTAAAATGATAATTGGAATTAGAAAAACGGGAAGACAGACAATAAAAACATTGAAGACACTGACGACCTGCCAAAGGCTGAAACTTCTGTACCATGCTCACCATTCTGCTCAGGCTTTGCTGTGCATGAACCATAGTATGTAACTGCACTCAGGGTTCTAATACCTTGCAATTTCTTGGCAATTAGAGAGTGGAGAGAGAAGTTTCAGAGCTAACTGCAAACTTCCTTGCTTTATGGGTGTAGGTCAGATTCACAGCATTAAAAACAATATCCCTACAAATATTTTTAAAATTGTCTACACTGCCATGTAGCCATCAAATCGTAGTGGTGCATTTTTCATTGTATAAATATAGATTTTAGGAATTTTAAAAAGAGGCCCATATTTAAATCAATGAGTTATTGACAAGGTTATTATGTTAAATCCCAGTACAAGCATTTCTGATTAGGGGACACTACCAAGTAGCAGAGAACTCATGTTTAGGAGCCAAACCTGCAAACACCCATTTGTAGGACTGGAGCCTTAGTCTTTACTTAAAGAAAATTATAGAACATAATATTAATAGATACTAATATTAAATGTTTAAAATCAAATTAAGAGTGGCTTTCTGTTTGTCTGTTTGTATTTTAAGATTTCAGGCAGTATTTCAATTTCAGTGTTGGCCTAACAGTTCACACTAAAGTCAATGGGAGTTTTACTACTGACCTACATGGGAGAAGAGTCATGTAAACTCTGAGCACTTTGGAAAAAATCTCACCCTTACTAGGCCCCTGATAGGTTCTATTCTACTCTGATTTTTCTGTGGCCCTAATAACTACTCTGTATCTGAGCACTTTCCAGAAGAGAATTAAGAGAAGTGACTAACATCCATTATTATAACAATTATTTTTTTATTTGTATTCAGTAGCACATAGAAGTCATTGAGTCAGAACCCATTGTAATAGGCATTTTACAACACAGAACAAAAGGACAGTTTACAGCCTAAGTGTGTGTCTTTTTTTGGAATGGGCAAGAAAAACGGTGTTGGGGATTTTTTCATATTTAAAAAAAAATGTAATATGTACTCTATGCTATGTGTATATATTAGCAAAAACAAGGCCGAATAAGTGCACTTTGAATCTGGAGCAGAAGGTGGTAAGGTTTATGATGGTTTTATTTCTGTGGGAATTTGTTCCACAGTCTTGGACCGGCCTGAGAGAGCTGTCTCCTATGTAAACAAGCTTCACCTGGCTATGGTTGTAAGTACTGTGAAAGTGCATGAAAACCAAGTGAAACAGACCATAAACAGCTCAGATCATTTTTACTCTATAGTTGGGGGCTAATTCCTGCAAACCTTAACTCAGAGGAGTCGTTTTTATTCTGCTGCAGAGTAAGGACTACTCCCTTGAGAAAGGGTTTGCAGGAATGATCCATGAGTGACAAAGAAAACGTAAATGAAGGCACCCAATCTAGCAAAGCATTTTAGCATATGCTTAACTTTAAGTACACAAGTCGTCTGATTGAGTTATATGGGACTACTCGTATGATTAAAATTAAGCATGTGCTTAAGTGCTTTGCTGGATGAAGGCTTAAATGAACAAAACTGTGGAAAGAATATGATTCTAGAGAATTATTTTAGTTTTAATAATTTAAGCTCTAAATATTAATGCAAGTAATTTTTTAAAATATGATTCGTATTTTGACAGTTGAAAGACAAGTGGGGGCAACACTGTTGTATATTCTTAACTGTAAGTATATTTGTGTGCAATGTAAAAGGTTTTGACTAACTTTTGAGGTTCTTATTTCAGAAGTGTTATAATGCTGTAAAGAGCACCCTTTCAATGTTAATTGATTATTGTTAGTTTAGTCTTTATATTTGTTTATTTGGCAACTGAAAGAAATATTTAACAAAGCTATAATTTTTTTTAAAAAGTGATTTTTTGACTTTCTGAGCCAGAATGGGCTTTTATACAGATCTCTGCCACAATATTCATAATGTATCAAAGCAAGAGAGAGAAAAGTACAAGTTATGCTCATTAAAAATGAACAGTTGTCTATTAAAAAGATAAAATTCAAACGAACATTTGAACTAAAAAATATACCAGATAAGGCCCAAGATACATTATGATTAGTGATTGGGAACATTACTAACATTCATGCCAATGTTTCATAAATGGTCAAACAACATGGTGACAAATTTAAGGTTCTCTTCTCCCCTTATTACCCAGAGCCTGCAGTGTACTAATTTTACGATCGCCAGAGGATGGGCTCACCAGTCCCCTCTAGGATCTGACAGTGAAACACACTTTACATCCATCACACTATTCATCAAGCTCTTTTGAAAGTACTTGTTAATGCTCATTCCCCTACTGCTCCTCAAGTTCACATTTTAATAGCCATTTCTTCTGACCATGACCCATAAAATCATTACATAGGCACTTTCATCTACAAAGAGAAGGGGAAAAACTGCTGAACTCAAGAGAAAAATAAAGTAATATTTGGCATGTTACTTAAATGCATTGATTTAGTATAAAAACCTTTCCATTCAATCAGCGTGGATTCATTCAGCTAATGTTTTACTGCACTAACACCGACTATTTCCATGGTCTGGAATCTCAACAATATCAATATGGCCGGAAGTCATGATAGTACATAATAAATCCACTGGATTTTTACCACTTAAACTAGTTGCTTGCTGTTCAGATAATATAAGCACTTCTACAGCATTTTACAACTATAAAATGCTTTACAAACAAAAGAAAGGCACCAGTCAATTGGATTTAACTAATTAATCTTCACACATCCCTGTGAGGCATTATTATTCCCATTTTATAGTTAAGGAAACTGAAGCAGATAAATTAATTGACTTGCCCAAGCTGAAAGAGGGAGTCAGCAGCAGAACCAGAATTAGAATTCAGGAGTTGTTGGCTCCTAATCTTTTGTTCAGACCACTAGAACAAATGTATCATAGGGATTAATGAGAAGGGGATTTCACATGGGGTAAGAAGAGCCACCAAAACAAAACAAGGAGAGGGATTAATTCTGATAGAACTCAGAATACTAAAATCATCATCCTTGTTAGAACTCATTTCCAACAGCAGTCTGCTGAGCCCACTACAGAATTTCCTGGATCAAGATACAGACCTTTTTCAATATAATATCTATTTGCAGTAAACAAGCAATGGGAAAAACTTGCGGAAACAGACATGCTTCTTGATCCAATTTGAAGGGAAATACTGTCCCTCCATGGTCAGTGGTTTCGCTGGAAATTCATTAAATCTCTAAACAGATGCATACTTTAAAGGTTATCCATTAAAGGTGAAGAAATAGACTAGTTCATGGTTGTGTGCATTAAATGTTCAGGGGTAGAATTGGTTGTTTCTTCATTTTTTTTTTTAAATCCCTCAACAATTCTGTCAAACAAGCAAAACAAAAGGAACTCTCTTTCTCTCTCAATTTGAAGGATATGTTAAAATTCACAAACCATATACATTAGAGCTCAATACAACATTCCCACAGTAATTACTGTATTATGATGCTCATTAATTGACTTTAAACCTCACAGTTATTACAAAATTTCAAACTGAATGCAGGGCTCCACATACCAAGGGAAGTCCTATTTTGGGACCAATTTTGTGATGTCTACTCCATGAGTTGGTAGAACTCAAGCACATCCTACAGATGACAGGCCTGACCGCCAAAAGAATGGGCAAAGCAACATCATAGATCTAATACTTCATTGTATTTTATGATGGCACATTTACAGAGAGACAGTGGTGTTAAACTCAGAATAAACTAGTCTCTTGGTCATTAAACCAAACCACTGAATACAGCCATCTTCTTTGACAGAACAAAATAATAAAGAACAATGATTAATAATAGCTTCATCAACATACACATACATTATAACACAGTGCTGAAATGCTGTCCTCTCTTGGCTAAAAGAGGCTAGCTATGTAGTGTACAACAAGCTACCAAAATTGGTGAGGAGGCAAAATTTGGCCAAGGACAAACCTTTGGCCAGTTCATATTCTGACCCAGGACAAACTCCTGCTCTTACAAAACATGCCATGAAATCTTCAATTTCCATTCAAAGGAGACAGGAAAGTAACAAATCAAAAACAGGAGGTGATATGGACAATTAGGAAGTAATTAAGACTGTGTCAATATACTGTAGTTGATGACAAAAAGCAATTAAGGAAACATTGGGAAAATGTGAACATATACAGATCAGTGGATCTCAGTGGGATTTGTATCCCAGAGTGGTAAGTGAATCAGCTAATGAACTTAGTGAAACACTGATAGCCATTTTTGAAAAATCATGGAGCAGCCAGGTGAAATTTGGCAGTTTCAGATTAATTTTGTTTTGAAATTGTGTGTTCATTCAAACCAGAAATGCCAAATAGAACTGAAGGGGTGCAAACAACACAGATTTAATCAATGAAAATATTTGCTTGAGCCAATCTGAAATGAAATGCCTAGGTTTCACACAAATTTAATTAGCAGTAATGTTCATTATTAGTCTAAATGGGGGGAAAAGGTGGCCATTAGTCCTTCCACCTCTTTAGGAAATAATTGGTAAAATTTCAACACAAGGAGACTTAACCCTACTTTAAAATTTACAAAGCAGCTAGCACTATATCTTGGCCTGTCTTGGATTATTTTATTTGTATATGTATGTCCAGTTCTCTCTTCAGTCAGCAAGTCAGTTGAGGCAACACGGGAAAACAACACAATGTACGTCCCCAAATTATCTATTAATGTCTAATAATCCTTTGCTTCATACTTAGCCTCAGTGGAATAACAAAAAACAAAACTTTTAAACTCAAATTCCACACGCTGGAGAATTTTACTGAGAGATTAAAGAATACAAACACTATTAATAACATTTTGACTATGACATTAGCTAAAGAAGTTTTTGCGATTATTTTAAAATAAAAGGTGCGTCCTTAAGTCCTTTTTAAAAAACGGCATTCTTTGAAAGACAGTTTTCTCACAAATTATCAGTTTTTTACCTTATAGATTAATAGCATGTTTCATGGTTTGTTTGTTATTTTACCTTGTGGTCCATACTGGCTCATCTGAGGCCCATAACTACCACTTGAATTACTCTGTTGGAAACTACCAATCCCAGGATGTATTTGGCCTCCAGGTGAAGGATGTGGTGACATGGAAGGCCCAGTTTGTTGAGGTCCATATTGAGATATTTGTGGGTTCCTTTGTATGCCTGCCATAAAACCTAAAGAGAGAGAAACAGCAAAACAAAAATGTAAATACAGAACTTCCACTTTTATATTTCTGAAGACGTTTATATTTTCTCTTTAAGGGATCTCTTCCTTATGAAGAAACTTTTTCAGTCATTTTCAAAGTACAGATTCCCAGAAAACAGACAGCTGTAATTGCTCACATCAGAAAACAGACAGAACCAGAGACAATGAGCCAAAATCTCTGCTGGCATAACTCCATTGCAGTCAGCAAAGAAGTTAACTCAAAAACCAAAGTCTTGAGATAAGGCTCACAAATTTTTATTTTTCAAAGAAAGGCAGTGGAGTCCTAGTTTTTTTGTTTTTTTCTAAATTAATTTAATTGAAAGCCAATTTAAAAAATGAGTCTCCAGAAATAGAGTTAGTGGCAATTCCCTTCACTGTATTAAAAATAACTAAATTTACCAGGAGAGGAGAGGTGGGAGGATGATTATGTGGGAGGTTAGCATCTGACCATTTGCTACCAGAATACAACGCTTGTGTGTCCAGTAATGTGCCATCTCCATCAATACTTCTATTATCTGTGCCCACTTATAATAGCTCCAAATATCACTGAAATGAGGAGCAGGATATAGCAGCCACATATAAAGTATAAATAAAGGTCCACATCTATGCTCCAGATCCTTATTCCAGCAGTTTAGAGACATCTACACTGTCATCAACACATCTGAACTGCACTCTCTTTTCTTTTCCCTCCATAAATTAAAAGTATTACTAAATCACATTTTGACGTATCGTTCACGTTGCAATCAGAAGTCTTGTAAAATTAATTAAAAATTTAAAGCCCTATAAAGTCAGAGAACTAACCCCACAGAATGGAAGGGAGGAGAGGAGATTCCATGGAATTTTTATTTTTCCAAGAATTTAAAAAAAAAAAAAAAGGAAGGAAGGAAGGAAGGAAGAGAAAAATCTTACAAAATGCAGCCCACCAAATGTCTGTACATAGTTGCTAGTTTTGCAGGTTTTTTCTCTGAGATTCTTCAGGTCTGCTTTTATCTCTGAAGACAATGTGCTGAGGAGACAGCAAGTCATTCTCTGTTTTCTTGAGCAAAGCTGATTTCTTACCTGTCCTGTTGGCTTGTTACGATCTGTCTTTATATTTGCCTGAAAAAAGTCCCCGCAATACAACATTCTATAGCAGGCTTTGAGTAACAGAGTTTTTTCACTACTCTTAAAGCACAAACAGAATTATATGTAGTGAGGCAAAAATACGTTAGGCCTTGAAGTTGTATTTGAATAAAAGTTACTATTCAAATACAAACATTAGGCAGCGAGAATATGAAGATATCCAAGTGAAAAATGAAAGTCCTTTTGTTACTTTTCTCAAGTACTGCAGACACTTTTGAGTCAATACTCTGTGGGATTAGACAGTTTAAACTGGCAAATTTTACTGCAGGGAAGAGATAGCATTTTCAAATTCTACAGCACAGTAAAAAATGCTGGATCTGGCCTGCCAGATGTGTTGATGCTGCTTGCATGCCATATTCAGATTCTGCAGAATGTAAGCTTTCATTAAAAAAATAAGAGTAAGTTTCTGTCCTTGATTGCAAACAAAGCCGTCCAAATGTGAACTAAGTATAAACTCATGCAGTGTTGTTTTCTGAGATTGGAGAGACAAAAGCTCTGAAAAGTGTCTATTTCCCCTTCTCTCCATTAATCTAATGGGGGTGGGGGAGGTTAACAGTAAAGCCAAATGACACCTTCAATGTCAGCATTAATTATGCCATTGCTTATTTTAGTGGTGGAAGGGTAAAAATGAAGCCAATAGATGAGGATTGGGAAACTGGAAGTTGCTGCAGGGAAGGAAATGCATAAGGAAGAAAGGAGGAAAGATACAAAGATAAGAAAGTGGGAGAGAGACAGAGAAAGGAGTTTGGTGAAAGCAGAGGCAAAAAAGGGCAGAAATGGCCCTAAGTGTAAGCATATTTTCCCACTGAGTGATACTGTGTGAGATGCGGTATTGAATATTTAATAAATTATTATTTTAGTGTGAGGAATTGGGTAGTATCCCTTTAAATAGTTTGAGAGCCCTCTAGTTGCCCTCACTGTGTTCTGTATTTAAGAAACCACTAGAACATTGTAGTGTGTAAACATGGTTATTTGGACCCCACTGTGCCCATGTAGTTCCTTCATATTACAGTGTTCTATAAAGAGCAGAAGACAACAACTGGTGACAAAGGTGGGATACTACCTAATTCCTGTACACTAACACTATTACAACAAAGTTTAGTTACTACATATAGCCCACATTTTATTCCTTGATCTCTGCAAACCCTGGACCATGGATCATAATTAAAAATAGATTTTTGCCTTCTCCACAGATTGAGATTGACACTTCTGTTCTACAGGAAGCAAAACAATATGCTTTGTAATATGGCAAGACAAATCACTGTAGCCAAAGAGAAAAGAGATGCCTTGAAGACAGAGTAATATCGCCTGAGAAAGTTCATACTTCCAGACAAGGAAAACTTATGTGGGTTTTGTATTCAGCTCTGCTTTGAGATAGACTCCTACATTGTAAAATATTTTACTTTACTATACAGACAAAATGTACCACAAAAAATCGGTGGTTAGAGGACACCATTGCAACTAATTTAAATCCTAACATGATAGTTTGCATGAAATAAATGTTAATATTTCCAACAGACATCACCTGTATCATACTCCTGGGGTCCATTTCAATGAAACATTCTGTACTAGCTGCATTATATGTTTTTTATTATAAAGATAGTAAACTCACCTCTATATCCAGTAAGCACATAAAGTACACGGCCTTCCTAGTCACAATGGACCTTTTAATCTATATGACAAAGTTAACTTTCCAAATGCTTCACTGGCTCAAAAGATTCCTCAGCCTGGCTATTATCACTCCTAATACCTTCCTGACCATCCTGGCTACGGTGGATACACTAAATGGTAATAATTTGTATTGGCAGTTATGGTTTCCACAGGTGATGTGGAGAAATGACTTGTGACAGGGCATGATGGGTATGTGCAGATACGTTTCTCCACATCCACAGATGTTGGAAGGTCTCCTGAGGAGACTGCAACAGTAATGGAAAGAAGAGCCTCCATCCCAAATGACCTCTTCTTCACCAACATGTTCAGCTTCTAGAGGTTTTGGACAGCTCCCGAATATTTGTCTTACCACAAAGCAAATGGTGAAGAGTCCTCCTCAGCTTTTGAGCTGAGGGATTGGTTCTACTGCCCCTGCTTTCATAAGGTGTGAGATTTCTTTCAGAATGTTTTAGGGGTTTCTTGTCATCTTTTGAGATTGGAGAGGGAAGGAAGTAAGGATGTGAAGGCGCCTGGAGATGCAGAGAGAACAGCTGTGCCACATTATCTTTTGTTCCCAACTATCTGAAACCAGTTAGAACCATGCCATTAAAAGTGGGATATCCTGTCCCCTAATACCTATTTCTGGAGAGAAACAGGTTCTGTTGCAGCCCCACTGCTGATGTGGGACTGGGTCCTGATCTGGGTTTCCATGAGAGCATGGCCATGGCTCCCATGGATGCATGGAGAAAAGTGCAAGCTTGTTTCCAAATATGTGCAGGAAGTCCAAATGCCTTAGAAAGGAAAAGGGCTCAGGATCAAGAAATTAATGTTCTCACATCAATTTTAGGAATCTTATCAAGAAAGGCAGGGAGCAGTTGGCATAAATTCATTTTTCCTTACTTGCACATTTTCCCACCAGTGTTCAACTTCATTTTATAACCAAACCAAAAAAGAAATAAATTTTCTTTCTAAAATTAGATTTAATATAAAGGTTTTTAATTTTTTTTAAAAAGAAGAGAAGTAGGATTATATTAGGGTTACATCTGGGTGGGAATGGGGTGCTCAAAAAACTAGATTGCATCAGATGTGTTGGTTTGTGTGACAAGTTTGTTTCTTTTAGGAAACTGCTGTAAAACAGCAGTAGGTTCAGCCTTAAAGAATCATCCTGGAATTGTACTCATCAAAAAAATAAATCTATTTATTTACCTTCATGACAACAGTAACAGAGGAACAAATTATATTTTACTTGCCATCAAAATAAGAAATTACTTGCCGCAGAAAAATATGCAAGTGGGATTTGGCAAGGCTGAGCTATTTAAAGAGTAGTTGAATAAAGAGAGGCTGCCGGGTGTATGCTGCAGAATTTTTAAGATATGTAGAACTTTTTTACTTCAATTTTTTTAAAAACAATCTTTTTATTAAGTACACAGTCCATAAAAGCCTCAGAGTTACCTTTGCATTTTGCAGGATACAACTGAAATTGTAGTGGACTACCTAATAATAGCTATAAAATTAAGTTAAGATAAAATACAGTTGTACATCCAAATAAAGCATGTGTGTGAAGTTTTAAAATGGGTAGGTACCAATTGATCTCTTTTTAGTAAAATGCAAAAATAAAACACACAATCTTTGCTACTGACAATGAACAAATTTCTTTTCCTTCAGAAAGGGATAGAAAAAGTCAATGGCATTTTTACAGTATCCCACATATCTCTGATTCTTATTTGTGTCTGAAAGTTTTATCACAGACATTTAAAATGTACTTTGTCTCTTCATATGTACGTACAAATATATATATGATGCTACTAGATGCTTCATGAACTAATGCACTCAGCCTCAAATAGGCCATATGTAACCTATGGGCACTGCAGCAGCACAGTTACAGCACTGTGTTGCAGTAGTTTAGATGCTTCCTACAGTAACAGAAGGTGGTTTTCCTTCATTGTAGGTAATTCATCTCTCTGAGCAGCGGTAGCTAAGTCAACGGAAGAATTTTTCCATTGACATAGCTGTGTCTACATTGGGGGTTAAGCTGGAATAACTATAATGCTCAGGAGTGTGTATTTTCACTCCCCTAAATGCAGTAGCTATGCCAACCTAATCTTTACATGCAGACCATGCCTTGTACATATTTGTACAATGCCTATCATTACTATCTGTTTATTGAATATGTCTACACACCATGGCTCTCTACCAAGCACTAACCAATTTCCACTGGGTTCTCCTTTAAAATCTGAGATGGTTTCTTTGGATGTTTCATATTCCAGGTTTGGACTCTTTCCAGGACATGACACTAAGTCTTGACTCAGATGTGCAAATATGACTGAAATACCGTGGCTGCAGGAACCATAATGTTGAATTATCCTCATTTTAATGCAGTTAAAATCTCCTTTATAATATTGTATCAACACAGTTTTTTGTTTTTAATTTTCCTATTTATTTTTAGTAAAGAAAAAAAGATTAAAAAACCCTTTTGATTGTATTCAAATCAAGAAATACTACTGCATATAAATATATTCTACATATACATACACATTATATATTTATTTACTTATTTAAAGTAGTCAAGTTTAATCAAACATTGTTGGGAGGAGAGGACAGGTGGATGGGACTAGTTTGGTACTCTATGTATTCCCATGTACAAGACCACAGTTAGAATCACACTTTGCACACAACTTTGTTTATTGTTCTTACTGGCTCAGAAACAGAGGTTTTTATTAAAAGTTAAAAGGAGGGGGATAGGTGTATGTTGAATGGGGTTCAAAGGAGCCGCTCTCCTAAGGAAGGGAGGACGCACAAAATGCTTTTTGTATTTGATCGAATAAACAGTTAATAGAACACTATATACAAACATTTGAGAATTGGTACCCTCCTCTCAGCTGAAGGGTAGCAACATTATAAAATCAATTAGAAACAGAATCAAAAGAGCAATGGGAGAGAAACCAGGGTGCTCAGCTAATGGCCTCTAAAAACATTTTTTTCCACTTCATGAACTATCAAATCCTGTATTCTAAAAAATGCTGGAGGATCTTAAAATTCTATAGGGCAAAAATCCGCAGGGTTGATGTAAGCTCTGACTCATCGTTCATTCTACAAACAATTCTAAAGCTTTTTTGGGGAAAAAATGCTTTATTTCTGCCACACTAGCCATGCAGAGATCAAATTTCTACATTCAGCTGTTGCATTAGCTAGCATGAAACTCAACTTCTTCTACAAGTAAATCATGATGCCACTAAAAACGTTCAAGGTTCTTTGGGCCACAGTAACACACAACATGCTTTCTCTTTGGCACCTTGACAATTTATTTTCATCTTGGCATCTGCTGTTATTTGCAGAATGAGTGCCTTGTTTCTTCGCACCAGTTCAACAAAAGATGTTTCTTTGCATGTGTGAAATAATAGTCGCGCAACACGCCACCATAGCAAAATCATCTCCTACGGCAAAGACTGCTAAAGCCATTGCCCCTCTTCACAGAGAGGCCAAGTTTCTATTTGGGAGGAGGTGCGAATATTAGATCTGTTTCATTTATTTTTTAAATAAATATTTTCCTATTATGCTTTAATATCTTACAATATCTTCACTGTTCATTTTTCAGCCAGTTTCTCTCCACAATGCCAGCAGCTTCGGGGAAGATGGAAACTAATGACCTAGCTAAGGCTTTAACCCAGACCCCCTAGTGTTCTACCAGCTGTGCTATTAGGTTAACTGGCTGAATCTCTCCCAATTCTTTCTCTGATATTACAAAACGCTGTCTGTGTATGGCATGCAATGATGTTTACATTTCTTCCCACTACCAGCCCTCCTCAGCTACTGACAAGCCCTGAAATTGCTAGCATCTATCGGTGATGAGGTTAAGATTTTGTCATGGTTATTTTTAATAAAAGTCAGGGACAGGTCACGGCCAATAAACAAAACTTCATGGAAGCTGGTGACCTGACCCTGATTTTTACTAAAAATAACTGCAACAAAATGGGGCTGACTAGGCGATGAAAGCCCGAGCTCTGCTGGGGGTGGGTGGGGTCCAACATCTGCCGCCACTGCGGCTGCCAGCTCCGGATCCCCTGCTGCCTGCAGCAGCTGGGAGCTGTGGGTCCCCCCGCTGTCTTGCAGGGCTGGTGGCTTTAGCTCTGGGTTCCGCCGCCACTCACGGCAGTTCAGAGCTCCGTAGTCAGCGGCTCAGAGCTCCTGGGCCCCCTGTCACCCATAGTGGCTAACAGCTCCAGCCCTGCCACCCCTGGGTTGAAGCGGAAAATCTCACAGAAGTCTCTGGAAGTCACGGAATCCGAGAGTTCCGTGACACAGTCTTAACCTTAATCACTGATAAACTGGAATCAAAGGAAGGATCAGACGGATTACCCAGATAGTAGTTTGAGAAGAAAAAGCCAACCTTTTCCTATGCAAATCTTGCCAAATGCTCTCTGATGTAAAGTTTAAGTGCAGCACTGAGGGCAGAGAAGCAAAGACATTTGTGGAGTCGTGGACACACTGACAGAGGCAAAGACTATTGCTAATGTGCCCCTTAATCCACTATCTCACATGCAAATAATGTATTATTGCAGCATACATAGCATATGATGCCTTTTGCCATCATACTTTGGAAACTGGGACAACAGTAAATTGCAGTTAGAAAATAAATCCACAATATTTTCACTAGGTAACTTGATCTGCAAAAAACAAATCTAAGCATCAACATGAAAAATCTGAGTTTGTCTAGGTTTCCCCATACTTATGAAAATCAAAGAGTAAAGAGGAGAAGGATTGGCATTTTTCAGTGTCTAATCTGTAGGGTCTATTACAGACTTCATGGTCAGAAATTCAGGCTTGAAAAATTTAGTGTCCCTGGAGCCTCAGGTTCAAATCTCCACTGGACTGCTCAGCACTTCCTTCTTATGAGGTAAATATATTGAATTCCATGAAGCATTCAGGGTTTTGAGGACAAGACCATAAATATATACAGAGTGTCCTGTCTGTCTTGCATGGACATAAAATGTTGCGTGACATTTTTCATAAATGTAAAATCAACCTGTTGTCTTTGGCCCCAAAATGTCCCCGTCCTCACAGTGTTGTACCACATGCTGTGATCAGTTGATTCTCACCTTCCCCATTGATAAATGTATACATCGTAGTTTACAAAGCTATTGGGGATCCTTTAGAATGAAAATAACTAAAAAAAGATATTGTTGAATATATTATTTAGATCTCAGATACTTTATATATTGACTTAAAAAGAAGTAAAGGAGCCTAGATTAGCAGTTCATTATTTTTAGAGAGGCCTCTTACTAACTAAGGTACTGTAGAAACCAAATATCTTTGAAATTATAATGCTACTCAATAGGCAGACTAGAGGCAGCTCAAATACTAGATGCCGTGATAGAAAGCTGTCCCAGGAACAGTGATCAGACTCAGAAGCTTTACAATAAGCTGGGTGACAGGAACGACTGTCACTTTGTCAAGTTCTTCATCAATGACTGGCTGTGGTTTATTTCACTTTCAGATCTCAGAGGCAGAGAATTCAGAGGCTGTCTAATGAAGTCAGTGGAAACTTTTTTGTTAAGGAGTCTCAGTGTTAGCAACTGTATAAACTCTCTCAGAATAAATTCAATTCCCCTCCCCTAACCTCAGAAAGAGAATTCCCAATTTAATTTAAAAGATGAAATAAAGATTCATTCTCAAGTATAACTACATTTAACATCAGCAAGAAAAAAACAATGACCAGCTGGTAGTGTACAAAATGTATCTGGAGGCTTGGTTCTAGGTTTTGATTGTACTGGTATCATTATTTACTCCGAACCCCACTTCTGTGGTTGTGCAGTTTATGAAAATGGCTTATTATCTCTCCTAAAACATATTCCAGCCTCTTTCAATTCTTCTTGCAAAAAGGCAATACTGCCGTATATTTAGCACGTGCCAAAACTGATCAGTTCAGTCCAAAGCCGAAGCTAGCTGGTAAGAGCAATATGCCTGATATCCAAATCCAGCTTGAAACCCACTTTCATCAATTGCTGAAACTGGCATTTGGGTCCTTTAAGAATCAACCTAGTTTGGCACGGTGACATCACTTTAAATATTGTAGAACAAGTAAAACAACAGTCTTCAACACTTGCTATGCAATGGGCCAAAAGACATTCAGACTCTAATGGCCCAAAGGAAAAAGCAGAGTCTTTGCAAACCAGCTCTCTGATTATTCATGTGACTTTCATCACTCCAGAAAAAAATGACATACTAGACATACTGATGATGACCTTTCTCCCTTTCATTATTGTGGGTGAAATTTGTGCTCACAAAAGTGAGAGGTGACAGTGTCGCCCAGAGTCATACAGAGGGCCAAATTCTTCCCTACTGAAAGCAGGCAAACCTAGCGTAAGCAGGCAAAGCCCATGTTCACTACAATGGGAGTTACAGCAGGGTTGAATTTGGTTCTCAAGGGAAAGAGGTGCAGCACAAGCATCCCCTACACAATTCTGCCAACTATTTGATCACTGATATATGTACATTTGTCTCCCCTTTGGAAGAAGGGGGAGGAGGAGGAGTGCTGAGGCTGTTCAGTAATGCCATTCAAGTTGAGAAAAACTGATTTTTATGGGGCATCATTATAATGAATAACTGCTTCTAAAAATCTGTAATGGCTTCAGCTAAAATCTGCACTGTCTTACATGAAACACTTCTCTAGTTGTCCACAACACAACTCATCTAGTTCTAGGTTGCTGGGCATGAAGATTTTTTCCATGTTGATATGCTGCTCATGCATGTCAACTTCAGCTAGCTCTGCTGCACTGACCCACTTGGAGAAAGGGCTGAGAGCAGAAGGTACCCAAATATACATGTGGCTTTGTCCTCTGATGCACAGCTTGAGCACCTTCCCTCTTAAGAGCCTGAAACACTTCAGTCTACATCAAGTAAACTTATTACCAAGTCTGATTTAACCTTAAGTGGTGTCATCGTTAACATGGCAAGCAGAAGAATTTTAATGACAGGAATCATTTCATTCTATGGCTCCTCTGTGCTCTGAGTAGATCCCATATCCCCAAACGAGAGCAAAAGCCTAAGGAGGAGAGGGGGAGCTTTTTAAGATCTAAAAGCAAACTACCATATCTTTTTTGTTACAAACAGAATTCTTTGATCTATTTTTTCTTCTTTTTTTTTTTTTTTTTTTTTTTAAAAGATGAGAAATAGATTTCAGGGGAAAGAGCTTCTAACATCAAATGTCAGCATTAAACCATATCAGAATGCGTGGAGGAAATTTAGGGACAAATTCCCAAACTGGAAATTGTGCCATCCAAACAAGTAAAAATGTTTATATTTTATTATAAGAAATTAAATAATGGTGAAGTCTGTGTAGTGACAGTGTCATATGAGGAAAGGAAATAACTTAAAAGAGGATAACAAAAACATCATGAAATCTAATGAATAAATTTGGAGTTTATAGTTACAGAGATTCAGTTTGCTGTTTAGTTTTTTGTAGGGAAGCACAAAGAAAACATCAAAATGCCTGATCACATCCCATCTGTTACTACCTCTTGCTGGATAACAGCTCTGCTGCCAAATAGCCATTTAAATTTACTACATTGCAGATACTGATAAAAATCACTTCTGTGAAGATCTAATACTAAACAAGGACTAGATTTGGAGATAATGCTTACATGCAGCTGTGTCAAACAGATCCAGATTTTGCTCAGCACAACACCTGGATCCTATTTCTTACCCACTTTCCTATATGATTTTAAGAAAAACGTGTGTTAGTGCACCCCCAGGCTCCCGCCAGAGAAGGTAAACAATGAAAAGAAATAAATCTAGAAGTGGGAAGGATGACAAGAAAGATATTGGGAGGAGAAGGAGAGAAGAGGATGGTTACTGTTCAACAATTTCGGAAGCTCTCACTCCAGGCATCTTCCATGTAGATCTGACAGTCACAGAATGGTGCCATGAAACTGCCTGCAGCAACAGAATACATTTTCCAGCACATCACAGCAACTGCACTGGCATCAATTCTGCTTGCAATCCATGTCCAAACAGAAAAGTTCTCAGTGGTCCTATTTCAGCATATCTCAAGGACTAATTAAATCCTCATTACGATCTTCTAATTATTCCAATGCTCTGGGATTTCATTGAGCAAGTCCCTGATGATGCATTAGATGAAAAGGGTTAAATAACCTGTGTTGATTCTGAGATTCCAGATCTATTTCAAGACCTTTAGCATACCATCAGCATTATCATGAATATTTAACTATACACTGCTGTGAAAATTATAAGGGGAAAACAATTAAAGAATTTTTATAAATTAATTCTGACCCATATTCATTTGCCCTAATAAATAAGGCTTCTTTAAGTATCACCATTATGAAAATGTATGATAAACTAAGGGTATGAGGTCATTTACTGTTTCTATTAAATTCAGTGGTTTTGAGACGTTCCCAATTTACTATTTTAATATAAATAAGATTGAAACTTGGCATTCAATTTTTGAACCCAGATGAGCATTTAAAAAAAATAATCTACAGGAAAGAATTTTTCATTTGTTCTGAGGTAAAAAAGTCAAATGTCAACCTTATTTTAAAATACACTTTTGTATTTGTAAAACAAACAAACAAAATGATCAGGCTAATAAAGGAGGGAGTATAATCTAGTGATTAGGCCAGGGAATGGTTAGGACTTGTAGGTTCTATTTCCAGCTCTGGCATTAACTCCTGTTGTGACCTTGAATGAGTCACTGAGAAACAGATTGTTAAAGGTATTTAGATGCCTAGCTAACTCCCCTTGATTTCAAAGGGCATTCGGAGCATAAATAGCTTTAGAAATCTATCCCTTAGGCCATATTTTTTAAAAAAAGTCTATTAATTTTGGATTTGTCAGTTTTTGTGTGGCCAATCCGAGACACCTACTGCATGATTTTCAGAAGTGCTACATATCCACAATCCCTACTGACTTCTACTGGAATAGTGGATGCGCAGTACCTCTCAAAGTAAAGCACCTAAAAACGGAGCGCCCCAGAATTAGTGGATACTTCTGAAAATGTTGCTTTAACCTCTGAGTACTTCAATTTACCTGTTTGTAAAACAGGTTAAATACTACTTACTTCACCACCATATGGCGGCATTGTGAGGCTTAAGTAATTAACGTTTGTAAAATGGTTTGAATTCATTGTATGGAAGCAGAGAAAATTACACCAGTGCACAATCTGGAGTAACGCCACTAAAATCAGTGGTATGACTGAGGACTGAATATGCCCCATCAAGTAAAAAATATTATTATAAACTTTGATTCAAAAGATATGATGCAACCACTTTTGTATAATTTCTTATGCCGCCATCAAAACAATACAAAATACAAAAAAAATGTATTTTGATAAAATCCTTAGAAATTCCATTGACTGTTTATCAAATCTGCATAACTGAAGGACCTGGAATGTGAATGGAAGTGAGCTGCATAAACTGAAATGTTTCCATTGATATCGTACCAGGTCAAAAGGAACTACAGACCAGATATGGTATGAAAGATATTCAAAATTATTTACAAATATAGATAACTTTTTACACAACTGTTAAAAAGAAAGGAAGAAAGAAAGAAATTACATAAACAATAACTTGAAGGGCCTGGCAAATCCATGCATCTCTCTCTCTCTCTCTCACACACACACAAACAGCACTTTTATGGTATGGGGTGTACAGCCTTAGGCTGACAAACATAAGAAATCCCAGTGGGGTGCTAAGTAACCATGGAAAAAAGGATAAAACACTATCAAACACTTTCAAAATAAAATAAATAAGTGTAAACATAATGGTTCAGTGTGGGGCTTTACGATTCAGAAGTGCTGTAGCTCAAATCCTATCCTGTCAATCAGGATGCAGTGTATCTGACTAATAATATTTTTTTCAAGTGTTGAGGGTATGCAATTCCGTTCAATAAGTCATTCATTCATTTCTCTAAACAAGGAAAGAAAAGTTATGTGATGTGCTAGAAGGAACAAAAACACCTTATCCTAAATTGGAGGGTCATTCAGTGTTTTTTGCTGGAAAACATTCATATCGGTGAGCCAAGTGTTTAAATTACTGTAACAGATGCCTGCGGATCAGGTGTCTTCAGCGGCAACGATTTTCTGCTCAGTTTTTATCAGTAATTGACAAGCATCTTCCCTTTGAGCCCCACCTCTCTCCCTCCTTTCTCTCTCCAAGTTCAGTGGAAATCAGTTCAAGCAAGCAAAGGGATCAACTAATGTAACAGCTTTTTTAAAAGGTGAAGTTTTCCATTTCAAAGGAGCCTCTAATCAATGATAGGGCACAAAAGGGAATGCACACATGTTTGTGTGTGTACAGCACAGCCTTTACAGAAGCTTTGGGGATCATGTTCCGCAAAATCAATATAACCTAGCTGGTTACAAATTTCATATCTGCTGCATGAAACAAACAGACATTTTATACAAGCTGGGTCACCTGGATTGTGTGTAGCATGCTAGAAGCCTCAATTTATAAGCAAACAGAAACAAAGCATGTTGCACATACACAATGCAAAAGTTATTAAAATACAAATCCCAAAATTATAGTTTAATTTTTTTTAAATATACCCACTAGATTCAGCCTCCACATGTGACGAGCCTTTTGTATGACAGCAGTGGGAAGAAACCCAGGCCAGCTCAACCTTGTATACACATTCTGGTTTCCTCATTGCTATTTACCAGTTTGATGTTTTAGTTTTGGCAGCTGCCTTCTCCCTTGTTTCAATTTTGATCCCTCCACCCCCTACTCCTGGGCACGTCAACCACAGAGGACTCCCTAATTCCCTTCTAGAAAGGTGATCAAGAGATTCACCTCCACAACAAAGTTAGAGCATCCCACTCACCCTTAGCATCATTAACCCATCCTCTGAGGCCTAATCACATATACACACTGCAAAAATACATTTTGATGGACAGTGCCACATGCTATGCCAAGACCCAATCATCCCAAGAAATGCACACATCTTTTGAGATGCTTGGTGCAATCCCACCATTTTATGACAGTCCATCATATGCAATACAGTGCATTAGTATTTCAGCAATTTTTAGGGTATAACTGAGGCCCTATGCTAACAATGATTGTATTTAATGGTGACCTGTAAAACAAACACGACAACTGAGTTAAGCACAGAATTATGTGCTAAATGTTTCCTGCTAATCAGGATCCCACAGAGGAAGCACATTTCAACACAGAAAAATTTGTCAACTAAACTTTTTTTCCTCTGTTGGAAGTCCTCTTAGTACTTCCTGGATATCCCAGAATGCATCACTGTGACCTCATTTATATCATGGGTTGCACTAGCTGCAAGTAGACTTCTAGAAATATTTGTGGCGTCATGGAATGGTACCTGGGATATCTTCAGTACCAAGATTATTGTAGTTGTGGGATTTAACACAATTTTGTGGTTATCTCAGTTTTCATGTCTGTTTTATAAAATTGTTAACACATTTCAACCATAGTGTGGAGAGTGCCTCTGGTTCCATAGTTATTTTGTGTTATAATCACTTTATGAAACTGTGATATATTATCCTCCTGAGGGGTTATATATAACAGAAATGTAATGGAAAAAAAACTTTGTCCACACTGGTGAGTGAATCTTTGTTAGCCAGCAACTGCCCTGTTTGAATGGGCTTGTTGCTAGCCAAGTTTCCACTACACTGTGAATAGGATCCAACACTTTTTGCAGGTAAGGGGTGGGGAGGTTGGGATCTTGAACCACTCAACCTAATCAGCTTGTTTCCCGCTCCTCCTCTTAAATGTAAAGGGATTTTACATTTCTTTCTAGAGTTAGGCTGTAGACCAGCCATGGCCTACATCCAAAGACATGGGATACATCAGAGTTTTGAGAACAGTGAAAAAACTATGGTCTATAAAACAGATAATATTTCTATTCTACCGAGATCAAATTTCAAGTTAGATATTTATAATTAAAGTTTATTTTATTTGGATTCTCAAGGACTTTAAGATGTTGTAGCAGAATTCTTTTACAATTATTGCTCTTTACAGTATTTAGAAAAAGTCTTGTGTCCAACTGTGCTTTGGCAAATCCCCCTATTCGCTTACTCCTCCCACAAGAGAATAAAGGACCCTGCACAGTCTATTTCAATGAAGGTTGTCATTATTTTCCTGAGAGAAACAAACTCACGGAAATTCCACCACGCTGATATGCTCCTGAGAACAAAAGGTACAACTGGCATAATCAAACACACAAAAAAATCTAACAAACCTCGATCTTGTGGCATTGGTGACTGGCTCAAGGCAGGATGGGAGCTGGATTCTGATTGGCTACCAGGAGGCTGAGGAGGCATCTGACTACCTGCAACACACAGAGAGAAAATTTTAAAAATAGACTTTCCATTAATGGTGTAATATGCAAAACCAAACCCTGCAGCATTTTTTTCAACCACTGAACCTCAAAGAAAGTACCAATTGTATACATTAAAGAGACAGCTCAACAGGTCTAGTTTTTTTCACAACTTTTTTTTTGGTAACCCAAGGAGGAAGTGTGCATAAACATATTTCGCAACAGGCATGCCGAAATGTTCAATTTTGTATTGAGCGAGTTTCCAACCTGACTGACATGATCCAATTTACAGCTGCAAATCTCCCGACACATATTTCTGTTAGAGAGTTTAACAAAATCCAAGTCTGCTGAACAATAGGGCTCATCCTGCCGAGTTTAAACTGGCCTCCAGCCAGGCAGACATGGACTGCTGCCAACAATATAACCAATGAAAAATTCAGTCAATACAGAAATGACTAACAATTTTTTAAAAAGCCTTTCAATGAATTGGTGGACTTAATACATCTGAATGTCCAAGTGTGATGCAGGAGAAAAAAAACCCAAAACGTACGCGCATGCTGTAAAAATGAGGTGTATGTGAGATCAGACAGAGACGGGGTACTTATTATTCAAAGGAAAGGCAAACATTTACTCTTACGAAAAAGTAGCATGCTATCTTTCATGTACACACAGAGCAGATATGATCCAATTTTAAGTTCATGTTAAAAAAACCCTCATAACCAGTAAACTGCACAGATCACCATTTATCTACCCTACAAGGATAAAGAGCACAGACAATACTGTCAAAATTTTCACCTGTGGTTCCAACGAGTCCAGATTTTCAAACCCACGAGGCTTAGGACACTAGATCTTTCCCCTTCAATTCTAATACATAGCAAAGTAGTTGCTTACTGTACTGATAAACAACACTAGTGAGCCACTTCCCTGTGATGCTTCTCAGTCCTCAACACAGTGCTAAGTGTGTAGGATCAAGCAGCAACTCTTGTGCTGCTATACAATACAATCAAATTGCCACAGCCTAAGGAGAAAGGAGAACAAGTCTCAGGTGTGCCCTGGGACTTTCATTCACTGCTTATTTTGTGATGTGGCTGCTCTTGACAGCCAAAGCAGCTGAAGAACCAGTTCAGATTAAACAATAAAAATATATTTTAGGTTTTCAGACACTGCAGTGATGAGTGTGGTATAGACAGTAGTAGAAAGATATAAACTCCTCCTCATCAAAATGAACAGATTATTCTCAGTCTGTCTGCCTTTTAAAAAAAAGAAGGAGAATAAAAACGGGGTGAAATAGATTTGTGAATGCAGAGCGCCATTTTCTATTGCTTAGCTACCACCCTTTTTTTCTACTGGTTGAGGCGAAAATCCTGTGGTTATTTCTGTAGCCATAAGTGTTGGCCCAAAGAGTGCCAGTAAGGGTTGTTCCCTCTGTAGATCCAAATGTCATGGGCAAACTGCAGAATACAAGTGAAGTGCTACATATTCTTTCTCCTCCATCTGCAATGTGTCAGAGAAACTAGCCACTGTTACACCAGCTGATTTGAAAAGATACATTAGATTTATATGCAACACAAAGAAAGGTAAACTGTAATTTTTAAAGTAAAATATACAAGTTGCCTAGATATTTGGATGGGAAGTATCTGCACTAAAACTCATAGTACTCATAAGTACTATGATGGGATGTGACAACTGCCTCATTTCCACACTTCACAAGAGTATGCAAATGCAAGTCTAGAGGCAGAGTTCTTTCTTCAAAAGACCAAACATGGCACTACTATGAAATATTCAGTGCCTGGGGGCCTTGGATACACAGTCCATTTAGGAAGTCTAAAGCATATGAGAACAAAATACTGACTTATTTTTTTATGTCACTCAGGAAAGGACTCTAGCAAGACAGTAAGTGCCTACATTATAATGAACACTTCTGCATGACAGAATGGATTCAGTGACTCAAGACTGTAAATAAACAGTAATTCCATGTTAACACAGGGCACAACCACTTATACTGTGTATGCCTGAGGCACTGCTATCAGACAGAATATTTCAAGTAAACCTAAAACATGCTTTATCAAAACCATCTATGACTTTATAAGTTACTAAAAGAGGCAGAGGTACTGCTGGTTGCACTGTACAGCCCCAAGATGGGAACTCTTTTAGAGGCAGGGATAGAAATTCCTTTGGGAGCTGCTAAAAATCAAATAGGAGATCTATGCAGTGTAGTTTATTTTGCATCCATTTTCCATGAGCTTGTAAAATCTTTCTAACTCTAATTTTTAAGACCGATAATAATGTTAATTGTCAAGCAAGAATCTTATCTTGCATGTACAGTCATGCAAGCACAGCACTGTTGAAAACAAACTTTAGAACTGAGCGTATGTGTGTAATGCACTACAGAAATCAATTTAATCTGCATCTTCTAGAAATGTGAAGTCAGGAGTTTCCCAAATAAAACAATTGGCACCTGTAATCATTTGCACAAGTATTTATTTATTTGCAAAGGGGGTACTTTGGGAATATCCCCCTTAATTAATAAAAGCATTAGAACAAAATTTGGTTATGTCACAAGAGAATAAACAATAAGCAGATTAACACTGATTCCTGAAGAAAGATTAGTTTAACTGGTGCTGTAGTGGATTATTCACATGTTGAAAATCAACAGACTACAAACTTATATGTTAGACCAAAAGCAACAAAAGGAGGAGAATGCTAAGATTGCTATTTTACCCTTAAAGGTAACCTGCAAGGGAAAGGTGTTTGTGCTTTTTTTTTTTTTTAATGATATATAAAGATGACCTGCAAGTTTGTTTCATTCTTTAAAAAGATTTATTCTTTTTTCTTTCTTTCTTTCATCATTATTTTTATTATTAGTTGTGTCATGGGTGCACCTAAGCCCCAATCATGGATGAGGACCCTATAATGCCAAACACCGCACAAACAGAACAAAAAGATGATCCCTGCTGCAAAGACTTTACAATCTAAATACTTAGGAAGTAAAATATAATTAATTGAGAAGAGAATTGATTTGTATTGAAATGGGTTAAAACTCTGGAGGTTTTGGTTTATTTAATAAAACATTTTATTACATATTATTATTTAACTAAAACATTAGGCAGAAAAATTTCATTAGCCTGAATCGGCAATGTACGATGCATGGGCGAATGCTGCACTTAACAGGGTTCTGTACAGTCACAGCAGTTCACCTATGTGTTGCAGGATCGGGGCCTTTGTTAAGAATTCAAGAACTCCAAACCTTCAATTTAAAGCTTACAAAACTCCCACTGTGCATTTTTGAGATGCCAAAAAGTTCTTCAGCACAGCGAGGGAAGACCAGACATTCCAAATATTTCTAAGGTAGAAGAAAAAGTAACTGCTATTAAAATAACCTACCAACCAATCCACTCTTTCAGGTCTTCAGACAATACATCAAAAAGAATCAAGAAAGAGCACAAAACTTCCCTCCCCACTCCTTTTTAGAAACTACTTTTAATACTATGTTAACAGATTTTTCTATTTAATTTTTGAAAGAAAGTTGTAAAGAATGCAAACACATGTTTTCATATATTACCATAGCTATTTGAAAGAAAAGAACATTTCTGCATGACTATTGTGTCCTTTTGATCCAATGCAATACAGATGGAACTTTTAAGAGAGCTGACCTTTTCCCATGGTTTTGTGTAGCACTGTTACTACATTGATGAGATATTCCATCTGCCAGAATTTATGCAGGGTAAACACTACTGCATATGTTGCACAGTATTTTTATTATGCAAAATCACAGCAAATAGAGTAACGTGTGTTAAAATAATAGACAATGACATGCCATTCTATTTCGGTAGATTTAGTATAGTCGCATGTAAATCTTGGTAGCAGGAGTGCCATTCAAATCAGTAGCATTGTGTACTAGCCAGGCTGTATTATACATAGTGTGGAATGCAGTGCCTATAAAAATCTTTATGAAACTACTAGTGCGTACACAATGGAAGCTTTTAAAGCTTAGATAACTATCTTTTCAAATGTGTTGTTAAAATACCAAAAGTGGGAGCCCACATGATGTCATAATTGCCTACCAGACTGTATTATTTTTACAAAAAAAAATGTACAATTAGAGAAAAAGAGAAAGCATTTTAAATGGTTAATAATATAATGACAGACATTAAAAATAAATTCAAATATTTTGTATGAAAGTTTGAAAACCTGTGTTTGAAACAAAAGCAGAAAGGGTTAAACTGTATCTTTCAGAGAGCTGGGTTGAACAGAGTTGGGACATACTGAAAAAGTACTAAAGAGAAGATTGTATCAAGATGGAAGCCATTAAATCTGCAGTTAACAAAGGCGTGTAAATTCCTTGGAGCCAACATACAGCAAGAAAGAGAAGGCCTTTGAACTCATACAGGGGAGGAAGCATTATGGGGAACTAGCACCCAAACCTACCCTGTGCCACACACATTCTGTGAGATGCTGAGTGCCCTGAATGCCTACTGATATAATGGGAATGGAGGATGATCGGTACCTGCAGGAGGTATTCAATTTCCCAAAGGATTGTGCCCTTTGGAACCAATTCAGCAAAGCATTTGAATGCTACTTGTTTAAAGTTGAGCATGTGCTTAAGTGCTTTGCTAAACGGACTGCTTTCCTGAACAGGGGCTGTAGTGATGTAATTTTAAATTAGCCCTCTGAGGTAGTGGAAGAGAGCTGCAAATGGACTTGACCTCAGAGAGAAAGATGTAGTCTAAGGGCAACATAAAGGAAGCTTTGATGTGTGGTTTGTACTCACTCTCTCTGTTTCCAGATCCCATGCTCACCCAAAGAAAAGGGCTATTTTCTCCCTTTATCTATTCTATCCTTTGTAACTAAGCTTCCTGCCATGCTAACAAAATTTGTAAACTATTTTCCTTTATACACTTTCGATAAAATCCATTGTAAATAAATACCTGAAAGGTTATTCATAATCTACACTGGCTGAATTGTTTAAGGGAAGTCACTTGGCATATTTAGAAGGCAAGTTGCCAGAATGTGCCCAGGTTGAATTTGTTTGCTCCTCATTAGCTGGTGCACAACAAGCCAAGGAATTTGCATTACCTTGCATACACAGCTGATAAAGGTTTCTAGCAGTATCATAAGGACGAGTGTACAAAAGATATGGTATTTTGGTCAAGTGGGGAGGAATCTATGGCTAGCATATTTTTTTTTATAATGTATAACAATCCTCTTTTCTATAAACAAAACCAAAACCATACCGAATAAAAACAACAATTAAGAAAATCTGAATCTTGACTAAGAACTCTCTTCCCACATTCAGAGGTGAAAAAATTAACATTTTTACCCTTTAAAATGCATTTTTATAATGGAAATATTAGCTATAGTTACAGCAGTGACTGCAATATTATCACTTATTTTCCACATCTCAGACCTTTGCTCCTGACACCAGCATTCACCCTGTCTGACTCCACCGGGAAGAGAGCAAACAACACTGGTTGAATGTTTTGTGACACAGATCCTGCACTATGAACTTATCCACATACATGAATGCACAAGATCAGTACTTGTGCCCTTCCTTTAATTTCACCACGAAGTGCAAGTTGACAACTACTCCCAGCAGTCATTCACTGATCACTTTGGCCAGGTTGAATTTAGAATAAAGCCAGGGCCCTCACACCTCTTGATGTTTTACCTCAAGGTTAACTATCACTCTGAGGCCCAGACTGACATCTGGCTAATATGTGCTGCTCTAACTATGCAAAGAAACAGTAAACTCAGTTTACCTGGCTATTTAAGCCAGGTTTATAGCTATTTTGAGCTACAGGAGCAATACAAAGCAGACAGAGTATCAATGGATCTGGCCCTGAATCTCCCACATTAGCCCTTTAAACACTGTATCATCCTTCAAAGCCACGTTTCTCTAAGATATATTAATAACGCTCACAAATCACATAAAAACACGTAACTAGTCAGAATTCTTTTCTATTCATAACAATGTATAGTCCTTAGATTGTAAGAGATTCGTGTCTTTTTTCATGTCTTCACAGCGTCCAGAATAATGGGGCCCTGATCCTGACTGGGGTCTCTGAGTGCTACCGTAAACACTACATCATGTTACAAAAAAACCAAGCCAAACAAACCCCACACACCTCAAAGAAACACACACACTCCTGTATTTAAATAATATCCTTTAGGTGTAAAAAGTCAAGTGCTCAAAAGATAAGAAATATCAGAATTAAGATTGCCTGCATAACCTTAATTCTGCCCCCCCCTGTCCATATGCATTATCTGACACATTCCCTAATTCGTGAGCATATGCTATTTGTTCCACAGGACTGGGCTATCTCCCAGTGAGGGATTGAGGGGGGGCAGGGAAGGAGAGCCTGGGTAGGGTAGGGCTCCTGCTGTCCCATTTATCCCTGCCTCCCAGGTGTGCACAGTTCTTTTGCATGAGCCCCAGTCACCCAGGGCTAACAGTCAGAACTCTGTGCATCATTCAGTGCACAGAATGGATGGCGCTCAATGAATGAGGCAGCTATTTAATATTTCTTTTTTTATCCTCCACCGTTCAGTGTGTGGCCCCGAGGTCTGATTTACTGCATATTATCTAAATGCTGCCTTGCCTATGGAATTATTAAATGCCTCATGGGACTTTTCTATGGTGCTCATCACTTCAATGGGTGCCTGAAACTTGGGTATGCCATATTAGAGATACAGGTTCAATCTATTCCCCGCTTATGTAACTCTCAGTGGAGTATGAAGGCTTGCTTAATACTAAAGGTCTGAAAAGGGCAAAGAATTGTTAACGCCTCTTAGCAGAAATAGGGAGTCTAAGCACTCAGGCATGCCAGTGCAGCAGATGTTCCCTTAGGTCAGAGTGTATGTCCATGGGGGGAAAGCAGCAGTAGAAGGATCCATTTTGTCTGTGTCCCATCCAGAGGTCCTGCTCTTGATGTGGACTGCTGAAGTGAGGTACCACAGCAATGCATGGCTCAGGGAATTTTGAGAGTTTTTGGCAGCAGCCCCAAAGCAAACTGAGCTATGTGAAATACAGATAGTCAATGGCAATTTTCAACAGTTTACAACTTGGTCAGATCTGAATGGATTTTCATGAGGCCACTCAAAGGCACCTTTCTGCTCAGGGACTATGCTGCTGCCACATTTCAAAGTCCTGCTGCAAATCATGGAGGTACCAGAGAAATTCAAAAGCAGGTCACAAGAATATTTTTATAACAGAAAGCATTAGTTAACCTAAAGCTAGGAATCCCTGCCTCTCCCCCTATAGCACCTAATTGAGATTTGTAATTTCACTTTAGGTACAGAGAAATTTCATTTTGAGGGTCTATTTCCTTCCACTTCTACCTTTGCTCATTTAATGCATAATCTCCATTAAACTGGGGAGCTATCACAGCACGAGATATTTCTGCTGGAGGCCAATCCAGAATCATACAGCTCAGGATAGCAACCAGTTAAGCGTTTTCTAATCCTTGCATTCAGAACTGGTGGCTGGGGGAGGGAGAAGCAGGAACTGAACTGAGCACTGGAGCTCATATTTCTCTCACCAGGCCAAATTAATAAAAACAAAACCTGATTTCTCCTTCTTGGTTTCTTATTCTTCCTCCTCCTCAATGTTTTTCCTCTTTCTAGCATCTTTTTTGTTTGTTTGTCCAGGAAGCTTAATATTTGGCTGCCTTCTGAAGAAATGGACATAGTGACAGATGAAAGACTGTATTCATCATATAACTCAGAATAGGAGGGAAAATCGACTGCTGCGCATTTAAGATTCTAACAACCTTGCAATTTTGTATAGTCGTTTTCCCCCCCACCCGTTCTTTTGAAGAAATCTGCTTTTATTCTGTTAATAACTAACCAGAGTTGCAGCAGCATGGATCCGATTAGCAGTTCTTATGGTACAAAGGGGAGGGGGAAAAAGACAGGCTGTTAAACAGGGTTGCCAATTTGTCCACCTGGGTCCCCAGGAGAAAGATTAGATGAGGCACTTGCTCCCTTTTTTCCCTCTCAAGCACTACTCCATACTAGATAGGCCTTTTCAAAGCCAAGCCACTGACTTTTTTTTTTTTTTTTTTTTTTTTTAAAGTTCCATTTCAGCTTCCCCAGCAAAAAAACTCACTTCAGAAGTTTTTCTCTCGATGCCCCAAAAACATCCAACGCAACTGTGCAAACTTGGGGAGGGGAGGGGAGGAGATTTTACATTATTATTACTGTATTTGCTAAATTATATTTTCCTAAATTAATATAACATACAAGAGCCAAAATAATGCATAATGAACAGGCAGCTCACAGATGATACAGCAAAAACTATGTACACATCTGTTCAATGTATGAGCCAAATCCTGAAGTCCTTTCTGCAGTTCTTACTCTGTCCTTTTTTGCCTGTGATTTCAGTGAGATTTGCATGAGTACAGACAGAATCAAAGCAGAGAAAGGGCTAGTCCTGTGGGAATACTTAATACATTACTTCACATCTTTGTTAATGTAGTATACTGTGTTCCAGCTAGTGAAAACAAATGTGTTTTTAATTGCTTTATATATTTCAATTAACAAAATTTTTAATTTGTAATTGATCCAAGTTGTAAGTAATTGAATGCTTTCAACAAAAGATAGGGAAGTAGTCTTGCCTCCTTTTATTATGTTCAAATTCTCTGTTTTCTAAAATGAAACCTCCCCCTTCATACGCCTAAAAGATAAAACATTAAGAATTTAATTTAGGAAGTTAACACAAGTTCTAAGGGAAGATATTTTGATTATTAATGATTATTCTTTATAGAGAGTTTATAACTTTTGAGGAGAGTTTTTCCTCTAACCTAGTCTAACTTGAGCCTACTGTATTTAAGAGCTTGAAAAGCACTATCTATCTATGAGATAAGAGCTCGGTACACATTCGTAAGACTTGCTTCCCAATAAAAACTGACCTACGTCACAATTTTAGGATAATAAAAGGCATATGCTGGTAGCTCACCTATAATCTTTGAAAGTTATCTTCGATGTGAAAATGATGTGGGACACCAAAGACAGGGCAAAAAAATGTTCTTAGACCACCACTGCCCCCACTACATTTCTTCTTGCAGCACCTGTCTACACTTGGGAATAGTTCTAAATCAACAGTTGCCAACAAATGGTGCTGACGCCTAAGTATAGATAAAGACTATCCAGGACATGTTCTTGTCTACACTTGGGGGTCAGCACTCATGGCCAGTAATAATTGAAGTGGCATCATTTGCTAAATTTAAGCTATTTCCACCAGATATTCATTCTTCCCCATTCTTTCTCACCATCTCTCCTTTTTCTCAACTCTTTCACATTCTGGCAAGCAGGTGGAAATTGGAACAGTGCTGATCTGTGGCATTGAAGCAGTTTACCTGTGATGCTTGCTGTTCCGTGCTCTACTCTAACTGTTCAACTTCCACGGCCTATAGTTAATATATATTTGATAGAAAAAAGGTAGGTCCAATCATTAATCCCACCCCAGCCCTATGAGGAACAAGCTCCACCGTAACAGTGTTTACTGTGACTAACATGAGCATCTTATCATAATACACACTTGAGTTCAATAGGAAAAAGGGAAGTGCTCAGGAAGGGGAAATAAATCTAGGCAATGAGGAATAAATAAAAGCATCAGAAGGCAAAGCAGGTTCCAAACTGAATTTTATGAATCTGACTTTCCTTGAGAGAGGACCTATCATGCCATATTTAAACCTGCCCAACAATGGGAAATCCAAAAGACTAGTGCTGGAGCCTAGCAATTCTTCATGTATTTTTAATCAACTTAAAACTTTCATCAATTTAGTAGCTTATGCAAGGTCACACACAGAACATTCAGCCATATGCCTTTAATGTAGTTTGCAAATACGAACTTCTATGTCAGTTTCTGTTTGGAAGGGGACGTCTCAACATTAGCAACCCCTGGTTATAGCATTTATAAACATGCAGATGTGGATTATTAAAGATTAATGCATTTTGGGATTGGTGTCGGCATTCCGTTTGTCTCATGCCGAAACCAATTCTGTTCTTCATTAGTCAACGACAGCCCACATCACCCTGTTGTGCAAGAGAAATCAAAGGTGCAAATGTGAATTGAGAATAAGTGATGAAACTGATTACTAAGAAACTTAACTGCTGTAATCAATCAACACATCACAATAATTTGAGTTATCTGGGGATGGGGAAATGAACATAAAAACTCACCACCAGAGTGGGTTTTTTGTCTGCTTGGTTTTTAAAAACCATGTCTGATATCTGAGTTCCATATCTGACTATGGAACAGAACTGCTCCCTACACATAATTGTAAAGCAACATCTCAGCCCACACAAATTTTGTTACAAAGAAGAACAAGATATTTCTTGTTTTAAATTCATTTCTCAAAAACACTAGCCATGACTGAAATTGGAGGAGTGTGAGCATAGTGGAAACAATTTCTTTGCTGGACATATCCCATTTTATTATCTGGCCTAAATTTAACTCATCAAGGCTTCCATGCCTTTGTTCTGATTCCTTGCTCTAAGTGCGGACACACAACACCTTCCTGAAGTTGATACTGATGCTAATCACAGAGCAGTCCCAGACTGGATCATTTCAAGGAGTAGTAGTAACAACGATATCCAGCCTACATGGAAACTAAGAGCAATGACAGTCCACTCCACTCCACTCCAGAAAACAAAATACGCCTTGCACTAGTTTCATGGCAAGCTTTATCAACGTAGTATGTTCAATTACCAACAACAAAAATTAATTGATAAAGTGGGAGTGGACTGACTGACTTTCCCTGTAAACCCATCAATCATTATTCAATAATGCAAAGCACAAGGGAGGGGAAGAAAACCTTTCCATTTATGAGAGCATCCACACCTATCTTTTATTGTAGCAATACATGAAATGGAAGGGAAAGAATCTAAATTTAGTCACATAAGACTATTAAACAAAAATTTAAAAATTCAATTTCCCATATAGTAAGCACAGGCACTATAATATGTTCCTTGGTGAAGGCATGAATGAGTTGGAAGCATCACATAATCCAGGAACACAATTAGGAAATCTAAAATTAGAAGCGAACTATACTTGCCCAGTGGTCAACATCAGCATGCAATGCATAGCCGCAAGACATGACAATAATGACTTTCATATATTTGGTAGCTTCAGTAGGTATATCTGAACTTTTTATCTGAACCAAAATGCATGTACCATATACTTATTCAGAGACTTTAAATGGGTTTCCGTGTATGTTAAGCAACAGAGAAAATGTTTAAAAAAAAGCAGGAAGAGAGACTGGTTTAAGTAATTATTTCTTCTGGTTAGATGGTTGTTCTTTTGTTTTCAACTTAATTTAGTGAAGCTGAAAAGAACCAGACTGACAGCCCTGGAAACTGAAGCCCTCTCTCTTCAACGAAGCCCAACATGGGCTGTAGCAGTGTAAGTTTCCCCAATGCTTCTTTCTTGACACTGTGCCTCGACTAAGTTCTGGAGAAACCACCTCCAGAGATGAGGATAGTTCCTTGACTTCTCTGATGAAAGTGCAAACAGGGTGCCAGGTCTGATCGAGTTTTTTGTGACATTGACACCTGCCCCAAAGAACTGAACTGAGACTTCCAATTCATTTTACACAGGCTAAACTGTCTTCAGACAGTAATTTATAATCACTACTGAACTTATTTTTAACAGGTAACGTAAGAACATAAGAATGGCCATACTGGGTCAGACCAATGGTCCACCTAGCCCAGTATCCTGTCTTCTGACAGTGGCTAACAGGTTAAATACTCTAAATAATAGAATCAGTCCCTAGAGCTATAGTACCTACAACTTGCTATTCTTTCTCCCCTTCTCAAAAGAAGATGGACTGCAGTATAAAGTTTTAAATGCTGTTAAGAATCATTGGAGAAGGGATTTAAAACTATTGCTATGTGGAACATTCAAATATTTCATTTGTAAGGGAAATCCACAGCCTTGCAAGCACTGTAGGTTTGTAAAACTGCTGAATAGATGTTTTGTGCACTGCTAGTGATTAAAAACATGGCAATGTCAATGGCATTTTGTGTTTTGGTTTTTTTCTGGTCTGCTTGCCAATAAACAGCATGCATCTTCCTTGCAACAAGCTGTTGCAGGAGCTTTGCCTCCGGAGACGCCAAGAGGGAAATATTGATGGATGTGTTAAAATGTCCTTTTTAAAGGGAAATAATCCCCTATGTTGTCTTGCAATGGCATTAATAGGCACCTGTAAATTTACTGCAAAAAATGAGAGTTCACAAATTCACCTCATATGGTAATCATCTCTCTGAAATAATTTTGCTGAAACAATAAATGCTTTAATACACCAATAACAGTGGGTAGTAAAGCAAGTTATTTTCCCCCTAAAGTAAGGACCACAGAGTTTGGCTCATTGTGGAAGGAAGTCTGCGATTTTCCAAAGTGTAGTTTAAAATAAAACTTTTCCAATTAATTTGGCTTAGTCTAGTCATGCTTCTAGAAATACTTTATCACAGGCTTTAATTTTTGCTGGACATGAAAGAGACTACCATTCCTGCTCTGATTCCTCACTCTGAAACCTCATGTTAGCCCATGATAAACTAACCCTTACTCCCTTTTTCCTTGCTCCACTACTGAACCCTTCTAATTTGCTCACATACTAACTAGTTTGTATACCAAATTTGGAGGCTGGTTAACTCTCATGAACTCTGCCTAGACACTAAAGGGTTAAGATTTCCAACCACAATGGTTCCCAGACACCCCACCACCCTTCCCTCCTTCATGCCTCCAGCCATATCACCCTGTATTGTAATTCTGTCAGGTCTTACAAATTAAGTATGCTTGGGCCTACTCAGTACATGTATGGAAGACCTCCAGGTAAAAACCCAGCTGCTGCATGAAGTGGTTTGATTACACAGTGGGAAATACCCATTTCCTTGAACTAGTGCACTGTGTGGGTGGAAGAATGGCCATTCAGCTGGGATGTAATACTGAGATGCTGACCACCTGTGATCATTAAAGAGTTTTCAAAGTGGATTAAGATAAACCAGAACAAGGCAGTCTTATTCTGGAATAAGAGTGTACACATGGCATTATTCAGGAATAGCTACTCCTGAATAACTCCATGTGTAGATAAGTAACTAGTGGAGACAAGGCACTATGACTTTTAACATGAAATAACTAGGCAAGGCCAACACTACATCTCTCGATAAAAACCAACAAACACCACCTCTTTTTGCAATGAAGACCTAGCTTAGGAGGGTTACATGTAATGTCCCAATCAGGTATCATTATTTATATACAAATACCCATTCTTCTATCTTAAAGAAAAAATATACTCAGCATCTGGATCTAGACCCAGTGTAAATGGGCTAATTTGCCACAGTTAAAAATAAAATATATTGGAAAAAATGCTGAGAAGTAAAATGAAAACACCCAACAATGTGAAAAGCCACTGTTTTCCCTCAGGGCTTATCTATATGGACACCAGATGAGCAGAAAGCCTGGGTATAACAGCTGTAGGTGAAAGTGCACTACAGAACTGTTAGTGTGCGGTAGCAGGATCCACACGGCCACTTAGTGTGTGGCAAGCTGCTGTGTTGTAGATTTACACCACAGCTTGCCGTGCACTAAATGTCTGTGTGGTCAAGCCCTGAGATATTTCTAAACACAACATCCACAATGTATGAAGAATTACTGTAAAAAATGTGTGTCTAAAGGAGTAAACCTCTTTGCAGAGGGTTTTAAAAATAACATGTTAGTTATCTCATGAAATCTGCTAGACACTAAAGAGTTAAGAGCTTCCTGGCCTATCAACAATCTCCTGGGGTATTCTTGCCCTTCTTAATATTTAAACACTGTTGCTGCTTACACCGCAGAGAAGAAAAAGCTGATGAAAGCCTTTGGCCAATGAAATAAAAATTTGAAGAACCCCCCCCCCAAACTGTTTAGCTTATTTACATTTTTGCTTTGTTAGTACACTGACACCGCTGGCGCAGAAGGCAAGAAAAGTGAAATTAACATCCACTAAATCTTCTGGCAACGGCAGCACATTTTGATGATGTGCTGTGTCAGCTTCCGCTACTGGGTTAGGGTTGAATTCGGTACAGTACAAGACCACAGTGCAGGGCATCACATTTCAT
The DNA here is from genome assembly GCF_026122565.2 of Emydura macquarii macquarii. Classification (NCBI taxonomy): domain Eukaryota; kingdom Metazoa; phylum Chordata; order Testudines; family Chelidae; genus Emydura; species Emydura macquarii. The sequence goes on along the minus strand of NW_027130842.1, from coordinate 15,817,218 downwards.
GTTTTTTAAAAAATAAGTGATATAATTCTGGAAAAGCTACAAAATAAAGGTAACTTTATTTCTGGTTGAATAAAATAATGGCCTATACCACAAAAATAAAAAAAATTAAACAGCATCTTAAATTTGCCTGTTTTTAATCATTAAAGAGCAAAAAATGGGCTCTGTAACATAAGTGTGACTGAGAAAGAAGTGATGTAGGTTTGGGAAAAATGTGCACTTTTGATTTAAAAAAATCCAAGTTTATTTTTCCAAGCTCAATGGTTAATCTCCCGGCTATATTCTAATAGTATGGATGGAAACAAAGCCTGCAGATGTGTGCACCACTTACCACAGGAAATATCCATCCACCTTTTCAAAGAGTACAGAAAATAAATGCCCACTGATTTACGGATGTGCCAATGTCAGGGCTGTCTATGCCAGTCCATTCCCATGAAATTCATAATGTGTGACAGAAAGCAATATGGGATGGCAAATTTGCAGGAGGGTGAAGAAACAGTTTAAACAGGCAATGGGCAAGAAATCAGCCATTTGGGAGGTTTAATAATGGGCTGTTTGTTTGTTTGCCCTTTTGATGTTTCATTAGTTGTTGATTTTATTTCAACAAAGGAGGGATGGGGGAAAGGAAGCTTCTCTTCCAGCAAACCTTGGGAAAGCAACACCTTTCTTTTAATGGCCTTCCTAGCAAGACCCCCCTGCAACAGTTTGGCTTTCACCGTCACAGCTATCAGCAACACAACAGCTGCTCTTTTTACAATGACTTGCTGGAGAGAGAATGATTGAAAAAGCCAATCTATGTCACACGGAGAGGCTGTAGCAAGACATGGCAGGAGGTAATAGGAGGGAAGTGAGGTCAGAACAAACAAGGGTAGGGTGAGGAAGGAGTGGAAAATAACAACAAAAAGAAAATATTAAAGGAAGAGAGAGGGCAGACTGAAGAATATTTGTTTAAAAATACACTGCAGCCTGAGCCTCACGGGTCACAGAAATGCATACAAGCTCCCTATAATTTTTTTCCTAGGCATCATGACAGTAATTTGGCTGAATGGAAGATATTAGCAACTGGCAATGGTACACACAGACATAAATTCCAGGTGGGGTGAAAAGGGAAGATGACAAGAACCGTCTTATTTATATGGCTTGAAACGTTTAGCAGCTCTTAGCCAGAGGACTAAACAACGCCCACCACATGCCCACAATCTACTGGAAAAGCAGAGAGGACTTGGATTTCTACCAGGGTCCTATCCCTGAACTCTAGTTAGGGCATCCATCTTTCATAGCAACTTTTGCTTAGAAGATGTCTGATAAATCAAACCCTACAACCAGCTATTCCCCTTGACTGCCGGAAAAGCAAAGCATCTGTCTTCTCCTGACTCCCAGCCTCCAATCCATTATTCAATTAATATTATTAGTGGTGGGTGCCTACTGCTCTATTTCTTTCAGCCTCCGGGAAGCTGCAAAAGTAGTGAGTAGGTGGATGTCTTCATTACTCTATACTTGGCTGCTTCTCAATGCTTTCCCAAGTAGCAGAAGACTGAAAGAGTCAATATTCCAGTCAATTTCTCTGCTACTTAAGGCTTCTGAATAGCAGTCTTGTTAATTTCATTCTGTAGCTGCTGCTTGGGAAAGGTATGAACAGCAGCAAAGGCACTCAGTTGTCTGTAAATTCAGGAAGACAGCAACTACACTAGTTCATATCTGAAAGTTCATCTTCTACCAAAAGAGTTAGAAAAAGTTGGTTTTGGAGGCTGCTTAACCAAGAAGGAAATCTGGAGTAGCCGGTCTTGTTTTGTGTCATTTCTAAAAATGCTACCTTGGAAAGATGGCACTTCCAGGAATGGCAAATCATTCTATTGAAGAGGACTGCTGATGTTCAAAATCATGTCCACCTCTTGGTCAATAATTAATTAGACAGACAAAACACTGATTTATTTACCTGGACATAACTGTTTGGAGGTACACCAAATATAATGAGCTGACTCCTCACACGTTCATGTTGGGTTTGTTCAAACAAACTGGGGCTTCCTGCAAGGCCATTTGATTTGGGCCATCATTGCAATGCACGAGATTCAGTGTATGACCGCAGCCTACCTCTACTATGCTAGACAGGTGGGGACCAATTTAAAAATGCGTCTAGAAATAATGCATATAATTTTTCTTCTGGGCAGTATAAGGTATCTTCATAAATGTCTTAGTCTGCATGAACCAGCTTGTGCCACATGTCAAGTGGCACTGAAGAATGAATGGTAAACATTCCCCTATCATCATTTTAACTCTTACTGGTGGGATTGGACCCTGGTGACTTCTCATCCTGCGCAGCTGCAGGGTTGAAAATACTATCTTTACCAGTTTGCACTGATGCCACAAACTATCCATTCATAATACAGTTTACGGATTAATTTTTCCCTTTGGGCTTATGGTACTGTATAACTCCAGGGACCAAAGACAACAAAAACCCATGTGCAGAACGAAAAAGGGCCCCATAATAATTCAAAGAAGTGTGAGACTTTTGATAGATGGACCCATGGATTGGCCAAAGCTAAAAGCTCTGAACTGCACTTCTCTGAAGTTCAGAGTGTTTGGACCAAAGGTTTTGATTGGTCCATTATAATGAGAGATACTAAGCACAAATTTTAGATCTAGATGAGAACATTCTAAGAATCTGGAGGTCAGGGTATTTCAGCTGAAGTTTTGGTTTGAACCCATCTCTCCTAAGTGTGTATTTTAACAGCAAAAGGCCATGCAAATACAAGATTTCCATAAAATGAATTAATTTTAAATACCCAAGCCACAGAAGTAATTATTTTTAAAATTACATAAATAATCATCTTTTTATTCATTTTAATTTTTTTAAAACAAATTTACCTGGAATACTTGCAGGAGAAATTGGACCAGATCTCGATTGGTTGCTTCCAACAGGAGAGCCTACAGGGGAAGGCGATGGACCCCCTGGGATGCTGGAGAGATGTGGGGAGGCATGAGGGGAGAAAGGTGACTGTGCAGGATTACTCTGCTCCCCCTGGCTGCTTGTAGAACCTGATGCACTAACTGCTGAACTCAGTGTTGCTTCAGTTCCAGTGGGCAGGTCATCAATAGAGCCAGATAAATCCTGAGAGAGAAGAAGAAAAAATAGAGTAGCAGTAAGAACACATACTTAAGGTACAGCACCTGGAAGCTACAAGGGAGGTGAGGAACGATCTTCTCTTGGACAGGCGCCATTATTATTTTTAGAAGTTATCATGTAGAAGGATGATGACAGGCCCCGATCGCTGGTCTCATTAAAGACCCAATTGTGCTTTTTGCAATAGTAAGGAAGTTTGCTCTGGTTCTGTTGGTTATATTCCAATTTGTTTAACTACATTCTAGCAATCTAAAATCCCCCTCTAGTTTTAGCTGGATACACCATTCTTCACTTGTTTTCCTAAAATACTATACACTGTTGCTGTATATTGTTAAACAGCTGCTGTGTTTCATTTCAGATATGGCTGCATTTCCATTTGTGTACAAAGTTTTCCATATATAGTCAAACCTTGCTTATCTGAATGCTTGTTAACTAAAACTTTCAATCATCTGAAGGCTGGGTATGTCCCCAAAAGATTTAGATTCTTAGATTCCAAGGCCAGAAGGGACCACTGTGATCATGTAGTCTGACCTCCTGTATAACACAGGCCACAGAACTTCCCCAGATTAATTTCTATAGTGTATTGTATAGAAAAACATGTAATCTTGATTTCAAAATGGCCAGCAATGCAGACTTCACCATGACCCTTGGTAATTTGTTCCAATGATTAATTATTTCACCATTAAAAATGTATGCTTTTATTTTACACTGGATTTATCTAGCTTCAGCTTGCAGCCACTTGATCATGTTATACCATTCTCTACTTGATTGAAGAGCCCATTGTTAAATATTTGTTCCCCAGGTAGGCACTTAGACTGTAATAAAGTCACCCTTAATATTCTCTTTGTTAAGTTAAATAGATTGAGCTCCATGAGTCTATCACTATAGGCATGTTTTCCAATCCTTTTATCATTCCTGTGGCTCTTCTCTGAACCCTTTTCAGTTTATCAACATTATTCTTGAATTGTGGACACCAGAACTGGACACAATATACTAGCAGAGGTCGGACCAATGCCAAAATAACCTTCTGCTCCTACTCAAGATTTCCCTGTTTATGCATCCAAGGATCACATTAGCCCTTTCGGCCACACAGCTTCACACTGAAAGCCCAGCCACCACGACCCCCAAATTTTTTTCAGAGTCACTGCTTTCCAATCCTGTAAGTATGGCCTATGTTCTTTGCTCCTAAACACATACATTTATATTTGGTCATATTAAAACACATATTGTTTACTTGTGCTCAGCTTACTAAGTGATCCAAATCACTCTGTATCAGTGACCTGTCGTCTTCATTATTTACTACTCTGTCAATTTTTGTGTCATCTGCAAACTTTATCAGTGATGATGTTATGTTTTCCTTCAGGTCATTCATAAAAATGTTAAATACCATATGACCAAAAACCAATCGCTGTAGGACCCCATTAGAAACACATATGCTTGATGATGATTCCCTGTTTACAATTACTTTTGAGACCTATCAGCTATCCATCTTTTAATCCGTTTAATTTGTTTCATGTTAATTTTATATCATTCTAATTTTTTCATCAAATGTTATGCAGTACCATGTCAACTTACAGAAGTCTAAGTATATTGCATCAACACTACCACCTTTATCAATCAAATTTATAATCTCATCAGAAAAAGGTATCTCGTTTGACAGGATCCATATTCTATAAACCCATGTTGATTGGCATTATTTGGATTACCTTCCCTTAAGTCTTTATTAATTAAGTTCCGTACAGTCACTCCATTATCTGGCCTGGGATCAATGTCAGATTGACAGGTTTATAATTACTTGCATTATCCTGTTTACACTTATTAAATATTGGCACAATATTAGCTTTCTTCAAGTCTTCTGGAACTTTCCCACTGTTCTAATATCAAGCAAGCTCCTCAGCCTGCTCTTTTAGAACTCTTGGAGGCAAGTTATCTGGTCCTGCTGATTTTAAAATGTCTAACTTTAGTAGCTGCTGCTTAATATTCTCCTGAGAGACTAGTGGAATGCAAAGAGTATTATCATATAATATGAATTCATCATCTTCCCCCCACCAAATAGAGAACTGAAATATTTATTGACCATTTCTGCCTTTTCTGCATTACTATTGATAATTCTATCATTTCCATCTAGTAATGGAACAAAATCACAGTTATGATTCTTTTTGTTTCTAATATTCTTAAAAAACTCTTTTGTTCTAGTCTGAATTCTGCTCGCCCTAGATTTCTTCTTGTGTCCTTTTGCTTCCCTTATACATTTTCTAAGGTTTTAGCTTCTGATTTATATTTACTGCTGTCAACTTCCCCCTTCTTCTATTTACACACACACACACACACACACACACACACACACACACACACACACACACCTTATATATATATATAAAAACTTTTTGCAGCTGTCTTTACTTCCCCCTTTTAACCAGGTCAGTTTTTTAACCAATACAGCCTTCTCCCTCAATTGTGGTTTCTAGTAAAGTGTTTGTAAACAATTCCCAATTATCTTTAACATTTTTCTGATTAAATTCTTCCTCCAGGCTGATATGGCTCATAAATGTATTCAGCTCTATGAAACTGGCCCTTTTACAGCAGCAGGCATATATTACTGGTCTGGACTTCGCTCTGTTTGCACATTATAAATGTGATCAAGTCATGATCACTTTTACTTAAGCTACCAATTTAACCAAGGAGTTACTTGGTTCTAGTTATTTGTTAAATGTTTAGTTATTTGGTAAATATAAAATAACTAAAAATGTTGCAACAAAGCAGAGGCATATTCCATAATTTTTCAGTGGAAGTGGGAGATCACAAAAGTCCAGTAACCTTCTGTTGGAGGAAGCCCTTATGTAAACATTCACACTTAACAGACACTGAGAAAACCCAGATATTGCAAAATAATGTGAATTTTTACACAATGACAAATACTATAAGGTTATGAGGTACATGTTAGGAGGCAAGCTGATACTATTAGCTAAGTAAGGTGGAAATAAAAGAGATCACTCGTTCACACATAAAATAGGTCAAGTGTATATCATCTCATGACCTCAAAGTCTTCAACAGATCAAATAATTGGGAGGACCGAGCATTTCCCCATTTAGTTCTAATTTTGTTCACTTTACTCATGAGTAATAACACTGAAGCCAACATGATTAGTCACATGATTAAGATGTGCTCTGTTGATGTTGAGGAAGGGACAAATGATTAATCTATAAACATCAGCCAAATTTTTAATAAGGAAGAACAACTCAACAATATTTTTGTTGAAATTACCACACTGTGGAGCAGAATACAAAGGAGTATCCTTAAAAGTAACAACTTTGCCATCATCTACTTGCCCTCTTACAAAAGACTCACCCCCCTAAAAAAATAGCATTTTTTTAAAACTATAATTCACTTCCAAGTTGTAAGAGCTTAAGTACAAAATAAGCATCTTAAACACTCAATCAGTACAAAAAACATCCAAGATGCTGGACTTGATCTTCCTGGCATATAATGAAGACTACTGTCTGTGCCTGATCCTCCATTTTTGCTCCAAATTAGCTCCCAACATGAAATTTTGTCAACTTTCTTTCCAAATTCTAATAAGGACAACTTTGCACCAGTGATATTCATGCTTCTTCCTGTGAGCACAAAATTGTAGGTGTAATTCATTGTGCATTTTAAAATCGGAATCCAGTTTGATAATCTGATCCTGTATGTCAACTCTAAACTGATTTTATAGTTGCAATCCCGAACCCCTAAACACAGCGGTGTAATAGTGTAATGGGCAATAAACTGTTTTTGTTTTGTCTGCTCTAAAAACTATTAATGTCTGTACAATGTATAAGTAAGTAATGAATGTATTTCATATAGTATGGAGTAATTATAGATATTTTTAAACAGGAGTATATTTGACAAACAGGTAAGTAATTACTGCTTTTCCATGTATAATATAGTGTACCCTTAAACAGAAAGCAAATGATTACTGTCGTAATGTGTAACAAATGTAGCAGAAACTGCTGATAAAACAAATGCTGCTGAAAAGTATATAATAAAAACTGAAAACAGAATCTAGCAGAATAGAGGCAGTTCACAATTAATACTGATCCTGTGTACCCAAGGGATACAAGATATATACATACACAACTCTGTATTTAGAGTGGCCATTCTGCTCAGACAACAGCTCAGACTTGATAACATTTTTTGGACTGAAGATCACTTGTTTCATGAAGCCAAATGGAGTTTGGCAAAAAAAAAAAAAAAAAAGGTATTACTCGGGTAATACTGTGCATGATAAAATGTTCTGTAGTTCAGGGATCAAGGCAAAACTCGAGAATTCACCATAATATCACCATTTATCTTTGGCTTGCTGAGTGTGCATGTGTAGGGGGAAGAAGGCGGAGGACACGAGTGAAGTTCATTTTTTCCATCAGGTCGCATTACGACTTCTCATTCTGTTAATCCCCCATGGGGGAGGAGGGAGTGACAAGTCCCAGGCATTTCCTCAAGTGCATGCCTTCAAGGGATTTCCTCACAAACCTGATTCAGCTCATTCATAAAAGCAAAGGGGGATCACGTGATGCCACTTTGCTTAAAGAGCTAAACTATGTCCAAAAAGAGAGAGAGCGCATGCGCAAACAGACAGGCTTCAATTGCACGGCACACTACTTCAGCCTGGCCTGTCTGACCCCCAACTCCAGAAAACCATTGATTCACACCCACTGAACAAACAGCACATGCACACCTCACAATTCATTTAGCCACACTGTCAGGGATGTTATCATAGCAACAATGCGTGTCTTGCCAAGCAAGAAAACAGATAAATATGTAAGCTTTCTCAAAAGAGTGAATAGACTTAAATTATTCACAGGGCTGTCCAGGATACAGTGGGCAAAGAGGGAACACAAGTCAACCAACCGTACTTCATTAATTTGCCATGGAGTTGCCTGTGATTTGTTTCTTTTGATTAGATGATTGCTTTTTAAAGAAATATACACATAATATATATACCTTGTGACTTTCCTCTTCTCCCCCAAATTACATGCAAGAGTAGGTGCAGCCTTGTTACAAATAAAAAAGGTACTTGAGGAAATTACATAAAGAAGAGAATGCATGCAGTATGCAAACAGAGCAGAGGTCATCGTCTTGTTCTCATGTCAGCAGCATTTCAAATGCTTGCTGTTCCTCCAACTAACAGAACAGTAATGAAGTAATATGTAATTTCCACATTACAGGCATTTATATACACATTATGTGCACACATACATTTTTATATGTCAATTATATAAATACACACGCACACATACACACACACTTAACTTATCCATATGCAAATCTATTTTAAAACCTTCTAATAAGAGAAGTACCACAGTGGTTTAAGCACGCCTAGTTAACAAAGAAGCTCTGTAACTAATACTTCTCCAGAGGACAATTTAGTCAGCAGGGCACCAACTCTATTCTTCTTTTATAAGTACTATCAGATCTATGATGCCTGTAAAGAACAGAGAGACCTTACTTATTGCATCTCATTCAAACCAAGGCACCTTCAAGCTACAGTGGTTCCATTTATCTTGTTGGAAAGCTGGCAGGTTAGGTAATTGCAGGGATTCTTTTAAGGGGCTGAGGTCCCCATACCCCCCCAAGGCATGCCTTAAATTCTACCTCTTTTTCAGAGACTTCATCTGTAAGATTCTTATTTCCTGGAATAAAGCACAGCAAACCTACTCTTGCCAAAAATATTTTGCTATAAAGGTTTGTTTCTTGCAGAATAATCTTATTAGTGTTATCTAGAATTTACTTTAGTTTTAGAATGCGGTGCCAGGTCTAAAGAAAAATAAGGGATGAAATACAATTTTCTATATCTTGTGCTACCGAATCATGCCAAAATGCTACACTATCTATGTCTGTATCTATATTATTCAGGACATTCCAACCAGTTCTCAAAGTTTGTTTCTAGATAAAACTTGATTATACTCCAAGCTGCCCGTGTAGGATTTATACCTCTTAGGTAAGTGTGTTATCTATGGCCATCTTCCTTTTTCTCCTCGTCTTCCACCTATGCACAACCTTTATTTTTGTCCATGTGACAAGTACAAGTGCTAAAATGAACAGAATCACATTGTGTTTAGGATTATTATGTTATACTTTCCTGGTGGTACAATCTTAACAGACTTTGACAGGAGAGCCATTCTTGATTCCGATCCACAATTTAACACAGCCAACAGGGGAAGGTGTAGGAAGTATACTGCTCATATAGAGTCGGGAAACCTTAGGTTACTCATCAGTGAAGCACAGGGGAAACAACAAAACACACAAACACGCATATGTTATATAATAATCCAACTCATTCAAGGAATATTCACAGAACCAAAAACATATAAAAATCCAACAACAAAAGTGAGAATGCAATAATTTGGTAATAATTCTGGAAGCAAGCAAGAGTCTAAATACGATTAGTTTGATGGCATTAGGACATTCACGACTCACTAAAAACATATCTCAGAGGGTATGTCTATGTTGCAGTTAAACAGCCGCAGCTGGCCCATGTCAGATGACTCAGGCTCAGGCTGTGGGGCTGTAAAATTGCAGTGTAGGCTTTTGGGTTCAGACTGGACTGAAACGCTGAAGCTGCAGTTAATAAATTGAGACCTTCTCACAGTTTTTTAGTAATATTAAAGATGGTATTGCTAAAAATGATAGAATCCTACATAATACAACCCCTCTCAACAATTTAAAAAGTAAAATCACATTACACACAGACACACACACACGTAATATATAAAATATATGTAAATACCAATCCATATATAACATGTACAAATAGATACTCAAATTTCACTATTGTTTAGGAACTACAGGGGATTACGAACAATATGCTCTATAATTGAGATTAACTTTGAGTCAATGATTTGGCTGACAAATACACAAAGAAAAAAGCCACAATAGCTCTGTTTAAATTTCAAGATATTTGTAAGACCTCTTTTCACCACAAAGCAGCCTATAATACTGTCTTTGAAGAAGTCTTCCAAAGGCCCCGCTGGTCACATTGTCTAGACAGCAAGTGAGCTAACAGCTTCACATTTCCTGTGCAACTGGAAAAATACACAGGCACAGGAATGATGGAGGCTATGAGGAAAAACCTTTCATGTACTAATGCTAGTTCACAGAGCAGGTATCTTCTTTCCAAACTATATATGTTGTAATCCTTATCCAATCATGCCAAAAATACCCCCAGTACATCCCCTAAAATCTTTTGTGACGAAACACAGAATACCTCCTACCCGCACCTCCCCAATCATCATAAACCAGAGGAACAAAATGAACTAACCTATATCTTTAAAAGTGAGGCTGCTATAATCCCTTTGTGCAAGTGGCTTTCAATATTATCAGTGAGGCCTCCTTGCCCAAGTAACATTTTCATGGCCAAAACACAAGGAAGCTTATATAAGGTTCATTTGAGGCAAAGTAGCCACGATCATTTCCACTATAAATACTTTCCTTGGGAAAACCCTAGGGGTATGTCTACACTGCGGGCGCTGTGTCGGGCTCCACGGATCAATGCCGTGGGATCGATTGAGCAGGCAGTGGAGACCCGCACAATCGATCCCAGAAGTGCTCTCCGGTTGAAGCAGTAAATCTACTCCTCGCCCCTCAAAAAGAGTAACGCTGCGTCGATTGGAAGGTGTTTCCTGTTGGCGCAGAGCAGTGGAGACGCCGCAGTAAGGGAACATTAGTAAGTCATCGGGAGATACGCAAGTTTCAGTATGTAGCTTGCATATTTCCTGTCGACAACGCTGGCAGTGTAGACCAGGCCTGAATCTCTGGCAGTAAGCCTGATTCATCAACCTTCTGCCTCAGAACATTCTGCTGTGATAGGGAATTTGTTCTCTACTAAATTCATGTACAGGATAAACCTGAGATTTGCTAAATTAATATTTGGTAAAAGACACTCTTCACATATGGTTAGCCATGGTACACCAGACATTTTCATTTCATTCTACTTATTACACATTCATTCTTATTTTTAACTGTTAAAACTGTACCTGTACACACTAAGCTATTCATCAAAGCTTCTAAACAGAAGTAGCTCTAAGTTCTAGGTGCAAAATTTTAGCTTCTTGCACTAAATTTAGTGACAGTAAATGAAGTGGTATGAAATATTGCCATTTGCTAGGGAAATCCATTTCCTTCATTCTATAAACCTCAGGGGTTTCCTAACCCACCCCAACTACTGAACTGTACTCTCAGGCATCCTACTTTGCTCTTGTAGGGTCAAATACTATTTTTGAAAAGTTATGCAGAATAGGTCTCCAAAAGTGCAGAATCATTTCCCCCCAAAGTCCAGTATTAACTTCAGCAAATGTGAGCAAATTCTTTTAAAAAAATAAATAAATAAAAAATGCTATGGCTCTTTTTTAGTCTTTTCAATTATCACAAATTTAAATGGCATTCTAGAACCCTCAGCCTCTAAGCAATTGACACTACCTATTTTAAAAAAAATACATAGATTTGCACCATACAAAATGAAGAGGGCAGGTAAACAGAGCCCTGCTAAGTCTGATCCATAGCAGTGCAGATGTTTCTGTTTAGAACTGATAATCCCCAGTTTTTGTGATATCAGCAGTGGCTATAACCTATGCAAAGTCTAAGTACATGCACTGGATTCAACTTCCAGATTAACAGGATGGACTCCCCCTTTACTAAGGGTGAAATCCTGGTACCACTGAAGTCCATGTGATTTTTATCACTGTCTTCAATGGAGCCAGGATTTCATCCAAGGTTTTCGCTTGATGCGAACATTGCCAGTCAGTAAACAAAGGGATTCTAAACCAATTAACTGCAAAGTCAGACCAAAACTATAGTTCATATTGATTTCCAAACATGGGTCCTGAACTTGCAATCTGATCCGCACAGGTAGACCGCCTGTGCCTGTGTAGAGCCCTCATGACGCCAACTGTACTCTGCATAGCCCTAAGGGAAGCCAACATATATCTGATTGCAGGATTGGGGCCACAGTTTGGAGGAAAATAAGTTTTCACTGGCCCATCCTGCCTAGAGCAGTGGCCAATTCCTGATTCTTCAAAGAAAAATAAGCCTTCTATAGTACACCTGATTATTGTGCAAAAGTTTTGTATTTGTAAGATGTCTTATTTTATAAATATTTTTAATAATTCTGGTTCAATATATTTAGGTGAACAGGAAAAAAACTTCAATGGTAGTAAATTCACTGTGATTCCTATTTGCAGATGAATCTGAACCATTGCTGCTCAAGCCTCTAGATTTTACGATTCAAAAGAGTAATTTATCTCCTAGAATTTACTTCTCGCAAATTCCTCAGCGTCATGAGGACTATTTGAAATATATGTTGGCAGGCTGTTCTTTTTCAACCTTTTTTAAATGGGGTAAAATATTACTGCTGTTCATACCTGTGATTTCTGCAAATTTAAAAACATGAAAAAAATTGTTTGACCAATTTCATAATAATCAAATACAATTTGATACACCAATATCTAGCCCACTAACCACAAGTCGGGAAAAACAAGAGGCTGCGGGAATGAATGCAACGATTTTGTAATTTCAACAATTCGCACTGGTCAACAAGGTAGTTCTACATGATTGTGTTGACAACCGATTGATGGGGAAGAGAGCTTTATGACAATCAAAACTACTAAAATTACATTATAGTTTTAAAAAAAACACATGGAAATATGGCCAACTGTACACCTCAGTGATGATATTTAGTACCACTCATTATGTGATTCATAATTATTTGATAGTTAAACAGAAGGGGACTCCTGAAGTTTCCAGGTGCATATAGAAGCTCTCCTACTGGCATAAAAGTTGATACTTTACAAACATCAACCTGATGAAATGATAAAATACTAATGATCCACTGTTCTCAAAACAAATTAACAAATTCTAACAAGAACTGTATTTTAGGGTTTTGTCTTCCAACTGCACTTTTTGATACTGAAAGTAAACAATAATTCTTTAGAGCAGAAAAACAACACCACAATATCTCTCAACGTACAAACTTTACTGTTTATCTCCAAACTGTGCTTAGCACGTAGAAATTCTGAAAATAAAATTTGAAAACAAAATGCCACAAACCCTTAGGAACCATTTGTTTTTCTAGTACTGCAGCAATGAAATATTCTCAACCAGCAAGTCCTGTAGCAATAGCAAATAAATTAGCAGCATTTTTAAAAAACAAATTGCCCCGAATCCACTTGGAAGACAGAAAAGTTGTATTTGTACAAGAGCCATCTACTAAAACTTAGTTGTTTTTACACTATTTTTCACTCACAATTTTCTCAGTGTTGCCCTCTCTCCACAAACACAGACCATTTATAATAGATAAAATCCCTTCCATTAAAGATAAGTTTAGCACAATATAATTTTTTTTCAAACCACATTCAACATTTTAGAAGTTTTTCTGAGAGTGCTTATCAGCTGTCCCAAGCTCAGAAAAGTCTCTTCAGAGGGGAAGGCTCATCCATCTCTTCAGAGAATCCAAAAGAGAGGGGAAGGTAACTTTTCACAATGGAGGTATATATGGAAGGAAGACTTATTCTCCTTAAAGTGTTTTGGCAAGCTAAGAAATTCAAGATCTGGGGAGAACCCTGTTTAAGAAGTAAAGGGGGACTTCACAAACTTCCCAAGAACAATGGTGGGTATAAGAAATTCAAGAGCACCCTTCTTTGCAGCTAGTTGGGATAGCAGCCATCTCTCTAGTCCATGCTGGTCATTTCTCTCCCAGGGAAGAAGCAAACCAGTCTGCAATGCCACACAGCAGAAGGGCTGAGTGGGTGGGGAAAGCTGCATTATTCTGTATCTTCTCAACTGCTAATGGAATTATCTTACAGGCCACCATCTTGCAGTAAGCTTTTAGATCAGATGCTCATGGAAGAACTCAAGCAGCTGCTGGCCAATCCAAGCTTCTCTTTTCTGCTTTCATTTCTGCCTTGAGAGTACATGGAACATGGCATCACAAAACTTGTTGGAAAAGTAAGAACATAAGAATGGCCATATTGGCTCAGACCAATGGTCCCTCTAGTCCAGTATCCCGTCTCTAACAGTAATCAATGCCAGATACTTCAAAGGGAATGAACAGAACAGGGCAAGTATCAAGTGATCAATCTCCTGTCGTCCAGTCCCAGCTTCTGACAGTTGGAGTTTTAGGGACACGCAGAGCAAGAGACTGCATCCCTGACCACATTGGTTAATAGCCATTGATTGACCTATCCTCCATGAATTTATCTAGTTCTTTTTTGAACCCAGCCTTTCAGCCTTTATGACATCCCCTGGCAACAAGTTCCACAGGTTGACTGTATGTTATGTTAAGAAGTACTTGCTGCTTATTAATTTCATTGATTGACCACTGGTTCTTGTGTTACGTGAAGGTGTAAATAACACTTCTCTATTCGCTTTCTCCATACAACTCATGATTTTATAGACCCCTATCATATCTAAGATGAACAGTTCCAGCCTTCTTAATCTCTCCATATATGGAAGCTGTTCCATACACCCAATCATTTTCGTTGCCCTTCTCTGCACCTTTTCCATGTCTAATATATATATTTTTTGAGATAGGATGACCAGAAATGCATGCAGTATTCAAAGTATGGGCATACCATGGATTTATATAATGGCATTATGATATGTTCTGTTTTATCTATCCCTTTCCTCATGGTTCCTAATGTTCTGTTAGCTTTTTTTTGACTACTGCTGCACATTGAGCAGATGTTTTCAGAGAACTATCATAACAACTTCAAGATCTCTTTCTTAAGTAGTAATAGCTAATTTAGAATCCATCATTTTGTATGTATAGTTGAGATTAGGTTTTCTAATGTGCATCACATTCGAATGTCATTGGCCATTTTGTTGCCCAATCACCCAGTTTTGTGAGATTCCTTTGTAACTCTTTGCAGTCTGCTTTAGACTTATCTATCTTGAGTAATTTTGTATCATTTGCAAATTTTGCCACCTCATTGTGCATCCTCTTTTCCAAATAATTTATGAATATGTTGAACAGCACTGGTCCCAGTCCAGATCCATGGCGGATCCCGCTATTTTCCTTTCCCACTGTGAAAACTGACCATTTATTCCTACTCGTTTCCTGTCTTTTAACTAGTTACTGATCCATAAGAGGACAGTCCTTCTTATCATCCCATTACTTCTTACTTTGCTTAAGACCCTTTGGTGAAAGACCTTGTCAAAGGCATTCTGAAAGTCCAAGTACACTATACCCATTGGATCACCCTTGTCCACATGCTTGTGGAGACCCTCAAAGAATTCTAACGGATTGGTAAGGTGTGATTTTCCTTTACAAAAGCAGTGTTGACCCCAGCATATTGTGTTTATCCATTTATTTGGTAATTTTGTTCTTTACTATAGTTTCAACCATTTTGCCTGATACTTATGTGAAGCTTATGAGCCTGTAATTGCTGGGATCGCCTCTCGAGCCTTTTTAAACATTAGCGTTACATTAACTATCTGCCAGTCATCTGGTACAGCGGCTGATTTAAGCAAAAGATTACATACCAGAGTTAGTAGTTCTGCAGTTTCATATTTGAGTTACTTCCAAATTCTTGAGTGAATACAAATTCATAACAGTTAATAATGATATAAACCAGGAAATTAAAGAAGACTGGGGGGAGGTCACCAAGAGAAGGGTAAAAGAGAATACAGCCAAAAGGACAGGAGAGAGAAAATGAAGAGAGACCAGACTGTATGAGGGAATGACATGGGAAGACATGGGGTGAAGGACGTCAACCAAAGGTTGTTTTTTCTCCTTTTATTCTAATTAATATCATTTTAATGGTTGTTGCACTTACAGCACACGCAACCATAATGCCACCAAAGGTCCTGAGATTTTGGAGACTATCCTGAGGGCCTGAGAAATACTCTAAAACCCTGAGTCTCGGGCCAAAAGTCTGAGGAAGGTGTGGCCCAGTGTAGAACTGGCCTCTTCTGCTGCCTGTCTCTTCTGCTTCAGAGTAACAGAAAATGAAAAGTGATCAAATACATATTTTACAGTGTTAAGACTTGAATATCTTTCCATCTGTGCTTCTCTGAACATTCCATAATATATTTAGGAGTAGTGAGGCAAGCTGGTATAAGACAGTAGCCTTGCAATACCATCTAATTAGGAGATTCCAATTTGTGGGATAGAAAAACACAGATAAAATTGGCTGACCAATTCCTGAAAACAAATCTCCCAGTCCAATAGTAAATCAAAGAGGTCAAGTGCTCTGATACCCAAGAACTATAGCTGACCCATGTTAGGGGACAGAAGCCATTGGTGAACTTGTATCTATACTCCCAGGGATTAAATATTCTCTCTCCATTGAATTTGTGTGTTTTGTATGTTGGTGCCTTTGTAAAGGGGCACTAACAAATCTCTCTCTTCTTAGTATTGCTCCAGTATGTTGCGTCACTTATTCTACAATTTGATAAAATAAACCAACAATCCATCAGATTCACAGAACACTTTACAGTGATAGGAGCTCCAGTGACTTGCTCAACCCATCTTTGGGGTGTCAGCAATGGTGATGTTAAGGAGACAAGTCAGATTCAGGATGAATACCAGTGAAGGTACTGGTGCCATGGTTGCTCACTAGAGAGGTGAATTTAGCCAGAATGAATGGAGCATGTTGAGAAAGAATGTGTATACTGGGACTAATCTTGCAATGGAAATACACACACACAAATGTCATTAATTTCAATACGAACTGAATCAGAAGGCATGATATGGGCCCACCTTTTGCTGCTGATTTGGGTTTTTTTTTAAAGTTGCCATCTTCAACTCTTGTTTTGTATGGAGACATTAGAGGAAAAAATATGCTAGAAAAGTAACAGGAGGAGGATAGTTTTAGATAGACATCCTTTCCAGGAAACTGAGTAAGCAAAAATGTACCAGAGAATGATATAAAAACAGTGATAATTAGCACACTGCCACTCTCCTCATACACTGAGTGATAGAGAGGGGCAAGGGAATGATGGTGGCTGCAACACCACTGCAAGGTTCACAATTTTTCTTGATTGTCACAGCAGAATCAGCCCTAAATCTTAAATGAATGGCTGCTATCAATTAACATTCGTGCTTTTATCTTCAAGCAAAATTTCCCCCTTCTTTGTTTTTCTTTCATTTTTCTGCATCTGACATGTGATCCCAATTGAGTGTGCAGTTGAATAACTGACAAAGTGCAAACAACCAAGGGCTGAGATAGTTTTAATTAAGCTCTGCCTCAAACACACACACTCTTCTACTTTCTGATGTTAAAAGGAGTTATGGGGCACTAACAGCAAAGTCAAAGTATTATGCTTCAAAAGCTGCTCATTCAGACCCTTCCAACCTTTCATTATTAAATAAACTGGAGAAAGAGCGAGTGAGAAATCAAAAACACAATAATAGGAGCAGAAAATAAACTTTCAGATCTCTTCACTTAAATGGCAAATAGTGCCAGCTACCTTAATCAACCAGAATTCTGAAACATGTCTCCATATAACAAATATTCATTTCTTCAGGACTGTCTGGGATAGAATATTGTATACAATCATTTAGCTACAAGGACCATTTGGTACTTTGATATGATATGGTTACAGTGAATTTGTGTAAAATTCATAAGCCTTTGACATCCCTATGTATGTTTTAAATGGTTTCTGAAATCCTATAGAAGTGTCTCAGTGCTAAGATTTTAAACAGCATCTTGATTAACTAGTAGAAGGGTTGTTTTGTGATGCTTCCTTTAATCACTTATACCTTTAAAAAAATCAAAAAAAGGCAATGGTCACAAAAAGACCACCTTTAAAAATGCAGAGTGTGCTCTTCCCCATCACATTGTACAAACTCTACGTGGATAAAATGATGGCAGCAGCCTGGAGGAAATATTCAGAATTATAACAGAAATTATGTCTGCCCTGTCACTGAGGGTGTTCACCTAACTCTGTCCAATAGCTTCAAAGTTTACATGTGCTCTTTGATCCCAATTAGAGAGAGGAAAGCAGAAATACAGATTCACAGCTGAAGCACATTAAGCTAAAAAGAATATACAATACACAGAAGTAAAAATACAGCATTCAAATAATGTTCCGAATTTTAATACATAAATAGAGTATCATGAGGAAAAAATGTTCAGTGATGAATAGGCAAACCAACCTCTTGTTTGTCTTTGAGTGCCCCTAGTGTAATGGGACTCTAGAAAGTTGCAGCTGTTTCTTTTTATCATGAAGAAATGAAATCATCCCAAACTCTTCAAGATAATGTTTCCAATGAGCTTGTGTCTCTAAACTTTATCTTGGCTTGGGGTCAGGGGACTGGGTAAAGGGGGAGTACTCAACTATACTACAATGAAAGATTAATAATTATGCCCTGAGAGAAAACAATGGTGTTTCAGTATAGAATATTTGCAAGTGTAGAAGAAGAAAACACTGTATTCAGCCAATCCTATTAAAGTTGTACTGTATTTCATGACCTAGGTGCTAGTACTTGGTATACAGTAGTTTTATAAAGGTGTTATCTAAGTGACTGTACTGGCCCCTTGATGGTCTGTCAGGTTGAAGGAGTTAGATCTGTACAAATAAGGCACAATTTCTCTATTGTTGTCCATCCCTCTCTTTATGGTACTTGCCTTGTGACTACAAAAAGCTCTGATTGTGGAACCATCAAACCAAACTTTGTCACCATCAGACTCCCTGAGTTAGTCAATGGATAAGATTATAAAAAAGATCAAGTATGATGCGGGACTCCCCCATTTCCCCCAAAACTCTGAAGGGTGCTTTTCAAAATAAACAAGCATGTTCAGGTAACAAACAGACTTATACATTAAGTAAAGGAGTAAATAATGAACTAAGTATGTAAAAACTGTAACAATCATGCCAATCTGTTACGAGCTGAACCATTGCCAGTTAGTGGGCCTCAGGGCTCCATAGGATTTCTCAGCACAGTGCCAAACTCTAGCAATATTGTTATGGTTAGAAAGGAATTTCTCACAAGAGCTAACAAAGGCAGAAGGTCATAAACAAACACAGCAGGATTGCCTTGTCAGTTCTCATTATTAGCGCTGTGGGCACTTGCTTTTTTATGGGCTGCTCACAGGTTCATTTAAGTGTAAGAGCTCCTCCTCAGAATTTCACATGTTCATAAATAAAGAAAATGTTTCTTAACTCAGGAAAGAAAAACACATGTAAAAAAACCTACACGCACACACATGCACACACCCCAGACTGATTGAATGCTTGGGCAAAGCTAGCCCAGAACTGTAACAGCCTTTTACCCAGGCTTCATTATCTCTCTCACAGGCCTCTGTCGGACTTGAGCCATAATGAACAAGAAACTTTACTTTCTTACTATAACAACAGTCAACAGAATTACATCTGGGCAGGAAATGAAGCTGAGCTTCCAAACTGATCCTGACGTGTGTTATAATACCAGGAAAGCACAGCTGTGTGATCATTACTGCAATTATAAAATGACATTTAGTGTTAACTTTCTTTTGTTGCAGGGTTTTAAAAAGGAGGGAGAGGAAGGTACCAAAAGTATTGGGCTATATCGGTAGGAGAGAGGAGGCAGAAAGTCTTGAAGCCACAGGTACCAACCATTTAGCTACTGAAGGAGATGTGAAAAAAAACTAAGTGGACACGCCTTTCCATTTGCAGCAAAGAAGAGGTTTAGGGAAGGCTAGAGACATCCCTCACACAAAAGAAAGCAGTGATCTGGTAAGCTTAATGTGATGTATTTGCATTGATTTCAGGCTGGGTGGAGATATTTCCCAGAAAATTAGATCAAAATCAGAGACAAGCAACAGAATTTTATTTAGCTTTACTCACTATGCTGGAGTAGAGCTGTAAGGATTTAGAGAAACATCACAAGCCCATGAACTTAGAGAAAGCACCATTAAAATAATTTTAGTTTTAAAAGGAACTGATAGACTTGATTTCAGTCATCACTGATTCATGGGTTGGAATACAGCCACAGTTTATTAATATTCCCTACTATACCATGGGAACTTAAGTGAGGCAACAGGAAGGATGTTGCTCAATCACACTGCATTCTAACAAACGAGAAGAGGTAAAGAACACACACACTTGTTAGAATGACATACACATCCCCCTCCTGTGAATGTTATATAACACTCTATACTGAATTGCTTATTTTCTCTGGACAGCCTTATTAAAAGGCCTACTGCTTAACCTGCATTATCACTGCTATAATCTGGGTATCCTCTTCTAAATTTCTAGTCTTTTAAAATACAAATTTTATTGACTTCCAAGAAAAATTTCAAACAACAAATACAGACATGGTTTGTGACGGGCCTACACAAAACCAATGTGCATTTTAGCCAGTCATCTCCCAGCCAAGGAAGTTAGGATGTTAGAAGTGACGTGTTAAAATGGGAATCATGTTCAGAAAATTGCTTCTCTCAATATTGCAGCCTTTCATTGAGCACTTCTCATTATTAACAGTATCAGAAACTGGAGCAGCACTTTCTGAGCGAAAATTCTCCGTATTTACTTTAAAGGGTGTCAAATCAGCCTACACATTCTAAGTGTTCAGACCAAGATTGTCCTTTAGTAAAAATACTCCTGGACTGCGCAGAAAGTGTGTTCTGAATATTGTATATTCTGAAGGCAAAGACAAATGCTGGACAGCAGTTAGAGTCAAGACAAGCCATACTTTCTATTCCAGAAACTGATACGCAAGGGGCTATTTTCAAAATTGCTTAGACTCTCAGGTAGACTTCTGCTAGTGAAGAAACCGGATGTTTTACAGAAGTAGAATTGTTTCTGCCACAGCAGCATTGTGTACTTCTCAGCTCCAGGTTGATTTTACAGGAAAGAGCTGCTGGAAGTGAATGAAACAGGAATTAAAGATAGAAAGGGACCAGCTAGAATCATTTGTCTTCCTACATCACCAGATTAGGTTTGGTCTAATCATAGGACTACCATAATGCCTCCTCTGGAGTACTGAAACTGAGCTCTCAGTTTATTTCTAGAGTCCTTTCTTTAATGTCTCTTATAGTATTTTCTCAATTCTCTGATTTCTGGCATTGGCTTATTAAACTTGTGCACTGCATCAGTCCTCACACTCAACTTCTTCATAGTGAGTTGACAATTAGTGCACCTGGATTCCTAATTGAAATAATGTAAACACACTTAGGCTATCTGCAGTGTGCACTGTACTCAATTTGGGCACACATCCTACAGCTGCAATAATAAACCAATTGATTATTTAGTTATATGCCAACAGTGTGCTCAGCACTGTACAGGCCCAAAAGAAGACTTCATCCTTGCTCAGAGAAGCTTACAATCAAAACAGACAGCATAATATGCCCTGGGAGACTCAAAGGAAGGTTCTGTTTTATAGCAATGGGTTTTTTCTTTTGGCTTCATAACCATACATTTTCTCTCTTCCACACTGATAAATAAACATAATTACAATAAAAACTCTCATATAAATAAAAGATTAATGTTCAAGCCACAAAACAAAGAGCCCATAATAAACAATTTTAAAGAATAAAGCGCTAACCTTTACATTCTTTTTGTTGCTTATCCACAGGATGCCCAAGAGTGAGATACAAGAGAACCAAATTGTGAAGACAGCCTGTTTTGTGAAATCACAACCCATGAAGTATATACCATCTGTGATCTAGCACGGTTCTCGTCAAATGATGGGTCCCTGTGCAGTTGAATATGATAGTTTCTCATTGAGTTCTGAGCTCCTGATATCTTTTTGATTTGTTTCCAATAACAAGTGTATGCATTTCTGAGAACAGGATACCAAAAAGGAAAATAGAACTTATATTTTGCCCTTTAAATTTTTTTGTAATATTGACCAGTGAATCACTTTGCAATGTGTTATCTTCACTGAACAAAATTTGTCCAGTTCTCTAGGAATGCTACTCAGCTGCTAATTTCAAATCCAGGATTGGGTTTCAACCTACTTTCTCCAGAGTATACATAGATGCTGGATCTAGGACTACTGGGGGTGCTGATACACCTCCTGGCTTGAAGTGGTTTCCATCATATACAGGGTTTACAGTTTGGTTCAATGGTTCTCAGCACCTGCACTATACAAAATGTTCCGGACCACAGAGTGCATATTTGTATTTATTCCTTTGTGTACTACAGAATGTTAAAAAAGCAAAGAAGCCTGAATACAGACAGACACTTCTTGTCCTGAAAATGCCTGTTGTATATATGAAGGGATGTGAACGTTAGTGAATTTGGTACTCAGAGATCAGTCAAATCCCAGATTTGTCAGAATAAATTAATTTCAAATTTAATTTTAAATAGATTGATTTTTAAATGGATCCTCAAAATGGATTTTTTTAAAATTTACTTATTTAAAATAATCAATTTTTATCTACTTTGTATAAAAAGTACTGTTTGGGGAAAGGTGGAGGCTGAGGTTGAAGAAAGGAGAGGGCTAGAATGGGATATACACATCCAGCATAAAAAGTGATGGAGATGTTTGCCTGTTGTAATATTTGACTCATCACTTTTTGACGGGAGAGAACAACAAGGGAAAGATTAAAAAGATAAAGAGTACAAACTATTCTAGGAAAAAAACAACAATTTTGTTTGATCCCCAAACTGGCACATTATTGTCAGAACTGTTGACTCTTGTAGAATTGTCAGTACATTAATTGCTGATTTTAAAATATATATATATATATATGTATATATATCATTAGTCTAAAGTAACCAACGCCAACTGGTCTGGGTATTTTATTTTTTAGACCAAAGTTAAGGAACTGTATTGTGTCCATGATCTATATTGGCTTGTACCTGCCCACTTCAACCTCCATGACACTTGACCTGCTTTCACAAAAGCAAGCAGTCCAATTTGAGCAGAAGTTCCTATGGGGAGGTAATGGTTTGACCCTTGATCCCCCCACCACAACTGTTCCAATTCTCTAATGATTTCCCTGCAGGGTTCATTTACAGTTTTGGGTCAAAGACCAACACATCTGCAAAGACAAGGCAACATAAGCAGTGCATGATGTATTTGAAAATAAGTGCATCATAAAGGAAGCCTCCATCAATTAGAGCTGGCCTTTGAATTCAAAATGAAAGGAAGCAAAGTGCAAATTGTATAGTATCCTGCATTCATGCTAGCAAACATACAGGCATGTTAGAGAAGAGATATTCTAGGACAGGTCCAGAACCACCAATGCGTCTAGCACAAACAGCACTGGTTCACTTTTAAAAGAGATAAAACAAAACTATCACTTTTAATAACAGGCAAGTTGATCATTTGATTCAGCATTTGATCTCAACAATTTCATTATTTCTGACCAATTTAGCTTACATACATCATGATTTTAAACAGGAAGGTTAAAACTGTCTCTCTAGAACCATGGGGAGAGAAGGGAAGAATGAGCCAGATTCTACTTCACTTTAACTTTTTTTATGTTGTGTCTTAATTTACCTTTACCATAAATGGTAAAAATGTCATTGAAAGGTGTTGTTTACCTCTCCTCCCTTAACACCCTTAATATATGCAACCTCTGATTTATTTTATTTTTTCTCCTAAAGTCTTAAACAAATTAATTACATTATATGATTTTAACTTGAAGTAGAAGCATTTGAAAGGTGGAGCTGGGCAGAAAATTTTCAAAACAGATGTTATGATGTTGTTTTCTCCCTACAGAAGAAAAATGAACTATTATTCCCTCTATCACCTTTGAATATGAGTATTAAAACATGAGCTCTATAACACAGTAATGTTTGATGAGATGCTGACTAGATGAAAAGTAGCATGTAGCAACCTTATACAAGGGATCAGATTACTCCACTAAGTCCAGTTCTAAGGACGTACTGTACCTGCAGGGCCACAGCAACCCTTAGACTGATGGTAGCCAAGGAGGTCTCTGGAATGGCTTCCTATAGCCCTGGCTTGCATCATTTGTGTTCTGATATACATAGTTCAGTTAAGGTTACAAAGTCATGAACTAAAGAAGGCAAAATATTCCCAGTTAAAAATCTCTTTTGGTTTTATTATTCTAAGTATGTAGCAGCAAGTTTAAAACTTGGAAGAAATCTTGTGGTGTAATAGTCTCCTCTACTTTCTACAACACCAATAAATAAATTATATTTCTAAGGTGTCTGCCCTGTTCATTTTCATAGAAAACTGTAAAACTGGTTATCTAGTAGTAAATTATCTCCAGTTTTTATTTGTAAATTATCTTCCTAGACCAAGATTTTCCAAAATGACTAGCGACTTCAGGTGCCCAACTGGAGACACCTGAAAAGGGCTTAATTTTCAGAAAGTGCTATACACCTTGCATCAAAATTAGTCCCTTTTATGATGTTTCAAGTTAGGCACCCAAAAATCACATCACTTTTGAAAATCTTGACCATATGAATGTGTGCGCATCTCTCTCATACAACACACACACAATGTGGGGGGAGGAGGGGGGGGGGGAAGGGAGAGAGAGAGAGAGAGAATATAAGCCTATCACTTGGTTGCCAAAAAGAGAAAAGAAAGAAGGCCAACAGTTTGATGTGACACTTAAATACTACATGTATGTGGCCTCCTCAGGCTGCAGCTAACCTAGATAAAATTATAATTAATGAAGCACAGACAGAGAAGTAAACAAAAACATGGTGATGATACCTTCTATTGCACCAAGAATATAGCACAATCCATTATTTGCTAAATTTGGGTGAGATAAAGAGGAGACAAAATAACTATGAAAATAATGTTTGATGTTCAGGCTTTGAAAACCGTCTTCTGTTACAAATACCAAATTTAAAAGCTACAAAACACCAGTGTCAAATCCCTCAGGATGGTAGCCTTGATATTCTCACAAATTACTTCACAATGTGTTTATTGTTTACTTTTTTCTATTTTGGCAAAGCTGAAAAGAGAGTAACAAACCCCTGAATCTAATTTAATTGATTTTGTATATGAGACCAGGCTAGGCTACAGTGGATTCCTGCTGCCAGCTACTTGCTATGTGATAGGAAAAGTTTGTTAATAAAAGACAAATTGATGTACTGGTGAATGACTTGAAAAACAATTTAATTGAATTTAAACCAGGTGACCGATCATCAGGGCTGCATTTGCTACTTCAGCTTACCTCCCTGTCTTTTCCACCCCCTTATTGTTTACAAGCTGCTGGAACATTTTATTACAACACCCCTCCTATCACAATACTTCCATTTTCACCATTACCTGTGCTTGGGTAGCCTACCACTTGAACACTTCATTTGAAGTGCTCTTAACTGGATTTTCTACAGAACAAAGCAGTTTTATACTTCCTGCTATAAAAAGAGAAAGCATTTTTATCTGATAGCTCTATTTTCAGTCCATCAATAGGCGATACAGATATGCTGCAACTGGCTGCCACCATGGAGAGGAAGTTTGTCCATTTGACCTCCTGAGGGTCAATCATATGATTATTTCTGCCTTTTATTTCGGGTGGGTGTGGTGGGGGGGGGATTAAGAAAAACAAAAACAAAAAACAACCCTAAACCTCGAACACTCTACCCAGTGTACAGAAAATGCTTTAACACAAAAGGCTTTTATTTTAGAGCAACAATATTGCAACTGAGAGCTGAATTAATCAGAGGACATGATTAAGCAAACACACATTCTCAGCTAGATAAGAGCCTAAATGGCAATAATTTCTTCAATTTCTTTCCCTACATTTACCACCATTTAAATTTAATTTTCTTATAAGGCAGTACAAGAGTGCATTGGATGACTGCATGAGATAGTTAGCCTGTCCTGCACTCCATGAGCCATGCAGTGCTAACAAAAGTCCCAACTCCTTTCATTAGGGTGTTCTGCTTAAAATCAATGACTATGTAACCCCAGGCTGTGGAACACCTTCACCCCTGCTTGACCACCGATATCATTGCTCACCTTGGCATTGACTTTACTGAGTCAAAGGATATGTTTATATACCCAGGTCTTCAGGGAACAGCGCATTATGGGTGCTACTTGAAACACCTAACAAATCTAACACACATTTGCTCTTAGTGCGCTTGACCAACAATAAACTAAAGGAATTTCCTCTGACCCGGAAAGATGGCCACATGGAAATATGGGATAATCAAGGACAGGGTAGCCATACGAAAACTCAACTTCTTCATGAACTTGTTGAGGTTTTGGAGGTCGAGGATAGGACAGAACCCTCCCTTGGCTTTCGGGATTAGGAAATACTGGGAGTAAAACTCCTTCCCTCAAAGATCCCGAGGGACCTCTTCCACTACTCTGACTTCTAGGAGCGCCTGCACCTCCTTCTGAAGGAGTTGCTCATGAGAGGGGTCCCTGAAGAGGGACAAAGAAGGGGACGGAGGGTAGGAGGGAGAAAATATCCCAGTTTCAGAGTGTGAAGAATTCACAGGTCCAATGTGATTTGGGACCACACTCTGTGAAAATGGGATAAATGGTGTGAAAACAATAAGGGTGGATCCAGGGAACTGAGTGTTATGTCATCCTCAGGCGTGACCTCAAAAGTTCTGTTTATCCCCTGAGGACTGTCTCAGTTGACCAGAGCTCCTGCTGGAAGAGGGATTTTGGGGCCTTCATCTATTACTGCTTCTACCCCTTTGGCGCTTGAATCCTGTCCGGATGAGCCCTAATAGAAGTGGGGCATGGGTTGTGATCTGAATGGTCTCCTCTACGGAGCAGGCATATGAAGCCCCAAGGATTTTAGAGTGGCTCAGGAGTCTTTTAGGCTGTGCAGCTTTTCATCAGTCTCAGAAGAAAAGAGGGCTGGCCCCTCAAATGGGAGGTCCTGGATGGTGACCTGCACTTCGTGTGGGATACCCAAAGCTTGGAGCCAAGAGCTCCGTCTCATTGCCACCCCCGATGACATCGCTCTCACAGCCGCACCCACACTGTCCAGAACCGCCTGAAATAAAGCTTTTGACCCTGCTTTACCTTCTTTAACTAGTCCCACAAACTGTGTCTCGGAGTCAGGAGGCAGTGAGTCTGCAAATTTTTCCAGAGACAGCCATGAGTTGAAGGCGTATCTACTCAGGATAGCCTGCTGGTTAGCTATCCAAAGTTCAAGCCCTCCGGTGGAATATACTTTCCTCCCGAAGAGGTCCAACTTCTTAGCCTCCTTTGCCTTCAGGGTGGGACCCTGTTGCCCTGGCATTCCCTCTCATTAGCGGCTGCCACTACAAGCGACCCTGGGGGCGGGTGTGTATAAAAGCACTCATACCCCTTAGAGGGAAGAAAGTATTTCCTCTCCACTCTTTTGGCCATTTGGGCCAGAGAGGTGGGTGTTTGCCAGAAGGCTGCAATGTTGTTCTTGCTTGGTCCTTGTTAGTTTAACATGGAGAATCACCTACTAGAGCAAATCCTACATCTAATGAACTTACTTACTAGGTAGTACATCTCCAGCAAGATGCTGGATGTGGTTTTTCCTCATACCCATCCTCACCCCCATCCCTCACATGCATACACACTCCCCTCCTCTCTTAAACAGAGATGGGAATAAAATAGTGAGTGTTTTTTCTTTTACTTTCACATCATGACTGTGGCTATACAATGAAAATATATATTTACATCACAGACATGTGCACTTTGGGCTGCTTTTTGTATGGGCTGATAGCTTGTCTTTATAGATGTGAACTTATCAGGGTTTTGCTTAGTGTAGGTATCCAGACAAGCAGTTGGCAGCAAGGTTTCTTTTGCACTAATTACATTCTTTTCCAAAAGTTCACCCTGCCTGGGTGTCCAGGTAATTGCAATTAAGGCAGGAATCTCGTAATTAGAAATTCAAGTGCCCTGCCAAGAACAATACACTTCCTCTTGACGTGCTGCCCAAAGAACTAATTCACTTGGAAAGGACAGAAGCTGATGTGAAGTGGCAGAGTAGATGTTGATTAAGCAACAACTACAGAAATAAATTCCCATCCCCCCCTAAAATCAAATTCATTACATCTCATTTAGGCTCCTGGATACTGTGTTTTATCACCTTTGAAGCACTGATTGATAGATAAATAAATAAATTTAAAAAGAGCAGAGGATCACGATTATCTAAACCCACAGTATTTTCTACTCATCAGCTAGCCTGGCCAGCAAAGAAGAGCAGGATTTTTTTTTTTAAAGTGAAAATAAAACTGTTAATACTCCCCTTCGCTCTCCTACCAAAATGCAAATTCTCATATCAATGACTCAGCTTCTGCTGCCTATGGACATTATTCAGCAAATCCCAAATTCCTGAACATTCTTGAAAGATTTATAACAAACCTCGATACAGAACAAGGAATACACAGACATGAATGTACAAAGTAAAACCACCCGCAAAAGAGAGTTCTAACTAGACACAGATAATATGTTGCCCAATGAATTCAGTATTTTTAAACATTTCCAACTAGATACATTGCTTGTTTTCTTCTTTTAACTTCTTGTGTTCCCATACATTTAACCTCCATGTCATACCTGTTCTTAACACACAACTTCCGAAAGAACAAAACAAATAGGCAGACCTTTCTAATTTCAGGTGGTGTCATATCCATACATGCTTTACACTGCTCATCCCACTCTGAGAACGCAAAAGACGATTCTTTCCCCTTTGAGTATGTCTACACTTGAATTTTTAATTGTGTTTTATGATGTATTAACTCACAAAACAGTAAATTCTAGAGCAGACACTACACAAACATTTCAACATCTCAAGATAGTAACAAGTAGCAACAAACACTGGTCACCAGTCTATACCAACATTTACAATCAATTTAATGAGACCTTAGTAAGTTTAAAGAGGAACTGAACATTTATATAGACAAGATGTCCAGTGTAAAGCTAATGCTAACAAAAATTTTCTCTGTGTTCCAGGTGTGCCAGCTTTCTCCACAGCACCATCTGTCTGTGAGGACAGGGCAGACTGGAATAGTAGGTGCACTACACACATTGTTCCCCCTCTCAGATAAAGAAATTAGCTGAGAAATGACTCAAAGGACAATACAACCTCAGGTGGCATAAGCTTCTGCTTGGAGAATCCCCATGCTGCGGAACCCCTTCTATTAGAATGCCCTGTCAGCGCAGCTCCTTCAGTGCCATGTTGACAAGGGATGAGAGAGAGCTACAGGAAGCCAGGAGGCAAAGTGAATAAGAAGCTCTTTGCATGGATCTTGGGAGAATCCATAGATTGTGGGATTCAGCCTCCTCCTGCCAATTCCACAGGCTGGGCGAACAAACTCTACCCCCTAAACCCGGATGGAACATTCTGGTGGTAACTCTGTGCAGTTTTCATCTCCCACTGGGTCTCCTATGGCTTTTCTGAAGGAGGGGACAATCTGGCCCGGTGTTTGGAACTAAATGTTGTAGCATTATGCCAGTTCCTGAAAGGCAGAAAGTGAAACTGACTAGTTTACTTTCATTCAGGGTGAATGTAGTACAAAAAGTGAACTAAGACGTTGTTGCAAATAAAATTTGATTTTTAAAAACTGTCCTTGTTAATAGTCTATGGTGTTATTTAAAAACAAAGATTTAAAAAAATATTATATATACATATATGACTTTAAATGTGATGGGGGTACTTTTAACACTATTAACTTTTAATTCAATCCCAACTACGTCTAAAAACTAGATTTCCATGTAACTGCATTCTTCAAAAAATCAGACAAGTCACAAATTGTTACCACTACTTAATTTTCTGAAATTACTTTCATTCTAGTTTGTTATTTTCATTATCCAGTGCATGTGATTATAAACAAATGTAAAAGGGTCAACACATAAAGAACAGGTTACTATCAAAAGTTCAATATGCATATTTCATACTGCTACAATTTCATCAGTATCTGGCCCTTGCTACGAAAATCTGTTTTTCTATAGGACTCCATTCTGCAAACATTTACACGTGCCTACCTTTAAACACACGAATGGCTCCCCTAGCTTTAATTGGACTATTAAAATTTAAGCATGCGCCTAAAAGTTTGAAGGATTTGGGCCCAAATCTCTGTTCTGTCTATAAAATACAAAATCCGGGGGGGGGGGGGGGAGAGGAGGAGGGGGAAGGAGGGAGGGAATATCTCTCTACCTGAAAATTAATATTAGTTACCTGTTCATACTGGATGAATCAAGAAAATGCTTTCTGGTATTGCACTCAATGTTTCCCAAATTGGTTTTTCTGGATAATACCACTTCTGCTTTTAAAGCAGTTATGTAGCACCACAGGGGAACTCAGTACCAGGAGCCAGGATTACTTAATACTCAGGAGTTCCTGGTTCTTTGTTCTATGCTCCGACCACTACAGCTTTTGATAAATTGACATAACTCGGACTGATCTAGGGATTACAAAGCAACACAAACATAACACACAAAATTCAAAATGAACTTCATAAACTGAGCCTAGAGCATGTTCCATAAAATGTATATAGAGCCCTGATGGGAAGCTATGAAAAGGAAAGGATGCTTTGAAATTGTCAAGATTTTTTTTGGTTGTTTAAAATATTATAAGATCAGTTCCCCCTTCTTTTAGTGTTTTTTTAAGGCTATAAAATTCACCAGATCTACCATGAACTGTTTCCTATTACTCTAGAGGGCTATGCAGATTCCTCAGATCATAGCCAGACATAACTATTGAAGGAACAAGCTGAGATCATCAAAACCTTATGACTGAAACACTAAAAACAAAAATAAAATGTACAGTTATCACCGCCCACCCCAGAATTACATCAAGTGCACAGTAAGAAAAGCCTACAGTAAGAAATTATCTCTCACACGCTGCAGCAAAGCCTCAGGAGCTAATAACAGAAGAAATAAAACTGCTGTTTTGATTGATAGATCCGTTAAAGATTCTTATCGCTTATTTCCAACATTGTCAGTCAAATATGTTACATCTTTTATCAGTCGCAAAATATAGTTATTTTTGACTAGACCAAAAGACATTTAAATTTAGAAACAAAAATTTATGCTCTAAGCCAAGCAGCAAATGAGAATAAATATTTTCCCACTGACTTATCAATGTATTAACTACAGATGGTAATGAAGAGTTAATTGATGTGAATTAGCATTGCATTTCTCTCTCTCTTTCTCTTTCCTACTGATCATAGACAAGGATTTTAGAGCTTTTCTATTTTGTAAAATTAATCTTGGATCCTGCAGTTATTGTAGGTAGGTTTTAGGGAAGAAAGGGCAGTGAAGATTCTCAGAAAGGTTGGCTTTCACAGCGTATTTTAAGACAGAAAATAACGGTATTGACAACATATCTTTTAATCAAAAATGTGAATGTTGAGAAAAGGGTGCCACACAGCATCGCTATATTGCCATATTAAAAATCAAACATTAATTACATTTTTCTAGGCTAGATTTTTTTCTTGTAATGAATACAGGATCTTACAAGTAGCAGGCTGATTTCACTGCAGCAACACATAGCAAGTTGTCTGGTGCTTCACATGATATAATGTGGAGGGCAGCCATGATGTTTTTCAGGGCAGTTGGCTCTGGAGAGCCTGGATAGAAATTAAGCATATAAACATTTTTATCACACAAATTGGCAGGAGAATTTAGGAGCAAATATAGTAGCTGGAACTGGTTTAACTCATTTTTTGAAAATGACTAGATTTCAGGTATGTTAAAACCATTCCTGCTGCCTCTACCCTGTCCACATTTAAGTTCCTCTTAAAGACCCACTTTTGCTGTGCTGCTTACACTGAAAGAAATCCTTGTATAAAAAAAATCCTTATTTGTTGTTGCCCCTTCCATAACCTTTATCTGTCCTTAGGTTTGGGAGCATGATTGTGTTGGGGTCCTTTGAACTAGACCTTAAAAACATTTTTCTGTCACCTCAACATGGACATTAAAGATTCTGTGGCACAGGGATTTGGCCTCGTGTCTTGAACTCAGCACTATTATGTAGTTTGCCGTGGGCCAAATGTCTCAGGAGAGGTGGCTGCATTAATCAGTGATGTCATACATCTGTAACTGCAAAGCAGTTTGGGTCTATCAGGATGAAGGCACTATATACATTACCTATATTACTACAATTATTATATTAAATTAACTTTCTTTTATATCAGCTTTAAAAAGATAGTTAACTAGGGATTTTAAAAAGTTTGTTTTATATAGTTGGCAGGATAAAGCTATAACATTAGAACATTACACCACTTCTTTCTTCAGAGATATGCAGGCTTGAGAGCTGCATCTCTTCAAGCAGTGGAAAGCTGCCAAAGTGCAACTAGGAGAACTTGCATTTTGAGAATGGAGCAGTCATTTTACAAAAATTATATTAACCAGCACAAAGCTCTATAAATTGCTCTATAAAAGCAGCAAACAGCCTTATAAATTGCTCATTTAAAACTAACAACAAAAAATAAATATCAAGTTAACAAAGAGCCACACAGCTGTAAAATAGGCTGCCAATCCCCTGAATATGGTGATGAAAAGCCATAAGGAAAACTTCAGTGCATTGCAAAAAACGTGAAAGCAAGGTGCCAATTACATTTAGTATATTTGGAGAAAGTGATCAGCTCAAGCAGAACCTACTTCAGTAACAGAGTATTGCATCCATCTAAAGTTGACATCCATTTCAACAGGCATGTTCTTCTAGAGAAATCCATTACCACTGAATAATCTGCTTGAGAGCTATTTCCTGATAAACTCCTGGACAAATCACAGTCTCATAGCAGTTGACTAGCTTGTGATAACAATGCTGGAGGGTCATTTCCCCCATTTTATAAAAATGCAGCCCCCAGTATCCACCTTGCTTTTTCCACCATGTCCTCCATTAAAGCTCAATACAATTTGAGATAACATTTCCCATATATCTGTATCTAACAGCCACTGGAAGCTTTAGAAACCCCACAACTTGCATGAGGCTTTAACCTGTGTGATACTTCTTCACCTGATTTAAGAGAGAATTACTATCTTGACTGCATTTTTTAATTAAAGGGAGGAACTCTCTGCTAACTGGATGCATCATAACCACACAAAATCCAAACAGAAAATCCTGAACACTAACCCATACCACACAAGGGTACGAAGGCAAAACTCCAAGTATTTTTATAAAACACGGGCAAAGGCTCATCTACTGACAACACAAACAGAAAGAATATCAAAAGGGAAAAATTACTATGTAGCTTCCATTATTTTTGCTAAGTAATTTCTTTTTTAAAAAGAGATACAGTTCATAATGACCTTCCCACCCAAAGGGTAAGAGCTTTGTCATTTGTGAGTTATTTGTATACTCCTGCTAATTTTATTGTTACATTACCCCAATTATTATGAATATTCATTTTATCTCACCTATGTCCTTATGCACTTATTAATTGCTTAGATACACATGCACTCAGGAAAAAATATAAAACCACCTATAAAAATCTACCTCAGATTTATACAAACAAAACACAGAATTTAACAGTGGTGCATTAGTCTTTAGAAATAACATTTCAGTATATTTGAATTGCCACTGAAAAGGTTCCAAATCACCAAATATCATCTGAAATTAAAACAATTGCTTTAACAGTGAATTTTTGGCAGAGATGTGAACATTTTTATTATTATTATTTACTGAACACTAAACTGCATTTTTGTCTTATACAGTTAAATTAATAGAGTAAGCTGCCTAAAAGATCTAACCTTGTTGTGTTCACTTCTATATGCTATTTCAGTTTTAAAGCACATTTTCCTTTATTTCACTTTTCCACAAGCCATAAAAAAAACTCATTTCTAATTCATCCGTTCGTTCAGCTTAACCTCTCTTCTCAGCAATTAAAGCACTCTGCGCATCCCTCATCTATCACACAGCCAGCTAAATAATGCATTGCGTCCTCCGCTCATCTTTTATCATCCCAAATGACAGGTATTAGCATATCTCCCCAGTCAATTACAGTGCAGCGGAATAATCACAGCATAATTGGGCGAAAGCCACTCTAATCACCAACCCTGCAAACTCGCAGAATAAAAACTGAGTGGCAGTTCAGACAGGCCTTGCTCTTGTCCATGACTCTAGCCAACAAGCTTGGCAGGTCTCCATTTCCTTCTGCCTTTTAAAACTTATTCTTCAGGGGTAAACTTCTCAATAAATACATAGCAGATTAAAAATTTAAAAAAATAAGACTACATATACTGATATAGAAATACTATTTGCTACCTAATATGTACACATATATGATGTATATTTCTTGACCTTCAGGTGATACTGCAAGTGTCAACTTCTTAGGTAAACTTTTGAGGAGAGGGTTGATGATACTTGAGGGGTAATTTATAAAATTTTATTTCAATTTATAGTAGTGCAGGTTGGATATTTTTCCTCTTTTTTCCCCTTTCTTTCTCCCCTGCCTGAAAGGTTCATTTGGTTGCTCCTGGGTTTTTCTTTTTAGTTTTGCTTTTCAACAATTCCCAGGAGTGCCTGTTTATTGTTTGTTCCAAACATATATTTTAAAAATCATTAAAAAACCTATATATATTGGAACATTAAACAGAGTACGATCAAAATTTCCACTACCTGTCAGAAAGAAGAAAAAGTCATTTAAGGGCAAATCTCTGTCCCTTATGCTCAGCCTGAGTAAATGGAAGTGGCAGTGATGTCTCCCCATGGCTGTTACTCCAGCCCCAGAATGTGGTGGTCTCTGCAGGATATGTGCCTCTCCCTCAGCCCCAAATGAGTGTGTGAGGAACAGTCACAGATCTTCTGGTCCTAGCCTTAGCCCTCCCCTGGCCTGGTCAACAAAACATTCTAAACACACCAGTTCTGCTATCTTCAAGGCCCTCTGAATATTAGGGGAGGATGAATTTACCCCTTAATGACCATGCTGACGCATAGATGTGGGAACTAGGGGTGCTGGGAGTGCTGCCACATCCCTTGGTTCAATGGCTCTCAGCACCCCCACTACAAATTGTT
Organism: Emydura macquarii macquarii; assembly: GCF_026122565.2. Lineage (NCBI taxonomy): Eukaryota > Metazoa > Chordata > Testudines > Chelidae > Emydura > Emydura macquarii. The sequence continues at coordinate 15,782,313 of NW_027130842.1, read as the reverse complement.
CTAGCCCCCCCTGTGCTGACGTTAATTCTATTTAATCACTGTGGCTCCATTCCTGCAACAGTATCTACTTGCACAAAGCTATGAGTAGGTATGGAGCCTATGACAGCATATTGGGGAACTAGGATGTTTTTTTAAATAATTTTTAGGCTTTTAATAAATACTTAGGATGTTACTTACATGTTTGCACATCTCAAATATGTTATAAACTGGTAGGGAAAGTCTTCTGAATTCCAGGGGCCACATTTTATTCTCCCTTATGGTATGTAAATCTAAAGTAACTTAACTGAAGTCCACGAATTTACTCCAAAATTATGCTGATATCACTGACAGCAGAATTTGGTCTTAAATATTTATATTGCCTGTGTCCCATCCGCCATTTACCAGTCCATCACAAAAACAAAACAAAAGAAACCCAAAGAAAAAAAAGTAACTGGATCTTGTAGCCATACACTGCACCATCAATTTTTACTCACCTGCTAGTTAGTCACCAGCACATGTAATTACAAGTTCAACCCACTATGTGGTTGAAATGAATTTTACCCAGTCAAAAGAATCAGGCTTTACGTAAGTGAGTTTCAGGCAAGCTGGACACAGACTCCAACCTGAGGTCATAGTGAGGCACTGCAGTGGCAACTACTCCGACTGCAGCTCTTCTTTGCCACCTGCAGAACGTGGTAGGGACTCACTACACAAATGTAGAACCTGAAGCTGCTCCACTGGCATAACTCCATCGCCACCTTCTACATGGCCATGCAGTTGAAGGACCCACCCAAAGGGTTCAAGAGATGTGGAGGGCTTTGTGCCAGCCATTTTTTATCTGCTTGAGACTCTATAGAATGGGGGCCCTTGCACATTATTTTAATAAGAACATAATAGCTTTTAAGTTTCCACCTTATTTCTAACTTTTCATTTTTTCTTATAATTGTTTCCCGAGTCACTTGCCAACTTCACCCCTGATGATGTTCAGTAGAACTACACCAGATAAATCTAATTCATTGTGTTCCCCCCCTTTGTTTTCAGAATGGAGTTGAAAACAACATGCCTGGTTTTGTTTAATAGCTTCATGTTACATAATTTCTTGTCAGACATCTTTGTGTGCCGGTATCATTGAGGATGTCAGCAAACCTTTGTAAAGTTTGCTACTAGATTGCTGCTACACAGCCAGAAGAGGGAGCACAAAAGACCATGTTTTTGTGGGATGTAAAGATGCAAGCTTTACTTGCTCTGTTTTCAATAAGGTCCAAATCATTCCTTCTTCTCTAGTGCAGCACAACTATTGCAGAGCTACTGTACTGTGGGAAAGGAATGAAAGATAACAGGATCCCAAAAGGAGGGCCACACCCCTTGCACTCCCATGTGGTTCTTTGGAAGTGGAGGATCCCAGTGTCCTTTCCACATCCATGGATGGTATTGTACAAGTGGCTGAGCAGGCTATTTGAGCCTTTGGGCCATGGTAGCAGCCATGAATCATCACTTGCTTTCAGCATGAGGGCAAGATTCCTCCTTTTGCTACTGGGATGATACTCAGGATAAATGCTGGGGGCAGAGTTTGGAAAATGCTTATAGATTTTCTCTCTTCAACTCCTATCACTTCAGACTGAGTTATGCCATTACCCTCATTTATTGTTAGAAAAAATAAATGTATCTCAGCAATATTAAAAATATTTTAACTGTATTGTAAAAACAGCGCATTATTTTCCCCAATCAACTTAATTCATCCAAATGCACTGAAGACCCCTAGCAGCTTCCAACGTACTGGCTCCTTCAATGCCAGGCACACTCATACTCTCAACAGATTCTCTGCAACCGATGAGGCTTGGGGAGAAGCCAGTCAGCAGGAGAAAAAAAAGCCATTAAAAAAACTGGCTTTAAATCTTGGCTTTGAACAGATAAAAAGATTTTTTTTTTTTTTTTTAAATAAAGGGCAGTAGCTTCCTCTCCCCCGCTCGGTGAAGACTAGCTTTATTCCTCCTCTCCTGTATCAACCTCAGCAAATTGCAGTAAGTCTGGATAATTGTGTCAGATCAACTTGTGTTGAGGAAACCGGTATGCTAGATGCTGCTACAGGAACCTATAAAGCCTACAGACGTTTTCTTTCTACAGTCAAATTATTGCTCACGAAAGCAGCTTGACTGATAGCTCTGGAGACTTCTCCATTTATCCACACAAAAGACACAGCATAGCATGGGCACTAATACTACAAGCTTTCCTCTTACTCCCCCACCAATATTCTTCAACCCTGTTCGGGGAAAGTGACCTTTAGAGGTGAGATGACAGCTCAGTTCTCCATGCTTATTCATTTAGTGGACTCTTTTACTGTCATCTAACATACCAATTATTAGTAGGTGCTTTTGTGATATGAACACCAGGTCCATTAAAAGCAAGACTAACATCAGTTCTGAATGCAAGTCCATCTTAATTCCCAAATTGAGGAATCCAGAGGGTCTGGGAAGACAAACAGCTTTAAAAAATTCCCAATTCCACAGAACTGAGAACAAAAGAATTTAAAATGTGGTGCTGCCTCCTTCCATCCCAGGTAGTGGAACAGTGAATGGATCAGGCTTTCAAGAGTGCACTCAAGCAGAGCACAACCAACCAGGGAATTTCTGAGATGATAATGTGTAATACTGCAGCTGCACTGCACATTATGAAACATGTTCCCATATTCTTGGACAATGCCCATCCACCCAAAATATAAGAATAAAGCAGCACAACAAACTACATGACATCTTAGCAAAAACAGTAGCTAAAAAAAGGGGTAGTATATCACAACCTCAACTCAGCAACAAAGAAGAATTATGTATATCAGACTTTGTTTTACTAAAGACCAAACTGCTCTGGTAGTTAATATTAAACGGTTTACAGGATACTGCAAAAGGAAAGTAAGAGACTGCTCCCTACTAAAATGACAAAACAAGGATGGAGCCAAAGAAATTAAATTCCCAATTTGGATTCCCATTAGGAGCCAGAGGCAACTCACTGGAACAGAATTATAACCTATTATCAAATTGGGATTGAAAGGCTATAGGCAGGACATATTTGCTCAACTGAGCAGTCCGATATCAATGGTTATTCTTCAAGCTTTCACCAATGATGGCCCTACAGATATATTATTACAAAACTGACATTTACTTGATTTCTTAATCACTGTACCATATATTTTAAGTTTTGTTGCGCTATTTGTATACTGTTATAATTACTGCACTTTATATGCATGAGGTGGCATGTTCTGTAAGATTATTTTACATGTTAAACTATTGCTATTTTTATTAAAATGATTTCTTGTTCTTATTCAAGCTGTTTCCTGAATGGCTCTCTTTTCAGATTCAAGTTGTCCTACCCCTTCTTTAACCTTTCCTTTCTCTCCTTTTCAGGAAACCTCATAATGATTATGATGTCATGACCGATGTTCACATAACTGGCTATAATTGGATGGGCCTCTATAACCCAAAATAGAAACCCCTCAATGTTTGATAAATAGCACAGATAACATAGTAACAACATTCAGTCTCTACCACCCTGGTCTGAGAAGGGACCAGTGAGCTAGAAGTGCAGATTAAAATCCCTCTATTTAAATTCTGGAATCCCTTATAAATCTCATGAGAATTTAAAAAAAATCTTTACTATTTTCTTGTCCCCTATCATATTGATATGAAGGAGGCTGATGAGATTAAGAACTTCTGGTCTATGTGGTCTGGAAGATTTATACTCTGATTTAATTTTACAACTAACCTATCTGATTGCTCATTGCTTCTGTGACATTTTAGTACCATCCCAGTGAAGTGTGGATAAAAATTTCTCAAAAGCAAAAGCATTTTCCTTCCAAGTCAGAGTACAGTAGGTCTGAGATCTCACAAGAAAATAAAACATAACACACTTTAGTTATTTCTGGTAGGAGCAGTAAAAAATGACATTCATTGCCTAAACAGGGAGCACAGTTCTGCTTCCCTTTGCCACATGAGGAAAAAATGGTTACCTACCTTTCCGTAACTGTTGTTCTTTGAGATGTGCTGCCCATGTCCATTCCACTCGAGGTGTGTGTGCATCCCAGGAGATATTTTCCCTTAGTAGTACCCATCAAAGTGGTTCGAATGACCTCCATTGCCTCATGCCACTACATGCTGATATAAGAGAGTGGAGCTGACCTCAATCTTCCTCAGTTCCTTTGTACCAGACAGATTCTGATAGAGAGGGGAAGACGACTGGGTCGTGAAATGGATATGTGTAACACATGTCAAAGAACAACGGTTATGAAACGGTAGGTAACCATTTTTTCTTCTTCAAGCGATTGCACATCCATTCCACAGTTGGTGACTCACAAGCAAATACCCACGGGGGTGGGTTTGGAGTCTATCTGAACAGCGACTGTAAGACAAGCCATCTGAAACTGGCACTGTCTCTGGACTGCTAGGAAATGGCATAATGAGAAGTGAAAGTGTGAAGTGATGACCAAGTCGCTGATTTACAGATGTCTACAATTGGCAGTTGTGCCAGGAAAGCTGCAGAATCTTTTGGCGCTTTAGTAGAATATGCCAACACTCAAGCTGGCAGGATTGTATTAGCCAGTTGGTAGCATAAGCAAATGCACAAAGAGATCCAGGAAGAGATTCTCTGAGTGGAAACTGGTTGGCCTTTAACTGCCTACAACTGCTATCATCAGTTATGTAGAGGATCTGAAAGATTTAGCATACTCCAGGTACAAAGCTCAAGTCCTTCTGATGTCCAACGAGTGAAGCTTTTCCTCATTCTCATGTGTATGGGGTTTCAGGGGAAAAATGTGGGCAAACAGGTTGCTTGGTTAACATACAAATTAGACACTACTTTGTTAGAAGTTTTGGGTGAGAGTGGAGATAAACTTAACCTTCTGGAAAACTATATGGGTGTTGCTGATACCAGAGCTCTCGACTCACCCACCCTTGTAGTTGCGGTAACTGTCATTAGAAATGCCACCTTCATAGAGAGGTGAAGGAGGGAGCAAGTTGGAAGAGGTTTGAATGGAGGTCCCATCATTTTTGCTATGACTAAGTTCAGATCCCTGAGGAGGGATGGGGTCTCGTACTTGAGGGTACAAAGCGGCCAAACTCCTTAGGAATTGGGTGACAATGGGGTTGGAGAAAAGGGATCTATTATCCACCCAGACATGGAAGAACGAAATAGCTGTCAGATGCACCCCTTCAGAGCTAATAGCTAAACTCTGTTTTAGATCTAGAAGACAGTTTAGTATGAGGTCCAGAAGTGCCAGCTCTGGAGATACACCTTTCCTACAAGACCAAATGGAGAAGCACTTCCACTTTGCCATGTAAATGTCTTCTGCAAAGAGTTTTCTGCAATTCAGAAGCATGTTTTGGATGTCCTTTGAGCAGGACTTTTCAAAGGCTGTCAGGCATGAAGCATCCATGCTGTTAGATGGGGAGCTAGGAGAATGAGATGGAGCAGGCACCCACAGTCCCAGGAGATCATGCCTGGATACAACGGGAGGGAAAGAGGAGGCTCGACTGACAAGGTTCATAGGGTCAAGTACCAGTGATGAAGAGGCCACACCAGTGCTATAAGGATGAGGCAAGCATGGTCTTGTTTTATTGTGAATGCGACTCTGGGAAGAAAAGGCATTGGAGGGAAGGTGTACAGAAAGGAATTCTTCCAGGATAGGAGAAAAGCATTTATCAAGGAGCCTGGGTTGAGCCCTCCCTGGGAACAGAACTGATGGCATTTTCTGTTGGTTCTTGTTGCACACAGATCCACTTGAGGAGTACCCCATAGTTGGAAGATGGACCTGGCCACATCTGGATGTAATGACCAGTCATGCTGAACGAAGAAGGATCTGAACCACTCATGCGTTCTGTTTCCCCAGAAGATAAGCAGCTTTGAGATGAACTGAGTGGGTTATATAGAAATCCCAGAGGCAAAGTGCCTCTTGGCAGAGTTGGTTCAACCATGTCCATCCTTGTCTGTTTATATAAAACATGATCACCGGACTCTAGATCTTAAAATGACCAAAAGGCCTTGCATCTGTAGGGATCCCATATGAGCTCCCCAATCCAGAGAAGACATGTCTATGACTAGCATGAAGGATTGTAGCAGGAGACAGTGAACCCCAAAACACTATCAGAGGGTCCATCCACCAATCTAGGGATGACAAAACTAATGTTGGCACCAAAAATACATTGTCCAAATGCTGATGATTCGGGGTGTACGCTGATGCTAGCCCTGCCTGCATCTTTCTGAGGTGCAGCTTGGCATGCTGAACTATACAAGTACATGCTGCCATGTGGCCCAGGAGAATGAGGCAGCTGTGTGCTGTTGTGAGAGAGTATGCTTTCATTAGCCGCAAGGTTTCGAATCTGGCTTGTGGTAGAAAGGCCTTGGCCTTTGTGAAGTCTAAGACTGCTCCAATGAACTATCATCGTCTGTACCGGTTTCAGGATTGATTTGTCTCAATTTACTAGGAGCCCCAGCTTGTTGAATGTGAACAGGATGATGGAAATGCTGGATAGGACTTTATTCTCAGACCAACCTCTGTACAACCAGTCATCCAGATACGGGAACACATGGACACCTAATTTTTGAAGATGGGCAGCCACCACTACCATACATTTCGTGAACACCCAAGGTGCAGCTGACAGACCAAACAAGAGCGCTGTGAACTGATAATGGCAACCATTCACCACGAATCTGAGAAACTTCCGATGGTCATGTCATATTGCTACATGGAAGTAAACATCTCTTAAGTTGAGGGCAATGTACCAGTTCCCCTGTTCCAGGAAGAGAATAATTGAGGCTAGGGTAACCAAGCAGTATTTTATTTTTTTTAAGGAATTTGTTCAACTCTCTTAGATCTAAAATAGGCCACAGACCCCTTTTGGTTTGGGAATCAGAAAGTAAAGGGAAGAGAAAACTTTTTCCCCTGTAGCACAATGGAACTTCCTCTGTGGCCCCTGCCTGAAGAAGTAATTGGACCTCATGTTGAAGGTCAATCCCATCACAGTGGCACTTGAAGAGGGACAGAGAAGGAGGTGACAAGGGGTAAAAAATAAAACTAGATGGCATATCCCCATTCCACCATGCTTAAGACCCAACAGTCTGACATTATGTGAGACCAAGCACTCAGAAAGCAGGATAAGCGACTGATAAATAAAAGATGGGGAATAGCCCGAACTAAGGAAACTGGTACACTCTCCTTGACTACCCCATCAAAATGCCTGTTTGGAAGAAGTGGCTGGAGAGGATGAGCGCACTGATGCTAAAGAGGGAGGTGGTGAAGGGCACCTCCTATAACTCCTTCCCTTTTTTCTTGGTGGACCTCAGGATCAAGGAGCAAAACTCCGGTATCTGTATGGCTGCTGTAGATAAAATTGTTTTCTTTTCTCTGGTGGAGTATAGATCCCAAGGGATATGAGTTTCACCCTGGAATCTTTGAGGCTGTGAAGCATGTCGTCTGTTTTCCCTGAAAACAGAGAGGGGCCTTTGAAAGACAAGTCTTGGATAGTTTGTTGGATTTCTAGGGATAGCCCAGACGACTGTAACCATAAACACCTTCTCATAGTAATGGCTGTTTTGATGGTTCAAGCAGCTGAATCTGCACTATCAAAACTGTCTTGCAGGGCAGTCTTGGTGACCAGCTTACTTTCCTCAGCCATTACTGAAAACTCTTGTCTGCTGTCCTCTGTAACTTGTCCTTGAATTTTTTTAATGTTCTCTTAGAGGGTGAAGTTATATCTACTCTGGAGCACTTATTGGTTTGCAGTCCTGAGCTGCAGGGTTCCTAAAGAATAAAGCTTGCAACCAAAGAGATCCAGCCTCTTTGAGTCTTTGCTTTTTGGCATGGAAGCTTGTTGTCCCTGTCTTTCCCACTCATTGGTGGCTGCCACCGCAACAGAATCTGGGGAAGGCAGTTGGTTAGAGTAAAAATATTCACAGCACTTAGAGGGGACAAAGTACCTCTGACTGGAGGGGGAATGTCCCTTTATGACCACTGGTGTGGGCCTGGGATCCATCCTTGACCATTAGCAGGAGACTAATATTGGGGTTGCTGCATGGTCCAGGATCCAGTGACTCTGATGAAGGGTATGTGCTGTGCCGGATAACATACAGAGGACCTCACTCCTGAATCAAAGGAGGAGGAATCAGATGCTTCTGGCAGAGGAGGGGCTGAATCAAAAGGGACAGGTCACTCAAGCCCAGGGATGGTGGTACCAGGGAAATTAGGGGAGGCATTCCTCTCAAAAAGACAGACTTCTGCGGAGGTTTGGGAAGCGGTACCGCAGGATCCCGATGCAGTGAGGAATGAGCCGCAGGCACTGGCTGCAGGCCCTCTGCTGTTGGTGATACTGGTACCAAGAGGTTAACAAGTCTCTTGCAGCTGCATGTGCCTCCAGGGTAGTTGGGACTGGCACTGTCTGCTAGCTCCGCAAATGTCCGTCAGGGGATAGTCTCAACAGACCTGGCAGAGGCACCAAAGGGGGTGATCCCCTCTTGGGAGGCAGTGAGCTTTCTAGGGATGGCCTCCTTCCCAAATGCTTTGTGGAGTCTCTGCCTCTGTCTTCCTTTGGTACAGATGCAGAAAAGCAAGAAGAGGGACCTAAGGAAGGCCTGCATCTTTTCTTCAGTAGTGGGGAACAGGAGCGAGGAGCTGATGACATCTCCAGTAGGGCACTCCATACCGAAATGCATGTACTTGGGGCGCATGTGATGACTCCAGTGGGGGGTAAGGTGCTGCTTCCATAAGCAAGCACTTAAGCCGTGCCGCTCTATCTTTTTTAGAGAGGGGCCTAAAACCTTTACAGATGTGACATTTGTCACTGACATGGGATGCTCTTAAATATTTCAGGGAGGTTGGATGTGGGATGTTGTCTGACCAGCACATACTTTGTGCAGGTCCAGCAGGACTTAAATCTTAAAGACCGAGGCATCATTCCGTTACCACTCCTGGTACCAAAAGAGAAAAATGGTCAAAAAGAGACCAAAAGCAAACCAAAAATAAATCTAGCTCTAGAACTGTCTAAAATTGACTAAAACTAACAAACTCTTAATTTACAATTATATACAAAGAAGAGCAAGGAAAGTATTTGAATTAATCAAGTCTGGAATCACTCTGGCAACCGTCACTGGCAGTAAGAAGGAACTGAGGGGGAGAGGGGCGGTTCCACTCTTTTATACCAGCATGCAGCGGCAGAGGTGCTCAAGCCATCCTAATAGATACCACTGAGGGAAAAAAATCTCACACATCCGTGCACAGGGCACGCACATGCCGAGAGCAGAATTAACATGTGCAATCATTCAAAGAAGAAGAAGACCGTCATTCTAAAACCACAGAAATAAGCAGTATCATTTTACTCCACTTCTCCTCAATGCTAGACTTATATATTTTCATTCTCATTCTCCGCGTGTGCATGTGAGTATGTATGGTTATTCTGAAAAGTTACAGAGAGGTAGCCAAGTTAGTCTGTATACAACAAAAACAACGAGAGTCCTGTAGCACCTTAAAGACTAAAATTCCTGCGGGCATAAGCTTTCGTGGGTTGCAGCCCATAAAAGCTTATGCCCACAGGAATTTGTTAGTCTTTAAGGTGCTAGAAGACTCTCTTTTTTTAATGGTTATTCTAGTTCCTACGATAGAAAAAATGAGGAAATCAGATACTCTCTGGTAATCTAGCACTTGAAAATGTGAGCAATTTAAACAACATACATTTTCTTAAATAAAGGTAGATTAAACATATTTCTATGGTCTAACATTTTGGTCTGCAAACTCAAGTCTTCTTAAGAGAATGAGACAATAGCGATAACAGAGTAACTAAATCCAAGAGATAATCAGGGAGAAATTTCTCTGTAGATGTAATTATTAGATGTCATTTATGACAATCTTGAAACATCATTCCAAAGCATACCATAACTCCACCAGCTTTAGAATGATCTTCTGAGATTAAGTACTTTTTAAATCACACATGCCTCCTTTCTAGTTCTTTGCAAACTGTATTATTAGCAATATTTACTAGCCACTAAAAATGATCTGAATTTGCAGACCAAAAATGCTAATAGAAACAACTTTTAGCTTTGTTTTTAAATGTCACTTTCTTTCAATTTATGTACAAAACACATACAATATGAACATATACATGCACATGCACAAACACAATGCAATCTCTTTAACAATACTTCCTAGGTGGCAGTTTACCAGAGAAGTATAAATAAAATTTTTCCAAATCAAAATACTCTTTTTAAACTTAGGTAGTATGTTTTAAATACCATTTTAAAATGTAAAACAAACTTTCAAAAACACTCTAAGAAGATATTTTTTCCCATGAGGTAGTCATCAATGCCTCTGGTCTAAGGCCTTTAAAAAGGGTATTTAATAAGGTGGAAGGGGAAATTACATTTGATGTGATGCATTTGATACACTAGGGCCCTGGTCCTACCAAGACTTTAAACAAATGTTTAATTTCATCAATCAGAGAAGTCCCATTGACTACTGGGACTTCTAATGTGCCCAGTTAACCACATGCATAAGTGTTTTCAGGACCATTGTCTAAAGGAAGAACATGGAGCTCCAGAGCATAGACAATATGAACTGAGTATGCTATCTAGCAATTATACATTCCAATGAAATACACCTGGTAGAGATACGAAAAAAACATGTAAAAGGATGTAGGAAGAATCGAGGATAAAAAGGACAAACTGGGCAAAACCCCTCAGTTTAAAACTGTAAGCTTTGCCAGGTAGTTAACAGAAATGGTGTACTGGGTATACTCAATATATTCATTTTATATATTTTTAACTTTGTTATTTCAAATTCCAAAAAGTTGTGTCAGATTTAACTATGGACATCCCTAGAATGCTATGGTAAAAGTTTGAGATTTGAAACAAAATGATTTGCGAGTTATCAGGATACAAAAAAACCACTTTTTCTTCAATGCTCTCATAATAAATATGGCTAAATGTATTTTATTGAAACTTTTTAAAAAGTCACTATTAGGCCAAGCACAAGCATGAGAAATCTGAATCCAAAAGAATTATTTTTGAAAAAGTTATGATTAATTGAAAAGGTACATTTAGAATGCATACGCCATATATTAATAAAGTAAAATGCAACTCAAACAAAACTTAAGTATCCCAATTAGCAATGCTTTTTTATTTATGCAAGTGCATAGATACTACAGAAAATCGTTGTTATAGAAAAAAGATATATATAGACAGATTATCCTGTATTGACTTTAGTTGTCACTTGATAAGGACTGCTACAGCTGAAGTTTCAAAATAGTTTCCAACAGAGAACAACCTGTGACAGTTTTCTGAAATATTTATCTTTTGTGCTGTGTTTTCCACTCTTGGTCTCTGAAGATGCTTCGCCTCTCCCCTGCCAGAAAGCTGGAGCAAAACCCCATTAGGTCTTTTTGAGTTACAGGGAAATTTTACAAATGCACTTCTGCCATTTAAAAAAAAAAATTTCTAATCACCTTTTTTCCCCCTAGACACACTACAGCAAAAATGCCAGAGTCCAAAATTTGAAACATACAATGGATATATTTGAGACAAGGTGGGTGAGGTAATGTGGTCCAATTAAAAGCTTGTCTCTTCCATCAACAGGAGTTGGTTCAATAAAATATATTATTTCACCCATCTTGTCTCTCTCATATCCTGGGACCAATGTGGCTACAACACCACTGCAAACAACAGATATATTTCTCATTTGAAACTAGTTTCTCTCTTTAAACAAAACCATTTATTTCAAACCAAGCAAATATATGGCCATTCTGTACCAAGCACATGTATTACCATTTATTATTTGTTTCCAATACCCTCACAATACTCAAGTGCTTACCAAACAAAGGAAGGCACAGTTCCTGCCCCAAAGAATTTAAAACAATTTATTTTAGTGTTCTGGTGTATACCAAGGACTCGTCCCCAATCTCACTGCAGTCAATTCTATGGTATGATAATGGTATATTCTACCACTAACTTCAATGGTTGCAGTATCAGGCAGATGTGCTGTGGATGCATAAGCTGCTAAATAAGACCCAATTCTGCCACCCTTACTCACACTGAGGCCCTATCTACACTCACCTCCGAGATGCGGCGGCAGTCGACCAGAGTTACGCAAGCTACGCAAAAAACTTGCGTAACTCCCATCGACTTCTCTGCTTCTCTTCTACGTGCTGTCTTCACTGCACTGTGTCGACAGGAACCACGTTCCCGTTGACGCAGCGCTACGCCACTTCAGAAGGTGGTCTTAATACGTCGATTTCTGGATTGACTGAGCGGGTCTTCACTGACTGCTCAGTCGATCCAGAGAAATCGATCTGATGGCGGCGAATTTGCCACCATCAGTGAAGACGTAGCCTCAGTATTTATTCACATAAGAAGTTCCACACACTCAAAGGGGCTGTTCCCACAGCTATTACTCAGTGTAAGACAAAGGTGGCAGAATCAGAAGGACATGTTTACACTGCCTCCCTGCCCAGGTAGACAGATGTGTACTAGTGGGGCTGGAGCTAGTGCACTAAAAACAGCAATATGGATGTTGCAGCTAGAGCAGCACCTTGAGACCTCAAGCCCACAAAATCCCCTGGATCTGAGCTCAGGTGGCTAGCCAAAGTTTTTGCTGGAGCCACAATGCCTACACTGCTATTTTTAGTATGCTATGGCAAACCCCTAGCATGGTTCTGTCTACCCACGTTTGCTCCCAGCTGCAGTCTACACATACCCTAAGTGTATAACTTCACTAGATTGTTCAAGAAATTCTGAGATGTTCCTTGAACAATTAGTTCACAGATCAAATAGCTCTGCAGTTTTTTCTTCTTTTTTCCTTTCTTACCCCTTTTCCATTTTCTTTCTTAAAACAAAGCAAATAATTAGGAATGAAATGCAAAATATGTGGAAAGAAAGCACTAAGGTCACACAGCTACAAAAAAATCAAAAGAACTGCATGAATTAAGCCTCCAAAAGCAACAGAAACTTGGCCCTGCTGTATATATATGTACAGTTTTGTCTTCCTGTGTTTCATTTTTAAATTTGCACAAGGCTTTTTATGGCATTTAAGACCTGCATTGTCCCTCTGCAGCAGGTTGGACTGGAGGGAGGCATAGAGGAGTCACACAGGGGGCCTCCATGAAGTTCTTCCCTAACACCTCAGAATAGAGCAGGGGAAAGAGGACAGGCATGGCTACTGCATCTGTCATTATATGTACCCAATGGCCCAAAAATCTTGATTAGATGCCAGGGAGGAGCTGCACTGCCTGATTGCGGGCTGGAATGGCAGTGAATTCTGTCTGTTCTCTACCCAATTCCCACAATGTTTCCCACACAAAGCCTCAGTAACAGCTTTGTACAGGAGATTGAGAGGTATGAATTCACTTGAAAGATATATAATAAAATATACAGGATGTGCAACATCCAGATGAGATTACTGGTGGAACCCACTGTTGGAATCACTGATTGTGCAATTCAAAGATTGCATTAATTCTAGTTAGGTTTTTTGGTCTGTTTTTGCAAGTAATTATATATTATTAATTAAATGTTAATAAATAACAAAAAATATCTAAAAATTTGAGAGAGAGAACTTGTAGTGGATTTTAAATCCAAAGCAAAATATATCTTTAGTTTGCAAACTCGCATGGATATCAATGGGACACCACATGTACACAGTTTGGAGCCAATGCAGGACCGAAGTGGCATTATGAGGAGGAGAGAGAAAAAGAAAAAAATGAGAACATATGAGAAAACTTTGTATGCATTAAGAATGGATTTAGTGCACAGACCTGAAAAGGACTGTGTTAGATACATACCTTATAATGTTTAGCTAACACCCAGTTTCAAAACTGTGCCTAACTTAAGGCAGAAAAAGCAAACTAAATAATTAAAATGCTACCTATATAAATATTTATTCAGATATTTTCACATAAGTAAGCAGGGGCTGGCGACTCATACAGTCATTAATTTTATTATTTATTTATCATCAACTGTCCTATTTCGTCATCACTTTAGTAAAAAGGGTTAATTTCTAATCCACTACAGCTGTAAGAACTTTTAGGCAATGTTAAATAAAGAAATAAAACTTCTGTAGTTCTAGATCTATCGTTTGCATCAGATTATAATCTTAAATGTAGAATTCTACAATATTTGAACAATTTGATACTGCATTTGTGCATGGAAGCGCACTAACAGATTTTCTGAATTACACAGTGACCCATTCTGTGAACATTAAATTAGTTATTGAGCAAGCCAAATCTGCACTAAGCAGTATGACTGAAAGAATGATGGCAAGATTCCATGTCTGAACAGCATCTCAGATTTAGACTAGGATTGGAGGAGGTACAAGGACTGCAGTCATACACCATACCAGAGCAGATTTCTGGCTTTATATTCTGACAGTTACTTTTCATCTGTGGAAGTAACTCCCTTTGCTATTCTACAACCATCAATAATTTGAGTGGGCATGAAATACAGAATTCTCACAGTTTAGACCAATGCACGATATGAAAATAGAGCAGTGGAGTATTTCTATATATAAATCAGGAATAACAACAAGTTTATTAAATCATGGTGCTCAGATAGCATTCTATGGCAATTAAGGCCAAATAGGTAGATAGAAAGTAATGTGTTGATTAATATCACTATCCTCCCCTTTCCACCCCACACCCCTAAATTTTCCCCCCTCTGTTATATTTTCCATCTTTCTCTAAAGAACAAAAATGTACCCAGCATTATGAGAACCGATGTTCATGAGGCAAAGAGCTTTTGTCTTGTTTTTAAAAGGCTGTAATTTGCACACCCTCACACTTTGTGATTTCATGCCCTGCCTCTTCTCTGCCCATCCTGAGGTCTCCCTGAGGAAATCTCATTTATCAAAATTCTGTTAGTATAAAGGGAAGGGCTGTGCTGAGCTGAGCCATGGCCTTCATTAAACACACAGAACATAAACTGTTGACACAAAGTGATAATCAACTTGCAGTACAGCAGAGGGGAAAAGAAAGGATGAAGAGGCAGAGGAATGGAGAAAAGATGGGAAGAAAAGTCCTCCAATTCCTACTCAGTACAGCCCTACTGGCAATACTCTTTCAATTCACACCCAACAACCTTTTGCTTGAAATCTTCAAGTTAATTACATTTTGCTATCTATGGGGTACACTACACAAGGTTGCACACACTGAAACAGACCTTGGTTCTGTTGGTTTCTTCCAATTGGCTTCACTCATGACTTTTTTTTTTTTTTAGTAAAACAAAGGGGACTGGAGGCAATTTTGTGTTTCTTGCTTTTTTTCCCCCTTTTCTTTTTCTTTAAAAAAAACAACTAAAAACTAGTTCCAATAAAAAACTGAATTTGAGGAAAGCAGTGGTGCCATTGGGAACAGAAGGCCCAATTCAGCAAAGCATTTAAATACATGCTTAATTCCTACCCAAGTCAATGAGATTTAATCACGTGCCTAAAATTAAGCTTGTGCTTAAGTGTGTTGCTGAATAGGAAGGAACTGCTATACTGTGGCTGGAGAATCACAGTCTTTTCATGTCTAAGGGTACACAAGACACATGGTCTGTTCTCTGGGCCATTTCCCTATGGGGGGGAGAGAAAAAGAAAGAGACCGAGAGAGAATCTAGAGATACGGGTTTCAAATGGCTGAACCTATGCATAATGTTTAAAAGATGGGTTGACACCAGTTCAGCTGTACTGGAAGGAACCTGCAGTTGGCATTATGGCTCACCAACTTCAGTAGGGCACCAGAGGAGGGCACTCTGAATGGGAAAGAAGGAAAATGTGTGGGGATGACGGGAGGGGAGCACTGAAACAAATATATTAAAAACCTACTGTAGGCCTATGGGGGAGCAAAGTGGCTTTTTTAATTTTCACTTCAACTACTGTGCTTGAATTTTTTTTTAATTCAAAGATAGCTGTGTAACACTGCCTACAGTAGAAACTTGAATTTAATAGGCACGAAGCAGAAGGTGTGTAGCATTTTCCTCTGATCACAAGGAACAAGCACTTAGCTGAGAGAGATCCACAATGAGTCACTGCAGGGAAGAATCAAATACATCACAGGTACATGCAAGCCTTTTTTATTATTATTGTACCATCTGAAAAACACTTTATAACTTAAAGCCCTAGAAAAAAACCCCATCTTAAATCAACCTGTCCTTTATACCTATCAGACTATACACTGTTATCACACCATGGCAGTGCATTTACACAACTCTAGTGGAGGTTGGGGAAGGCCAGAGGGGAAGGTCAGCATTTCTTTTATAAACTCCTATTTTTAGTTGTTTATAAGTAGGCTTACAGATTCACTCCAAGCTGAAACGGGGAATACTTTCAGTCTCAGCACCAAAGTGAGTTACTTGCCATGGAATTTTATATATTAGCTAAAAACTATTTTAATATTGCACATCTGCAAAATATCATAATTTTAACATTTCTGATACTTTGACACCATTTAAAAATCTTCTATGATTAATCTGAAGTTTAAAATACAGTAAGAAATTAATTAAGGGCCAGATTCTGCCACTTTCACACTGAATATCATCTTACTCCACGAGAGATAGTACGTGTCTACACATAAACTGCTACACCTGTATCACTGTAGCGCTTCAGTGAAAAAACTACATCGGTGCATGTATTCCATCTCCCCAAGAGGCAGTATCTAAGTTGACAGGACAATTCTCCCATCAACCTAGTGCTGTCTATACTGAGAGTTACATCGGTTTAATGGTGTTAATCAGGCGTGTAGGTTTTTAAACACCCTGAATGACGTAATTATACCACAGTAATTTTCTAGTGTAGACAGCACTTTTTATTTTTGCATAATGGCTTAGTGAGAGAGGATTTCAGAATCTGGCCATAAGCAATTAGCTCTTAAAATAGGATATTTTTTCTTATATCTTCTATGTCTGTGCACTTATTTTTGTGTGTGTATTTTGGGTAGGAGAGAACAACCAATAGACATGTTGGCTTACATATGCCTATTGAGGATACAAAGTAACCGTTTTTTGGAAGGATTTTTCATGTGCATTTTTAACACAAATTGTTCGTCTACTTAATACCTATTTTCACAATAACATGGATAGACTCTAAACGGTAGCAGTTTCTACGGAGTGAATGTTTCTTCTTAACACATTAAGTAAAATATCTAGTTATTGAGGAGTGGGGTAAGACTGGACTTTCAGCCTGATACAGAAATTTCCTCTGTGGGTTTACAGGAGACTCAGTATTTTATACCTTTTGGTTCTATCTAGTATTCAAAACACTGTAACACGCCACACAAAACTGTACACCATAGTGTATCATTCAACAGAGTATGTAGGCCAATTTGCATTTTTATATATATACACACCTACGTACATACAATGCTCCATTAGCTTCCCCTTGCCCACTGTATCAAGTTTAAACTTCTAGTTTTCACCTTCAACACTCTTGTACAACTCCACCCCAGGCTATAGGCAGGATTGTACTGAATCATGCTCCTCTTAGCCCCCTTTGCTTTGTCAGTGATGACAGCTTCATTGTCTCCTTAATTCCTTCTCCCACTCCTGTCTGCATGCCTTCTTTCCATGCTGCTCCCGAAGCAGGGGACCTCCCAATCTCAGCGTGCTTTCAAATCCCACCTTAAAGACCCCTTTCTGCAAGGCTAACTACGGAAAAAAATATATTTAAAAACCAAAAAAGCTTTATCTAAAAAGTTTTTGTGTTTTTTTTGTGCTCTCTGGAGCAATGTCTTTATATCTTTGTCCTGTACAGCACCAAGCACACTATCACCACTTCAGAAACAATACATACATTTACAGTATATAAAATTGCTGCATGTAAGCATACATTATGTACTATAGCATACAAACCAAACTATTCAGCTATTATGCAAGCCAGTTCTACGAGCATTGTTTTATTTTTTCTTCCCTAAACAGCAGTTGGAACATTTCTCAAAACATAGTAATGACATGCTGAATTTTTGACTTACATATATATTCTAGCTCTTCCTCTTTCATAGGTATGTTTTCTAAGGTATTGCTGTATCAATGCACAGTCTTCACACAAGGATTAAAGACATAAACCACTCTAGACTAGGGATTACATAGTTTACAATTTAACCTGCATGTCTGCCATGATACTCAAGATATAACCACAAGTGAATTCATACGTTCTTCAAATAGGAGATTCAGATAAATCTTGATACAGAAAAACTCAGCAATTGGGATGGAAAGAGAAAGACACACTTGCAAAACCACCACCTACCTATAAAGACAGCACTGAGTTTTTTTTTTGAAATTCCAATACTACCTAAGGCAGTTTTCACTACAATAGCCTCTGGACTTCCAGCTTTCCGCATGCAGTAGTATCGCAGATACTGTGGTAAAACTGTGCAATTAACAGTTGAACAAATCTAATATTTTAATAATTGACAACTTCTGGCTCTTGCATACAGAACTCATAATACTGGACAGTTTTAAACATCTAAACAATACAAAAATCGCATCAAAACAGTCTGGGATTTTGGTCACTTGTTAAATAAAGAGAAAACCACCAAAATAAAGATTTTTTGTTTTTTAAATGTGGTAGAATTAACTGTTCATAAGAAAAGTTTAATTTAAGAAGCTAAGGAACTGACTTGTTAATAACAAGACATCCCAATGCAACTCTACCGGAATAAAATTCTCCATCCAAATCCCAATTTTATAAGATCCTCGTATCAAATGAGCAATGCAGTAACGAAAGCAATAGAACTGTAGTAGGTCATTTTTACAATAGAAATGTACTATTAATATTATTAAACAATCCTTTTTATTACTGTTGTTTTTCCTCTTTGAAATTCACCAGGCCATGTCAGCAATACTTTAGAAAAAAATTCTCTAATGTCATACAGAGCTAAGCCACTGCACACCTGACTCAAGTCTCATAAAAAGACAAGCTGAAATTCCTAAATCATGCCTGTCCATCTAAAAAAATCTTTTCACATCTCTCCTTGCAATCTGTATTTTTCAAGCCGTGAACTCCACTTTTACTATCTCACCCTGAAGTGGGTGTAAACAACCAATGAGAAGAAGTACAAATATGTTTCTGTCACATAAGTATTTTTGTTCTTTTGGGTTTCTTTTAAACAAAACAAACTATGCCAGTTGAAATTTCCCCCCCAAGTCCTAAAGTTAATGGAAAACTGCTTTCTGTAACAAGGTGGGGTTTATTGCCTCAGTGAACAGCTCTGGACACATCAGTTATGCAATCTAGTAAAATGTATAGAAGAAAAAAAATCTGGTCTGACCTGCTCTACTCCAGACAAGGAAGAATATAATAGAAAGCGTCCTACTTTGCAATATTCTGTTCTCCCTCCACCCAGCCACGCAACACATGTACTGCCTGCACCAACATTTATTTAAAAATTCCAGGTATTTAAAAAGCAAACATGCCCCAATTGCAAAATGGGTTCAACGTAAGTTCAATACTCACCAATAATGCAAAAAAATCAGTATGAATCAAATGTAAATCTAATGGGCCACACAGAACAGTAAATGACCCACAGTATCATAGGTAAATTGTATTGGTTATATTTTAACAGCCTGTAGTTCAACTAGAAACAAGAGACCATAAAACATTTTGAGATCCCATAAATTAAAAATGTTGTACAGAGGGGCAAATGACAGTAACAGCAGTGACTATGCTTTCTTTTGTCATAACTCTTTTAGAACTGGATTGTGGTGGCTTATGTGTGTCCAATTCACACTGGATAGATGTCCCTATCACCAAAAAAAAAAAAAAAAATCATCAGACATTGCACCATTCCAGTGTCTCCGCAGCGAGCTAAACTGCCCTCTCACCCTCGATAAACTCTATTCAAGTTAGGATTGAGGCACATCAGTAAAGCAGCATGGGGAAACATAAACTGCTCCCTTTGACATAAGTTTCTGTAAGTGCTCAGAGGGGCAAAAAAATCCCTTTAGGCACTTGTCATTTTCAGTAACGCACACTTTTGAACATTTTGGCCTTAATCTGCTTCAGTTTCCCCATCTGTAACATTAGGATGACAGTACTCACTTACCTAACACACAAGAAAATTGTGAGGATTATTTGGACAGTGTTTTTGAAATATAAAGTGCTATGGATTATTACTACAGGAGATTTTTTCAACTACAATTTAGAAGACAAAAGGAAACATATTTATGTCCACTAATTCAAGACAGCCAACTACCCAGGGCATGAAAGCCTGAAGGATATACTATCTGCAACTATACAGAAAATGTATACATCTAGAAACTTATATAGCTTTCATATTTGTCATATCTCAAGGCCTCAGATAAAATGACGAATTTAGAATAAGTATAATCCAGATTCTACCCTCATTCAGACCTGTGTAACTCTACTGAAGTCAGTGGAGGGTAACATGAACATCTGTCAATTCTAAATTAGAGTGAGCCCACCAGTCCATTTCACAATCCCCAGATTGCTACAAAAATCACTAGTTACAAAAATGTAACTGGGAATACATTTCCCCATATTTTTATATATATAAACACACACACATGCACACAGCAAGAGTCAACATATCAAGACAGAATTAATTCAGATACTGAAAAAAATCCTCTTCTAAAAAGATTAAATTGGCTTTAAAGCAAATTCACTGTGCTTTGAAAATGCAAGCGTTATTATAACCAGCAGATGGCAGAAGCAGAAGCTGCTCAGAGGCCTCAACAAAAGAAAGCTATGTTTAAGTAAGACAGAATTTTTAACAGATACTTTTCCTTCATCTTGCATTGCTTTTTTCTGCCTTCTTTCCAAGATATAATTACTTTTTTCACCCATCAACTTACTATACTTTTTAAAATTTGTTAAATAAAAGATTTTCCTGATGACACACTTACAATTTTCTCAATGTCATCATCCTTGCTCCAGCTCATATCCCTAAACTTCTCTATTATGAATGTTGCTACAATACCACATATCTTTCTAGATCTTCCACTCATGACAGGAATAATTCACAGTTGACCACTGAAAATATTCTCCTCTGTACCGCATACATGAGGCTTCACTGTGCATCTGAATTCTCCCTGGGGACTTGAACTCATGGTATCTGAGGCTATGTCCAGACTGATGGCAGCAAATTTGCCGCCGTCAGATAGATTTATCCAGATTGATTGAGTCGATACCCACTGAAGTGGAGACTCACTCAATCGACCCAGAAATCGATGCTATTCATCCACCTCTACCAGGTGGAGTAACGCTGCGTTGACGGGAGGGAATTTCGCATTGGCACAGCGAACTGAAGACACCATGGTAAGTAAAAGTTAGAAAGTCGACGGGAGATATCTCCCGTCAACTACTGCCGAATTTGGTGGCAAGTGGAGACATAGTCCGAGACTACAAGAGTGAAAGTGCTATAGAAGATGCACTGTGGTATGCTGTACTGTTACAATAACACAGCATTTTCAGGCTGGAGGAGGGAGAAGACTACATAAACTACAGTAAAAATAGCATATTGGGGTGAAAATGTAATGGTCCCTAGTCTAACGGATTAGTTTATACACTTCACTGGCTCTTGCAAAACGATATCCTATGTCAGAAAATAAGAGCATTAAAAAAAAAATCTGCATGTTAACAGCTTATTTTAAAAGTTATGTATAGTATCATTTAATCCCCACAGTTGATGAGGTCACCAGTTTATACTGTGCCACTAAATCATAAAATCGGCTGGTTCCATCACCAATGTCGAAAGCTCCATTGCAATGACACAACTCCACCAGAAATGCCAGTGTGACTACATTTCTTTAACAGAACTGTGTCTCCATTCTGCTGAACTCTACATGTGTCCTTAGAACAAAAGCCAATGTCTTCTCCTTTGTCTTTCTTCTAATGGAGGAATTGTACAATCAGTTCAATGATTAACGCGTTCATCAGAAATAAAACAGCTCCATCTCCCGAAAGGCAGCAATACATGTCCCCAGAGTTGAACAGGTGGAGCTATCTCCTACTTCACAGCAGAATGGGATGAAGTTGCATAGATAATTCTACCTCTGAACATAAGGAAACATTCCACCTACAGAGGCTGAACGGCTTACTTCCCTTGGTTGCTTTTTTTTTTTTTTTAAATGATACCTTCAAATCACTAATCCAGTTGCCATTTATTTCACATGTCAAACTACAATCCGAATTTAATTTCATGCAAAGCAATATAATAGGAATGATTAAGCCAATTACATCACAACACAGCTTAAAACTACTCACAGTGGCAGGATTAGAGCTCAAAACCAAATCAGAGAGCCCTAGTTCTTGATGGAGCTCCCCCACTGTGGAAGCATAAGTGTCTCTATGCCTGTTGCACAAAGTTGCATGCCTCCTGACATGTAAATGCTGGACTGCCATTAGCAAACTTATTTATATTAATGCTGCATTAAACTGGGATCACTACATCTCAGCATTAGCTATAGTAAGCAGGCTGAGTGGCTGCCTCTACAAATAGTACTAATGGCACTTCACAGGCTGAGACATGTGGAAGAGGTGATCTCACCCTTCTCCACTAAGACACTGAGTCTTTTACTCTATATTATTTGTGTCAGGTAGATGCTGATACTGAAGGCCCTAGGGAGAGAAAGGGAAAGAAGAAAGCAGTAACTGAGTGAAGGTAGGGTCTTTTAAAGCAGGGGTATCAAATTCATTTTATGGAGAGGGCTGAATTCCATTTTTAAGTCTGGTCAGTGAGCCATCTTAGAAACTACCCACAATCCACAGCAGAACTCTCACTGATGTCAATTGGAGGTCTGTACAAAGATCAAAGGTAGGATATGGTCTTTATGTAGCCCTTTAAGCTAAAATTTTCAAAGCTGCCTCGGATGTCTTATTGAGAATTAGGCATCTAAAATCCTGAGGAGGCTTTGATTGTCAGCCTTAATTGTTATTATTTGTCTTACTGTCACTGGGAAGTCTAGTATTCTCTTATGAAAAGAAGAAAAAAAAATTTTTTCAAAACATTACTGACCCGCATTCTGTACTTGTCCTCTGTTCACAATTGCCACTGCCCATTGAACAGGGATTTAAACACCAAAACATCAGGGCTTATCTACTCTTGAAACGCTACATCGGCTGCTGCTGTAGCACTTCATTGTAGATACTACCTATGCCAACGGGAAGGGTTTCCTCGTCGGCACAGCTAATCCACCTTCCCAAGAGGCAGCAGCTAGGTCGATGGAAAAATTCTAGTTTCAACCTAGCGCAGACTACACAGGAAGTTACATCAGTTTAACTATATTGCTCAGGGGTGTGGATTTTTCACATGCCCAAGTCACATAGCTGGGTTGACCCAACTTTTTAGTGTAGACAAGGCCTCAGAACCAAAAGAAAGAAAACTTAATTGAAGGGTCCAAGAAAATGTTAACACTAGTAAAAAAAAACCCTTTTAATTCTAAAAGGGAAGAGTTCACAGAACTAGAGAGAGCAAAAAAAGGATACTAAAGGCAAGGTGATACTAAAGGCCCTAATCTATTAGCGCTTTCAATATGCAAATCTCCCATTGATTTTAATGGAACTTAACACACATGCAACCACATCTGTATGGGAAAAATTGCTCGCTCTCCACCAAAGAAGGCCTTTTAAAAAATGTGCTAAGGCAATGCAGTTAGACAAGTAATAAAATATTTAAGACAAAGTTTGAATGTTTATAATTTCCGAAATTGCTCCTTTGCCTCTCTGGAATCTGTTGATCACAGGGACCAACAGCTTTGTTTTAATTAATCTTTTTTTTTTAATTTAAAGACACCAACTATTTTTTCCAAAACCCTGTGCAGATTTTACACCCAAAATATCCTGAAGATTTTTAACATGTGAATTTCTAAACATATCATAAAAGACACAAATGTTTTATGGTTTACTGGGGGGAAAAAAAATCCACCAACTAACAATGGTCTCGTTAGACCGTCACCTGACAGACCACATATGTTGTAAAAAAAATTGTGTTTTGCTAACTCCTTCAGTATGTGTTTTCTTGGGAAAGTTACATATTCCTAAACATTGCCAGTTATGTGTTTACTAAATGAAATAGGCAGAGGAATTTAAAATAGCATATTACTATAAACTCTTACTTTTAATAATTGAGTTTTCTTTTTTATTCCAAAAATCTAAAGGAAATATAACTTTAAAAGCCTTTCAATAATGGTAAAACCAACAGACAAACTTTCAGTAACAGGTGCAATGGATGAACCCACACAAAAATACACCAGCCCCACTGCATCCACATACACTTATACAGGCAAAGACCTGCTGGTGCCCCCAAATGTGAAGCACTTATTTCACCTGCAGCTGAAAATCCTGCCCCTAAAGAGTCGGATTTAAACCTACGAGGAAATGAAGCCTAAATATTGGTAATCTAGGCTGATACCATCACGCAAGATCTGAGACTTTTCATCTAAGTCATCCTCTATTTGTGCGTTAGTCAAATCCACACAAATTGTTTTTCATAATTTAAGAATTATTTTTATTCACTATTCAGAATCATTGTTGGGAATCTTGAATCTCAAATTGTTTTCGCTCACAAAATTGTGTTTATTCTCATTGACCATGGGCGCACACACAGGTTTGTTAGCAAAGTATTGCTCATTAACCCTAGCTTGCGGACATTTATTTTCCATTCAGATGGACAGAAGGGACTTAGTTTTAAGGGAAAGAAAAGAGTTGCGTAGACTTTGTAAACAGATGTAAGTCGGTTAGCCAAATGTTTGACTCACTAAACTTGAACAGATCAGTTTTTACACACACATACACACACAAGCACGCACGCACAAGCACCATGATATTACTTCCAGACCCCACTCATGTCTCTAGTAGGTAATATCAGAAGTGACACTCGTACAAATTCAGACTTATAAAATGCAGAAGATTATGAAAAATCATTAAAATTACTGATGTAAAAAGGAGCTTCAAACTGTGATCTCTACAAAGTTGATTTTAAGACTGAAATCAACCTGCAAGTTAGGCCATAAAATAATAGCATAGCCTTTTCCACAGTGGGTTAGCCTGCGAGAGCTATTGCTACAATAATCTTCAGTAATACTTCTGTTTACCCAGCTAGTATGAAGGATTATGGAGATGAGTTCACAAGAGTTGACCCTCTAGGTTTATTAAATATTCAATGAATATTCTGTATGCATGCAGGGTATTAAATAAAAAATGGAAAATGCTGCTGACTACATATATGTTAAATACTTCAAATAATACTGGAGTAGCACTATTTATATTTTAATAATTTTATTAGCCATCAACACAAAAAACATGCAATAAGGACATAACCATAAGTCATATTATCATAAATGTTTAGAAGTTTTTAAAGTGTTAATTTTTAGGATTTTTTTTTCTTGGGCTAATTTTGTTTATAGTTTTCCTTATAAACTTGCAGAAGTTATTTCATCTTCTCTAGATTGTTTCACCTTGGTAGTAATACCACTGCTATTTTCTCACCTGCAGTGGTATCACAGCATGTGGGTTTTTAGCAGCAGGGGACTCTTCATTGTCATGATTTAGCCTAATGTTCCTACAATCTCTTCCCCCTCCCTTATCTATTCTCTCTTCTCAGCTAGCTGACTATAGCCTACACACAATCTGCCTTGCCTAAAATCATCTGCTACAAGCATTCAATTAAGAACCGTGATCAACACCATAAGGTACATCGACCAATAAGCGCAACGATGCACCCCAACCAGTTTGCAGAATAGCTGTGGAGTGTTCTCTGGAACACATAACCAGTATGCTATAGATACACTTACAATTGAACACAGGGTGAAATAGCTGCTGAATAACTGCTTTCTGCTTGGGGTGCACTGTGGATAAGGGCCATGAACAAATGAGTTAACCAACAGATTGCAAATCAGATAATGGGTATGAGTACTTAATTGTTAAGACTTCTGAGTTGCAAATTTGTGGAACATGAACAAATCCGGCACTCAGTCAACTGCAATTTTAAAAGTCACTAAAACACTAACCTTCTGCTTTTCTTCCTTGGCTCTCCTAAATACAATTTCCCTGAGTAAATGAAAGAAAACACCACCACCAAACAGTCCCATGTTCCATCATCAGAGTTTCAGGACTATGGGATAAGTTGCTGAACTGGTGGATCTGAGTCACAGAACTCCCAATTCTCAGGTAGGAAATTATCCACTTTTGTGACATTGGATCTACTAGTCTAAATTGATGGGACCTATATAACAAAACTGCATCAAACTACACACCTTCAGTCCAAATGCAGCATCCTCCGAGGCCAAGACTTCAACCTGAAATTATAAGGAGAAAGATCATTTCAAATTTAGCCACTATCAAAAACCTTCCCTAAGCGCAGCACCAGAATCCAGGCCAAACGAATATCCTTGAAGTGGAGGCACTTGGGTAGTCTTCCACAAGGAAACCTAGATAGGGAATTGGCCATACCAAGCTAACAACCAACCACAGAAATCCTCAGAGGAGAAAGAGGAAGCTACCTACACAAGCATTCTTTAAGACCTGCACACAAAGTAAGTTACCTGCCTCAGCCATGCCAGGAGGGCAGACCACAATTTTCAAGTGCCACACACTTTATATAATAAAGCTGGAACTATGTTTTTCCCTGGAGGTTAAGTCATGGGAAAAAGTTTCCTGTGAACATTCAGAATCACCAGCAGGGTAATTATCTGACACAGCAGATCAGAATGATCTAAACCCCTACGCTGCACTCCTCCCCACTAATACTCTTGCATCAACACGAAGTGGAAAAACTGCAACTAAAAAGTAGGCAGCATAAAGTTTCACTTACAGACCCCTCTATCCTGTCTTGCGCAGAGCAGATTCTTTTGAAACTCTGGAATTCAGAGAATAACAGCTCACCAGGCCAACCCTGTCTGCCTGACTGCAAGGTTTGAGAGTTCAAGGGAGGCAGGCCTGTTAAGTGTCAAAATTGAAATTACCTATTGGTTGCCTTGCATCTTATAGGTCTAGGAGTTGGTAGCCTATTAATCTGGACTGAGAGCTGAGAGAATCGAAAAACAGGCACAGTATCTGATTTCCCATTGAAAATGCTAGCTTCTTACAAATACTTCATATTTCAGTACTTTTCATCTGAGAATCTCAAATTGCTCTTATAAATTCTAATTAATTAAGCCCACAAATACCCTTCTAAGGTAGGGTAGTGTCCTCATCCCATTTTACATATACAGAAATGAGGCACAAAAAAGGTTAAGTGATTTGCCCATGTTCAGGCATCAAGTCAGTAGCAGAGCCAGGAACAGAACTCAGGATTCCTGCCATTAGTCCCCTGCTTTAACCACTAGAACACACTCCCTTCCTTTGATTTACGTTTGATTTTAAAATGCCTACTGCTGCATTATAATTTATACAACTAGTATAACTAGAACTAATGCATCTAATCTGCAGTTTAATTTAAGAAGAGGAAAGAAGGATTTCAAGCAAATCAAGAAAAAAAATGAATCGCAAGTTTCAGCCTGGAGCAAATTTTAATGCCAGAATTATAAACTTCTGAAAAAGACATTTTATAATGGAAAGGCTGACAAACTAACAACAACGGCAGCACTTTAACTATTTGTGTCCTGATCTAACAACCTATATTCCCTATTCATTTAGTACATAAAAAGGGAGGCTCTAATGGAACCCTAGGATGGAAAAGAGAGCATGTGCCACATGCTACTCAACTGTAACCTGTCCATCTGATTAAGGAATGGCACTGAAAGGCTCCTAAATGGGATCCTGAGAAGGATGGTGAAGCAGACAGGGAACAGAGTAAGAAATAAGTAAGAAACCCACATAAATAAAATCAATCTAACAATGATAATTATGATCTCTTAATACTCAAAGGACTTTATCAATACTAAATAATCAATCCTGGTGAGACTGCTAAATATCTACAGTACAATTTATAGAAACTGATACACAGGGTTAACTGACTTGCCCAACTCTACGAAAGGAATAAGCATTAGATTCAGGATTAGAACAAAGCACCATGCTCAGACCCCACAGAATACACATCCCTCTACACTAAAGTGATATTTTCAGTATAACTCTCCCTTTCTCCCCTCCCCCAGCTTCAAGGGAAAAAGAGAATGTTCTTCATGTCACCGTTATAAAATATATATTTACATAAAACCAATTCCAGTTTCACTTTCCCCTACAAATCATAGAACCCAAATATGGCAACAAATTGTAACATTAAAAAATAAAAGTGAGTTTAAGGTGTTATACTGAACTCTTTCACAAATGTAAATAATTCCTATATAACGCTTACAAACACAATTCAAAAACTCAGAATGTAGCTATCACACCGGTTGGAGATTCTAATTACAAACATTACGGGAATAGCCCTGATAATGTCACTTCTATTTTTCCAGGAGGGATCCAAGAGGCACTTTCAAGCTGTTAGATCTTGAACTTTTAAACTAATTCTGTGATATAGTATTTTATTTTCTGTTGAAGACAGCCCAATAAAGTATCAGTCTGAATTCTTTGTTAGTATTGCATTTTTAAAACTCACGCTGTACTCTATTCAGTTTATTTTCCACCTCTTTGTACAAAGATTTATTTAGGATCTGTCAGAGATGAGGGATTGCGGACACTGTAGGATAAATTCTGTATAATATTCAAGCAAGATACGGAGTCATGTGAGGTTTCCCCATGCTTCTTTTCTGAAAAAGCATTACAGCCTGGAATGGGAGGAACCCCCCTCTAGCGGGGATGAGAGGGTACTTCAATCACCACACCAATTGTTCAGGTAAAAATTAGTGAATTTTCTCTCTCTAAGAACCGAGCAAAGGGCACCTCTGTTTGCATCCTTCTAAGAATACATCACCTGCTCTTCACTGAACAAAAAGTGGATAACTGGGTTCATTATTATCTCAAGGCAACCAGGCATTAATTAATAGTTATTTGTGACAGTTAATTTGTAATTCTAGTTGATTGTTCTGGTTATTTACAGACTTTAACATATTAGCTTTCTATTTTTAAAGAAAGGGAAAAGCTTACTGTGAATAATTCACTACCTCATTGAAGAAAAAAAGCAGACTTGGTTCTCAAATGCACCACAGTTGGTTTCATGTGTCTTTAATAGTATCTCCCCCGCAGGCGTTCATCTGAATCCTCGCTGTATGCCCCTCCACCTCAATTTGCCTCTGCTTTTCACTCATCACAGTACAACATAGTCAAAGAGAAATTACATGACCCATATTATAAACACAGTAAATTATAAATGAAAACATATATACACATACGTATATATGTATACACAAGCTTCATTCATTCTTCAACAGCGACTCCTCCAAATGATCTGAAGAATTTCTAAGTCTTTCCTTATTTGATAGCATGCATGCATATGTATAAACTATATTCTATAGCCAGATCAGGTTAGATTAATGGCCTAAAGCACTTATGTGGTGTTCTAAGCCATAACTGAAGAATACTGTAGTATTTCTTTAATTAAAACAAAACAAGTAAGAAAAACTATTCGAAAACTCCTTAGGTCAGCCAGCGAAGTCCCTGTTGAACAATATGTGGCACTCCCACAAATGGCTGAGGGAGTAGCCCTGCAGCCCCTTCTACCTGAGAGAATGAGACTTAAATATTTTTGTTTTGATTCTAAATAAGCGATTCATACAGTATACTCCAAACTCCAGAAACAGTAATGCATCACAAACAAAAGACTTCCTGTAAATTATGCAGAAAATATATAATTTTCAGCTCCTGTTCAAAGAACCTAGAATTGTAACATACACCAAAATCATCAGGAGTAATGCTGAATAATACCTTTCCCAAGCAGACAGAGTAACATTTAGATGATGTAAGGAAATTATTATAATTTGCCCAAATCCTTGTTCTTTCTCTTTTTTGCTCAGAGTTTACTCAATTCCTCTTGGGTTCACAGGGAGTACACATGAGAAAATACTGGCTGAAAACTGAAGGGGGGCCAAAGAATGCGGCACACTGGTAAGAAAAAAACAACAATCAGCACCACTTTATAAACGGATTGTTATCCAGACAAAGCAGTACGAATATTCTTTAGCAAAATATTTAAGATACAAGAACAAAATAACCTAGTCATAAAAAAGAGATGGATTGTAGTGCTCCTCTTCCTCTCATGAAGACCCAATATGAGCAATAATAATCACTTCCTGGCTCATAAAAGATTCCCAAATAATATTCTGTTATTATTAATTCTTAGAAAGATTATTTTATCTACAATTAACTACTCAGATGAAAACTGAACATCACTTTCAGATCAAGGGGTCTCCAAACTTTTTCTGATGGAGATGCATAAGCAGGAGATAGAGGGCTGTCTATTTGCATAAAAAGGCACAGACTGCAGCCACTCTGATTAAGGTGAGGCATTCCATGCTGTCTCCTACAGTTTTTATGAGCCACACACTAAAATTCAGCTAAATTTGCCCCGCAGGCTGCAAATTGGCCATTCTTTCTTTCTGTTGTCATTTACTAGACAGCTGTGCTAGGGAATTTCTCTGTTACTTAGAGGGTATTAATTTTTACCACTTGGCTACTGATTAAAAAGGGCAGGCTTCTGGGACTTTTAAACTATGTTCAAAACAGAATAAAAACAAAAAATTAAGAAACATTTTAAAAATGTATTGTGGTGCTTTTGTTTTCAGTCTTCTTTGAAAAGTTCAATCAGCTTAGAAACAGGCTGACTTCTCTTCCATGATAATATCAGAACAGGATAGGAAATATGCATAGACCACCATTAATTTCAGACTATCTTCCCCTCTCTGAGGTCCATGACGTATTTGGTGGGATCAAGCAAACTAAATGAGGCTGAGTAATATAATTTTGTGCTAGTTCTGGCCAACTGGAAGGTTCTGGGTTTGCTGCTGCTGATGGAGAGGATATATACTCTGGACTGATTATTTAGCATGGAAGGCCATGTTAAAGCAGTACTCCAAAGTATCTACTACCATGTTTGGTTTCTCTAGAAAGTCTTCCCTTCTCAGTTGAACATGAATCTTTCTATGTTCATACATATCTAGCAGAAGCCCAGGTTAGTTATTTGTAATTCCCCCTTACTTAGGCTTCCCTTGAAATTGATCCAGAAGCTCAAACAGTTGTAGAATATGACTGCCTTTTTGCTCCTTGGTACAGGAACACTGGATTAGTTAGTACCCTTTGTGATCTGCACTATCTTCCGACGAACCTTCAAAAACTAACTGATGGTATATAAAGCTCTAAATAATCTAGGCCTGAGATACCTGAGGAGTGACCATCACTTACTATATACCCCACAAAGGCAGCTGAGATCACCTGGGATTTCCCTGCTCTCCATCCCAGGATTTTACTCGGATTACATTGGTCAAGGCCTCTTTGGTTCAGGGAATGACATCTATGGAATCCGTTCCCCCCACCCCAAGCATGATGTCTCTCAGTAGCTGGATAGAACGCTTGATGTATGGGCTATCTATACAGGTCAGTACAGCTTTGCTTTTTTCACTCCACTTTTTTCACTCCACTTTTTTCAGATCTTACTTTTGGTCCTTTTTTTCTTTACCTATTTCTTCGTTATGTCAGAGCCATTTTTCTCCCCCTAAGTCACAGGGTTCAACAATAATTAAAATTAGCATTCTAATTTGTTCAGCATGACAGATGTTTAACAATCGATGCTCAAAAAATACTAACCTAAAAAATAAAATGAACTTATTTTAAAATAATATAGTAGCTTTGTGTTCTTTTTGTGTTAAAAAGGATTGGAAATATTTTCAAGAAACCATGTAAACCTTGTCTACATCCCACACTTGCTTATTAATTCTCCTCATTCTCCTTATTAGCATGTACAGACAACACAGCAGCTCAAGGACGCAGCTTGCTGAAACAGCTCTGTACTTGGTTAGCCAGAATTACAGAAAAAACATGATGATGTCTCATATTGTTAAATGCTATTTAGTAGAATAGACCAGCCCAGTTCATATTTAAAAACAACTTAAAAATATCACAACAACTTTGGGAATCTAATTTACAGAAAAAAGGCACTCAGATCTTTAATGATGTTCATAATACATGCTCTTGAACATGATTTTGACTAACCCACTGTTTTAGTCTCCCACTGCAAACATTTTGAAAATGCTAGGAACAAGGCCAATCCCTAAGAAGCAAAAAGAGATTAGACTCTGGATATTGGCTAAGTAAAAGCGGTAACCATCAACCTGGTGGGATACCATAGCTATTGCAGAATAACATATATGGGAATGACCCAATAAAAGGATAGAGAATTTTAGTTTACAAAGCAATGTGACAGTTCCCCTCACCCCAGAAGGACCAAGAAAGACAGATCTATTTAGACCAATTATCAGGGTATAGGTAGTAGGAATTCTGGCTAAATTGACATTTATGATTGCTGCTCATTTCTGCCTAAGGTGAACAGTGCCAGTGCATTTTACTGGAAGATGAAATACAAGAAATATTATATATAAGCATGTTAGTCTGTTACTGTAAAACACACACTGAGGGTTCAAATTCTACTTCACTGCTTCCTGACTGGCTCGGTCCTGCATACACTTTATACACATATATGGAGATTTGTGGATTCTGATTAGTTTTTCGCTTTGTTTCTCTCAATTTTGGGGGCCAGATCCTCTCTCTGCTGGGGTAAATCAGCATAACTCCACTGAAGTCCATCCTTTGGTATTTA
Organism: Emydura macquarii macquarii; assembly: GCF_026122565.2. Classification (NCBI taxonomy): domain Eukaryota; kingdom Metazoa; phylum Chordata; order Testudines; family Chelidae; genus Emydura; species Emydura macquarii. Next base: position 15,749,701 of record NW_027130842.1, on the reverse strand, counting down.
TTTATCTGGTGCTGTAGCAATCAAATTGACTGGTGTACTGAGCCAGAACCGAGGATAGCGGCTAGTCTATTTACCATACAAACGTCCCTTATGAGAAGAGTGGAGAGCACTGTAAGTACAGTAACCAAGCCTTTCATACTCAGACATTCTGACATGTGGGTTCTCTTGAAAAGCTGCCGTTCGATCCTGCCACACATACGGTGGCAATTACATGTTGTAAAGCCTTTACTTACTCTAGGTAGTGTACGTACATATTTTTCTTGTCCGTTTATACTCATTATTCCTCTTGCTTGGCAGACATGGTATTTTCCTCTTAATTCAGTGTCCCTGCACCTGTGCATCCTTACAGCTGGTCTACTGAACTCTTCACACTGGGAATCTAGGGCCCATCAACCACATTTACAATACAACTATCCCCATGTCTCAAATACACATTTTTACAAGCTTGGCAGCCTCTCATTTACTTGCATCCAATACAAAGGGTGGGAAAAAAGGCTTTAATTGCTAAATATTCTCTCTCCTCACTTTCCCATCCCTTCTTACTTTTATTTATTGTACAGGTAATTCTCAGGAGTGAAAGAGGCAAGAAAATCCTAGCTAAAACTGTACTTCTCAAACAATCTAATACCCTAAACTTAAACACAGTCAGACAATTTGCAGCAAAAATTAAAGAGAAATGACCAAGGCCAAATCTGCATAGAAACACAATGCTTAGATTTCAGCTATATGCCATCCTGTCAGCAACTTTTATGCTATCGTGTTTAATTGGGCCAATATACAACCAACATCAAAGATGGTGAGTTATTTTGTGCTGAAGATATTGTAGGCATATTAGGCAAAGGTGGCAAACACAAAGGATCTGTCAAAGGTAACAGATGTATCAAGGGCATGAAGCACTGTGAAGAAGGTGTTAATTACTCATGCTGAGAAAGAAAAAGTGTTTCAAAAGCAGAAACTGTTTACAAAAGATTCAACAAATCCCTATTGTGCTGTGGAGAAAAAGCTTCCTGCTTCTCAGACAACACTTCGTTAAATCTCATTATTTTGAGTAGGGGAGTTTAAAAAAAAATTTGGAGGAAGTTGTGTGTGTGTGAAGGGCATTGCTTCCTTCCTATCTTTCTCATGAGAATATCTTTTATGAAATCTGCTTCACAGTTTTAATTTCAGAACCTTTATCAAAAGGTATCTCTTAACCTCTTCAAGCTATAAATGACACCCTTTATTCCTATTTTAAATCATATCATTTTGGAAAGGGAACTTTGCACCCTTACGAAGCGAAGGAGACTGCAGAGAGACAGCATGCATGCCTTTTGGAAATTTAGGACAAACTCTGGACTGTTTTCCCCTTTTGCTATAAAAACTATATTTTGTTGTTAGTCATCCTCTGAAGAACCTCACTGTTTCATGGGTAAACATCAATAAGTAAAACTGGAGACAGAGACAAATTTCCCATCAGAAGACCTGCTTTACATAAGGCTTTTAATATCTTAACAATTCTTTCTAAGATTACATAGCTAATTCTGATTCAGGAGACAAAACTATCTGTCTCCACCCTTCCCTTCTACCTCTTCCTCTCTACATCTGTGGGATCCCCGAGATCAGAAGTTTTGAAAGTGGTTGGTGGGGAGCTGACTGGTCACATGCTGCAGGATCTCCTCATTTCCAAAGGACAGAAAAAGAACAGACAGAAGAAGAGATTAAATGACATCTCCTGCTTTTGATCATCAACTTTGTTTTGTTTTTGCCCAAAAAGGTCAATATATGTATCACTCTAAAGCAGTGGTTCTTAACCTTTCCAAACTACTGTACCCCTGAAGCCTGAGTCCCACCCCCACAGGGCTGAGGCATGTAACTTAGTTTCATGGCGCCCCTGTGGCTCCAGGCAATTGCCTTTCTTGCCACCCCCAATACCAGCTCTGCACTTGCGACCCCTCTAAAACCCCAGGTTAAGAAACACTGCTCTAAAGACAGTTAAAACTATTAAATACACGCCTTTATTACATTTTAATGCAAGCAAGAGCTGTAGCTGCACAGGAACGTTACATCATCGTAAATAACGAAGTGGTCTATGCGATATAGACAGAGACTTAACAGTACTGTGTCTATATTACGATATGGCCCATACAGTATGAAAAAGTTAAAGACTCCCCTGACTTACATCCTCCTTTCCTATACCAATATCATACCATACAAAGTAAAGGGCTATGAACGATAATATTTGGAAAGCTCAGCTTGGCATTACCAAGAATTGTCAGATGACAGTGCAGGGGGGTGGAGGAGATAGTTTCCATGACAAAGTATCAACACATATGTTGCCAAAAGTCACAAAGGATAGTATATACAGCAGCTGGCAGATGTAATTCCCTGCATGGCTAGACATACATGTGCTAGCTCTGCTTCAGCTAGTGCCTAAAAATAGCAATGTGGCCACGGCAGCATAGGCGGTGGCTCAGGCTAGCTGTCTGAACACAATCCACACTTGGAATTAAACCTCTTCGCTGCTGTGTAGGAGAAGCTCCTGAATGATGTTCTGTATTTACATCCAAACTTGAAAGGGTAAAGTTGTGGAGTGCATAGTTGCTTAAGTAAATTATTTTCCTTTGTTAATTGTTAGGCTTTTTAATATATGTTTTCCACCAGGGCACAAAGACTGATTAATATTCTGACTGGATTAACTGCCCTAAAATATTAGTCAGATGTCACAGCTGGCCAGTTTTTGACCCTTCTGATATCAGCATTTAAAGGTTTCTTGGGAGGGAACAAGTGCACTGCTCACTGCCATAACTCCACTGTATTCTTCTAGTTTGCAACCCCAAGACACTCATGGATCTGAAGGAAAAAAACATCTCTTCAGCCCAATCAAGCTTAGTGCCGAGCCACTGTCACCATAACGACCACGCAAGCTAGAGCCACCATCATCACCACTACCACACATTTAATACTGGTAATCACTTTAAATTCTAATCAGGCCCATAATATTGAAAGTCTGGATAAACAAATAATGTGTGCCCTCATTCTATTTTACTCAAATAGTTTTAATGGGAGTAAAATTGAAACACCAATACAAAAGTGGCCTCCAAAAACGTATATTCCCTGATTCACACACAGAAAACCCAAATTTGCCTATGCTCATCAGATAGATACTCAAATGTCTGAATTGCTCACACAAATACGGGTTTTTGCACAATCAGATGGGAGAATGCAGTTCTGCAGGCCACTCTTGAAAATTTAGCTTTAACAGTACATCCCTAAAAACAGGAAAATTCAGGTCCAGATTTTGCTATCAGTTATTTCAGTGGAGCTATTCCTCACATATACCAGTGTGACTGAATGCAGAATCTTGCCTACAGATTTCAGTGACACATTAAAATATCTGGAGTCCATAAAGCAAAGAATCACAATAAAAATGTTTGTGGCAATTTTAATATTTGATACCATATTATAAAATGTAAATGCTCTATTACAAAACTGCAATTTCTTTCCACAAACAGGAAAAGAATAACACTTGTGGAGTCAGGGAAAACAAAAAGAATGAGGTAGCTTGCTGTAATTCCACTTCCTCACAATCTTTTGTTCTTCGTTGTGTTTTATGGCTGTCTTTTGAGTTTTATTTGGGATAGAAAGGAGTGCTTCTGGATAAATACAGGGTACACATTAGTACTCTTCTCAGTCTATGTCTACTTTAAAGTAACTCCTTCTTCATGTATTTTTATTATTATTTTTCCAGATCAGAGTAAATCAGCAAAACAACAAAACCTTCATCAATCATTAACTGCCGCAAGTAATTTATTGTTTTTTTTTAAAGTAACATTACTTTATATCTCTCCAAGCTTCGTTCAAAAACCTTAAAGAGGACTCAAGCAAATAAGAATTCCAGCAAGTAGACAAGGTAACATACAGCCCCAAAATTCACATTCAGGCATGAGAACCTTACACAAACTCAAACTGAAGCTCTGGTGACCATTTAGGTAGAGATTTCTTCATCATCTAATTTCCATGGGTGTGTAAAAGTATGCGCACACATACACACAACACGCTCATGCGCATGCACACACACTCAATGCACACACACTTTGCACAGATAAAACATGTCAATACAAATGTACGTGCGCTAAGACTCTTTCCATAACTTTTCTTTAGGGACCAAACCCCAGAACTGGCTCTGTTTTCTAATTAGCAAGGCAGCACCAATTATACACAGTGGGCTGGGAACACTGGAGACAGCTTACTTACACTATGAAGCTCGTTTTACATGGAATGTAAGGGAAGACTCGAGCAGCAATCTCAAAGGTGAAAGGCTAGAGCTTTAATCTTTAAACAACTCAGCCCTGGCAGGTCTTTTCAACACTTTAGTGTTTTGTGGAGTCCATTTCATTTCTGCACACGTTTTCACAAAAGATGTTTCTTTCAAATGAAGAATGTATGGTTAAATCTAAAAGGAAGCCAGTGGTTGACAGTTTATGCTGTAGTTCATTTGTTATGTCTTGCTAAGAGTTTACAAACAGCTGTCCCAATGCATCTCCACTGGATGCAATTTTAGTCTAGACAGGAGAAATCCAAGCTACTGCTGCCCAAACAACATAAACACAGGAAGATTTCAAATCAATCATTTCATTAATAGGAACACATCTAATAATATAAGGGGAGGGTGTTTTGGAAGCAAGCCTACTTCACAGCCTGAAACAGTATAATTGCATGGTATTGTTCTTGTGCTAGGCAGGGCTATGGAACGATAGTCTCACAAACCAGATTCTGGTGCTGTGGTGGATTACAATAAAATGAGCCTTGTTTCTCTAATATAAGTGACTTTCAAGAACAGTGATAACATTAAATGGTAAACAGACTAAAATATCTTATGCAGCATTGGTATTCATCTCTCCTTTGATACAATCAGGTCAGTGCCTACACAAATATATTTCTAGCTTGACCATTATTTCCGTTTCCCTTAAAATTGTTTTATCTGGGAAACAGGGTTAAGCACAGCTGCTATTAACATCCTCAGTGTTCATCCCAGTACTCCTGAGTCCAAGTCTGCTGTCTGTTCCCCAAACATATAAATGTCTTTGGAAGGTAGTTTTATGCTAGTCAATTCCATGCCTTTTGAGTTTTTAAAGAATAAACAGTAGGTTTCTCTTCATTTGTTTGGGGCCCAGGTTCTTATTTTTGTTGTTTTTTTTGTGTTACTTATCTTATTTGTATTCTGTGAACACTAGTTGTGCCTTCTTCAGGAAGCTCAGTTTACAAGTCATCTCAGATCAACTGTTACCAGTGGGTGTCAGTGTAGCAGTAGAATGATATGATGGGGGAAAGGGAGGAGGAGAAAAGATTAAAAAATCCACAGATGGAGTCTGATTTTTTAGATTCCACGTGTACATAGAAAATGAAGACAGAAATTCGTTTCTTTTCAGCATCACTCTATTCCATTATTAACATGCTCTGAAAAGTTGGTGAAGCATCTTTTAACCTAACACACACAATTGTGTTAATATGTCCAGAGGATCTGGTTTCAAGTTTAATTTCTCACCTTATATATACTAATATACACACACACACACATATATAGATACACAGCATGCATATATATAAGCTTCTTCTTCTATAATTCATTTCCAAAAGGAGAGAAGGTGAGGCTGTTTCTTTAATTCAGATTTCATAGTGAGGAGTTAAGAGGCTCTGTGGACCCCAACTTATTAACCTGTGCTAATATAACTAGTATTACTCAAGAGGTTCAGAAATCTAAAAATAGGGGCTAATCTTTGCAGACTGAGAGCAGCTAATCAGTAGCTGCCCTGTCACAACATTTGTCCCTCCTACTTATATATATATTTTATGGATGTTCTGTAATTTGTTTTGTGCTCATCTCTTCTGGAAAATAAAAATAAAAATAAATAATTTTAGGCTGCTTTCATCTTAAAATGAAACTTATGGGCTTCCTTAGCAGTGAAAACAAGAAATACTTGGACGTCTATCAAATCCTGCTGTCAAAGTGATAAAATCCTTTATTTTTACTTATGATAAAAATAAACAAGCATAAAAACATCTATCCCAGCTTCAACTCTGTGTAATTAGGGGCATAACAGATATGTGTTTGAAGTTTTATACATATGATTTTGGTCTTTCTAAATGTTATTAGAACATAAAAAAGACAAGATTAACAATCTCATACACATTCACTGCTTCTCCCCAAACACGTAACAAATTTGTGTATGTGGATACATTTCTTGCCCTATTTCTTCTCAACTTCCAGTCCTCTATAATAAGCTGGTGTATCATATTATAATGAAATATTACATGCCTATATACTCAGATCTGTTTTTATTAATGGAAATAAAATTATGGCTAGGTGCCATGAAAAAGAATCCTAATCCAGAGCATAGCTGAATACTAGGTGATGAGCAGTTCTAGCGGGAGTGGCAATGAACAACTAAACTGAGCTATAAAAGTGAAAAACACAATCAACGTAGTTTATAACTAATTGTAACTTAAGTACTGGACTGTATTTGGTCTTTTTAATATACCTTAATGGTACCTAGGACGCACAGCATTTCAAATAAAAGAGATGGGAATATCCTTCGGTGTTTAAATGGTTGTGGATAGAGATGCAGGAAATATTAAAATAACATTAAACAATCATATTGTTAAGAAAGGAATATAAACAGCAGTGGGTAAAAAGAGAGAGGGGGGGGGCGGAAACTTTGCAGGCTTAGCCTGTACTCTGCTTTAAACACACACAAAAATGCCCTGAGTCGGTTTTCCCGCCAGTCAAGGTTGATGAGCCTGCATTTGGCTCTGACTAGCAGCTATTAAACAAATGGAACCAAAGTGCCTAAGCAGTAACTGCCATCCTGCGCTCTGCTCCCACAGCTGCTCGGGAGCCTAGAAAAGAGCCAATGGCAGGAAGTGTGCCCTTCCCCCACAGCAGATCAACCAGACCTGTTTTTGTCTGCTTCAGCAGTAGCTCCAACCCTCTCAGCTTCCTCCCTCAGCCCCCACCCCACCCCCAGCCTTATTTTCCATCCCTTTTCAACCATCATCCCCTCATTTTAATTACGCAGAACGAGTTGCAACTCATCCAGCCTGGAAGTTATATTAAAAAGGGGGGGGGGAAGAGAAGAGATGGCAGGAGAGAAAAAACTGCAGTGTAGGGTGGAGTTGTGGCTAAAGAGGGCTTGATCAGCAACACTCCTTGCCTTTACACTCTGTTTTAATGCCACATTTTATTTAGGCGCCTCCTAGGCCAGCTAGAAACTTTTTTCTTTGACCTGTGCCTCACTCTTTCTGTTTCCAAGGAGGGTCAGAAAATGAAACAACTTTAGTGCCTGTACCCACAATGCACCATAAAAGATCTACCCAACAGGGATCAAAAACTCTCAAAGCTGCTGCTCGTTGGTGCCCAGTGTCGGGCGGCACACGGCTGGGCTATTTGGGGTGGGCTAATCTCCCCCAAGTGAAGTTTTCACATTTGGTTAGCTGCCGGTTTGGTGCAGGCAGTGAACTCACTCTAATCCAATAAGCAACAATAATAATTAAGAAGAAAATTGAAGGGAGGGGTGATGGCGGGCCTTGAAGAAAGGCAAAATGGCCTGCCATTTGCATTGGCCCTATCCTCTGCGGGGAGGGTATTTGCCCTCCGCACGCAATCCTTCGCAGCATTTATATGGATTTACAAAGGCACATCTGTGCATGTTGGAGGGCCAGCCTGACGTGTTTTCTGCTAGCAGCAGCTGCGGTTTCTGAGGAAACAAGGCTGATTTTCTAGTCAGGCTGGAAGATTTTTTTTTTTCCAAGAGCCTACGTGCGGGGGAGGGGGAGAAGGAAAAGAAAAAGGAGGGAGGGAGAGAAAGAGCAGCAATAAAAACCTCCAGAGCTCAGAAGGGGGAGGGGAGGAGCAGAAGAAAGGCCTGCTGGGAATTTTCTTGTGCTTGCTTTCTCAACATATCTTCTCTGTGTTGCAATCTTTACTTTATAGGGTTGGGTTTTTTTTTTTTAAATTAACCTTTGTAGTTCTGTTGCTGGTGCTGCATTTACGTGTATGTGATTGCTGCAATTGGGGTTCATGACTGCAAGGGGGTGTCTCACTTCATATGCCAAAAAACCCTTTCAATTCTGCCAAGTTAAAGAAAAAAGCGTAACTGTCTAGTCGACTCACTCTTTTAGCTCTTTTAAATGGATTTGCACATTTTTCTGTCAATTTCCCCCAATGTTTCTCCATCACTTTGTGACTGAGTCAGTCACTTGAAAGGTGAATGGTTAATTTAATACATTCCAATTATTTCAATACACAAGCAGGTTTGGTACATGAAACCATTTTGCAAGGGATGAGCGCCTTTGGGGAGGTGGTTGTTCCCTTTCTCTGCCTCACATTTCCAGAGTCCTTTCTCAAAACCAGTCCCTGGCAACCAATAAAAATAGATAAATTCTCATGCTGATGAATGATTAACTCTGAAGCTGACATACAGGCCAGCATGGAAAGAGGAGAAGAGGGAGGAGAGAGAGCGCACAAGCTACAGAGAGGGAATACAGAGAGACATACACACATCCACATGCACAGGGAGAGACAAGGGGCCCCATCAGGGAGGCTCCAGTTCAACAACAAACTAATGCAGTTTTCATTTCTGAATCAGGTTTGAGGGGGGTTATGAGAGATGGGGCTGTATTTACATTGAGTTTACATTTAAGTTCAGCTAGTGCTCCCTTCACTATTTAGAGACCTATAAAGTGTAATTCAATCTTACCAGCTCTGGGGCAAATACTACCACCCCAACAAGAACATTTGAAGCATCATCAGAATATTTTATATAAAAACTAGTTTAGCACTTTAAAAAAAACAAAAAAACCTTGATTTTTTGGGTTATTTTTCTGGCAAGGGAGAAAGAAGGAGAGAGGAAGAGGGAGGACCAAGTAGTATGAACAGGGAAAACTCTTTGATGAGACTATTAAATTAAAACCAAACAAACACTGAAACTAAAAGTTATTTATTAGTTAATTTTAAGATGTGCATGAGCATGTGTTTGGGGATGGCTAGAGAAAGGGTAACACATTTTTGTTCTTTGTAGCTGATCTTATGCTGAAAATGTCAAAACTTTAAAACTTCAGAAGCATTTTTTAAAGATTGAAACATTCTTCTGTGCCAACACTGCAAGACAAAATAATTGGTCTGACGATTCAAAAAACACAAAAGACACGCATGAAACAACCTGGAGATATAAAAAGGCAATAAGAAACACTTTCAACCTCGACTGCCTAAAGTTAAGCACCTAAATTCATATTTAGGCATTTAAACAAGTGACCTGATTTCTTGAGGTGTTGAGCACTCATATCTCCAATTAACTTCAACACCTCTGAGAATCAGGCCACTTATTTAGGTGCCTATATATAGATTTTGATGTCTAACTTTAATCAGCTAAATTTGAAAATTTTAGCCAATATCTTTAAACTATTGCCATGATATAAGTTTAGGTTCCATCTATAACTGCATAATTATTGAATAAATATGAAAAGGGTATGAAGGGACAGAACATATTTATTGATTGAAGAAATCTAATGCCATTGTAACTAACTGATACAAAACAATGCAGAAAGCTACATATTTGACATCTGCTATTCATGCTGGTACCAGTTACTGTACTGGAAATATTCAGTGAGAAAAAAATTGCAGATTGTCAGGCTTGACCCATCACATTTTTCTGCATTAATCAGACTGCCCTGGTTTCCAGTAGAAAGACTACATTTAAGAAAAGCATAGCCTCTGTTTAAAAAAAGAAAAAGAAAAGGAGAGCCAGCAAGGACTACACACATATACACACACTTTATATGTGATAAGGTGCTATTTTCTCCACCATTTAAAAGTATTCACTTGTAAGACTCACAGTTCATTTGGAAATGTGCAGGGCCACATTGCGTCCGGCCCCAATGCTAGTGCATGAGATGGGAAAGATACACTCTCCACCGGGTCCAGGAAAAATCATGTCCCTTCAATTCCCCTGGGTGTAAAGACTACTAGCTTCTAGTAGCACTGCTGACGCTAGAGTCAGTATTGCCAACTGCAAACATTAAAAAATGGCTTAAAATTCATGAAGTTTTCTTTTAAATAATTTATTTTTGGTTCTTTTTATTCGACTTTTGGTTTTTGAGCCTTTCGGGTACACACCAGTCACATGTTCAAGTTTCCCCCCTCAATGATGGGGACTGAAAATGCACTTTTTTTTTTTTTTTTTTTAAATGAAAAAAGATATTCTCTTTTAACCACATGACTCCAGAAGCTCCAGTTATAAAAAAACTCCAGCAAAGCTACAGAGAGAAGAGGCATGCCAAGGGGACACAGCATGTACTGCTGAGGAGATTCTGGACAGCACTGCAGTATACACGGCAGCCTGCCACAACTTAGTGTCCACCAAGGCTGACAGGTAAAATCTTAGCGAAGACAAGGCAGTTTGTAGTTTTCACAAGAGTTAATAAGTTGAGTTAAACACTATGAAGGAGCATATGGTTTGCTTTAATCTGCTAACTCGTGAAAACTTCCAATTGCCTTTGTTTCACTAGGCTCTTAACTTGTGTTAGTTAACTTGAGTTAAGAACACACCTGAATGCAAGGCACAGTTCAGAATCTCACCCAGAGTATGGGCCTATGGTATAACACCACCAGGAGCTTCCGTAGGAGTGGTGAGCATTCATCCCACAGCCTACTGTAGGCTCTGTGTGCATACCACAACTGAGCAGTCAATGGTGAAACCTAAAAAAAAAAAAAAAAAAAGCAAGGGGCCTGTTAGTAGTCAAGGGAGACAGAGCAAAACCCAAGGACCCTTTTGATAGTATGGGGGGAAAATAAACAAATGATCACTATTTTAAAATGTGTAGGAGAATGTCATCTGCACTTTATCCCTATATATATAATTTAATATAATGAGTACACATTTGGATATAATGACTCTGAGCAGCAGATGTGGCTTTAACTATGATGGGAAAAAATATTATCCACACAGACTATAGCTGAAAAAGCAACCACACATGTAAAAAATATAAATAAAGCTCCTGCATAAAACACATGTACAATGTATATTTGAAAGACTAAGTCTAATATATTGCATAGAGGTATATTAGCCAATTCATGTCTCTGTTTGCATCACAACACACATTCTTTATGTGCAAGATGCTTCTTCAGCTACCTACAGGACTACTATTGTGCACATAAAGCAAAAAGGGGAAATATATGCTTTTCAGTGTGCCTTCCTTGAAAATCAACTTTCAAAAGACCTAGAAGGGAACAAAATTTCCCTTGTCTGTAACCAGGCTCTTGCCAGCATATCTTCCAAAATCTAATGATAAAGTTTAACACGCTCTTCTCACCACCTGGGATATGCTACATGGAAGAGAACAAATTATGAGGGAGACAGTACAGCTTCACAGGAATCTTTCAGGACTTTCTACATTTTAAGGGAGTAACAATCGGAAAGGAAAAAATGGTATATTTGGCACATTAAGCCTAGTGGATCAAAGCTTATGAAAAAGAATCAGTGGTACACATTAAAGAAGCCTGGACAAAACTGCTACCTTGACAAACGCTCACTGTGTTAGATGAGCACTGCCATCCATCCTCCTCCTTTCACCACTAAATGAAATTGTCATTAGGAGAGTGTCAGTCTCAATATCATCAATGTACTAATGCCCAGTTTATGAAGGAGAATAGAGGAAACACAGTCCTCTAGATGGAACCTATGTCGGAAGGAATCCATTTGACAGACATGGTGGTTCCTAATAGATTGGAGAACAATTCTTTAAAAAGGAAAGCGGGCTCTTTGCTTCTCTATACAGGAAGCTTGAAACTTCTATGAAATGTAGTAACACCTCTGCAGGGGGCATCAGCATCAGGGATCAAACTTGGGACTTCTGAATCCACAATCCAGAGCCTCTACCACCTAAGCAAAGAAACCTAGCTCTGTTAGCACAAGCGCTATAGCAAACCCATAAACCCCTATGTGTTCAAGTTAGTAGTGGGGGAGACTGGCAACCAAATGAATTAAGCATAGGTTACAAAGAAACACAGCAAAAGAACAGAAATGGGTTATATATAATTAACTATATGCAAAATATCTCAAAACTCTACTCGTGCAGCTTTAAGCATTTGTACAAATTAATAATGAGATAGGTAATGGTAGCCAAGACAATCCCCTACTTTTTTCAAGAAGTGCCTTGGGATCTTTAATTTGCACTAGTACCATCATTACCGTTGGGAAGAAAAACCTCTCTTTAAATGTTTCGTTTGAAGAACTTCTTGCATTCCAGAAAAATCCCCATAACTTTAGGGAACTTCTAGATGGGAGAAGAGATTTGATTTAATCTGAAACGGCTTACCTCAATTGGCTGACAAGTTGGCTAACTTGCTATTTGTAACCATGAAAACAGTAGCATCAGGTCCAGCCAAAAATGAGACTTAAAGAACATCTGAGGAAACTGTGTTTGCCCCAGGGGGCAGTCCTGAAAAATGGGGATTTTCAAATACAATACAAACCGGAACAGACATGGGGAAAGTCACAAAAGTTGCAATCTAGTGTCTCAAAAAACCTCCAAAACTCTCACCTTCTATCAGAGGATCAGAATCAAGCCATTTATGAGCAGGGCTCTGTGTGCGCCACTGCAAAACGGGACCAATTTCTTCAGCAAGAACCCTTAAATTCTGTTGCAAGGTTAATTTATTCTATTACAATGGAATATCGTTCATTATCACCCTCACCCTCACACACGCTACTGTTTATAACTGAAAATGCTCAAAGCATAAAATTCTTCAATTATGATTTTTTACTCCATATTTTTGGAGAATGAATTTTTTCCACTATCTATATATTCTTTAGGTGGTGTGAGTCTGCTCTCTGAGCTTGGCCTATTATGCTAAGAATATAAGAATGACCATATTGGGTCAGATCTATAGTCAATCTAGCCCAGTTACCTGTCTTCCAACATTGACCAATGCCAGATGCTTCAAAGTGAATGAACAGAACAAGGATAGTATCAGGTGATCAATCCCCTGTTATTCAGTCCCAGCATCTGGCAGTCAGAGGCTTAGGGACACCCAGAGCATGGGGTTGCACCCTGACCATCTTGGCTAACAGTTATTGATGGACCTATCCTCTGTGAACTTATCTAATTCTTTTTTTAACCCAGTTATACTTTTAGCCTTCACAATATACCCTGGCAACAAGTTTCACAAGTTGACTATTCATTGTGTGACGTAGTACTTTCTTTTGTTTGTTTTAAACCTGCTGCCTATTAATTTCATTTGATGACATCTAGTTCCTGTGTTATGTGAAAGGGTAAATGTCACTTCCTCAACATCACTCATGATTTTATAGACCTCTATCATATCCCAAGTTAGTTGTCGTTTTCCAAGCTGAACAGTTCCAGTCTTTTTAATATCTCTTCCTATGGAAGCTGTTCCATATTCTTAAGCATTGTAGTTGCCTTTTTTGTTCCTTTTCCATTTCTAATACAATTTTTTTGAATGGAGTGACTAGAATTGCACGCAGAATTCAATATATGAGCCATGGATTTATATATGGCATTATCCCTTTCCTAATGTTTCCAACATTGTTAGTTTTTTTGACTGCCACTGCAGGTTGAGTGGATGTTTGCAGAGAACTATCCACAATGACTCCAAGAGCTCTTTCTTGAGTGGTAATAGCTAATTTAGAAGACATTATTTTGTATGTATAGTTGGGATTCTGTTATCCAATATCCATTATTTTGCATTTATCAACACTGAATTTCATCTGCCATTTTGTTGCCCGGTCTCACCCAGTTTTGTGAGATCCCTTTGTAATTCTTCTCAGTCTGCTTTGGATTTATAACTATCATGAGTAATTTAGAATCATCTGCAAATTTTGCCACCTCATGGTTTACCCCTTTTTCCAGATAATTTATGAATATGTTGAACAGCACTGGTCCCAGTACAGATCTTTGGAGGACACCATTTACCTCTCTCCATGCTACTTTCTTTTCAACGGCACAGGGATAAAAGAAAAAATCTATTACTGTCACAATAGGAAGGTGTGATGGAGCATTTGCCACAATACTATGGTGGTTGTTCTATTCAGAGAAGTTGTACCATGTATCTAAAGACACTCAAGTATTTACCTAGTTTAGTCTGACGTTCAAAAATCTCATTTTAAACCATCAGATTTCCAAGATTTCTACTGAATATTTGTAAGATATGTAAGTCTCTTTTTAAGGTAATATATCAACAAAAATATATCATCAAAAATGACTGCGAACATTTTATCCTCTTTCAGAAGAAATTTGTTTTTTTGGAAATCTCAGCATTTTGAGAGAGAAAAATGAGTAGGTTTCTTAAACCTACCCTTTGAAAGAGTTCATGGTATCAATAGTGAAATTGCTATTCGAAGTTAAGAAAGGTTGCTATTGCCTTCCCCATCACCAAACACAATCTTTTGCGAAGAAAAAAATATTGTAAAACTTTTCTTTGATCAAGGAGAGCTACAGTAGTGACAATCTAGCAACTCAACGTAAAACAGACAGGATAAAAGGTTTCCCCGGCTCTCTGAGATATTGTTTCTTTAATGCTTGCTAAGAATTAAGACAGTGGGTTTAAACTAATCCCCTTACAAAGGTGTAAACTAACAACTGAACTATACAGCTAGACTTCTTTGGTTAACAATGAGTTCCATTCAACAAGCTCTTTAACGCAGGAGACAAATGCAGTCCAGCTCTCCTCTGGAAACAGTTAGTCCAGGTTTGGTAACTCGGGATTATCAGGCTGCTGCTTTCATGCCTACTCAGATTGGGTGGGTATATTTATTACATTTTTTGGTGCAGTGCTTTAATAGACACTGCTGTTTAAAACAGTTGGTTGGAGAAGAGTGGGGAAGATGGGAGGGGGAGAGGGAGAGAGAGACCTTGTTATATGAGATACTTAATTGCCAGGCTCCTGCCCTGCTTAAAGATCCTGAATATTGTATCCTTCAGTGGAAAATTACCTCTGTTCCATAAAATACGGTAATTTATCTGTTTTCACAAAAAAGGTCTGACAAACATCCAGACATACAACTTTTGACACCAGGTTTTTTAAATCTCAAATCTGAGCTCACTTTGAATGCACATCATAATAAACGTTTACATTCTTAACATAATGGCTAATAAATATGGCTTCTCTACATTTAAATTAAAATTTCTTTTTTTTCCTACATCTTCCTCTTGGTTAATTCGATGTACAAAACCTCCTCTTCTATGGAACTAAAATTGAATCACTGTTCTATATATTTCAGTCCCGCAGTAACAAATGTGCAAATCTAAGTCACCATACTGCAAAAAACACCTGGACCTCTGTGCCATGGGTGCAAAATTTCAAATTGCCAAATGAGGCCCATGAAGTTCTACAACACAGCCACTGTCATCTTTAATAATGAACTGCAGCCAGTGGAGACTACAGGTCCCAGTACACAATGCTCCAAACTGATTTAAGTGGGCTGCACCGCCATATTAAAGATGAGGATAGCTGCAGTAATCTGCTCCCTTTTATAAAAACTTGATGCACGCACTGACATCATGGTGAATAGTCAATACAATTCTCAGTTTGGCAAAATTTACTTGCCCCTGTTTTAACATAAATGTCCGTAAAATTCTTGTTACATAAATACAGGAAGGTACATTTCTAATTAATCTGATATTCCCAACACCAAGCATGTCCAACATAGTTTAGAGTTATAAAAAGTAATTTTCAATAACTATTTAGGAAAGCATTGTTATACTTAAAGTTATGGGGATTTTTAAAGCAAGACACATTATATGAGATATTGTTAAATCCTTCAAGACTTTTATTGCTTCTATACTTTTGGTGTATATTAAACTTATGAAATACAGTTCTGTAAAAAGGTGACAAAACTAAATTCAACCTTTTCTCCTCAACTCTCCACCCATGCATGGACCCCCTGCCTAGAGGCTGATATTTGAACAGGTGGTCAGTCCAGCAGGCCAGGCCTACAGAAGATGCCATCTTTACCCTTCAGCTTGAATACTAGGTTTCAGGAAAAAGAAAAACAAGGGGAGAAAAATAAATCTATAGGTTTTCAGATGAAACAGTGATCAAATCTGCTTCAAACCATCAGAATCTCCATTTTCATTTTACACATATATTTGAGCTGGTGCACTCACACAACAAGGAGGCAGCACCTAATCAGATATTCCATTAATATGAAGAGAGAAATAAAAATAAAGAAAAGCAAAGCGGGAAAGAAAGATGGATCTCCTTCACATTCTAATCAATAGCATTAGGGACAAAAAGTACTCCCATAAGCAGAAGTATATTAAAAGTTGCATGCCTGGTCATTTAAGAGAAAAATATAAAATATGCATTTTTGTATATTTTTTTTCCTATCCAATGAATAGGCCGTCCTCTCCTGTTGAGTGAACAAGGTTAAAACTTGCAATATATATTAAAAACACAGAGATAAATAGAGAGAGATGCCTTTCAGAATGTGAGAACCCAGATATTATGTGCGGTATGTAGCAAAGGAGCAAGTGTTATAATTTGAGGATCTGGAGAGTTTTCTTAGGGTCCCTGTAGCAGGAATCTGTTTGCATAGTGCAGATATTTTACGCAAGAGGACTTTGGCCGTCAAGAAAATTGGAGTCAGCAGTCACCCAGCTATCGCAGCTATTGGATAGTTCTGTCTCTCTCTGGAATTTACATCATCTCCATAGTATCTTGGTGCTAAATACATACAACAAATTTAAAAAAAAATGCTAGCAGTAATTTTTGGAATTTCATACACCATTGCTCCTCCCCCCCCCAAGTCCTGATTAACAGTGTCCCCAAAATACTTTAATCTTCTACCCATCATATGTCTGAAAACCTTCCATTATCACCTTCTTTTTAGCTTAAAGTAACAACAAAATCAATTATTTAGGTCTAATTTCTATGAACATTGATTATAGGTGTACTGATTACTACCATGAGTAGTTGCATGGACTTCAATGGAATTAATCACTGGAATAAGCACTACGATCAGTAAAAAGTGTTTGCAGGATTCAGCCCTTGTGAGGAATATCTTTTGTTTAAAATTCCAGTTATCTCCTATGTAGATAGGTGCACCTGAGATCATATTCTGGTTTCTCTGCCACCATTTCCTAAAATGACAGAGGAAACCCCAACTGTCCTTAGTCACGATCTTTTTGTGCAAGAAATTTTGTTCCCCAACAGGATAGTTTTCAGTGTCATTTAAAAAACTGTAGGAAAAAAAAACCTAATGTTGCCTCTCCTGCCCTGCCCAACAAAAGGCTCCCAAACAAACAAATTCAATAGTTGTCCTGCATCAGCATATAGACAAGAAAATGAAAGATGTGGGAAGGCAGGCTTATAAAATGTTGTAAAGAGAAAGTATGATCATAAATGGCATTTTAGCCTTAAGGCCTTCTTCAGGCTGTGGAAAAAACAGACAACAATTAACAGCTAACCTTGCTCTCTCTCTCTATCAGTTGTGTGCGAGTGCATGTGGTGGGATATTATAGATTATAATCTACAGATTTCCTGAACAGACAAAATATTTAAATGATTTTTAAAAAACACAGAAAGAGAAGGGGATGTGGGGGAAAGAATATGATGGTTGCTTTTTTCCCCAAGCATTTGAAAAATGGCCTATGGGAAAACTGCACTGATTATTTTTCATAGAAAAAACAAAAGAAACCGTGCTTAGTCCCCCACCACAGAGGATTAGCTGCTCAGAGAAAAGATTTTTCATTTTCACACATGCACACGCTTATACACACGCTTGGTTTAGATAAATTTGCACAAGCTGCTTTGACTAAACTGACGGGAAGCCTGGCTGCATCTGAAATACATGGTTATTCTCACGGACAAGAAGGTGATACTGCACGCATGTTGTTCAGAATTAGACAGCAGTTTAGGGCTCTACATTGATCAGGGAAGAGCAGACTAGCCTTTATTCAGTCACTTCCAATAATCAAACAAATACTGTGACTGAGGTAATAAAGTAGAACGCATAAGTGTGCACGTGTGGGAGAGGAAATAGGACATTGTTTGAGTCTGCATGCCCCTTTATTTTCCCTCTGTGCTCTAGCCAAGACAAACAATTTATATTCAGGAGTGGATACTGGACATTTTAAGAGAGTCACTCATCTATCCCTTATATTTCACTTCAGGCTAAAGTACAATTTATCTTTTGTTCCACTCTTCCCCAATTTCCTTTCTAATCAGAGCTGCCAAAAATCAGAACAGTTACATTTTATTATGACATCTTTTCGGAAGTTACCTGTGAATTATGACCGAAAAATTCTACATTACTGCAGAACCAGAGCTTATGGGCAGATTATTTCACTCACCACAGTTCACTTTGCTTTTAATACTTAATTTTTCATTACTAACTGCAGTTAAGTTTCTCAGTGATAGATTTTTTTAAGAAGATTCATTAGAATCTTAAAAGTACAATTTTGAAATGCCGCCACAAAGAGAAGGGGATCCATGCTCAGTCCTTCAACTATAGCCTGGCTTGGCAAGAGCACCTTACGCCACCTCCAAGAACAGTACTGATGTGCTCCAAAAGAAACTGAGTGGAAAGGTCCCAAGGACATCAAGAGCTGGGAGAGAGAGAAAGAGATCTTTGGGGATCCAAATTCAGCTCTGATGACCTCTTCAGGACAGGGGGAAACTGCATTTCAAAGGAAATTTTAGTAGGCTGATCTTGTTGATTTATATGTGGTGCATGCATTGTGTTGCACATTGCAAAGTAAGCATTGACCTTTGTGAGAAAGATCCAGTATGACAAGAAATGCTGCAATGTGTAACTGTGTACCTACTGTAAGAACACTGAATCCTTCAGCTATTACATGCATTCTAAACTGTTCATTGGTCTATATTTCTGACCTTCTCCACTGAGCAGATGCTGTGTAAATTTCCTTAATTTAAAAATATATATATTCCTATTACACTTTAAGAAAAGATATAGTTCAGTTGTCTCATGCAAAGTGTGTCCACAAACCACTTAAGTGTTTAAAAATACACACATTGTATTGTACATCAGGAAATATTTCTGTTTTGAATATATTAAACTAATAGCATTGGTCATTTATATAGCATTTCCTAGCCCCGAGAACCCAAAGCGCTTCACAGATTAAAGTTTCAGTCCTGAAAACTCTTGTTTGCATAGTCCTTGACTTCAATGGGAATCTGTAAACAAGAAAGGATTTTCAAGATTAAGCTCTGTATCTTTGTATGGCTATCATTTTATTATTATTTTGCACTCTGATAGACGCCTTCATCCTAGAATCTCAAAAATCCTTTCCAAAGTCTTCTGCAGATAGGGAAACAAAGACACAGATGTTAAATGACTTGCACAGGACACAGCAAGTCAGTTGCTGAGTCTAGAAAAGAATCCAAATCTCCTGATTCCCACATCTAGTAGCTTGCTCCCATGATTCCATGAAGATGGCTACCTCTAGAGTTTAATAGTGCAGAACACTTTACAGAGTATGCAGTCAGCTAACACAAGAAATGAAGAATTGTGTACTCGACTGAAACTCTGTATCCTAAATTCCCTTTACCTTTACCCCAGCTTCCTGATTAAATTCTAAGATGGGTAACACCCTCTCTCTTATATTAATTCACTATGTATGTATTATGACCACAAGTAGCTAGGACCTCCATTTTACATTTCATCTGAAAGATGGCACCTCCAAGAGAACAGTCTCCTCTGACATCATGCTAAGGCATTGATTCAGCACTTGATCAGGGAAAAGAATGTCACCTATTCAATCATGAACACCATATTCAAGAGAAGTCCTTCTATGTGTCACACCTCATCAGCATAGTACAATTCTAAAAGCTGTCAGGTAAGCAGATATTTTATTTCAGGGAACTAAATTTTAATTTTATTCAGACAAGACACTGGCATTGGTAAAAGCCAGATTTGGAAGAACATTAGCAAAATGTTATGGGACCATTTGGCCTTTAATATCCTGACCAGGCTAAAAAACATTTAGGGTGTTAAGACTTCCATGGAATTTCCATGGAGTTTCATCGGGCAAATTCTCTCTCTCTCTCTCTCTCTCTTTTAATTAATCATTTGGAGGAGATGAATGAGGATACGGTCAAATACATTGTAGCATGTCTATAAGGCTCACTTATTGCACTTTTTTTGGTTAAGTTTAATATCCTAGGGTTTTTTTTAGCTCAGATTTGCAATTCTATAATATACAACCTAATGGGGACGTTCTCTTAGTATTAGGGATACATCTGAACACCCTCCACACACTGTGGCTTAGTGACTAGTTATGTGAGCAAGGAACATGCCTCAGGAGATGAGAAAAAATGGCAAGATACAGCTTGCCAACCCTTATCACACTCTGATTCTACTTTAGAATTGTACATTAGCAAATTTCAGTGTTTGCAGCTCATTTCCTCCTAGGATTATATAGAACTAGGTGCAGCTCTCTTCTCCAAGTACCTCATGAGATGGTTCTTTTGTGCAGAAACTCCTATTTGATTACATCTTCCTCTTGATACTGAAAGACTATTCCTGGGATGGAGATGTTATCTCTATGAGCTAAATGATATTACAGTTTCTATTATTTACAGTTTTATACCAGTTGAAATTGGGTTGCTTTTTCTGTAGGCAAGAATTCCACATTTGTGCTAGAACTGCTTTTCCAAAATGTTAGACTACAATAAATTGCTTTTTCGTAAACTGCTTAAAAAAATACAAACACACACACACTTGAGAGAGACAGAGAAAAAGAGATTGCACACTCATACAATACAGAAGTTTATTTAAAAGAATCCCTTTACTATAAAAACATTTTTAATCCAGTATGCATTTTCTTTTGGAAACTTTATTTTTTTTAATTGTAGCCATGAAGAAAAAAGTATCTCAGAACACTCTACATACCTGAAAAATCAATATCACTGACTATGCAGTTTGACAGCCTAACCTGGGAATTCTTTCACAACAAAGCAAAATACAGGCTGCTGTTATAAGAGAAGATCAAATATTAGAAATACGCCACAATATCAGAAAGTGTGTTTGTCCATTCAACGACAGACCTTTGACACAATATCTTCCAAAAGTATCAACAATTGATCCAGTCTAGTGAAATATCAAGTCTGGTGTGAAGTGGGGTTGGAGGTGGGAAAGGGTGAAATAGTCACAATGGAGTGTAGGATGGAACTTCAACTTAAAATTTCCTGTCATTCATTGGATTGTTTCACAACATTAATCCTTTTTGTATTGAAAACAAAACAAAAATTTTTACTTTACAAACATTTAGTTTTAATATAGGTAAACAAAGTTAAAATAAATCTGAACCAAAAGGTGTTTAAAACCATGTTGTATACGTCCAGTTTGTTTTCTTTATCCCCAAGGTTACAATTAGCTTCTTGCTAACCCTCCTTCGATGTAATTACCATAATTACTGAGCAGCATTATACTTAGGCTTCTGTTTTAGAAGTGACCATTTATACTTAAAGGGTTGCATCTGGACCCCTGAAGCACTATAGAAAACAATAAATATATTTTAGCTAAGAAAAGGAAAAATACACAAATAGATTCCTGCCTTCCAATGTTTCTGCATAATACAACATTGTTTTGTTATATAATTTTAATTGTTTTACTGATACAGGATCGTGTTATTTTTAACCCCTATTGTTGCTATTTTGAATAAATACACACCAGTTAGTATGAAGTGGAGATTTTACCTCACTCAAACTTCTTGAAATTACATTCTGTTCACTACATCACTCCATTAGCTTGTCTTCCATAAAGCACTGGAAAGTGTAGGATATCTTCCATTTGACCCCATCATTTTCTCCCCCAATATTTGTTCAAAGGAGATAAAAAATGACCTCATTTAACATTTTTTGGGGCTGCAAACCTATTACACTTGCTAAACACTCAGCAAACATATAATTTGCCAGGCAGCATTTGACAGAGTTCAAGCTCTTTCTTGGCATACATTTAGTATCCCAAGCCTGTGACATTTCAATGTAAAGCAGGCTTCCTGGGAAGTAGACTAATGCTAATCAATAGATCTGACTCAGTGAAAAGCTTTGGACTGATAAAAAGGAGGCATCAAACATGAAGACAGATCATTACCTCGTCTAGCAGCTGTCTATCATTTACAGAGGTGCAAAATTGTTTCTTAAAACATCACTTTCACTCAGTTCAAACTGAAATACTCTTTCAAAAGTGAGATCTATGGGTCTAGTAGTGCCACTATTTTACTAAAATTGGTCAAATCCCATTTTGCAATTGCCAGAAACCATTGTTATTATCACTGTTCAAAGTACTTCCACAAAGACAGCTTTAAGTCTCCACACAGAGATATTCAGCTAACTCCTTTAAAGTCGGGTACTTTAAAGGTAAAGGGATCTGCAAAAAGGTAAAGAGTTTCTTGCTGGAGGGCTGCAGTCAATACTGATCAAGTTTTTCTCCTTTTGCTACATAGAAGAGGTGTTAACAGATGCAGTATTCAAACCTTCAGCCTAAATTAATTCCTGGTGTAACTATTTAATTCAATAGATTTCCAATGCCTCAGATGAATTTGGCTCCCAATGAGAGTTTTAGGTTTTAGTCTATCAACAGAATACAAAAGACATTAAAATATTTTTAAATGGAGACTGTTATATTAATATTTGGAGAAAAGAAAAATCTTTTAAGAAATTCCCCCTCTTTGGCATATAAAGAAGTCTATTAAAAACACCATATTCAATGTTGGAGGGCATGGGATCAAAAAAATAAAATGCATATGCAGTTTTGAAAACATTACCAATAATTCTATTAATTCCATGCTTAATTCAGAGTTCTGACCTTCCAAGACAGTCTTTCAGCTAATCATGTTTACCATTATGATTTAAGCACCTAACCAAGTTTACAACTATCATAATACAAAGGGCCAAACAACATAGACCTCTTATAGCATCAAGCTGATACTTACTAAAATGTTATGAAAAAGATATTTGATTATAATAGACAAATAACAATGAGGAAGGCTGTGGATGTTTAAATATGCACTTGTGAGTTAACCTGAACACACACACACACACACACACACACACACACACGACCTTAACATTTGCAAAGTCAAACACTCCAAAGTTAGTTAGCGTCAGAATAAAGATTGCCTATGCAACCCTAAATTCATACCCTTTGGGTATGTATTATGATGCAGTCTTTAATTACTTGATCACATACTATTGTTTTCACAGCATCCCGGCTTCATTCACCAAAAAGAATGAACTGTGCTCACTTAGTAAGCAGCTATTGAATATTTTGTTTTAATACTCCTTGTTCAATTGTGGCCACCTTATTTACTGCACACTATTCAAACTCTGCTTTAAAGACAGAATTATTAATTTCCTCGTGGATTTTTTTTTTTTTTTTTTGGTATGGCATTCATCACCATAGTATCTGAATACACGACAAACATTAGTTAGTTTATTTCACAACACCGTTGTTAAATAAGGGGATAATATTATTCCCTTTTACAGATGGGGAACTGAGACACAGAAAGATCAAGATCAAAAGTAACTTCTAATTTTGGGTGCCCAATCTGAGACATCAAGGAGCTGATTTTTCAGAGTATGTAGTATTATATAGCACTTTATTTGTTCAAAACACACTTCTGATCAATTTCTGTTGCACTTGTGAGGCCTCAACATTTCTGTAAGTCAGACTCCAGGATCTCACATCAGGCACCCAGAGAATGAAGAACATTATGAGTGACCACTTACTAAATGTTTGGTTTAAGTGACTTGCTTAGCATCGCACAAGAACTCTGGCACAGACAGGGAGAAAATTCAGTTCTCCAAGACAGCATTCCACTGCTTTAACCATGAGACCACCCATTCTCCTGCAAACCTCTTGCCTCATTCACTACACACATTCCAGTTTCTGCAGCAAATGAGGCAGAGGTCCTACACAGAATAGAGTCCTCCATTACACAACCCTGATTCATCCCGAGGGTAGATGCTGCCTGTGCACTGAATGAGGCAGAGATTCTATTGAAAAAATAGTATGTGATCATGTAATTAAAGGCTGTTATCACAATGCACGGCACATGGGAGGGAGGCCATGAATAAAGTTGCCCAGATACCTTAATTCTGGCATTTCCTAACTTAACTTTTCAGCCTGAATAATGTTCTTCTAACATACTTTTTTTTGGTGTGTGATATCCTACTATTTTAAAAAAGCAAACTGAAAAAAAAAAATTCCATAAACGTAGCATCATATTGACAGCCACATCGGTCATCAGTGAGATTGGAACCTTTAGATCCACCTCACAGACCTCTACTACTTGAATGAATGAAGTAACTGACAGAAGTATAAATTGTTATTCTCTATGTGGATCAGCACTAGAGAGGGGTAAGACACTTTTTGCCAGTGGGTTTTAGGGCTCTTTGCTGACTTCAGAGGAATGGCGAGACTCAGGAATCTTGGATTCCATTCTGAGCTCTGGAGGAGAGTGTGCTGCAGTAGGCACAAACATCTCTGCCCATTCCCTGCAAACTTTATGCCTTCTGGCCTGTCCCCTCCAATCTGTCCTTGCCCCAGTCCTGTCTCTTTGCCACTCCTGGCTCCTCATCGCAGTCCCATTCCCTTCAGCCAGCCAGTTCCAGAGTCTACTCTTCAGTCTCTCTCCTCATGTTCCGGGCCCTGAAGTTGTGAGGAAAATCTTGTTTATCCTTGGACTGAAACATGCCCAGTGTGGACAGAATCTTTTGGGAATATTGCTGCTATAATCTGAGAAATCTGTACTGAGCATGTGTGAACTGAGATTTTTCAGAGACTTATAAATTGGCCAAATTTGGGCACATTTTCATGAGGATGGCAAAAGACCCATCCCTGAAACAAAAGCCTCCCCAATCCCATCAAATTTCAAGATCATGCTCCAAAGCATAGGGGCACAAGAGCTCTTCAAAAAAAAAAAAAAGCTGTTTTTTAACATGGGCAAAGCAACATTTTTCTCCAGCCTTGTTTCTCAGAAATGGCTGAACCATTTTACCTGAAATTAAAAAAAATCATTATAAGGCCCTGAAAACAGGGTCTTCCAATAGGAAGTGTTGGGCAACCTTAATAAAAGGAGGTGCTAAGACCCCTACCTATAAAAATCTCCAAACAGAATTTAGATTCTGTATCATGTCTTCACTCAAACATGTTAAAAAGGCATCCTTTAAAATGTCCGAGGAATAAGTTTCCAATAACCACCAACATTCACAGCTTTTTAGCTACTTTTTCTAACTTCTAATTGGAATGTTGCACTGAATGAATTTATTCCCATACTCAGACTGTGGGACTGGCCTCCCGAGGGATACTCCCACCTCTTCCTGGGGAGAAACAAGCCAACCAATCAACATGAAACAATTGAAAAGGAATAGTATTTATGTTCTGTAAGTTTTAACAAAAGCAAAACACTGCATTCCCCCCAAAAATGAAGACGAATGAAGAGAAAAAAAGATAGACTTTCCTATCCATATACTTAAAATATACCAATGCACCGTTTTTTCAACTTCTCACCCTCCCACACACTCTATTTTTTCTTTTTAAAGGCAGACAGTAGGGGAAGCTTATGTATTTTTTTCTGTGTTTGGGGAGGAAAATTAAGGAAATCCCTGCCCTAGTGGACTTTACAATCTTATACAATCTTTACTTGATTAGCCTCTTATTTGCAAATCAGTGTATGTCAGTAAAAGGCATCACTCCCATCATTGCCACCATAACACACACACAAGACAACTACATCTTTGTTTTGACAACTTACTCTGCTACTTATTCCATCCTCAAAATGTTGCATTTCTTTTTCACATTGTTACTGTACGGTAAACACTATTCCCTAAACTCACACACTTCAGCTTAACCATGCAATTTTTTGACTGTTTGAAGTACTTAAATTGTAATGGATCTTTGTATTTAGATAGGCCACCTTACTTGTCTGATCGCAGTTTATCATTGTACCTCTAATACTTATTTCAAAAATACACTCGGCGTGTGTGTGCATGCATGCGCATGGAACTGGGAGTTGGGGGTGGAGGGGCCACAGTAAACAAATGTGTTCGAGAGGGCAGAAGGAGGCAGATAACACTATCGAGGAACCCAGTGTATATTGATGGGGGCAGAGTTTTAGTCCTAGCTTTTGAACCTGGCAGAAAAATGAATGCAACTGCTCTGATTTATCACACAAATGGGGACTGAAGAGGAAGCAGCAGACGATATTCACTTCTCTGTAGTGATGACCTTCACCCTCCTGGGTTAAGTAGTCCGAAAGCGGAACAAATACCACTAGTAAATACATAACAAAGCTGAAAATCCCAAACTATTTCAGAATAAGACGGGTTTTACGTAAGCACTTCTTTCTGGAACATGGTGTCCATTTTCTCAAAAAAACAGAAAGGAGAAAGCCATCACCTACAGCCGTTTGATGCAAAACTCAACATCAGAGTTGTAGCTGTGGTTTTTTCCCCTTCATTCCTCCAGCTATCATTCCTTATTCACTCCACACGCTCGAAGAGAGAACCTCGTCTCTTTGAACTTTTCTCCACTACTTTCAAAGGAGAAGGAGGGAAAAAAAGGAGAGAGGGAGGGAGGGAAAGAGGGTCGGGGGAGAAAAGACAGAAAGGACACATCAAGGTGAATTAGATTTCCACATCATTTATCCTACAAGAAAGTACATGCTTTAATCTACCCTGAACCAGTCACAGGCATCGTTAAGGCTGCATTTTGTCTACAAAGCTAAATGAGTAGTGAATGTAATCTTACTCCGCTGTGTCAGTCTAGTTTGACCAGTTTCACAAGTTCACTGGAGAAGGAAGTGTGATGTTTTCATTTAGAGGAACATGAACAAAGCTTGAAAACATGGTTGGAAGTGTTAAAAGTAAATGGGACTGTGTGTATCTGAGGGGCAAAGAAACTTATTTTTAAAAACTGTCAATAAAATTTTAACAGTTGATGACAGATTCGCTTAAAGTTTGCATCTGAACACAGACAAGACTTCTGTGAAGATCATGGGAAAAAACATGATGAATAAAGAGATTTCTAAATGTAATCCATGACTGTCCCCCAGATTCAGTCATTTGTAAGAAGACATCCTAGACAAAGAGAGCAATCAACAAGATTTGCTCTAGATGGCAAGAAGGGACCACTTTTAAAATGCTGTGCATTGTTTTCTGAGTAATTCCCATAGCTATTACTGTACACAGGACTATCCCTAGTCAATACCAAAAACAGCCTGATAGTTATGTACATAAAATATAACTTATTATATATATATATATAATTTTTGTTATATTATTATATTTTTGTTATATTGTTAGTGTTCGAACACTGGACAAATGTATAGGAAAATAAGCTGTCTACCATAAACTTATGTTCACTTCCTCTGGAGAGAAATCCTGTGACCATGATGAAAATAGTGAGATGCGAGACTATGAGCCAAATCTTCATCTCCATTTTGCCCCTATTTGTCCTGCTAATGATGCAAGCAAGTCAAAAGGCTGGCTTCTAAACAACCCCATGTTGGGTGAAAGGGCACATGTCTGGAAGGCGTTAAGGCAGCTAAACTCCAGCAGTCCTCAGCTTCCATACTGTTCCCTTAGGGCTACAGCCAACTGGTACAATTTAAAGTGGCACTGAGTAGTGTATAACTTGCCTCAGGGATCTGGGAGCTGCCTCCCCTTCTCCTGCATCAACTGCTTATTGGGCACAGTTGAGAGTTGAGCCCTATACTACCATTGATCAATCTGTTGAAATCCATAGCAAATGGTCAGTTCAGATAAAATTATGAATGACTGATGGGGAGACCAGCAGTTGGGGTAACAGCCTCTGCTGTGATAATGTTCCTTCTCTTCACTTATGTAAAGTTCTACCTGTTGAAAGTCTTGATCCAGATCCTCCACTGCATAGCTTGCCCTTTGCACTGCAATGCCAACACAACACAGGCTTACATCTAATATAGACAGACATGGAAGGATAATCCAGTTGTAGGGGAACCCTCCAGTTGCACATAAGCAGTATATCCACTTATATACCACCCATGCTTCTTGGTATGCAGGCATACTCAAGGGGTAAGGGACATGGCCAGGGCTTCCTGAAGCCTGCTTTAAAACTGTGTTGGGACCTGGCACAGCTGGCGAAGAGAGGAGAGTGAAAGCCACCTTTGCACACTCCCACCCAAACTGTGCTGGAGTTCATTGTCTGTAGCAAAGGATCTGGCCCCTATGTGAGATTTAATTATAATAATACTTAGCCATTCACATAGTAATTTATGTTTTTAAAATGTAGTGCAAACCTCAGTTAATTCTGTTACTCTTTGAGGATGAATGGGGAAAGACAGGCTAAGAAAACATTTTAAGGTGACTTGACTGAATCCAAATCTTTGTCTCCACAATAAAATATGGTTATCCTGTATTTCTAGAGCCAAAATAATCAAAGCTTTTAAACATTAAGTTGTGTTAAATGGCTGTTTATTATGTACGTTTTCAAAGACATGCTGCAGATCTGACTGAATCCACACACAAAAACCCTAAGTGCATGAAATGACTGGTGTTCCCAACTGGAGACTAGCAACTAAATGTCTTCCTGCAATACCTCCTTTTTATTTTAGAAGCCACCAAACAACAAAAGGCCTGGATAATTTGCTTGTACAGCTCACTATTTCTGCCTCTGTTCATTCAGTTATGCCCCATAGTTTACTTCAGAAGGAGTGTAACTAGCTAATTATACAGGAGTATGGGCCACAACTTTCATTCAGGAGCTATTAGAAAGAAAATAAAGCAAGAGGCTAGTTTTCCTTTTCATCTTCAGGTGAGATGTATTAGTCATTCAGTGTGTTGAGGCCTCTAAAAAGAGGTCACAGCCTGACCATCAAAGCAAGTAAAATACAATTAATGTTTCACTTCTTTGCATCAATGTTTTGGTTGTTCGAGGCTGGTGCTTAGAATTTTTCCTTTACTGTTGGGAGAGAGGTGACTGTGAGGTCAAGAAGGGACTCTACTGTGACACAATCAAAGTGTCCCACAAAGTTGTACAAGTTTGTGGTTTATTAGGCTTTGTGATAAAAATCAATGCAAACACAACATGTAAAGATGAGCCACCCAAATGTATAATCAAAACGCTATGTTCATAAATATATGTGTAGAAGGCATTATATGCCACAGCCAAATGAATCATCTTGTGTAACCCAGATTGCATCTGCACAATCTTTTTTATGAAATCTCCCCACCATTGCACTACCTTTGGTGGGAGCGTTGGTGTAGATGATGCTCAGGCATTTTTTTGCTAACACATTATCTAACCCTGTTCAGAGCAGCTCCACAGAGTACTGTGGTAAAAATGCCTGAAGCCCCCACTACTAATGGTAATACAATGGGGAGAGATTTTACAAAAAAAATACTAGTGCAGAAACGGCTAGAGCAGGTGTTGGAAGGGGGCCATATAAGAATTTAAATGGCTAGAATTTATGGGTTTTGAAAAGAGCAGCTGGAGACTTAAGGAGGAGAACCCCTGTACAGGGAGAAAAAGAGAGAAGGGTGGGGAAAGAGAGGGGAAAGAAGTAATAAGGAGACAGATAGTATATTTAAAGGCATATGCAATGCTAAACTGTATATTCTGTTCAAATCTTGCATTTTCAGGGGATGTGTATTCCAGAGTAGGTGCTCTACAAGCACATGAAATTTGAAATTCCTGGCACCGGAACCCAGCAAAAAACAGTGCCAGACCTGCTGGTACCTCTTCAATCTTATCTTAAAGACAGAAGGGAGTGACAAGAAGGAATGAGTGAATGGGCACAAGCAGAGTCCTGAATATGAAGATTTGCATGCACATATCTGAACAGACATACTCTGCGAGCAATTAAATCATTAAAGGGAAACAGGGCACCATGTACAAGTAGGATGCTACTTTCAATTGGTCAGAACCTCTTTATGTCTTGACCAGTATTTTTAAACACTGGAAAGCTGGTATACAGGTTTACACGCTAAGTTTGAAGTTAAATATCAAAATCATTTGAGTTAAAACAGCTGACAGTTGAATGGATTTTTACTATGCTTTCCACTTTACCCCTCTCTCTCACGTACACACACACGATTTTTTTAAATTATTCTTTATGCAAGAATGAGGTAGTTTAACAAAAAGAATCCTTTAAGTAGGAAAATGATTTGTGACTGAAGGCAAAAGCTTGTCACACACCCCAGTTTGAACCACAGCATTGCCACCATGGTGCCATGGTAAATAGAGTTAACATAATGAAAACCATTTTTTAAAAAAGATCAATTGAGTGTACAAGTATACATGGACCTAAGAAAGAGAATCAGTTTAGTTCTCCAAACTAAAATTAGACTCATGGCAGCACAGCAGAGCACTGGAGATCTAGCACAGTCCTAAAAAGTCTATAGAAAGTCATTGGGCTAAATTCTATTTTAACTAACTTTCAATTTTATCTACCTACATTTCTATACTGTACTCAAGCACCACAGCATGTGAGTGTCTTATGTAAATCTCTACTTCGATGGACTGATTCCAGATTTACACAGGTTTAACTAAGACCAGAGTTTGGCCCACTGTCGGCAAAGTATAAAAATAAGAGTGCAATAAAATGATCAGCTAAATTCAGTTACTGTGACTTTCATATCCCAGATTTTTATCTGTTACCAAACTGAGATCACAGTCAGTCAGTTTGCTACATTTTCTGTGCAAATGTTTCTCCCTATGTGATGATTTCCACACATCAATTAAGTTAAAACACACTTTTAAAAAAGTGGTCTTTCCATGAAAAATAATAATGTCCATATGCCCACAGTTATTGCATACAGGACATATATTCATCTAAATTTTCTTTAAAAAATAATTAATCTGTGAAGAACCTTTCAGTTCAGACAATATTTTTGAACATGATAGAGTCATTCTTGTACAGCTCCTGCAACTTTATGCCACAAAAGTTTGATGTAGAAAGCGTATAACACAGCTTTCAGCTTTTTATTTTTGATTGTGTTTGTTTTGTTTATATCTTCATCCTCCATGTCAGTTTAAATTGCTAAGATAATATCTTTTGACAAGTCACATGCACTAATGATCACAGGGAAACAGAATCAAGAAGCAGGGTGTCCATTTTGCTTCTGGCCCACACCAGAGATGTTGGTTACAACCAATGCCAGTCACTAGAAAAAGATTCTGTTCAACTTACAGGCAAGATGGAGTGAAGGCCTTCTTTTTGGGGTGAAGGCGATCCTTTCTGAAAAGATTCACTCTGTTGTGACTTCAAGTACTTAACTTTTGGGGGTTGAAGTATATGTAAATATAAGACCTAAGCATCTGAGAGAGTCAGGAGTCTACTCCACTTCTATTCTGATTCTGCCTCTGACTTGCTGCGTGATCTTGGACATGTCAGTTAATACCTCTGTTCCTCAGTTTACTAACTCTAATTGCTAAAGAACTTTGAGATCATCTGATAAAATGTGCTAAATAAGTGCAAAGTTCAACTGCTAGTTTAACAGGCAGTCTAGAGAATGCCAGTCTTTTTTTAAGAGTTAAAAAAATTAGCCAAAGGATTACTTTGTTCATCTATGAAAATAGTTTTTTTTTTTAAATTGGTCCTTTGCAAACTATCTCCAATACTAAAATCCTTCTTGATGCCCTTAGTCATCGCTTGTCTTGATTACTGAAACCTTTTTACTCTATATTTTCCTGTCTGGCTCCCTGCCTCTCATGTCTGTTTACTCCAAGCCTATCCAAAACACTGCTACAAAAAGGAATCTTCCAACTCCCTCAGTTCTGTCCATATCACCCCATTCTTGAATCTTTTCACTGTTTCCCTCACTCCTACCACAAATAAGTCAAGCTCCACATCCTTACCTACCAGGCCTTATGTTATCTGGCCCACGCCTACATCTCAGCTCTCATTTTATTCCTGCTCCTTCGAATACTCTTCACAATTGTTCATTCTTACTGATCTTTTTCCAACTCTCAGCTTTGTCCCTTCTCCCTATCCTCACCCAATAAGTGCCCTGCTCCTGTCATCCCCTTCAAACTCACTTATTTAAAATAACCCCTTCTTCCTTCTCATCAGCAGTAATCCCTGTCCTTCCTTTGCCTGAGCTCTTCTCCATTATCTTTTCTTTATGTTTCACAGACTATAAACTCTTAGGGCAGGAATTGTGGCTTAATCTGTGTTTGTAAACAACCTATATAAAACCATGATGCTCCAGAAATGATATTAATAAATGTACACTAAAAAAGTGTAATAATAAATTTAACACTAAAAAAATCAATTGCTCAAAAACATTGTCAAACAGTAAAAAAGTGATGATTTTCATAATAATTTTAAGACTTTTCTGTTTCACATAATGAACGAAAGTACATAATTTCCTTGTAATATGAGCAAGGGCAAACTCAGTGCTCACCTTTGGAGTTGGTCTCATTACATATTTAGTGCCACTTGGGATTCATAATGGCTAAGTTTAAGTGGTGCAGAATGCACTATATTCAGAAGTTATTTGGAATCAGGCAAAAGTTTTGATTTTTTTTTTTTTAATTTCCAGTTCAGATACTAATGATTTTGCTTTATCCATAGCTAGCATCTCATCCGTTAAAACACTGTTTTTGACAGAAACACAACTGGTTGCTTGCAATAAGAGTTACTAGTTTGATGTTCTGAACAATACTTTACAATTTCCCCCCCCTCAAGTTGCCTGCCCTTGTCCCATATCATTATACTTGCTTGTAGGTCTAGTGGGAATGCTATGGGACTAAGGCAAGTCTCCAAGGTCCAACGGCCTCTGAGAAGAAACAGGCCACCTTCTGATCTGTAGATGGAATGAATGGATTAGCAAAGAGCCAAGCCAGCTGTTGCAAGCTTTATCAGTATACAGGCCTAACAGATGGGAACTAATTCTAAACGCCTCCTGCTACAGTAAGCAAGGCCCTGATGATGGCCTTCTGTTCACTAGGCTTCTTTTTGACAGGAAAGCAGACATAAAATACATTAAGAGGGATATATACGTTTAAAAATACACACACCTTTGGGACTATGTTGTGTTCTTTTATTAATCTTGATCAGCTCTGGAGCATATCAATTTTAAAACACTAGATTTTGCTCAGTTTTCAATCACTCTCTGGATTTATGTTTCAAAAGAGTTTAAAAAATGTTACTGTTATTTTCTTTAAATCTGAAATAACACTCATAATCCTATGAGACTCAAGATGAGTAAGAAGGGATATAAAAAGGCAGAAGCCACTGTAAATAACAGGCATACCTTTAAACTAATTTGTTTTCTCTTTTTGATTTACTGCGTGGTAGACACTGGGTCATCCATACTTATATAAAGCATTGATGTTGAAAATAGCTGCTTCCCATCCTTCTGCAATTAGAGGATGGGATTTCTGTACTTTAGGAAGTGCAGATTTAGTGCATTTGTTTACTTAAGAAGTGTGAGATTCAGGGTTATCCTAGGATGACTTGGTCTGTTATTTGAAACAACTTCTTGTAACAAAAGCAGATATATATTAGACTATTTTTTATTGGTGAAATTTCTGATTTATCTGAATTAAAAAGGAAATTAAAACAAAACCCACTATATGTCACAGAAATAGAAAATTGCAACAATTAAAAAAAAAAAAAAAGCAAACCACCTGATTATGGTCCAGAAAGTTTACTGTCCACTAAACCATGAAAAATACAAGAAAGCAATTCAGCTTACATCTACTTAAGACATGGAAATATCTTACCCAGATTGTTATATGGGCATGATTCAAAGCCAACAGGAGTCTTCCATTGATCTCAATGGATCCTGACCATAAAAATACACGTAATTAAGTTCACAGTACAACTTAAAAACCTACATTTCATTTCTTTCTTCATGGGCACCAAGTGAACGATTCAGAATGAAACAGTACAGTCTGACAGCCTGCTACGTCATAGCTGCATTTTCTCCTTTCTCATTCCTTGATGAGGTCTCACATAAAAGCATGTTCCAATCTAAATTTATAATATTTTCACTTTAGAAGATACAAATTCAAGGCTCAGCAAAACTGCCTACCTGCAAGCGAACTAAATATGCAGAGTCCTATTTACACAATTATACTAGCACACAGCCTGGAGGTCAACTTTAATTTGTTTTTAAGATATAAATTGCTGTTACAATTTGAGATATCTCCCTATAACAAGTTTAGAATATTTGCAACACTGCTGTTTATTTCTGCTAAAAATTATCTTTGAAATATATTTCCAAATCCACTAACATCTCTTTCTATCCATTGCATTTAAGATTAATTAATTTGACAACCGCTTCCTTGAATTAGAACTAGAAAATATATGTATTATAAGAAATAAAGTCAAAACAACAAAACATTCCATACAATGAAGTTATTTAATAAATACCACACCTAAATCTGGATGAACTTTCATTGACTCAAGATGTTTAGAATAGTTGGGTCATGCATCCAGCTCAAGCCAAGCTATTTTATTTACTCTTATACACAGTGACATTTATGATCTAAGCTGATGAAAATACTTAACACAGACATGTTTCTTACCACACATTCCTCTGAATTAAATCAAATAATTTTCTTTAATTTATTTAAAAAAAAACCCCAAAAAACAACCAAAACAAATGTAGTGCACAGTGTATATTTGTTTAAGAAGTTACACTACTCTCAAGATCAAAGTTTTTCAAGAATCTCAACTATTGTTCTATGTCTTCAAAACAAGAACTGATTCCTACATTGTTCCATTATACTAATGAGATTTATCCCAATATCCTAATGAATAACTTGGCTGTGAATCCCTGCATAATCATGAAAGCATTTTTTGACAGCGGATTACAATTAACAACAACATTAGAATAAAATAGCATAGAATTTAATGAAATTTTAGAGCACTTCAACCTAGACACATACAGGATACCTTATGCATTGTTCATGATGTACAAAAGAAACACTTTAAACACAGGTTATACCTGTGGTACATACACAAAAAATGTTATTTAAGAATGCTGGTTCATTGTGTTTAAAGTTGTGAAATTTATATCTGAAACCATCCCATGCCATCAAGCATTGCTTAGGGCACGAACAAGGAAGTTTAAATGGTAAACAAATAATCAAATTTTAAAATATTTTAACTAAAAGATTTTTTACATAACAAAGTATTAGTTGTGGCTTTTATGGGTTTTTTTGTTTTTTGTTTTGTTTTTTTAACACCACCTTCATTTCATTCCCACCCATTCCACCTGCACACACCAAACCTGTTAACTATAAAATATTTTCAAATATGAGGTGCTATTACATATTGAGGAATGGCAACATGGAAGCTGTCAAGGAGCCTTCACACATATTATTCAGTCAAGGAATGAGAAGTCGTCTGTGTTTTAAAAGTCTAATTTGGATGAGGAATCAACTCTTAAGAGCCAACAGATAAGCAAAACAAGTAACAATTTAGGATTTTGCACTTGTACTTGTAGGGGATGCTACTGTGTCATCATCAATTCATGTTCTGAACCCCTTACTTCAGGATCATACTTACAACCTGCAAGGCTATAGTTGGAACCAACTAGAAGCCCTGTGCATTTTCTGAAGAATTCTGTCATTTGTAAAACTCAGTTATTCGTTGCCTTTGTATATTTCTATCACGAAACAGGACTCTGAGTTTGCTGGAGTCTATGAATGTTGCCTGGCAAAGACCTTTTTAAAAAGTGGCATTTTCAAGCACTGGAGACCGACTGCTGGACATCCAGAGAACAGGCTTTCTAATATTTTGAGTGTAGTGTACTAAATTACTGAAGTTTAAGGGTGAAGATGTTAACAAATGTTGGCAACAACTGAAACAGAGAAGCAACACACTATTTTTCATTAGGACACGTGGGTCAGAAAGTGAAACAAGTAGTAGCTGCTATCCATAAACACTTCAAACATGCATAGACTTGATCAACACAGTTGAATTACTCACAATCTTCCAAGCACAGCATACACCCTACTGCTGTCACCTTACAAGGGTCCTAACTGAAGTTTGACAGTATATCTCACACTCTAAGGGCCTGTAGAAATCTGTTAATCTACTTTAAGGACAATATCCATGCTTTAAATGTATAGGCAGAAAAGCAAAAGGGTATGAGATCTTCCTCCACATCAGCTGGTTCAACATGTCAGAACAGTCTAGAAAACGGCAACTCTCTCATGCTTGAATGTCTCCTGGAACAAAGATGTGCCATTTGTGTCATATTAAGTAACAGAAAAATTAGAACACTTGTGAATGCTCACATTACTGAACATAAAAGAAGAGAAATGGTAGCTATCAGAATTTCTTCAGGCAGCTCTACTACGTAGCAACTGCATCAGATCTCCCATCTCAATTCCAAATGGACAATGAAAGGACAGTGACAGCATGCTGATACTCCATCTCTTATCATAAGTCACTGCTTCTTGTCAGTACAGCTATAAACATGCATATTTGTTGTGCAGCAGGGAAGAAATTGCATAAAGTAGTTATTCTCTACTATTCCTATGACCTGGTCACGAAGACTAAACCAGCAGTGAAGAATAGCTGGGAAAAATGGCATTGGAAGCTATGAATTTATGAAAAATGAAGTACATTCAGTACTGAGGTTCTTGGTGAATCTACTCAACCACCAGAAAAGACAAAGACTGGACAAGGGAAGAAAGATGGTATGTCGTATTTAGCTTTTCTGCTTGGTAATATAGACAACACAGAAAATATGCAGTCTTTTTAACACCCATTCCTACTGAGTGATACTTAGGAACACCAGATCCAGACGATGATTGTAATCTGAAGTAGTAGGTAAGTAACTACTCAGCGTAGTTAGCATGCCATGAAAAAAAATGTACAGTGCAATCACTTCCAATCCCATGGACATTTTATTAAATGATGAAAATACTGCTACAATCTCAAAATTTACCAGAGCCAGAGCAAGATGACTTCCTCACAAAAAAATCCGATTAGTAGACTGTCTCCCACTGGCATTAACCCTTTTATTGCCAGTCCTCCACTGCAGCTACAATACAGCTGCAGTTGTGTTAACATTCCATAGACATTAATGAAATGTTGGAAAGCATGTGGTATATTCATAGTCAGCACAGCAGTTTTTTTGTTTGTTTGTTTGTTTGTTTTTTTAATACTTTGCCCATTCAGTAGCTCTTGAAAGGTGAATGGGAGGCACCTAACTAAATTCCCACATACAGTTCTGGGCAAGTTAGGGGCAAGTATGTAGAAGCCAAAAACTTGCAGCCTCATGAGAACTTAGTTTAGCAGATTCACACTACACTATTGACTGAAATTACACAATTTTAATGCAAACAGAATTTACTGAGAAGTCAGATTTTGGGTTTGTTTACTCCAAAAATATAATTAGTGGAGAGAATGGAGGAGGTTAAACAAGCGAAGGTTAAAAGGAAGGTATAGACCAAATACAAAATTACAGTGTTGAAAATATAATACACTGAAGCAGAAAATTCATATGAATCAAATCTCTCATCAGAATTTAAGCAGTAACTTGTTAGGAAAGAACAAGGCCCACATACAAGTGCAGTTATAGTATTAGGCTTTGCATCTATATACAATGCAGATGTTTAGGATTTACAATCAATATGGTTTGCTTTTTCATGCTATAATATGTATAAACCATTATGGCCAAGATGTGTGTAAAAGTTTTAATATTAAAACAAAACAGAGATTCAGGATGTTAAATTTTTTTTCTTTTCAGAGACATAAACATCTATTATATGAGGCCCCAATCACTAAAATGATATTAATGTAAAATAAACAAATCAGTGCAATATATTTAAAAAACCCACAAAAAACACAAGTCAGGTTATTATTGTTGGCTAAAAGGCAAACAATCCATTGCTGCCAATGTATAAACTGTGGGAGCAGACACATTGCAATTATAGTTTTAAGATTTATTTTTGTCTCTTCCAAATTTTTATATTATCTTTTAAACATGCATGTGTGTCCTTCCATTTTGAAATGTTAGTTTCTTTATATAAATTGTCACTAAGGAGTCAAGAATTTTGGATAATAACTAGCAACAAAAGAAGAATTTCTTACTACTCTTCAGAACACTTTTACATGCCCAGGATCCATCAGTTCTATCTATCTCTTCTTGACTGGCAGGTCAGCAATCAATAAGAATCTCACGTTTTCTTCCCCACTAGCCAAACATGACACAACTGCCACCTTCTTCTCTCCAGTTTGAGGACTTCCAAAACTTAAAACTCTTGGTAACACCACAAGATCAAAGAAGCATGAAGTACAATTAAAAACTTCTCACTGACTAGAAGGACAAATTCTCATATTGATAGAACTGGGTCCCAGAAAGAAAGTATTTGATAAGAAATATTCCTTTCTGTTCCGCAGCTCCCACTGGTACCGGCTGAATGGGATCTATAAAGAAAGCCCTGTATCCAAAGACTAATAATACATAAGTGGAGAAAAGGCAAAGGCGCCAAACTAAGTGGACTCCATTCAAACTATTTAGATCAACTATCACGTAAAGAGCTTGGTTAAAAAACAGTAGTCACTTTTCTGGCACATCTGCACAACTACCAATAATAAAAAGAGGGAGGGGAAAGAGAGAGGCCCATACAACTACAGGGAACTCACTCAAGTACTGGCTACAGAACATGCTGCCCACAAGGAACATCCACTGAGGAAAGCATGTCACAGCTAAACAGTGCTTAGAAAATGCATGGAAGGAACAACTGGCAGCTTTGCAGAGTTTTTAACTCAAACCTCTCCCTCTTTTTCAGCCTAAAAAAGGTGAAGAAGATGCAGCTGATTGGTCTTTTATGTTAACAGGACAAGGAAGGCCCATCAGCTTGTTTGCTTGTGATATAGAGAGTTTTATCCGTTTAAATAACACTAATCTAGATGCTTCTTACCCTCAAAGAGAATGAATAAGGATTCTGATTTTCTAAATTCAGCTGTTCTAAATAAGTAGGCCTTGGTGTCAAAACTCCTCCTTTACTGCTTTAGGAGTAAGTCCTTCTCACATGTTGCCTATCTCCTATTTTAAATGAAAAAAGGAAATATTCTACAGTAGACTTCTGATGTTCCTTTCTTTCAAGGGACCAATAGCACGGAAAGGACTTTTATTGGAAATTCCTGAATTTTTCAGCATTCTACATTTATGAGCAAGATCGATAGGCTGCCAATGTTTAAGTAACTATTTGGCTTTTTTTCTTTCCTCTTGGTCCTTGGGAGAAGTCTATTTCTGGCTGTCCCCAGAGTTCCATCATCTGAATAACACTTTGCCTTAAAGACCACTATCTAATTTGCTTCCAAATACTCCTTTCCTAGAACATGTACAGCCTGACAAGACAGAGGTTCAAATTTGTCCAAAGAAACAGAAGAAGCAACCCATTTAGGAGATGTGTACTTTGAAACCCCCTAAGCTGGTTAATGTAGGCTATCACAGCCATGTTATAAGATCTGAGCAAAACATGATAACGGAATCTGTCTTTCAAGGTGAGGAGAGTACATCAAATAGCACTTAGCTTGAGCACATTGTGGCGTTCTCTGATGAGTTCCAAACACCATCTACCATTATTTAGCCTGAATTAGCTCCTCAGCCCAAAAGAATGGAATATACTGTGAGCTAAACATAAACCAGACACTCTAGAAGCATCATTTTCAAGGCATTTTCTC
This sequence comes from Emydura macquarii macquarii, assembly GCF_026122565.2. Taxonomy (NCBI): domain Eukaryota; kingdom Metazoa; phylum Chordata; order Testudines; family Chelidae; genus Emydura; species Emydura macquarii. Next base: position 15,710,041 of record NW_027130842.1, on the reverse strand, counting down.
TCTCTCTCTTCACCAACTGAGGAAGCATTCTACATGCTTTAGTCAGTGGGACCAGTTAAAGAGATGTTTCAAAGACTCCTTTCCTGAAGTAATAAGAATTGCAGCATATTCCTATGTTGATATTGAGATCAAAGTACGAAGTCTTGGCAAGATAACATTAACTTCAGAAAGAACATCAAGAAGTGAGCAGAAAAGTATTCCTGTGCCTCAGTGAAAAGTTACAGTATCTCTCCAGGAATAGAAACACTAACATTGGCACTACATGAGTTATCTATTGAGAGGCAATAATAGAGCTCTTTTCTGCATTTAACACTGAGTCTAGACACTTAGTTAGGTTCCTAATTTTCTTGGCCACAGCTGCAATCTGTGCAAAGGTGTAGGCCCCAATGAGTATATCATCTAAACAAATAACAAACCTCCTACCTCCAGAGGTCTGCTGCCACAATGTCCCAAGAGTGTGTAACGTCTTCAGACAGTAACCACTCTGAAGAGATGAACCATATACTGAAAACGGGGCTCATCCACATGAACCACAGGCACCTCGTCAGAGGACGGCAATTGACATGCATAGATACAGACGTTGCATGTTGATCAATGCTGGACAGTTACATTGTAATTTTGGTGGAGAGTCAAATGCAGGTTTCCATCTTGAACCAAGACACTTTATGATCAAGTTTAGCCATTTCTGGCTTGCATAACACTTTTTGCTAGGTTTTGTAGAAGAAATTATATTATAAATCTGAGAAGGGGATGAAGGGACTGAAACTTGAAGTGTCCATAATAGAGAGACACTTCCATTGGTGGTGAAGGATCAAAAAAAGATAATCCAGAATGAAAACATTTCCCGTTTCTTTTTTTAGAGAAGTATCTGAAAGTATATATTCTGTATTTTGTTAACATTTGTCATTTTAATTGTATGTAATGTGCCTAGACCTTCAGAAAGGAAGAAATAGATACATCAAAAATAATTACAGTTTTTAATAAAGATGGTGCTCTGATTGGCTATTAGGAGCCAAACCCAGAAGTTCTCACCGATTGCCACCCTGCCTCCAAATATGAGGAGGAACTACCCATTCATCCAGTGCTGGTGGGAACCAATCCACAGAAATACACACAGCAAGCATAGATTCTAGAACCCACCTACAGAACAGACTCCCCCAGCATGCAGATGGGCTTTGAGGGTCAGCTGATGAAAAAACAGATTCACCAATCATTACTACCAGAGAGAGAGAGAGACAGACAGGAGCAGGAGCTATAGGGCTACTGAAGCCCGAAAACGTCAATAGCCATCTTGGATCAACTTAATGGTCACTTCACAGTCTGGAATTGATGATTCTTTTACCTCCATCATCCACAGAGCACCCTTGTAGTTAGGATTCAACCCTCAGTCTTTCAGTTTATCTATTATATCTATCACCCAACTATACCGTATTGTTTTCTTGTGAGAACTGACCAAAATAGCTACCAGTTTCCTTTTTTAACTGTCCCAAAAATCAAAAGCATCCAGTAAATGGGTTTAGTAGCTATAAAAAGAAATTAGGATGACTAATATTGTTTCAGTGTTCTTCGACTTCAGGGCAACTACTTCTAATGCATTTTAGCTAATGAAATTAGTGAGCAACGTTACTGATTTTACTTAAGACTTCAGGGTAGTTAAGGCTATATGTTAAAAGGACACCACTCAAGCAAAAAAAATATAGCTTTATTTATTTTTTTGAAAAACTCTTCATAGCTTGGAATGCCCCTAAAATCGCTTGAAAATAAAAATCATTTTCCCTACAGATACTGATCCTTTCTTTTTGCCAACCATGACTCCTGAACCCACTCTAACCATCTTTAGAACAGATGTCATTGCTGTTTTTATTACAACTTTAACTTTTAGAAAATCTTCAATCGAAATCATCTCTTTGTGCCATAGTCTAGAATGTCAGCAGAGCTTTAGGGATGAGTTTTTGTTATGCTGTAACATCAGTTGGAGCACACATACTTTTTGTATGACCTACAAAAATTGTAACATCTGCTTCTTAAATTTTTCAGATATCAAATGTTTTTTTAAAAAGTAACATGCAGACTAGGTAGATTTGTTCATCATTATTACACTCATTTTAAGGTAGACTAAGTTCTGGGGGGTAGGACTGTGTCTTTCTTTGTCACCTATAAGGCTCCTATAGCAAATCTCATAGCACTACAAAATAAATACACAAAATAATAAAGTCATATTCTGAGTTCTTGGCTACAGTTTCTGACTTTTATTGATGTTAACTGAAAATCTGCTGAAATGTGAGTTAATAAGGAAACATACCAAACTTTATTTAGGCAAGGGAAATGGGCTACTAAAATTACATTTGATACCAGTTCAGCTGCCAAATCTGCTCTGAAAAAATTAATGAAGTAAAACCACACCAAAGATTTTAATTCTCTTCAACATATAGTTATTACTTTACAGAAACACCATAAGGAGGAATAGCTATTGTTTTTATTTTGTTTGCAATCGCCTTATGCTCCTAACCATCACAGAGATCAAATTTAAATACACCAAGTAGCTGTTTTGAATGTTTGGAGCCCTAGTGAATCAGAATATAAGCATGCTGCAGCTTTATCCAACCCTGCTGCCTGCCTGCCATCCACCCGTCATTTGGATGGGTAATTTCTCCCCTTGGGACCATATGCAATGCTTAAAGCTGAGTCAGTTTGCCGTATGGTATTATTCTGTAAAAGCAACAAGACTTTGCTGGAATCTGACCTAGGAAGGGTAAAGATTTCTGCCTGGTTGGCTCAGCAGTTGGCTGGACATATTAAAAAAGAGCAAAAAAGAAAATGTAAATATTACTGTAATTCACTTGTTTTTGTGGTTTCTCATCCCTAAAAAAGCAACCATTGGCTTTAAGCCTTTAAGAATAAGTGTTCCAAACATTACTCTTGTGATTACTTACTATTCAATTGCACCAAAGAAATGCAACAGCCAAAGAGTCCACAAAATTAAAATACTTAAACTAAAAAGGAAGTATATAATACAATGTAAACCTGCATCGCACCCAGATATGTCGATGTCTGACTCTTCCTCTCTGCTCTATCTGTCCACTTTTTTTCTTTTTCAAATCATTCACACAAACAATCTGGACAACATCAGACACCAAAGTCTTCTGGAAATGGTTACCGGATGCAGGGCAAGCATTCCTTTGTATTTCACAAAGTTTACTAATATTCTCCAAACTAATTTTTTTTTTAAAATGGCTAACTAGTGGATTTGTTCAGTGAATAGTGGGAAAACAACGATTTAAGTATACAAGAAATGTAATAGTGATTCTGTGATTGTGTCTCTTTCTGTGCATAGTACAATAGTAAAGAATAATATATGTATTCCTTTTCTGGTAAATACTGCTTGTGCTAAAATTGGATTTTTCCCATAGTAAGTGACTTTGCTAACACTGTCTGAAACCAACAGACAAACAGAAATTTAAGACAGGACCCAACCCTTCAACCCTTACTTATGCTGATAGCTCCACTGATATTAATGGGACTACCAGTGTGAGTAAGGATTACAGAATCAGTCCTTAGGTATGATCAGTATTATCAACAGAACAATGGTGAAGAACCCACCGAAACAAGAAGCAGGAATTGCTTGCCAAGAACATGGTAGGACGCTCTTTAGGATGAAAAAATTCTTTCTAGGCCCTTATTTCCGAAAAGCTGTAACTGTGCAAAAAAAAAGGAAAAGAAGGGCAGAGGAGTATAATTGTACCATACTTGTTAATGCACATCTCTGGTACTTTTCCTTAGTATGGACAACTGGTGCCCAGAAGGGGTCCAGCCAAAATGGAACATGTGTGTAGCATAACCCAACGGTGTTGACCCTGGGTATTAAAATTTTAATATATCCTTTCAATGTCACTTGCATACAAACAGTCCTTCCCCTTGCTCTGAAACATTAATATTAACCTCTGCTCTCCCATGTCATGTCATCTGGCCATAGAATTAATACATCTTTCCAGACAAAACAACGATAGATGGAAGCACCCATCGGCCTTTTATTCTGTCCCTACAGTATTCAAATGCCTATGAAACTACAGTCTACCCAACAGGAAGAGGGGCTGAGCACTGTGGGGATTTTAGTTGTTGTTTTTAAGGGCTATTTAGAAATACTAAAGCACAGTTTAATCATCCCGTTCTCCAGTTTTATACAGAAGATAGCCATTCCCACTCCCCTCTAGCTTTCCATGTACATTAATCATCCGGACTATTTACTAGAAAAACTATATGATAACCTTAACTTCATCATGTGTTTTAAAATAAGACATTCTGTAAAAAGGAAGAGTGCATAATGTCTCCCTTGTGAGGCACTAAGGAGTATGAATAATAATCTGAGGACTCATATGGCTTTGTTATTACAGGGCTTTATACAATAAAGCTCCCAGAAGATTAAAAAACTACTGTAGTCAGTCTGAAAGTGTTTTTGTTAAGAAGCGTTATTCAGTTTTTGTTTTGTAAATGGGTACAGTAATTGTGTTCATAGTGGAATTTAAAACATGGAACTGTATTATATGCTTCACCCCAGCTCCAATGCTTTCCCCTCAGCTACTTTCCAAAAACAAAACAAAACAAAAAAGAGAGAAAGAAAAACCCCAGGTATAACCAGTCCCTGAATGAACAATAAAATTTTACAAGATGGGTGTCTTCTGGGAAATCATGTCTAAATTATCCCTGCAATAAATGCAGAAAAATGTTCCATGAGGAAATTCTGCTCAAAAATCAAACTGGAGCTTTGCTCTGGTCATGCCACAGCTAATCAGCCTAGGCAAGTGGTATTAAAAAAAAAAAGTCTCCTGCCCCTGTCTTGATGTTTTCCTAGGCAGAACTAAGTGTTTAGAATGTGTTAAAAATAAACAATTCACAAAAGTTTAACAAGGAAGTTTTAGGAATACTGACTAATAGTAAGGTCATAGACACTTATAGTCCTTACATCAGAGGATCTCAAAACATGGGACATGTCCATTGCTTTGCAATGTGTGTAGTCATTTACAGCAATGCAAAGTTAATGCAAAATTGGTGTAAATCACTTATCACATCAGAATGGTAGTGTTTTTCATCAAACTATGTACAGGCATAATGATTACAGAAGGTGCAAGGGAATGGAGAATAAAGCCTGTAATTTATTTCAACCTCAGAACAACCTTCCAAGGCAGGGAAATGATATTATCTCCATTTAATGCCCTGTTAGAATTTAGATACCACAGTGATGGGTGCATTAGAAGTATAAATGGATTGATCATACAGATGGAAAGACTGACAGGAAAGGTCAAATGACTTTCCCAAAGTCCCTCAGCTAGCTATTGGCAAAGCTGTGAACAGCACCCAGACTGACTTGAATACTAGATGATACTCTCCCCCTATAACAGCCTGCTACTAGAAGTTGTTTTATCTGAGGATGTTTACTCATTAGAGGTCATATACAACAATTTCCGATTTTGTTCAACTTGAAGTGACCTTGCAAGGGAAGAAAACAAACCCAGAATCTTAGAATAGGATCCACTTGATCATTTTAATTATACCACATTGCTCTTTTCAAAGGAGTATTGTGTGCCTTTATGGGTTGATGTGTTCCCCTTTGAAATTAACAAATTAGGCCTGATAATTACAGAGTTGAAACTGTGTGGTATATTGTTTGGGGGTGAGGGTGGGCGTAATAATATTTAATTTTACATAGTACTTTGTCTCTAAATCTGGAAAGCTATCACCAATCATGTAAACCCATTTTTATATGTACACTGATTAAAATATATTTAATGCATTTAAGCTGATTTTTTGAACCATTGCTGTTTGTGCATTTCAAGATAGTTTCCTCAGTGTTGGCTATTTGAAATGACTCTCTGTAAATACCTTCTTTTAAATGATAATTTCTATAAAAGAGAAAACAAGTAAATTTTTAGGGAACAATCCTGAAATTACATTACATTATTAATTCTATGCTTTATTCTCATGTTTTCGTCTTTAAAAATATTTTTTCAGGAATTTAAGTACTAAAGATTTTGGGGATTTTTTTTTCTGAAGGGTTCCTCAGAGAAGGACCTGCTGTCAGCTGTCAGGATGTCACTGATGGCTGATGTATCACCTCAGGAGCAGCACTTTGGATCACATGACTGAAACTCCCCAGAAGAGCAAATTTGGGACTTTCTACTTCTTAAAGTAACGTTAAATCAATAGGTATGAAGCAGACATACTAATCACTTCTCTTAAATTTTTCAGTTGTTTGATATTACAAGACATAAAGCCCCAAAGTTACCTTTATCAATCAGGCTGATACTGCAGAAAGATTGCGTAGGAAGAAACTGGATGACGTCACAAGTTTCAGTATCAACGAACACACACATACACAAAAAAAGTCTTGAAAAAGCCTACTAGAAGAAAAAGTATGATCTGTTTGTATTTTATGGTTCGCTCCTCACCTTTACATAATAAAGCAAACAAGGACAGACAGGAATATTGGTCATTTCCTTGATACGCCCTCAAAGGGTATTACTTGTACACTAATCACTTACAATACTGTCTTTCATCCAAAGCTCTCAAGGCTCTTCACAAACATTACACCTGTGAGGGAAATACTTTTTTGACAAACAGAGAAACTGAGGCACAGAGAGGTTTAAGTAATCTTTGTCATTAGCTAAAACACATAGCAAGTCAGCGACAAAGCTGGGAATAAATTAACAAACCCTGACTCCCCTGCTCTTACAACTAAGCTACAATATCTTTCCACTTATACAAATTTTCACTTATCACACACACACACAAATTTTATATAAAAAATAAACACAGCCAGAGAAAACAATGCAATGCTGAGGTTTTAATACAATTTTCAATCCATTTGTTTCTCAGCAAGCAAAGCTGCCAACTTTCTGGTAACACTCAGAATGAATGCACCACAGCACTATTTCTGGCAAAAACAAAACCTGGAGCACAAGGTATTTTAAGGCTATTCAAAGTTTTAAAGCACTTGGTACATAAATTTTTCCCCTGGAATTCTGCTTGAAGCCAGCGTTGTATAACAATGGGTGAAAGTGTCAGAGAAAGGAGGAGAGAACCTGGTTCCCATATATAGGATCAAAGAACATAAAACATGGGAGACAATAAAAAGAGAGCAAGCAAGAAAAAGTAGTATTAAAAAAGAGGCATGATGAATGGCATATACATCCTTGTGATAATTCCTTCCCTGCTTTATTGCTCAGTAATGATCATACAATACTATACTTCATTGATCACTGCTTGAAATCTAAGCTTCATTTCCTTCACATAAGTTAAACACCTTTGACTAGAATTCACTTCATGTAACTTTTCAGCACTTTCTTTTTAGTATAAAAAGAAACTGCATATAAATACTGAATGAAGAAAAATCATTCAACATTATTGTTCTTTAACATCTATAGAGTCAGGAAATGTCTTTGAGGTTCAAAAGCTTCTGTGGCAAAGCAGGGCACCACATCAAGGCTCTCCATATATTAAGTACACGCCTTGGGTTAGTGATTTAAAATCAACTTTGCCCATGAGCAGCAAAGGCTTAATACAGCTTTCCCCATAGCAAAAAAAATCTCCAATCTCTGGACAGAAGAGACTGAACCAACACTCAAATTACTTAACAGTTCTTGATAGTTTCAGGTCCCAAAAGAACAAGTATGAAGCTTCCTTTGCCTAGATAAAACAGTTTCTAGAATGACATCATTTATGGACAATCCTTATTTGCTTATCCTTCCTCCTCCCTTTTGATGATGGATTGCTAATGGACTTTGCAATATTCCCCCTGGATAACCACATCTCCTTCCCAATGCGGAACACATAGTGACCCTAAACATAGGAAAGCATACAATGAATCAACCAACCACAGATAACTAATATTAGTCTGTCAGCCAATCTATAATAATTTATTCCAAAAGATAATGATGATCCCATGTTAGAGGGAGACTGCCCATATCTATTTGTAATTTGTTTATATTTTTAAAATTCTAGTTTACGCAACAGAACAACTAACGGAGTACAACTATTTATAATGGATTAATATGGATACACACACACACACACACACACACACACACACACACACACACACACACACACACACACACACACACACACACGCAACACATACACTTATAGACAGACACTACACTTAACTAAGAGATTATGAGCCAAATCTTGAAGTCCTTTTTCAGTTTTTATTCCAGACAAATGCTCAGTGACTAATGGAGCTATGCCGGAGTAAGGACTGTGTAAAAACAAATTAAAGATTTCCCAACAGGAAGGATGGATAGATGAATGGGTGGAAAGAATTAAAAAAACAGGAGGAGAGATGTGATTAGGACACTGGACTGGAGATATGTCTACACTAGAAAGGTAAATTGACCTGTATGAGGTTGATTTACAGCCACCATTTCCACACTGCCCTCCTTGAGTTGGTGGTGTGCTTCCTCACCAGGAGCACTTCCACTAACCTAAAAGGGGCAGTGTGGGGAGCTGAGAGTCTGGTCTCGCAGTTCCCTGTTGGAAACCTGGCTGCCCCACAGTTTCTGGTAGGCCACCTCCCCCTACCCCGCCAGGAGCAGGGGGAAACCATCCAGGGCTTTTTACCCCCTGGGAGGGGGTCCAGCTGCTCCAGCTTCTTGCCCATCCCATCCCCCTGAGCCCACTTCCTGCCAGGAGCCAGGCAGCCTTGTCAATTTCACTGCTCATGGAACTGTGAAATTGACTGGGCTGTCACCACCCAGGCTTCTGGCCTCTGCTCCCAGCTGGGAGCAGGGTCCATTCTCACCCGGCTCCCAGCCAGAAGCAGGGTCCAGCCGCCCAGCTCTCCAGGGGAGTAGGGGTAGCCCAGTCTAGCTGCCCACTTTTCTTGTCAATTTCATGGCTCCTGTCATGAAATTGACAAGATAGGCAATAGCCCATGTAAGTAATGAACTACAGGGACATCTCTGGTGGGGGTGAAGTTATGATGTCAGTGTAGTAGGGCATTTACATTGGCAGGAGGAAGGCTGTAGTGTAGACACTGACATAATTAGGTCAATGTAAGCTGCCTTAAGTCAACCTAACTCTGTAGTATAGATCAGCCCTGGGACTCAGGAAATCTAGACTGAGTTTCAGCTCTGCCAGAGACCACCTGCATTATTGTGGGCAAATCAATTAATCTCCGTGCCGCACTTATCCAGCAGCAATAGTAATAATAACACTTCCTACCTCACAAGGATTTTGTGAGGTTACATTCATTAATGTTTGTGAGGTGCTCTGCTACCTCTCTGATGGGTGGTATAAGTATACAGCTGCAGTACTAATGGTTATTCTCAAATATTATAAACAAACAATGTATCAACAACAAAAATATCTAACACCTACTATAAACACTCTAGTTCCTCAGAACAGCAAGCCTGACTACTTTTGTAGCCTGTTTGCTATGGCAAAACAACTGAAATTCTTCTAAACAAATCTGACTTCTTGGTGCAAAAATATCCCATAATGATATTGTGTAGTTACAGCATATGGCCACTCACTATAAAATATGAGGTTGAAACAGCTAGCAATTTATAAGCCTATATCAGATACCTATGTGCTTCAATATAAATATGTTTGTGTCTGAGGCATCTGAAGAACATTTATTTCATGTGCAGCACATGTGTAAACATATACACAAATGCATAAATCAAATGTAATTGAAAAGCTAAAAAATTAACCAAAGCCAAAAAAATAACAACTAGAGGGCAATGTGCATAAGCAAACATTAGAGATCACAACTTACTAGACTTTCTTAGACTTTATTGTTATCAAAATGTATAGACAAACAATGAAAGAGGCCTGCAGTTGTTCTGAAGATCACTTAAAAACAAAAAAAGAGAAGTAATTGTTTCTAAGCATGTATATTTCAATATAACAAGGTTTAACTCTCTGTCTTTATGCTGATTGAATAACACTACTGCATTACACTAACTCTGAAGCTTCTAAATAAGCCTGAAATTAAACAACAGAAAGTAAGTGACTATGGCACCTGATTAAAAAAGTCAATCAAACTAAATGACAAAAGAATAGCATGGGTCAGAAAAAAGTGACTCATGTTTACTGGAAAGCAAGCCAATAGCAACTGTACCATTGGGAGTTTATAATCCCTGAACTGATGTAAACAAATGATGTTGTTATCCCGTCTTGGCACACGTGACATCTCCTGAATATGCCATAGGTGGAAGGAAAAGATGTAGCAAAAAGTGTGGGAAAGACAGACATTCCTCAGAGGTATACTGCAGTTAAGTGGCTTGTTTATTATTTAAAGAGAGAGTACAGAACTTGCTTCAATTTTTAACATTATTGTTCCATATAGACCAGAATGCTTGGGGATTCTCCAGGGGTCTGGAGACAACTTCAGTAAAGAATAGCCTCAGCGAAATGAAAAATAATATTCAAACCATTAATTCAGCATGCGCACACAGTTTTTATATAATATATATATATATATATTTCAAGCATCCTTACTTCAAAAATGGTTTATCCCTTACTGAAGTGATAAAGTGAGTTTTAAATTTCACCACCTCTGAGATTCACTCTAGCTTCAAAGCAAAAGAAAAAGCTGTATGTCTATGTTTCTACGTGCATACAGAGACAAATATACCATGCAGGGGGCATGACCTTTCTAGCAATATAGGAAAGGTAAGCACCATCTAGTCAGACTACCACTTGTTAATTAAAAAAAAAAAAACCAACATCCTAGCCCACATATTTCAAATGGATGCATATTTTTAATTTTGAGTTGTGTGTGGGCAGTATAGTTGGGCTTTCAAAGGAACTGCTGGAGGCAAGGACAAATGGGGAAACAAAGGTGGCTTTATGTCATCTTTGAGCTGTTCTTATTCTCGAGCCAGTCGGGTGCAACGTGGACCCTGGGTGCAAGGTAAAGCTTCAGGGTTTCGCTCATCTGCCAACAACATCTAACTTTTGCTCATCTGCCAACAACCCCTAAGGGCTGTTCTGGCCATCAACAGTAGCCAGAACACAGCAAGAGATGCAAGAAGTGTGGTGGGGCAATTAAACCACCTCTTTGTCAACAAGGAATTTACCCTAAGCCAAGACAATATCTCATATATGGACTTTATAGGCCTTTATGTGTCACTCCTCCAGCACAAAAGGGGCTGTATCACAATGAATAATTGAGCCCACTGTCTTTTTATGGTATTTTTGCCATCCAGGAATGGAAACAGTATGAGAAAATCAGAGCTTCTGCATCCATGTGGAGTCCCATTATCTTCACTAGGGCTGCAGTGGGATTCCAGGGGTACAGAGTTCCTCACAAGTCATTGCCAAGACAGGACTGGGGTCTTAAAAGGGGACTTGTTGGGTCAAAGTCAATTTTTGTAGATATGAACTTTTTGGAGCATGTATGGATGGACCTCTTAAGTAGGAGTCAGAGACTATGGTAACTGAATTATGTATCTGCTATGTGGAAAAATTAATTTTAACAAATCATTTCCCTTATCTTGTTTCTAACTCCTTAGATTATTAACACTGGAATAATTTTGCATAACCGCAGAGCTGTTGTGAGCCCCAAACCCAGCTAAGTGCAGGGGCTGAGAGCCTCCCTGCTTCCTCCCAGAGAAGGAACATGGGGGGAGGGAGAAAAGCAGTGACACACAGATACTGCTCCCCCCCGCAACGTTCCTCTGCACCCCCTAGAGGGCTGGGGGGGGAGCGAAGGGCCAGGCCAGGGATCCCTGCAACCAGGTCACTTTCCACACTTGGGCAGTGCTGTGAGGTGACCATCAAAAGCTGCTGCTCTCTGCCCTTCCCTTACGCAGTTCCAGTGGGTAAAGTGACCTGGATGCAGGAAGCCCGGATGTTGCTTCTTGCTGCCCCCTCTCATAGCCCCCCAGGGGTGCGTCGAGAAGTAGCGTTGGAGGGGGAGTGAGCAGCAATACCAGCCACTCTATGCATGCAGGTCAGTTTCCACAGGTGGGTGCAGGAGGAGGAGAACAGGGGTTAGGGGTGAAGAGGGAGAGTGCAGGGGTTAGGGGCGAAGGGGGAGTGGGGAGCCCACAAGGGCCAGGGGCGGTGCCCCTGGGGGCCAGGGCAATAGGGGGTTGTCCATAGGGGTTAGGGGGTCGCACTCAGAGGCTTGCTGTGTGCAAGTTTAAGATCCACTGCTCTATAGGATTTGGGCGTCTGGTGGATGAAATAAAAAAAATCCCTAACAGCAGATCTCAAAGCAAGATCAGGGCCTAAGAAAAACCAGGGAAAAAAAGCAAATAACTAGTAGAACTCGTACCTACTCCTAAGAAAAGGATGATTGTGGAGTAATACAACAAAGGCAGATATACAGATAGAGACATTTTGTCCCAACATGAAGAAGCATTCCCCTGGAAGGGCCAAAGTCACCAAGCAGTCCTGTTTTCATAATTTTCATTTTTAAATTAAGTTTAAAATATTTTTAATATCAGTTGTGTGAGTTGAGTTCAGTTCCCGTAAAATTAAATTTTAATGTTTACAAATGTTACTAAAACTTCTGGATTTTATAATCCCCTACCCACAGTACGAGACACACGTCAGGAAATATTAGGAATAGTCTCTTGCCCTTCCATAGATGAAAACAGGGAGGGGAGGTTAGGGGAATTGAGATGAATTTAAAGCTGCTGAAAACTAATGTCTACCACACGAGGAACAAAATAAGCATGCAGTTTTATATTCAATGAAAAAATAACTGTTATAAAATATTCATCTGAAAAGTAATTAAGCCCTGCAATTGAAAAGCTAACCTTTCACAACACAAAATAATCATGCAGCTTGGAGATTAACGCATTCTGTGTCCTCTGGTGTTCATTACAATTTATGTAACATCTCATCCACACTGATACTTGGATTGCTTATATATTTTCCTTTCTCTTAAGCTTAAATGAAAAATAATTGAGATCGGTTCTTCTCAGAAATATCCCCCAACGTGAAGGACTGGAGACTACCACTGTTATTGTCATTAAGGAGCACCTTTCTCTATTAATAGTCCAGATGGGAGAGTAATGGAGGCAGAATTGGGCACCAAGTACTTAAAGCATTATTTAAAATGGACCTATTTGAACAAAACAATGCCCAGTTGTTGCTGATTTTACAGTGCAAGGCAACTTTACTTTAGTTACTCAAAACCATTTACCTAACAGCACAACACAAACTATGACATCTATCTATAAAGGTTGAAGATAGGCAACCTTCTCATGTAGAAGTGATACTCTATCCCGCAAACTATGAGCGATTAACCCATCAAGCAAAGAGGTATTTTACAATTCCATTCATCTTAGCTAATCAGTATCTCCAAGAATATTTACCTTTACATACACTTACATACAAAAATACACATTTTAAATTGTATAAATATAAATATGTATTATACATCTATAAATCCCACAGTCTTTAAAATAGTCCGTTCTAAATTTTCCTTATGCTGAATCTCATAATTAGCCTCTCTGTAGTCTAGGCACATACAGAGATCAGGGATTATTCATTAGAGGAAGGAATTAGCAGGATTTTAGGCTTCAATGGCCTGAACAGACTATTAGCTTGCATTTGACTATTAGGCGGGTAAGCAGAGTGGTCTCTAAAGCGTCACCAACAGATAACAATAAATTCTCAAAATGAGACTTAGCACCTGCTTTTCTAATCTTGAAGAGAAGAGAAAAAAGCTGATTCAGCGAACGTACAGCACCCTTTTGAGTCATACATACTCATGATGTCATACAGGCCCTTGACAACTCATCGAGCTGGAAGTCAAAGGTCACAAGATGAGTTAATAAGCCATGCAGTTGAGTCCATGGCAACACAAGGCTCGGGTATCAAACAATATTTTACACATCTGCAAGGCAGTGTGCAGAATCTCTGTGACTGTTTCCCTCTGATAGAGGAGTTTTTGAAAATGAAACAAAAGAGTGGTATGGAGGGCTGGCTTATTCAAGGACTACCATTGAGTCTCCTTTCATAATTTGCAGTCTGTATTTAGAAGATGAGATTGAAAACTAATAATAAAGACACAAAGCACATGCATATCCTGTAAATGGATTTTATTTATTATTGAGTGCCACCATTCTTCCCAACACCCTCCACCTCATAATTATACCCAACAAGGGCTTTCCTTTTAACCAGATCATTCAGTACTTTAAGCACAAGAAAAATGTCAGTGGAAACATGAAAACTGTCCAAAGAAGGTCGTTTTTTGTTTTATTAAAACTGCTTTAGAGCTGTACTTGAAGATTAATGAGTAGATAATGCCTTGTACTGAGAAACCAGTGTAAGAACCACTTTGTTCTTACACCTGTCATTTACATACTGGAAAAACAAGGCAGTTAGGTTTAGCTTTAAACTCTCAGATGATGAAACTCCTTTGCATTTCTAAGGCACACAGAAGTAAAATAGCCACATTAAATACAGGTTTTAAGAACTCTAGAACTAACAGTTAAAGAGCATGATCGCAATCAATACAATGTCTCACATTCTAGTACATTTCATCTTCACCTGGATAAGTAGAATATTTTAGGCAGTTTACAAAGCACAGGTGAAAACACTGATCCTGATTCACCACCATTCCATTACTCCAGCTTTAAAAAGGCATAATCCCCTTCATTTCAAAGCAGTTAGAGGTTGAACAAAACTGATACAGAGGTGACTCACACCTACTAGAAGGATCAACTCTGAAGTAAAATGCAACTTCAGAGGAACTCTTCTATAACCCAAAATGCATACTAATAAAAATAGTAAGATGCCACACTAAACAGTTCTAATAATGCATAGCCCAGAAACAAGACTTAGCTCCATTAAGTCAATGGAGCTACGCTAGTTTACCCCAACTGACGATCTGTTATCTGATATTTAAGAAAAAAAATGTATGCCAGAGTGTTTCAGCTCTGACAAAAGGATGAGATCATTATTAAGCATATTGTAGACCTTATCATTTGAGGTAACATGAAAATACTTTATTGAGTAACTAAGTAAGTAAAACCACCCAAAGTATAGTTTTAAAGTAAAAGAAGGAAATCAGGACTAATTTAAGAAATAGATTAATTTTGTAAGGCTAAATAGCTGGAGTTGGGAGAAAAAGAATGGTATGAAAATTGTTTAGGACACTGATCTACTTGAATGTCTTTGTACTACTTAAAATAAATAATAAAAATGATATACACATACCTAGAGTTTATAGAGATATTTAATAATTAAAAATAAATATCATTCAAGGAAATATGATGAAACAGAGACATCTGAATTAAACTGAACAACTTTTCTATAAAAGACATAGGTTCAGTAAGGAGCAATTCAGATGTAGGAAAATAGGAAGATTTGGTAATTTTTGTTTTTATTCACTTAGAATAAATAGTAAAATAGTGAAATCTCTTCTATTCGAATTTATCTTTTATCCTTGTATTTTTAGCAAGAGATGGTTTTCTGACTTATTGTTGTTCTGAGTCAATTAATATTGTATTCACAAAAAGAGACCTAAGATTAATTTCTCCCTTTCTTTTCCCGCGTTTTCACGTTTAATTGTGAATTAAGGTAGCATTCATCAAAGTGAGGGACTTGTAGCAGAGATCTGAACTAAGCATACAATACCACTATGCAATTTTCCTCCATTAATAACAGCTCACAAATGCACTTCAATCATGACAAGCAACTCCTCTGTCAATTCTAGTTCTGGACTTCACTTGAGAAATTATTATTAATTTTGCGATGTGAACAAAAGGAATGGGCAAGAAAGTCACTTTCACTGGAGATTTTATAAAGCATTTGAACTTGGTTCTACAAAAAGTGAAGGATTCTCACTGTGTAACAGTCTCTGAATGCCTCTTTTACTGATCCAAAGCTCTTTAGTAAGAAAAGTAAATGTGAGTTAGTCTGGTGCAACAAAGCAAAACTTTCATTGGAAACTAACAGCCAAACAAGTAGAGTGGATAGTTCAAGCTCTCATTGTAAGATCCTGGCCAAAATTTTCAAAAATGGGTGCCACCTAAAGTGAAGCTCCTAAATCTTCATTTCTCTAAATAAATTATCTGATTTTCAAAAGTGCTGAGTTTGTAACAGCTCCCACTGACTTCAAAAGGGTTGCACTGCAGCAAAAGCTCCCAGGAAGTATTCTGTGTGAGTCAGGGCAATGTTGCTTCTGGTATCTCCAAAGGAGTATGTTGCTCAACGGTGATCACTCAACACTATTTATCCATATGCAGTATTGATTCACAGGTTTCACATTTAATACAGTAAGAATTAGACACCATTGCCCAATGAATTCAAAACTGAAGATGAACTATACACCTTTCTATCAGAGGCCCTCCCCAACCTTCAGAAGTTTCTCAACTCTAGCAAACTACGCAGTGTTTACTTCACCCACTCTTCCCTCTCCAACATTCAATGACAATTCATTACCCCCACAAGCCACACTACCAATCACAAATGACTCCTCTCATTACCCTTCAGGCTCCTAGACAGTTCTGTAACTTTTTTGTAGTTTCTTAATAGTCATAACAAGAACTTTGATGTACTCATTGCTTCCCCTCTAACTTTTAAAAATATTTTTTCATTCACAGCCTGAAATTAGAATCCCTTTCTATCTTTTGAGCATACTTTATAAATATACCTGAGTGACAAAGAAGTTCAAATAAGAAGAAAGGATAAGAAAAGGTTACTCACCCTGTGCAGTAACTGTGGTTCTTCAAGATGTGTCCCCCTACGATGCTCCACTTCAGGTGCATATGCACCAGTTGATCGGAGATTTTCTGGTAGCAATGTCCATTCGGCCAACACATGTGCTATATATAACCTCATGCCATGCTTCGAGGGCATATAGGTCTGTTTGAGCGAACCACCCTCAGTTCCTTCTCTATCAGAATGTCCAAAGAACAGTCTGAAGCAGAGGGGAAGAAGGGCAGGTAGTGGAGCACCCATAGAGACAACACGCATCTCGAAGAGCCAGTTACTGCACAAGATGAGTAACCTTTTCTTCTTTTTCCATTAATGTCCCTGTAAGTGCTTCATTTCAGGTGACTCCCAAGGAACTTCGGAATCAAGTCCAAAACTGAAGACAGTACAGCAGAACCAAGCACCGCATCAGATCTGATGGAGTGGACCAATGCACAGTGTTTGGAAAAAGCATGCTCTGAAGCCCATGTAACAGCTCTTCACATCTCAGATACTGGGATGTTCTAGGGGTAATGCTTGGAAGTTGCTTGTGATCTGGTAGAGTGTGTTCTAAATTCTTTCGGGAGGCAAAGCACCAGCTGCATCACAACAAGGACAAATACACCCAGAGATCCATAAGTGGAGCATCTGCCATAATGTCTCCAATTTCTCCACCCAGCTAGTAGAAAGGCTGTCTTCATAGGTAAGTGAAACAAGGAGCAGGTTGCCACTGGTCAAATGGAGATTCCACAAGGTATCTAAGTACCAGGCTGAGATCCTACTTTGGAGTAGGATCCTTAACGTGGGGGGTAAAGACTCCCCTGACCCATAACAAATCCCAAGAACATAGGGTGAGCAAAAATAGAAAACCCCTCTAATGGGGAATAAAATTCTGATATTGTGGTGAGACAAATCTTACACAGCTTAATGATACAGAGCTGATTTTTTTTTTTTTTTTTTTAAAGTCCATCAGATAATCCAAGATGGCTGACAGCAGAGACGATTCAGGCACAAGGCAGTAACAGTGACACCAGTTGCTGAACTTTTTCCATTTCTCAAGGCAGGTAATTCAAGTTGATTCCCTTCTACTGTTTAGTAATACTTCTACTCCTGTTGAGCAGGTAGATTCTAATTCCATGAGCCATCTAGGAGCCATGCTCAGAGACGAAAGACTCCTAGACTGGGGTGAAGCACATGAGCCATGTCCTGGGAGAGGAGATGGCCAGAAGCTTGAGTATCAACTGGACATGCAGATGAAGTATACCTAACTTGCCTTGGCCAGGTTGATAATATTGGTCTTGTCCTGCCTGATTTTGCTCACTTCTCAGAATCAGTGGTGTTTGAAGGAATGTGTAGAACGTGCCCTTTTTCCAAGGAAGGAGAAAAGCACTTCCCAAAGATAGGTGATGTAGGTCTCCTCTTAAGCAGAAAAGAAGCAACCCCTATTGCTGGATGTGGCAAATAGGTCCACCTGTGTAAATCCCGACCTCTGGAATATCCCATGAAGGATTTGAGGGTCCAACTCTTATTCGTAGTCCTGGGAGAAGTAGCTGCTAAGCATTCAGCTGTGACATTCTGGAACCCAGGAAGTTGAACAGCTGAGATCTGAATTTGATGGGCTTTATATTAGTTCTATAACTTTATAGCTTCAGCATACAGGGAGGGGATATTGCTTCTTCCTAATTGTTGATATAGAACATATAAGGCACATGATTCCGATTTATTTGCTCTTGATGAGGGGTAGGAACTGAAGGCAGGCGTTTCTGATCACCCTGAGTTTCAACAAGTTGATAGAGTCCGGTTTTCCTAAGGTGGTCCTCTGTCTTGAGTTATGAGTCTGTTGAGGTGCACTCCCCAACCCAACAGTGATGTGTTCTGTGTCACAGTTATTGTTGGAGCTGCATGAACAACAGGGACACCTGCACAGACATTGCGTTGATCTTTCAACAAATCCAGGGAGTTCTTCACTTAGAGGGGAACCATTACTGTTTGTCCAAGCTCTCTCTGGTTTAGGAATAAGTTCACCTGAACCATTCCTGAAAGCATCAGAAGCATAATCTTGCATGTTCAGTCACAAAGGTGCAAGCTGCCATATGACTTAGGAGCCACAAGCAGTTCCTTACTGTAGTATAGGGGAAGGAAGGCCCTGGCTGCCAACAAATCCCAATAATCCCCTATGAATTTTATTCTCTGTACAGAGGCTAACTAACTTGGATTTCATTACGTTTAACTAGAGACCCTACTTCTAGAAAAGAGAGAACAGTCTGGGTGAAAGTTAGTGCTGCTTTGTAAGATCGGCAAGAGTAACTAGTGTCGAGATATGGGAAGACTAAAATTGCTTCTTGATGAAGATATGCAGTCACCACCACTAAAATCTTTGAGAACACCCTTGGGCTGAAGGAAAGTACTTGGTATTGAAAATGGTCCTGGCCTATGGTGAAGCATAGGTATCTCCTGTGTGAGAGATATAACACTACATGGAAATAGGTGTCTTGTTGGTTGAGGGCCAAAAATCAATCTCCTGGCTCTAAAGAAGGGATTACAGCTGCCAGAGTCAACATCCAGAACTTTTGAGACTCTACAAATTTATTCAGTTGTGTTAAGTCTAAGATCGGTCTCCACACTCTGTCCTTCTGGCAGGTGAAAATACTATGCATAAAACCTTTTCCCCCTGCGAGAGAATGGAACTGGTTCTATTGGTCCTAAACAAACAAGGGAGTGTATTTCTTGACTCCATATAGTCTCTTGAGAGAAGTCCCTGAAAAGGGATTGGGAAATGGGATGGAGATGGTGTAGCCCCACCTTATAGCCTCCATGACCAACCTGTCTGTTGTAATACACCACCATGCTTTTGGAAATGGGAAAGACAGTCTCCTAAAGTGGGGAGGCAGGCAAAAGGTTTCAGCTCGCAAACTAGAGATGAGGGTGGAATGGAGCCCTTGACCAACACATGAAATTGCTGTTTCAATTATGATTGGGTACTAGCTGAAAAAAAGTGGAAAGCTCTTTTCTTCTGGAATCTCTGTCCTTTTCTAGTGGTTCTGAGGATTCTGTGAAAACCAGAGAACTGAGCCAGATACAATCTCTGGGCACTGTAAGACCTGCTAAATCTTCTTGTTTGTTAGGTTGTATATACCAAGAGACCCCAATGTAGCCCTGGAGTCCTTCAGCTTGTGCAGGGACTTGTCCATTGCTCCTGAGAAGAGGTCCTGACCATCAAATGGGAGGTCTTCAATCATATTATGAACCCCTTTCTGGAATCCTAACAACTGGAGCCAAGATGCCCTGCATCTGACAAGTGATGTGGAGATGGATCTTGCGAAAGTGTCCATGGCATCCAAAGATGCTTGGGATAGGTTCTGGCTAATGAATGACACCCTTAATGATGGTCTGGAAGTGTTCTCTATGCTCTTGTGGAAGATGTTCAATGAAGGATGCAAACTTGGTGTAATTCAAATAGTCATACTTGGCTATCATCGCCTGATAGTCTGAGATAGCGTCCAAAAAGGTCTAATCTTTTCTGGTCATTGTCATAGGGATTAGGCCTGGACTAATGCTGTCTACCCTGCTCACTTATGGCATCCACCACCAGAGAATTATGTGGGGTGTGGGAAAACCAGAATTCTGAGTCTGGGGGGCAAGGGGAGAGGTATACAATATTTTTTTATCTGTCCATTTACAAGTTAGTGGTATGGTGGCACAAGTTTGCCATACAGTCTTTGCTGGATCCAGGAATGCTTTATTAATGGGTAGCACAACCCAGGTGAGTCTTGCCAATTGCAAAATGTCCAGGAGCTTGTAATATGAGTCTTTAACCTCCTCAGGAGATATCTGGAATGTGTCCACCATCCTCTTCACAAGGTACTGGAACTGATGAAAATCATAGGTCATCAATAGTGGTGGCAGCATGACTGCCTTATCCAGAGATGATGAAATAGAGGTTTGAGGGATAGCCTCTTTGTCCACCCTACACTCCTGTTCCTCAAAGGTGTCCTCAAGTTGGGGGTTTGGTGGAAGCGATTGTGTAAACCTAGTTTCCTGGTGCAGTGGAGCTGGAAGTCTGACAAATTGCGGGTGATATCCCATTCAAGGATCCCAGTATGGCCATTGGGAAGGCCCATATGGGAGAGAGGGCAGCACCCAGGACTGATCCCACCATTCCCGACGTGGGAGAAGGTCTTTGTCAAACTATGAATTCCTGTAATGATGCAGAGGGGAGCCCTGCAATGATAAGGAGGAGACTGACTGAATGTCTTCTCCATCCTCCTCAATGTCCTCTAATGGGAAGGGGCAGCAGAAAAGTGTGGAGAATCCTCCTGGGAAGCACTGGTAATCTGGAGACCAGGGTCTCGGAACTAAGAGTTGTTTGGTAACCATAGAAAGTGGGAACATAGAAAGTGCCTAACACTGACAAGTCCCTGGAGTAATGGAATTCCTGTGATACCAAGTGGGTCAGTACCAATGCAGCAGTTGACTTGGGAGGTACCTTTGGAGCATGTAGGTGCTGGGCCAGAAGGAGAGTGCTTCAATTTTGTTGGTACCAATGGAGCTGAGTAGGAAGGCACTGTTGATAAATCTGTAATTGACAGTGCCAATCTGGAGGCAGACAGGACCAAGGTTCTGCCAGCGCCGTGTTTCTCTCAAGTGCTCCTGGATCTCCCTGCTCTGTTGGTACCAGAGGAAGAGTCTTTCACCTCCACAGTACCAAGTCGGAGGTTGACACCATAGACCTAGCAGGAGACTGGTACTTCTTGGGAGCTGGCTCCCTGTGGTGAGAGAACAAGCTTCTCTTCTTTGGAATCTTCCCTGAGCTCTCTAAGATCTTTCCCTTCTTAAGTGAGACCTTAGCCAAAGTCAAAGGGGCACTGAATCTGTCTATAGACAGATGTACAGGGGGCTCTTCTGACCTGACTCAGAAGCGGCTCAAAGGGAGCACTCCATCATCAGCTTCAGTTTGGTGTCCCAATTCTTCCAAGTTCTAGATTTTAGAGCCAGGCAAAAGCAATACTTTTGGGATATATGGGACTCTCCTGAGCAACAGATACACTTAGAGTAGTTGACGCTGACAGTACAACCTCCTGACAAGACAGGCAGCAGCTGAAACTTTGGAGCCAAGCATGCCCAGCCAGGCCAAGTAAGGTCCCCAGAAAAGAAGAGGGGAGAAAAAAGAGTGAGAGGAAAAACTGAAACCTCTCACAGCTATCTAACTAATTCTATTTTAACAACAACAAACGCTAAGTAGAAATACTAAACTAAATAAACAACAACTACAAAACATGCTGAAGTACGCATCAGGTAGAGATAGACACACAAGAACTCCATCTTAGGCCGAGGTAACAGAGAAGAAACTTCCAGTGGTTTCCCCATGCAGCCCCACATAGCCTTGGAGCATATAAGATTGTACAGAGTGCGTGTACAGGCCAAACAGACACTGATAGAACAGAAAATCTCCAGTTGAGGGCTCCAGAGGCACATGCATACCTGAAGTGGGACACCCCCAGGGACACTCAGTGAAGAAGCACACTGAAACCAATACAATTGCCACTCCTAGTTTTTCACAACCCACGTTTTTGATTCATCTACATGACTCTAAAACATCTTAATTTTCTCAAGATTAGAATTTCAAAATCCCAGATAAGTACTTTTCAACAAAACAGTGTGAACAAAGTATAGACCTCATACAAGTTTTCTTAGTTTTAAGAGTCAGATTAGAAAATATAAAAGGTTCTTCATGAAGTCCGTATTTATCCATTGGTATCGACTACACAAGCCCTCCCCAAGTTAAAACTGAGTTTTGTGACGCTTGCCTGAAGAGATTTCCATATTTTAATACAGTAGAACACTTACTTAATTAAGTCCAGTATCAGTTCAGGTAGGTTAACTGAATAATAAAGTAACCCTAAACCTTACTTTTAATTATTAGCTTAATTAAAAATTACTATAAACTAGACCCCGTTGAAATGATTTATTTAGTGACAGCTGCTTTGTTTTATATCTAAAACCAACCCAAACGTGAAAGGAAGATAAATTGGTGGTGTAATCTGTGTGCCTTAATAAATAAAGGCTACATCTATTTTACTACAGTACTGCCATGGCAATTAAGACTTAAAAGAAAAAGAGATGCCAGACTAAATGTATTAGTTAAAATAAGCATACAAAATCTGGTAATAATGGGTCACCATAATCAAGAATTTTAGAAACCACATATGTTTTGGGGGTAATTTCAGTTTTGCTTTGTTATTCAAAAATTACAGCAAATTTTATACTTATATTTAGCTTGCAAAAGATTAGGAGTTTATTTTAGGAGCAATCATTCCATAAACAAAGCACAAGGGAACACAGCGGCATTCAGGAATGGACATCTGTCACCCAAACAAATACCACATCACATATTCACAGCCTAGTGGAAAAGGGGAATTAAAACAAGTAAACTTAAAAGTGCATTACATGTATTTTAAAACTTTTAGTTACCAATCATATCTAGATACCATGACAGATGTAGAGCATTACATATTGAGGAAGAGCCAAGAAACACAATGACAAAGGACAATAAAAAATGTCACCTGAAATTGGAAAAATCAAGCCCTATATAGTTCCATTGCGTATCATACAATGGGGGAGGGAATGAAGAGAGGAGAGGAGGGAAGGAAGTCACATTCAATGTCATCTTGACAGTGAACTCTTATTCAAAAACTCTTATTTTTCCTTCTTGAATAGGAGAGAACCAAGTGCTCTTCATAATCACATAAATGACCTAGCTCTCTTTAAGTGCTCTCTCTTAGATTAACAAAGAGCTATCACAAGCAGAAAGTATTACTCAAAACTGTCCTTTCATTTTGCTCTAAGTCCTTTCCATAGCTCAACCTCACCAGAAACAAAACCTTTAAAGGCCAAAAACCTTAAGAAATACATTAATCAAATTATTTTTCTGCTTGTAGCAATCCTTTCACAATTGTGTACCGTTAAACTAAACAACAACAAAAGAAAATGCAAAAGCAACAACGAGAGAGAAAGTAGGAGTGAGGTGAAAGTTAACTTTTATTTTGCTGTGGGAAAGAAATCAATAACTTTAAATTGCCACTTTACAAGGACAGGAGGAAACAGTTATCCATCCTTAGTATGGACTGCTTACTAATGCTGCACTTTCAAAAGACCCTCATAAACTACTGATTGGACTGCTAAGGTTTTTACTGAGAATCCTTATTGTGAGAAACTGCACCAATATGTATCATGAAATCTTTAAGCCCACTCTCCTCACCCCCAGCAGACACTTAAATGAGCCTCCAGCAGCCAACAAAGAAAAAGTCAGTGATCCTTAAAGTGCAGAAAGTGAAGGGGGATAGGACAAGAGGAATCACATTCATGTTGAATCAAAGCAGAGAGAGAATGACATAAGAAATACTTTATAAGAATGACAAAAGGAATATTTTTAAACTGTCAACATATTACAGTACTTCATGCAACAATATCACAGAAATCTTTTGCTACTGTCTTACTGGAAATAAATTTACGCTATAAAATCTTTTAAAACACTAGTGCATAGTTGAGATTTCTCTTTTAATTCAAGGAGAGCAGAATGTAGCACAGAACTGGCACCCCACCTTAGCTGCCAGGAGGGATGGAAACAGTGGGATATGGAAATAGATTTTTTTAAACTAAAAAAGTCGTATCCAATTTCAAATGGTCTTCTGCTTTGTTACTGTAACAGTTCCAAAGCATTCCCCCACTTCATACTATACCTGTGAAACACAACGGGACCACCTCAATGCTGCAGAAGTTTGAGTTTCTCCTGAGCTACCGAAGCTGGTTAGTTGTCTGCAAGGTAATCTAACCTACTACTCTACCAAGAAGTCAATTTGACACATTGAATGTAAGAATTTCAATTTCTAATCAATCATCTAAAAAAATGGTGAGGAAGCAACTAAATCTCATGGAGATATACTGAGTGGAAATTCAAAACCTCTCAAACAAGATGGGTAAACCCCAGCTGCAAGACAGTATTTACTGAGATGCTCATCATTTATGTGGTTGCAATGTATTTCCTGCAACAACAAAAAGCAAAGGGATACACAGGGTTAGAGCAAGCACCAAGGCAGCTCAGAATGCCTTCAGAAAGTAAATCCATAAATTCACCTTCTGCCACTAACATAAAGCAAAGAGATCAAGTTTATATTGTGAATAAGACAGACCAAAAGGCCATAACTCATTCTTCCATTTCTACCAGTAAAGAGTATAATAAGCCACAAAAGAAAACAAACATGAGAAAATCCTAAGAGAATGCTTGGATCTGACCTTTACTACTTGTTTGTTTGTTTTTTTAATTCTGTAAAATTGTTGCTGTCTTGGTGACTGCAGAGTAGTTTCTTATGAGTACATAATTATACATCTATTAACCACTTGCGGTCAGGTGGATAAGATATACCTAGATTGCACTCATGGTTTCTCCCCATAAAGACAGGAGGAATTTGTTTACTTGACTACCAGAGTGCTAATGAGAGATACAATACCCACCAATAAATCTTGCCAAAGAATTAAAACATAAACATTAAACCCTCAACCATATTTTACTAGATATTTTTCTTACTTCTTCCCACTTACTCCAATTTGCCTGTAAGTCTCCAGACTCAACTGATCTTAAGAGGTCTCAACTCACTTCACAGCAGATCCACAAAAACATGCACATAACAATGTATAGCTCAAGTACACCGCCAATGCAATCACCAAAAAGCAAAGAAACCACCAGTAAAGGCAACATCTAAATCCCCACTAACCTCAGTTCACATATCTTATACTACGCATGAGCAATTTAATATTCAAAATGCATTTACTCATACAAAACATTCCCCTTCACTTCCAAAATGTAAACAGCCACATTGGATGTGTGCATTGGGCCTTTTTGTACGCTGGAAGTGAAAGGAATTGTGAGAATTTCATTTTTCATGCTACACATTAATATGATTAAAGTAATGAGAAATTGTGAATTTTTTTAATGGTATGTGATATAAGGATACATGTTATTCAAAAATTATTTTTTAAAATAATGCTTTCTCAAATAAATCAAATGTGTTGTGGGCGGTGGTGTTTGTTTGTTTTGTTTGGTTCGTTTTTTAGTAAGTACTGGGGACCTTATTTCCTGCTGGTAATGGAAACTAGGAAAATTTAGAAATAATTAGAAGTGTAGACTTAAGTATTTTAACAGCCAACACAACCGGTGCTAATGAGCAAGTTTGAAGCAATGTAGGTTAAGAGCTGTCAATTGAAAACAGTGAAAACAATGGGGCACTGAAGATCTTGAATTGAAATATTTAACCAAGAAGTTTCACGCAGAACATAAATTGAGATGGTCTAATGGAAGTCATTCTTCCAGACAGTCAGAGCAATGGGTGGAAGTTAATGAGCTTGACTATAGATCCCAAAAATATGAGACATCCATATGTGCTGGAGAAAGTGGATGAGGATTAGCAGTTTCAGTGCAGAAGATAATGAAAACGTTGGAGGTAGTAACTAATAGTTGAGTTTAGATGCCTTGATTACTAGAAATAGCGCATACTGTTCAAAACATAATGTGTTGTTTATAGCTGGTGAGACTTCACTACTCATAAAGAACATTGAAATCTATGGGAATATGGAGGAGCAGGACGATGAATGTCAGGAAGGAACAGAGCCATTCGGAAGGCCTAATCCAAAACTGACTGAAATCAGTGGAAAGATTCTCAGTTGATTTCAACAGGCTTTGGATCAGGCCCAAAAGGAGGAAAGAGAAAGGATAGTAAAAAGTTGAGAAAAAGCTCTCAGTGGAAGGTATGGAGAAAAGCACAGCAAATATTACACAGGAAGCAGATGAATGGCTGTGGCCATAAAGTATCTAAGCAAGATGAAATTAGCAAAGAAAATATGGAGAATGGCTTGGAAAGTAATTTGGAAAGATTATTAGGCATCATAGGCAGTTGAAGGAAGAAACTAGATACTATTCTAAACAAAAATTAACTGTGTAAATATTTTTAATGATAATATGTCTGTTTTAATTATAGAGGTCTGTACAAGGTTGTTTATATATCCATGTGTTTTTAATAAAGTAGGACTTCCTCACATTTCATGGTGTTGCATTTATTAGTTGTGAATTCTTCCTAAAACTTAAATCAATCAACTTAAAAGAACTTTCTGCAGATAAAGATATTATCTGAAGTTGTGTGTTCCTAATATTCATAGATTCCTATTTTTAAATTTTCTTGCATATGTCTCGTGCCTGCTAATGTGAGTGTGCCCCCTTTTGTGTACTTTTCTGTTGTTATAGCTGTGTCTGCCTTTATAAAAGATATACATTAGTCCTTGGGTGTATTAAGGACTAGCCTTTAGTTTCAACAATCAGGAGACCAATAATTAGCATAACTGCAGTGGGGAAACTCCTAGTACAGATAAAGAAAGC
The DNA here is from genome assembly GCF_026122565.2 of Emydura macquarii macquarii. Classification (NCBI taxonomy): domain Eukaryota; kingdom Metazoa; phylum Chordata; order Testudines; family Chelidae; genus Emydura; species Emydura macquarii. The sequence goes on along the minus strand of NW_027130842.1, from coordinate 15,682,959 downwards.
CATTATTTGCACCAGTGGAGTTCACTCCAGTTTCAAGCACTGGTAAGGTTCACTGGTGTACATTGCAGCTTTTCTTCTTTACAGTAGGGACATGCACTAGTTTGTGACTGTAGTAGTTGCTAGGCTCAGACTGTTGAAATTGGGGCTAATCCCCAATTCAGACAACAAGGCCTTAGAGCTGACTGAGTGTGGCTTAAGGATGGACACACCATCTGGATGCCCTTCCTTGTGCTGTTTTCTTCTATATTGGCTTTCTAGTCGTTTCTTTTAATTCCAGGTAGACAGTCATCTCCAAAAAACCCATGTTTTGCTGGGTCCCACAGCAAAAAATAAATAAATAAAAGTAATGAGGATTAAGCTAAATAATTTTGTGTATATTTAGTTTTGTTTCCATCTCCTTTCCCCCATCCTCTGACACATGCGCACTCCACCTATACTGGCATTGTTATAGGCTCATGCTGTGGGTGAAATCTGAAGTTGTTCAGCCAGCTCCCTACCTCGTGTAAACTGTCAGAGCTCCACTGAAGCCAATGGAGCTCGGACTGTACACCAGCTAAATATCTGGCCCAAAGACTTCAGAGATTAGAGAACCTGAAAACATTCTGACCTCTAGGAAAATTTCAGAAAGAAAGGACTTTACATTGTTTAGAATTCTGCAAATACAGCTCTTAGAAGTGCAATGAGTACCTAAAAAATTAGTTTATCCTCCTTATTGAAACAGTCTTTGTTCGAGAAAGATTTGTATGAATTTTCACATTTTAATTAAGGGATTTATACCCTGTTTTAAGTGGAAAACTCAACTCAACCTTAACTATGGACCCACAAGGGCACCTCCATAATATATTCATGTTGGGAGATCCAGGAGTGGGCTTTTAAAAGAGTCAGATATTACAAACACACAGTTCAAATATCAGTCACATGCATGTGCAAAATTAATTTGCAGGCAGGTGAAAACACTAAACGTTTTAGGAGACAGGATATGTTGATAAAAATTGGAGAAATGGGCTTTCATCTCATACAAGTAGAGATTTTCTTTCCCATGCAACAAATACTGATGTTTAGTTTAGATTTTTTTTAAATGTAGTTATTAAAAACCAGCAACTTAAAAGAGCCTTGTGCAGATAAAGATATTGCACATTTACACATTCATGCTTGATGTTTCTTCCTTAGTCCTGAGATGCAGGTAGCTGACCAATTGTAATGAATAACTTGGTAAATGCTATTTTTGTCATAGATGCATCGAACACATGTTGCAGTCGCCATCTGAAGTACACAACTCTCTGTAAGTATATCAATAAGCAAAGTTTACTTGAATATACAACTTCTTAAGCTGCTTTTTGACTGCACAGCAGAGCATTACTTCAGAATCTGAAGATTACCCTCATTTCTAGCCAAGCAGTTGCTTTGTCATACTTTATTAACATATGGTTTCAGCTCTGTAGTCCTTTAGAGAGATACAGTAAATTGTAACCACAATATACAGCAAAGTATTTACACCAAAGACATAATTTAACACTAGGAATTTTAATCTTTTGTCAAAAACGAAACAGAATGTTGACTAGTGTGTCTGTAATTTTTTCAAGTTGCTCAAGTAACAAGAACCCAACTCAAACCCTCTTATCATTAATGCATCCAGTTGTGCAATATATACAGTAGAGTCTCAAAAATGAGGCACTGTTTGGAGCTCCCTGCAAAATCTTGAACATAATGGAGTAGATGGAATTTCAATTCTCTCTCTGAATTTAATTGGCTTCTTTTTTTAAAATGACTTTATAAAAAAAACTTGCATATACAGAGTGACAACTTTTAAAAACACGTATTATTGGTGAGTCCACCACTCTGGTGGCAGCAAAACGCATTGTTATATAGGCAATGAAAATCTGGGCCATGAATACACAGACTCCCAAGGCCTACTGAAATGCTACAGAAGTAGTACATTTGGCAAGACGAAGGAGTGGTGTTGCACTGTTCTCAAAGTACCGCCCCTGCCACTCAGAAAATTGTGTTGATTGTCCATTTATCCTCTATTATGGAGAGAAGGATGGTCAGCTTTTAAGGCTCCCTGAAGCAGGTTTTACATTTTCACTGAAGCATTTCCAGCTGGTGCTGTGTGTTGCATGTACCACACACACACACACACACACACACACACACACACAAGGATTCCTTTTGATATGAAGGTCTGGATGGCTTAAGGGTAAAATCATGAACTTTTCACCCCTAACTCATCAGTTTGAGTACAGCCTAGGTAGCCTATGTGAAATAAATGTAGTGAACTCGGTCCATTTCCCAGCAAACAAGTGTACATCACCTAAAAGCCAACACTACAACTGGAACCCTTGCTGGGAACATCAGCAAAGCAGCTAAGAATTATGAGCTACCCTGTCATCCCTTGAGATAGTGCTTCCAGGTCAGGGTTGAGGGAGATGGGGGGTGGCATGGAGTGGCTTGCAACACTGGTGCCTATCCTGAATCTATTCTGTGGATAAATTGAGGCCTTCAGCTTCCCCAGTGTCAATCAAGCACATTTCAACAAGTACAACAAATGTACAGTTAAAATAAAGGAAAAAAGGTAAAACAAAGCCTAGATTTGCTTTTTAGCCTCCAAGTTTGCAAACAGAAACTGCATGTGTGCGTGTCTGCAAGAATCTGCACATGTGAAGTACTTGTTTGCACTGAATACATGCTTCCTGGTAGACACTTTCGACAGGTCTACACTTACAATGCTGCAGTGGTGCAGCACTTCAGTGAAGACACTATTGTGCTGATGGGAGAGATTCTCCCACTGGCGTAGCTAATCCACTCTGCAACGGGCAGTAGTAACGGGAGGGCTTCTCCCATCGACACAGTGCTATATATACCAGGGCTTAGGTCGGTGTAACGGCGTTGCTCAAGGGTGTTGATTTTTCACATACCTGAGTGACATAGTTATACTGCTGTAAGTTTATAGTGTAGACCTGGCTTATGGGATTACCTACATAGTGCTTTAGTCTGCAGCAACTATTGTGTAAATTCTGATGCACACCTGGTGCACACTACAAGTTCCCTAGTGTGCATTAATGTAGTCCCATTTCAAACAGTAGTACATTAATGTGCATTAGGGAACATATAGTGCACGGCAGCAGGATCCATACTGGTCGGTCAGTGAGCAACATGCTGGTGCACATTAGAATTTACCCCCCAGCAATTACACACTAAGGCACCATGCATACAAGCCCTAAAAATGATGTCAAGACATCTTTAGAGAGCAATCAAAGTGAAACAAAGTGTTCAGGGGATACTGAGTTGGCTTTATTTTTGGTTGAGAGAAGAAAAAAATGCAAACGAGGGAAGCATCACATCCAAAAGTATTTTGTGTGTTTCATAGTCCCCAGTCTTTTTACCATCCATCTGGGGGAAGGGAAACTAGCAACAACTTTACATCTCATTCCTATATCCACAAACATTTTGAGGGGAAGGAGTCCAGGGGAGAAACTTGACGCAGATGTCAAACTAGTGGACAAAATTCTGCTTTGACTTGAACCCTATGCAGCCCCACTGAAATCAAGAAGATTGCAGATGATATTAGAAAGTACAGTACTTGGCTCAGTATGGCTTACAGTCAAAGAAGAAAAATGGTCTCATCTGCATAATTTTTTTGCAATGCTTCAAAAATTAAGCCTCTTTCAGTCTTAAAACATCTTTAAAATGTGAGCATCCTAAACTGTTCAAAGCTTCTTTCTAAGTTGCTAAAAGAAAGATCAAGCAGAGAAAGGGTTAAGTCCTAAAAATAAGAGAGCAACAGAGCAAATCTGACTGCATGTTTGAAAAAGCCTATAAAATGTTACAAGCAAAACAGGAAAGCTTGTGTTAATAATGCATAAACCAAAGGAGGGGAAAAAAGCTACCCATTTAATGGAATAATGCTTTTATCCTTGCAGTTAAAATGAAATAAACCATGACTACTAATCTAGTAAGACCATGTAAAAATGTAATTTTTAAACATTTACTAATAGTTCAGTAACCACTCTAAAAATCAAGGCCTTGTGTACAGCAGCGTTCAAACGCTAAATACCAATCTCCTCTCTGTGGAGGCCATTACCCACCCTGTCACCATAGCAACGCTAACAGAGTGCCTGACTTCAAAGACAAAGATGTAATTTCAGACTTCCAGCAGCCAGAGGGAGTGGTAAGAATATTCTGCCCAGGCTGTGTCAGCTGATGATAAATTATAAAAATATCCAGAAAGGTTATGAGGTGGACCGAACCACAGTATTCACAGTCCTGGGGGAGATTTTTGCATTAATCAAACACACTCACAGAGACAGCAAAGTCAAGAAGTAAACAGGAAAGAATCTCAATGGAGTCAGATTAAACAAAAATTACATAGCACAGAGTCCTGCCTTCCTTTCATTTCATTCCCAGGCAAAAGTAAAAATAGCTTGTACCATCCTTCTTTTCATTCAAAATAGAGCCACTGCAGGAGCTGCATGAATGTTCTAAGGGACTTGCTAAACCACCCCTGTAACTGCTACTTCTATATTTGTGTAACTCCAGCTTTCGTCAAAAACTGTTTCAAATATCAAGCAGCCCTCTAAGAAGCAAAATCTATATACTCACTTAACCTAAAGATGCTGTAGCCTCTTGGATTTTTTAAAATAGAACACATTTTACTCTTACAATTTCAGAGTAATTAGAACAAGAAAAGGTTTATTTAAATGAAGAGAACTGTAGTATTTTAAGACCAATTCAGAGAAGAAGAAAGCACTGGAAGGAAAAGAGGGGGGAAATGGTCTTTAGCTCACTTTTAAATTTTGGCAATCTGTAGCCTGTGGTAGTAAATAATGACAATATAAAACCACACATATTAGTTTAGTCTGCATTATTGTCTCATCAATATGCTCCTATGAAACAAAATAAAATAACTACTTAAAAGCCTATGCATGCAGCTGGTCTTGTAGCCTAGCAATAACAGTGTTACCAAGAAGCCACAAAGCCAAGTCAGGTCTGTTCTTTGAATCTAATTCCCCAGGTCAGCAGGAGGCATGCGTTCCTTCTATACAGAGGAAAGGGAATGCTTCAGATCTCATTCAGACAGACACCCTTATAGCTGACCCAGGAGAGACAGCAGCACCTGCGGACTGGTGTGGAGGACATACATCCCTTCAGTTAAGGAGAGTTGGGTCAGCCTGATGTGGAAAGAAATAAGGTCTGGGTCAATGAAGATATTCCAGAGGATGACCTATCATAGCCCAATACCTTGATGTCTTACTTGTTTCTGTCTTGAAGTCTTATTTGTTGACAATTTTTTTTTAAATCTATATCACATTAGGTTACATAACTTGTCTATTATTTAGTTAAGAGGGAGAAATACTAACCAGGACTATGGAGTTATCTATTCTTTTCAGAAATGAATGTATGTTCTTCGCTTCCACTTGGACTGGTTTACAGTTGCTGGATCCTGGGCACAAAGCCATGCTAGTGTGTCCATACTGCACTATGCAGACCTTCTGACTTGGGTCTGTGGCTTAAGCTGTGTCCACACTGCAAAATGACAGGGGCTGGATCTGAGTCACAGACTCAGCCCCTACATGATCCTAGGACTTGGGTTCTGAGTTCTTAATGACCCAAGTTAGACTTATTTTTGTGTGCGCAGAAAGTATAGGCTCAAACTTTAGTCAGAACGCCTAGGCTTAGTAGGTAGCATATACATAGTCTGAATGGGTAGCTGACTGTACACCTCCTCATTCCACTCTGCAGAAATGGAGGTCAGGTGAGCAAAATGACCACACAATAAAGGAAAGTTTGTTTTCTTTGAAGTCAACTTTTTAAATCTCTTACCTTATTTTTCCAGTCTAATCTACATTCCTGTGAAAACAAGAGCAAAAACAGGAACCAGAGATCAACAGCAAAGAATCTCCCCTCATCTGATAGTTCCTTCTCCCACAGAAACTGCAGCCAGAACAGTACAAATATGGTAAAGGTTTTAAATATATATGTATTATATATATTAAACATACTGTAATATTTCCTAGCTGACCTCTGTTTTCTTGCAGACTGGACTGGAAAGTCCATAGGCAGATAGCAGCTTACAGTGAGAACTGTCTCCACTCACATTCACTTGCTGGCTGAGCAATGGAAATATCTTTTGCAAAAAACAAAACAAAAACAAAAACAAAAAACAGCTGAAAAATTTTGGAGCCAAAAAGCTCCAGTAGTTTGTAATACTTTACTTCAAACTGGGAAAATCAGCAAACAAGTCACACAGAGAACTAACACTTATTTAAGTAAATAAAAATTGTGTGTATATTCCTCCCTACTTTTTTTTTTTTTTTTAAATGAAAATGACAAAGAGAGAATGCAAAAATTCCCATTAGCTACCAAAAAATAGGAAGTGGGAGGAGGGGGGAGGGAGAAAGAGACAACACAACAGTCCACACTAGCTAGGATAAGAGTTTCAGGGTTATGTTTCACTACTGTGAAGTCATAGATGTGAAATATACTTTTTTTTTTTTTTTTTTTTTTTTTTTTTTTTTTAATAAAACCACCCAAAATTGTTTGTATAGCTTTTTAATCAATATATCATCCACATGATGTTCCACAGTTGCCCTGAAAGCTAAATTCAATATCCCTATCCTTTTTCCCTCATTTTTCAAGCATTTTCCTAACTGAACATTACACAAGATACACAATATGCAGGAAGAAAAAAGAGATGTTTTGAGTGAAGTTTTCATTCAGTTACTGTTATTATTAAAAATATTGTGAAACCCTGCAAATTAAATATAGAGAGAGATTATGAAGGCTCTTCATAATACACAGAAATAAAGAAATGAATGGAATAAAAAATTAGATGTCTTCCAAGGATGGCAATAAAAATGGAAATGAAAGGGGCCAAATTCTGCACCAACTTATGCCTCATTCAATTCATGTGAGTAGAAAATGTGTATGAAGGTATTTTAAACCACATACAGGATACTGAAAAATTAGGAAGTTATTCTAATCCTAACTATTTAGTCTGATAAAGCCAGACCATTTTCAGCTTCTAACTTTCTCCAGAGCTTTTTGTAAATTAGTGTATTGGGCTTTGGGCAGCTTACATTTCATTAAAAGTAAAAAAAATGTTTTACACTTTTTTTTTGGATGCCCCAGAGGTAGCCAAAATATTTTAATCATTTGTTATACTATACAAGTATATGTGCAAGAATGCAATTTATGATTTTACGATATGAAACACCACTAAATTTATTGTCTTTATTGGATCCATTTATTGTGTATGCAGCAAACTTAATCACTTACTACAGCTGCATGTGTATTAGTACATACAAATATACATATTCATAGTCCCACTCCCACAGTGTGTTGTATGTTACATCTCTTCATAAAATATTTATTTCTTTAATAATCAGTAGCAAGGATACTTTAAAAGCTGTTTTTCCTCACATAATTGCCATCTTCAGAAACAGTTAGACCTGACAGATCACGTAGTGCAGTTTATAAATTCATGTCACTTAATCAATCATGATGTGAAATAGAGAATCCAGAACAGCACATTTTCCTATGCTAATACAATTATTCAAATGTGCTTCAAAATTCAGTTCTTGCTATTGATTTAGAACAACAGTTCTCAACTTGTGGGGCAAAATGCCTCAGAGGGTCATCTGCAGTTATCTGGGAGGAGGGGAAGGAAATCACAAGCCTGTTTTCAATTCCCTGTCTCTAGACTTTTGCTGAACTAGGCAGCTTTTACAGCCCAACTTCAGATGCTATTGTGTACCCATATAGTACTGGGCCAATTCCAGCAGTACCTAATCTGCTGAAATGCTGTGGGACTCAGAAAATGACTCAGTCCCTATCTGATCTGCAGTTTACAATCTTAGGTCCTGATCCTGCAAGCATTTATACACATAGTGCCATTGAGTTCAGTGGGACTATTCAGATATGTAAGTGTTTCAGGATTGAGACCTAAGAAATGTTTAAAAGAAAATCATGATCAGGGTACCGGAAGACAGTAGAGCTGCCTATTATGCTGACCAATACTGTCTGATTGTTTCCTTGTACTCCCCCGTCTGTCTGTATTTATCAGTTGTTTCTTGTCTTAGGCCTGGTCTACACTGCCAGTGGCGTCGAAGGGAGATACGCAAGCTATGTACTGAGACCTGCATATCTCTCGTCGACTTACTAACATATTCCCCCACCACGGTGTCTTCACCGCACTGCGTTGACAGGAAACACCCTCCAGTTGATTCAGCGTTACTCTTTTCCAGGGGTGGGGACGAATTTACTGTGTCGGTCAAAGAGCACTTCCAGGATTGATTGTGCGGGTCTCCAGTGCTCGCTCAATCCATCTATGAATCCGACGCAGCCCCGGCAGTGTAGACATACTATTATACTCAGATTGTAAACTCTCTGGAACAGGGACTATCTTTTTGCTCAGGGTCTGTACAGTGCCTAGCACAGTGAGGTCCTGGTCCATGACTAAAGCTCCTATGCACTATGATAAATATAAATACATAAATAAACAAGCAAACAAAGAATAGATGGTGGCAGAAGAAAAGGGAATCTACTATCTGACTTCAGATGTTGCTGGTCAGAATGAGTTACTGGATTTAATCAGGATTCTAAGGCTGAGATCTTCCCTTAGAATGGTAGGTGATTATCAGTAAAGGGGTCATTCCATAGAATATACTCTTACAAAAATACTTGTGGTAGAAATAAAAGAAAGAAAAACTATTAACAGTGTCCCAGGTATTTCTTGAAATACTATTCCAATGAATAATATCCTTTTGTCTTATTTTTTCTGTACAGTGATCTGAGTGTGCACACAAGAATAAACAAAGGTAGGCCATGGTAAAAATATATTAAGCATCAGAATTAAAAATCTAATATCTACTCAAAACTTACAAGTAATCAAAGATATGAGGAAAACATGTACAATCACATAAATTGTGGCCAGGATTATAAAAAATGAAAATCTAAAGTTAAGTTCCTAAATCCATATTTAGGACACCTAAGTGTCTTGATATTCAGAGGAGCTAAGCACACGCATGCAGCTCCCACTGACTTCCATGGGAACTACTGGATGCTCAACACCTCTGAAAAATCAAGCCTCTTACAGAACTTAACTTTAGGCTTCCATTTTGAAGATGTTGTCCCAAATAAATAAAGGTGATTATGGCATTAAGCTTTAAATATCCACAAATTCTAATCACGGCTCTGACACAGCCTCCCTGTAGGGGCTTGGAAGGTAACTTCATTTTTCTATTTCAAAGTTTTCCCAAGTGTTAAATGGGAATAACAATTTACCTGTCACACAGCATTGTTGTAAAGATGCTTTTTGAAGTGCCTTGAAAATGTAATATGCTAAAGAACTGCTTAATATTGTTTTACATGGTTCCAGTACTAAAAGCTATTTTCCATACTTGTATAGCAGGCATAACACTGTATTTTAAATGTTTTAAATAAACGTGGCCAGTCCATCAAGTAAAAGCAAGCATCCCTGAAAAGCATGGAAAACAAATGAATCACTAATAACAGATTAAAGGAGCTGAGAGGTCTTATCTACATTTGTATATTATTATTATTTTACCAGCAAGAATACTTACTTGAAGAATAAATGTTCCCATTTTTATGGGTGAAATTCACCCCCTTTGCAGAGGGCTTGCTCAGGGCTGCTCACGCATAAATTTAATTCCACTTTCATCAAACTGGAGAGCTTAAACTGAACTTAAAAGGGGGCCTCTCAGCACAGAAGTTAATTTGACCCTTTAGGTGAAATCCTAGTTCCATTGAAGTCAATGGTAAAACTTCCGCTGACTTCAATGGGCAAGGATTTCACCTTTTAACTATAAACAGGTGAGTGATTACAGTACGTAATGAGCCAAATTCATCCCTAGTATAACATCATTGACTTCAATGGAATTGTGCCCCACTCACACCAGAGCCAGTATGCTGACCTATACAGATTTGCAAACAAAGGTACGCATACAGAATCCATACTAGAATCAGCACCTAATTATGGTGATAGGTGCTTTTGGAAACGCAGGAAGACAGAGAAGATTTTATTTATTTATAGATGTGTGTGAACGTGCATGTGTATTAACACGTTCTACCTTTATTTTGTGAAATGGCAGAGGAAGAAGAAAATAAAAAGGCAACAAACTTGAATCAGGAATTAAAATAACTTTTTTTTAAAAGTAGCACCTTCAAACTTTTCAACCTGGTGTATAATGGCAGAGAAAAGCATTTGAGAAAGCTTAGTCACTTCTTTGTAGCTTAAACCTTTTTTCCCTTTATTCCAGGCTTAAAGAAAGTTCAGTGGGGCATCAAACTGCCTCAGTTTTAAATTACAGTCCGTACTTTAAAATAGAATGCATGCACGACATGTTCCTGAAGCTAGAGGGTGGGAGTGTTATTCACTGAAAATTGAAGGCTTGTTGAATCAATAATCTTCTTTCACAGAGTAACAATTTTCAGCTAAAATTTCTTGACCCAAAGGAAAACAAGATCATTCAGTTATTTTACAACACTCCAGGAGAAAGCAAAAGGAGGGGGGAGGGAAGGGGGGAAGACACCACTCTCATCCCTCACTGTGTAAAAACAATGGAAAATTTCATTCACAAGTATTATATTCTCTCATTTTCCCCCTTTCATGGATTTAACATATTCCCAAATAGTTATTTTCAGCTCAAGAGATGAATAAAAGTAAATAACCAGAGGCTACCACTGCTACAACCATGCACTATCCATGTATTTATCAGCCACAGGCTACATTTACCTTCTATTACCAAGAACCAGTTTATTGACCTTTCTTCATATCAGCAATAACATTCTGGGTTTTCTTAACAGCACTTGAATTTTTATTAGGGTTTTCTGTTTGTTTACCTGCAAAGTATCCATCTGGACTACTAAATAATAAAGTCTTTACCACCATCTTTCCCTTACTACTGCTGATTTCCCCTTTCCCTACACCTCGGTAGCCAGTCTACCCTAATGATGATTTATTTGTATTATGGTAGCACCCAGAGGCTCTGATCCCACTGCACGAAGCCCTGCATAAATGTAATAAAAAAAACTGATGATGTAGGAAATGAGAGGAGATCAGTTTTACCAAATCTCAATTACATATCCAAAACAACACCGGAAATTATTTGCCTTGTCTACAGAAGTCTTCAGTCCTTTCCAATACTTGTTCAAGGGAACCTTTTGCTGAAAAGGATTTTCAGCGATGGTACTACTTCCAAGTGTAGACAAGACATTTGGCTACCAACACTGCTCTAGATATTTCCTCCCATCAGTTAAGTATCTACCAGAAACATTGCTCCATGGCCCAAATCTATCTAACTGCATTTATGCTGCACCATTCACTATATTACCTAAGCAATGAATCTTGGCAATCCAGTTTTCCCAATAATAGCACCAGTTCAAAAATACATGGCATGCAAAGGAATAACTGCTCAGCATTTTAAATGCCCTTTTGGGACTAAGTAAAGTAAGGTAATACACAAAGTATCAGAAACATTAAGTGGTAAGCAAAACCGCAGAGGAATAGTTGTGTTTTCCATACTGTCCAATGTTTTAAAACGAGGCCCCATTTTACTCTGGAGCTGAGACCTGTGTAAAAGTTTGTGCACCAAATTTAAACATGATTCAAAGATCAAAGTATCACAAAAGGTACAGACAGCATTCTAATTTCATGGTTCATTACTATTTTTATTTGTTAAGAAAATTGTTGAGCATCCATAAAAAAGACCCAAAAAGGAGATAAGATTTTAGGATTAACCTCAGAAAACAGAAGTTAAAGGCAGAGAAGACCGAGTACAGCATTTATTCTGTTGCACAGCAAATGGAGATCATCTTTTCCCCACTCACCCCAAATGAAATATCTGATATTAAACTGATTCTAGATCTGATCTTAGCTAAAAGACTCAGAAGAAATGTGTTTAAATGTTGCTGTATAGCTCAGAGTAGTGGGCTAATGAACTTTGGAATGAGCTATGAGGGAAGCTATCCAGTCTCCTCTAGTGGCCTAGTATAGAGCAGGGGACTTGTAGCTAGAGTAGGAAAAACTTGTGTTCTAAGGCAGGGTGATCTTGGAAGTGTCACTTAACCTTGGACTCAGCCAACCAAACTGGAAACTGGACAAAAATAGGACCTTACTGAAATATAAGATGCTGCATCTGAACTTTCCTGTGGAAATCAAATAAAAACTAGTAACAAATAATAAATGAAACTCCCTATTTCACCCCCTCATCCTAGCTACCTCATCAGCTGTGAACGTTTATGAAATGACACACGCATACCCCATACACAGAGTCTATAGCCAATCTAAGCTCTTTTACAGCCTGCAACAATCACTTCGCTGATATATCATTAGGGAGCCTTATCTGCAAAGCCAGCAAAAAGGTAAAGGACTTTTCCCTTTCCAACGATCACAGAACTGTGTATCTTTTGCTACTATTCCTTAACTTTAAAGAAATCTCCTCAGTAGTAGTTGTTCTCCAGACGTTTTCATCCAGGCTTTCCCTGCACCCCTTTCCTTTTGCCTAACAGGGAATAGTTTCCATTTATTACTTCCTTTCCTTCACAGAGAACCAAATAAGCAGGTTTTCTCAAAAGCCTGGCATTTCCTTCCAATTGTGACCAAAACAAAAGTGCTGTAAGTACTATTCTATGCAACATTTGACTTGGACTCCTACTGACTGCACATGGTCAAAACCCTCTAAGGCAAACCCTCCAGTTAGCTGAATGTTCAGGAGAAGGAAAGGGAGCTTTGTATAGAACCTGATAGGCCATTAGGAGTAGCCAATAAAACTGTATTTTGTTTGTAGCCATTTGTTACCAACCCACATTACAAATTTGTCTGCTTTGAACTTTATGAAAACATTCATGCCAGGACTTTTATATACAATGTGTGAAGGAAATGGAACAATTATTGACCTGTTTGGCTGTGCTTACTATTACACTAACCTGTTGGAAAACTTTTCTAAGAGGATGACACAAATCAGCTTACAGAGCTGCAGAAAGCGCTTAACTCCTCTTCAAATCCATCAAAAGAGTAGCCTTTTACCAGTGCCAGGGAAAACCATCCAACATTTATTATTTGATTTTTTCATTTGCTTTTTAGCTATGCATATAAGTTTGCTATGAAACTTAGTTTGAGCAGTTATGATTTCATATAACACCCTTACTATAAGAGGTAAATTGTATATTATACTGGACTATCATGAACTAAAACATAACCACATTTTATTATTAAAAACCACAATAACCTTGGCATCATTTGAAACTAAAATAGCCCATGGAGACTTACTAACTACCCTCAAGAACAGCATTAAAGAACAAATTTTAAAAACAATGTTCAAAAGATATATTTAATGTTCCAAAGTGACTCTCAAACACAGTTTTAAACTAGAAGAGTTTAGGGAATGTTACACAAGAGATGATGGTCACAGGTTTTGGTAGCTAGACAAAAACTGGATGCAGAACTTTGCAGTTCAAGGAAGGAGGGGAGGGGAGAGGTGGAAATGGAAGAATATGTTCAGTTGACTCTTATGCCCACAAAGAACCACATTAAAGTATTTACCACTCAAGCATCCTTTGGATATTGATGGTTCCTATTCCAAGTAATATAGGGGCTAGTGTCATTTTAATCCCAACACAATCTCAAAAGGACAGGTATTTTTTAATTTTACAAGAATGATTTTCTTTCTGAAATTAAGGCAGCAGAGGATTGTTTCCTATTTTGTAAATGAACTATGTGCGTACATATGTAGGGTTGCTTTTGTTTTTAAACTGAATGAAAAAAAGAAAAGAGTTTCCACTCCATGTTAGTCTCAGGAAACCCCCTCCTCCACCCTTTTAAAATAGTAAGATTTCTGAGTGGATGAAGCAGACTTTGGATTTGTATCAAAGTTTTTTAGTGGTGAATTCAATAAATAAAGGTATTTAAGACTAAGTCACAAATTTAAAGCTCTGGGGCAAAATAATTTATAGTTCAATTTTAACACCATCAACTCATGGTTAGAATAATAATGAACTACTGAATATACCAAACACTAGTGACACATAATACCTGTTACTCTTTTCATACTTTGGTGACAGAGGAGTTATAAAAGTAGGACAGATGCTGAAATTTTTTTAAATAGTTTGTATATAGCATGCAACAAAACCGTAACCAAATTATTAAACCATTATGTGGTAGGTAACTCCTTACACTGTGTGGGGTAGTTAGAAGTAATCAACTACTGGGAGGAGGAAAAGGCCTGCCCACATCAAAGTTTTTCAATCTGTTTAACTGTTGCGAAAACAGTTCACATCCACACTAGTTGTTATGTATAGCTGGCTGTCACCAACCATTTCTGAGTTAGTCTCAAAAACGATTTACTGGAAAAATGTTAAAACTAAAACCAGTTTAAAAGTAAGTGCATAGCGCTTTTTAAACCAATTTTCATAGCTTCTCCCCAAAGCACGCATATATCTTGGCATACAAAACCAAGTGGAAGGAATTTATGGCATACATACTACTGGTCCCTGTCCTGTGTTTTAAAAATTTAACTTTAAAAGATCTAAAAACTGCTGATTACACAAAGCCTTTTCCATAACACAGGCTTCAAAACATCTCTAGACAGGACAGATACACAAGTGATTTGAACAATAGACAACCTAAAAGGTGGAGAGAGACTGAACTTGATCAACCTACCAAATGAAGTTGTCACAACATGAAACAATTTTATGATAATATTCTAGTTCTGAATATTTGATTGATTGGCTGCAAATTTCTTCTTATACTTTTAGGAATGGATGGTAGCATCATATGTCACTGGAAAAATCCAGCAAGTAGTTGGATTTCACATATAACTTCAGTGTCTAAATAAGTTAAGCATACTTAATATACTTGCTCTTCGAATGGGTCCCTCCACTAATTTAAAAGGATTACGTGCCCACTGAACTGTAGGAGTTCTCTTGGAAACATCCTACAGTTCTATGCAACAGTGTTCACAGCCACAAATCACTTGGTTTAACCAATCTGCCTCTTTTAACCTGAAAATATTTAAACTGGTTTAAGTTTGTGTGGGCACATTAAGCTGATTTACTTTCTATGAAACAACCAAATAGAGGTAAATGGGGACACAGCCAAAATATATTTTGCACCTTACAGCAGGCTTTATTAGGTCACTGAAGACCTCCATGTGCAGATAGCCCGGATGTTTCTGCTAAGTGTATTAATTTATTGGTGTTGGTTTGGATTTTTTTCCAATTATGCAAAAAGCTAATACAGCTAGGCAAGGTTAATTTAATATGATCATCTATCACAAAAACTCAAGTGATAATAACCAGTCCTATCAAAAGTATTACTATAGTTCTCATTTATATCATTCTTTAGTGTGTTCCAATATAGACTACTAAAACAGAATTAACTTGTCAAAAGATGTGCCCAGTGTTTTTCCAAGTGTGTCATACTATGTTGACAACTAATGAACTGTGTTTGGGGTTTGGAGGGAATAACTCATGGTGGCAGTGTTGCTTCCTTAGTGACGACTAAAAGATCTTTGAAATAAAGTCAAAACATATTTCAGGGGAGAAAACTCTCAAAGGAGGAGTCAGGAATTAAAAAGGCCCTGAATAATTCTCTTGGGTACGACTGCAAAACCAAAAAAAGCTAAAAAGATCTATACTTGTTCCTTTCCACATACACAAAAATCTGGATACAAATTTATGAATTAGCTAAAGTCCTGAATTAGTTCAAGCTATGAACACACACACTCTCTCTTTCTCTGAACCTTACACTGATAGAACAAACTATATTTAATTTTAATATGACAAACTGTGTGGTGGCCACTAAAAAAATTAATACCAAATTCATTATCTGACTAAGAGACTTCCTTTAAGGGATTATCCTAGATAGTATATTGATCACTCACTATCATCGGTTTTCATTATGTTTTTAAAACAAATGTGGTACTAAAATAGTTAAATATCCTGTCATCCGAAAATTTCATCCACTTATCATAGAGATAATAAGATCTTTATCAAATATTTTTCATTTTAAAATAATGTACTGCTATTCTACAACAGGCACATTAGTTTCTTACTGGTAAGCTTGATGGTCTTTCTTGTTGTATTAGGTTTAAATCTTCATGGTTAGGCTTTCCTGAGGCTATAGGGGGTTGGGATCTGGTTCCATAGCCTTCCTGAGACATGTCCTGCAAAAACAAAGTTATAAAAACACTATGGTTATTCATATGCCACAGTAGTCATAGCTAATCACATGTGAAGGAAATATGAAGAGAACTGTTGACTTCTTATTTTTTGTTGTTGTTGTTGATCAAAAGTTTGCATTTGACCAACCTTAATTTTTGGAGAAATCATCAGGTTCTACTGGGTGCCATTATAACTTTAATGTTTCATAAAAGAATAAGAATGACAGAGTCTACCATAAAACAAACAAGAGTTGCGTGTACATTTGTGTTACAATGGTACAGGTTGAAATAATCAATTAAAAAAATACTTTTTTTTTTTTCTTTCTTTTTTTTCTCGAGGGGTTGGAGAGATTAAGAAGCCAAAATATTCACCAGATGTTCAAATACTACTAATAGCAAATCTTCTGGTGAAATACTCAACCAGCTAGAAGATCTTACAATATTGGATTTGAGAATGCCACTACAATCATGCTATGTAAACAGACTCCAGTAATATTTCTGACTTCACCACCACCCCGATACAGCTTTCAAACACAAGCTGTCAACACACAAAACCCTTTCTGCAGTAGTGTGAAATATATAAAGCCTAACTTTCCAGAAAAGCTATATGTGATCAGAAGTGCATCTATATCTATATCAGCAACTTAAGTGAAAGTCAAGAAGCCTTCTTTGCTGCATAAACCTAATCTGCGTTACATAATGGCATAAGATCACTCACACCACACAGAAACAAAACTCTAAATGCAGAGATAATCTTAGTTACTATACTTCAGGTTACCAACTTCTACACATAAAGTGAAGGAGGACAGAATGTGAAATGCTTATTTTAGCATGTGTAACTGGCAGGGAAAGTTGAAGAACCAGTTTCTGATTGTACAGGGAAAAACGTATCACACCTTAAAGGAGTTTTGGTTTGTTTCATTTCATTTTCAGTTTTTTATTTCTCCCCAGTTTGTACAACAGATTGCTGACTACAGTTGTTTTTGTTCCCCATCTTATAATTTTGATAAACAACTGAAAGAACAATTATTTTTAAAGACTACAATTTTGGCTTAAAAGTGTAGAGCAAGCTTTTCTCCACCCCCACTCCTCCCTGTACTCACTGCTGCTACTTATAAAGGACTATTCTTATAGACAAGATTCCCTAGTCCAATAGCAGTTATTGACAATATAGTGACTCCACAAAAATTAGCTTGTAGAGCAGTAGTTTTCTACCCCTGCTCTAATGAAACTCTGACACGGTGAAATTTGTTAACAACCATATGTTTTAACCCAGCCATCTCTATGATTTTGAGCAGTACTACAAAGATGTTAACTGGTATAAGAAATAAGATCAAGAGAACATTTAACAATGTTTAAAAACAAAAGCTAACAAAACTGATAGTAGTATGTAAACCAACAATAAGCTGGCCTATCCATCCTAAGCATGTTTCAAGTAAAATCAAAGAACACTTAAAAGGCCAGCACTTCAATCTGGTTACCAGCAGAGGGTAACAATTAGGCTTAAGGGTGACAAAGGCTGACGGCTGAATCATTATTATCTACTGTGACACACACACCCCTGCTTTTTCCCCCTCCCAGATTTCCACTTGTCACACAGCTCTCCTGCTGTGTGAGACCAGCAGGTTCCTGTGGATTAACAACAAGGTTTAAAATCAACAAATGGCACAAGGCCTCCATTCAGCAGCCTTCACCCTGTTACAAAGGAGCATAAAGGTGCAGGACAGCTTCACAATAGGCAAACAAATGAGCAAACCTCTGCTTTCCTTTTTGTTTAAGCACATACACAGTCACACACTATTTGTGGTCATTGCACAGGCGTCCGTAATAAACCCGGTTTAGAAAACAGTAACAACAATGGATTTGCTCTGTGCATTCAGCATTCTATTCCCTTTTCATTCTCCCTTTACAGCCAACAAGCAAGAACCACTTAAAAAAAAAAAAAAAAAAAAAAACAAAAACTGAGGAAGATAAATGGGATATTCAATTTAGCAGACATCATCTCAGAAATAAAGTTATTCTTCATTCCAAAATGACACTGCTGCATTAGTACAATTTTCCTGGGAAATGAAAGATGTGTTATGGTTTGAAAAAATCAAATGAGTTATTAACCCTTTATGAAGTACCAAGCATGGCTGTTTCCATATGTTTGCTGGGTCTTATTTAAAAACTCATTTCCTACTGAAATTTCCTGGGGGGGAGGCAACATGTGTTTTCATGAGAAACACAGAAGGATGAACTGAATCAATTCTTGGTTACTCATTTGTAGACTGTCCATGCCCTTTCCATATACTGAAGAGTGTATGAAAGACTGAACTGAGAGCCATGTCGCCTTAAAATGCACTATTTAGCCACAGATTATTTTAAGAGGCAGCAGGAGAGAAGGTTCCCTGTAATGGCCCCACAAGTGCTCTTCCATTCTGACTTTGGAGAGACCAAATCTAGGGGTGGGAGGAGAGACCAGCAGGTAAGTCATAGAAATGGATACTGCTGGCAATCGTGGTAATTAAGATGTGGACACCTGTGCATTCTAAACACGATTGAGACCACCTATTCATTTCATGTAAAGTCATTACACAGACACTTCTTTTGTCACTAGCAATTTGGAAAGAAGAGATGAAAGACTCTCTATTATTGTTTGTGGTGTTGTTATAGTCATATCAGTCCCAGGATTATCAGAGAGACAAGGCAGATGAGGTAATATCTTTTACTGGACCAACTTCCGTTGGTAGAAGAGACAAACTTTCAAACTTACACAAACCTCTTTGAAGAGCAGCTCCATGTAAGCTCATCCAACAAATGGTGTTACTTCACCCACTTTGTCTCTGTATGTTATTTTCAGTTGTCTCTGGATTTCAGACAAGGTGCTCTCAACTTTTTTTTTTTTTTTAAGTATTTGTTTTAAAGTTATGACAGTGGAAACCTGGAGAAATAATTTAATACACACATTTACCAACGTGTTGGCTTTATAAATAGGTGTTGGCTTTCTCAACAGGAGGGATGAGACCTCTTACAGCAAAATATTTTAATACACAGAACATTAAGAACAGATATAATAGATTCTGCAGATAAATACATGATAAGGAAAGATATATTTAAATAGGATAATGTTTCATGTCACTACAGATACATATGGAATTATAGTTTTAATTTTCTGTTTTGAAAGTCCAATATTCTCTAAGATTTCTGATTTTTTTTCCATTTTTTCACTCACAAAATTGTAACCTGACATCAGCTTTCTAAACAAAGCTTTGGATTTTTATTAATCACAGCAAAATATCTTCCTATAGAAGTGGTGTAATATGTGTGTGCGTGCTAGAGAGAGAGAGGCTTACTTTAAAATAGCAGGCTAAAAGTTTCCACTCACTCAAACCTTTCTAATTCTGGAAGAAGTCCAGACACATTGTGGCTGATACAGCACGAACTATCTGCAAAATCCTAAAGTAACTAAAAGATGAAGTTTTCTCCATAAAACTTTAGGAAAGGCAGCAGGCCAAGCCATCAAATAGGTGTATGCACCAAAGGTAACTGAGATTTGGATTTTTTTTTTTTTTTTTTTTAAATACACAGCTGTTTGTTGTTGTTTGTTATAGAAGTTCTTTTTTATATTAGTGAAATGCACATTATACAAGTGACATCAAAAGAGCATTTATACAGTAAAAGGTAAATAAATGATCAAGATGAAAAAGCTAACAGAGTGAGCCTGTACATACATGTGAAAAATCATGTGTCTGGGGACGTAGCTCAGAAAGCAGTTAATACACACACCTATTACATTTAGATAGCAGCAGTACCAAATTACACATTAATAACAAAATCAGGTATGGTTGTGTACCTAGGAAGCCATATCCCTCAACACAGGATGGTACACTAATTAAAGTCTCGCTCAAAGAAATTGTTTAGCCCACCTAGTAAGTTAATTAATTCATATGGCCCCAAAATCTCACACTCTGAGGGGTGCGTATGTGAGAGATTCTCTCTCATTTGGTATTCTGTAAATTTATACCATTTAGCAAGGTAGATCATACAGATCATTCATGTTGTCATTACTTGCCCAAAAGACCTTTGTTCCACAACAATGCAGCATGGTATCTCTCTTAGGGTTTGTCTGTATAGCAGACGTTGCGTATGGGCTAGCCCAGTGGTTCTCAAAGTGGGGGGTGTGCCCCCTGGGGTGGCACGAGATGCATCACGGGGGGCGCAGAGCAGGGGACAGAGCCGGTCCAGCTTCACACTCCCCGGAGATGGAAGCAGCCGCTGCTGCTGCCCACCTCCTGCAGCAACCCCCTGCCGCTGCTGCCCCCGCTTCCTGCGCTGCTGCGGTGCTCCACGCTGCCGCTGCTCCCCGCGTTGCTGCTGCCGTGCTCCCTGCTTCCCGTGCTGTAGGCCCTGGTTTTTTTTCTGAAAGGGGGGATTCAGGGGAAGGGGGGTGCAACTGTTAGGGCTTACAGTGCAAGAAGCGCCTCTAACTAACAATCGCACGCCCCTTCCCCCAATCCTCCCCCCCACTCTTTCAGGAAAACAGGGCCTACAGTGCAGGAAGCGCCTCCTGTTCTTTTCTGAAAGGGCCCCCCATTTCAGAAGGGGGAAAGGAGGACACGATTCGGAGGAGGGGGGAAGGGGTGGGCTGATTGTTAGACAAAAGTCCACGGGGGGGGGGGAGGACGACGACACGGACGGACACGACTCCATTTAAAAAGTTTGAGAACCACTGGGCTAGCCTACCCGAGATATCATAGGTAACAAGAGCTGTGAAGACAATACAGTGCAGAGCAAGCTAGCAAGCTGTACCCTGAAAATCTGCACGGAGGCCCTCACTGTGCTATCTTTACTGCTACTGTTATTCACACTAACTGAATTCAAGCTAGATAGGGTAGTCGACCCCATGCACAGCTTTTGCTGTGTAGACATACTGCGTAGTTAGCTGCACTGGAAACATTTTGGAGTCAGTCAGAAATGGATAAGAGATACATTTTTATGTAAATGGATATTTAAAAAAATGAAAACATGACACTGATTAACTGCACCTTGCACAAAGAGATTTGTTCACACCTACATGGGACACCTCTCGTTTTCTGTATGTGAATGAAAGTAGTAATTATGCTCAAAACTGTTTAGTTATAATCTACTCCTCCCCACACAGTTCTATAGAAGGAGAGAGAGGCTAATTATAAAACAGATTACATTATTTTTCTTTAAAAAATATGAAAGCATGGTGGAGTCATTTACCTATAGGGAAAACCCTATTAAAAGAAAAGGTGGATAAGAAAGAAAAAGAAACATCACCTAGTTTTCCTTTCCTTTCTCTATTGCAGCAAATTTTAGAGGGATAATTTAAAGTCACACTGATTCCTATGAAGATAAGTAGGACAGTTGCTGAATACAAGGCCATAGAAGCAGAGTCACTTAAAAGAAATACTTCCATTTTAAAATCTCAAACAATTTCAGTTTATGGCCTCAATGCAGTTAGTTGATCCTTAAAAGATTTCAAATTGATCTCGAAGCTTTAAATTCAATAGAAATGTGTCAAAAATAAAATGAAAGCAAAAGGTAAAAATCTGTTCCCAAGTCAATTCCAGAATGATGATCAGGACCCAGTGTAACAGCCAGGAGGAAGAACAGTCAGGAGTCAGTTCTACTATACAGGATTATTTCACTCAGCTCTGAAGGGACTCCATGCGACAGAATCACAGCAGGTGATGTGTTAGCAGTTACAGAGAAACATTCATTGTGATCACTGCTTCAGATATTCACTAATTCTGTATAACAAAGCATTCAATGTTACAAGTACACATATGGTAACATGTTCCCATCTTTCCATCTTCCACCTCAAGAATGCCAAATTCACCTGCCAGACTCCGCTTTCAACAGAGGACAGCCAATCTGCTACCACAATGCCATCAGATTATGCCATGCCCATACCTTTACAGTCCCAGTGAAAGGGTGTTAAAAATAATATATCAGTTAAGAATATGGAAGCAAAACTAAAACCCAAATGCAGTTTATCTTTCCATTTTGCCACACAGTGTTTTACTCTTACAAGCAGTTTCTGGATCTCATACACAAAGACAGACTAATGGGTTGCAACTCTAACCAATGAGTGTGAGGAAGCAATATCAGTGGTATAGCACCAAAGAAATTTGGAACTGAAAAGATCCTCAGATTTCTTCCTCTGCCTCCTTTTCCCAGATGAAACTTCCACAGTATTCAGTCACAAAGGACAACAAACTGGAAACCCATCAAAGAACCTATTAACTAACAATCTCTTTTTAAAAGTAGGGGTGTGGAATGGGAAAGGAAAAAGATAAAGGCGGAAAACTATGCTGCTTCTGCAAGAATGCATTTCAAAAGGGCAAAGTGGACTTTCCAAATTGGTGTATCAGAGGCAAAACTAATTTTAAATTACTTTCCATAATCTGGCATCCACCAGTCTGGAGTAATCTCTAAAACAGAGATTCCCAAACTGTGGGGCACACCACCCTGAGGAGGGCGTGGAGGAACATTCGGGATGGGGCAGGTGGTGCACTATGTGTCCAGCCCCCTTCTATCCCCAGCCCAGCTCCAGTTCCACTCCACCATCAACCCAACTCTGCCTTCATTCCCTCTCTGACCTCAGGCCAACTCCTCCTCTAGCTCCAGCTCCATCTTCAACCCAAGCTCTGCTGCTGAGAAAACCCTGGCTGCATAGTAATAGACGAGGCATGGATAGATTCCATTCCTGGTAAGGGGGGGTGCGACAGAAAAAGTAGAAGCACCACTGCTTTAAAAACATTCAGAGAACAGAGAGGGTTTAAAAAGGAACAGTCACTGATCACAATATGACCAAATGCTGTATCATCAGAAGCAGAGGTATGCCACTTAAAGTGCTTCATGAGATAGTGTCAAAATGACCAAACTGAAGCCTTCCAAAAGTCTCAAACAATGTCACCATCACTGGCCCTTGAAGGGCTCAGTCCCACCCAAGCTGATGCTGTGGGGTCAAGGTTCAGGTGATAGCCTGAAGATCACCTCTAGTCTTCATAAAATCCAACTAGTAGCTCACTTGAGCTGCAGGGAGTAGGTAGGCTGTTGCAGGAGTCCCTGGGTCAGGGGAAAGAACCCAGGTCACATGTGACTCAAGTGAATAGCTTGTAGAGTCTAACCCTGCAGGGAGCAAGCTAGAAAGGAGCAGAGATGCTTGCCTAGAATATTAAGCAGATGGCCTGTGAAGTAAATTCCTGTGGACAGGCTCCTGCAGAAGATCCTAGGGTCAAGGGTAAAAGGACGTTTGATATATTGAACTTGTGTTAATTTGAAGCAATAAACTGAAGACCTGAAGAAAAAGGGACTGGAATCCTATAGCTTGAGGGTGTTCATTGGTGCATGGGCCAATAAACTGCCTTCTTATGGGGCAGAGAGAAGATGGGACTGTAAGCCAGTGGGCTTTCCCCAGAGAAGAAAATGCCTGACTGAGTTTGGGAAGATTGACCCAGAATCTATCCATCATCTAGAATGATGAAGAAAAACTATAGTCTGCAATCCATTACATATTAGCTACTAAAGCAGTAACTCCATTTCACCCCTCAAACACATGTTTACCTAAAGAATTGGGTGGGCCCTTCTAGTGGTTAAAGTGGATAAATTTCTTTATAACAATGAAAAATATAAAAAATGAAGACAAGAGAAGCAGCTATTGTGACAGTTAGCATTGAACATCCTGCATCAGCTTCACCTCAATATCCTGATGACTGAATGATACCAGAAATTCATTAATGTTTACTCTGGGGATAACCAACCTTCAGTCTTCTTTTTGGGTATTTCAGATTAACTAACTCAAATAATCCTTGGTGACGGGAGGATTACTCTCTTTGAATGTGAGTCTCCCTTCAGGAGCCCAGTTAGCACAGAACGACCACTAAGTCAAGCCTCCTGGCACAGAAGAAAAGGGAGGCTAAAGATATATTTCTTGTGTCACTTGACACAAGAAAGAGTCTGCCTCAAAAAACAAAAGAACAAAAACCCACCACATTAACACGCTCAAACCTTGTGCCATCAAACCCCCTTAAGGCATTCAGGAAGAGTCAGCCAATCCTATTTCATTTGAAAAATGCCTCTGTAGGAGATGATTTATACAAAGGGTGGGGCACTAAAATCCTCCCTTCTCCCAGCTTTGTTTGGACATAGCAGCATCTTGCCAAATAGCAGGCAGTTTTAATCAGCTGGCTATTTTTTCCAGGATATGGCCGTTTTCCACAAAGCATTCTAGTCCATTTGTTCTACATAGAGATGGCCTTCCCTAGATCCATATGCCTCCAGAATCAGTTCTAAGATAGCACTGCAGAATCAGTTTGAAATATAAAACTTGCTCTCTGAAGTTCTTATTTTGTTGCTCTATTTCCTTTAGCTTAATCATATTTCATGGATCAAAGAGGGCAGCAATAACTGATTTGATCAGAAACAAGGCTTCGTCTGTTGGTCTTTTTTCTCTCATCTTTTTAATGTGTGATAAAAGTAGAGAGAAGTATACAAGTTTGATAATCGAAACATATTAGGAAGGGACAGAGTCTCATTACATGGGCTGCGTACACACCTGCCAAAATTCCTAATTTATAGACAAAAGGAAGACAGCTGAAAGGAGATTGGTCTCTTGGCTAAATCCACAGATGAGGATTTGGCATATGAATGAAGAGGTGACAAAGATCTTCAAGGGGAGAGCCCGAAAGCACAAGAATAATTTGGAAACAAACTATCAGACTTTGCATCTCATTCCAAACAGACCATCTTCCATTTCTTTTTAAGGCTTCCAGGCTTTTCATAAAACCCTAGAAGGTTGGCAACCTGACCACACTTTCTTTTTTTCCCACCCACTATTTTCATTTCCTGACTATTCTTTAACACAGACAAATGTCATACCGATACAAATTATAACCTGCCGTTTTTACATGTCCTTATCTCTACTCTTGGTTGTAACAAATCATCATATTTATTCCCTCTGCATCCTCTCCAAGCTCACCAGTCAGAAAATTTTAGGAGGAAACCCTTCCTTCTCTTTGGCACATCTGAGAGTCAAAGCTAGGCTGCACTACTTCATCAGTTTCAGCTAAAAAATTTAAAATATCTGAATATGACAGGATTAAAAACCTTCTGCTCCTTTAAGATTTCTTGCTGCATAAGCAGTGAGTTTCTGCATCTCAGCGCTCCAGACGGCAGAATCCTCTGCCAGACTGCTAGCCACCAACAGAAGAGCATCTCTGAAGCATAGGGCTTACTCATGTAAATGAGGTCAGAGCAGTGCCCCAAACTTACAGTTGAGCTGAAACCCTGAAGGCGGCTCACTGAATAAAGAAAAAAGTTGCCCCAAGAGCAGCTGCTTCCTCTGGGCTAATCAAACTAGGTACAAAAGGATGGTACTTCCTCACTTGAGACTGGGAAATATTTTGTCTGCATTTTCTCAGTAGCACTTTCTGTAGTTAACTATACAGGAGAGGGAAGCCACACTGTTGTCTAAAGCCAGGACTTCATGAAGGCTTATGAAAAGCTGCTGTAGTTTTGGGGGGAAAGTATGCAAATTTGGTCTTGCAAGTTCTCTCCACAGTTACAAATTATGGATAGTCACTGGATTTCCTATTTACAAAAATATATATGTGGAGGGTGGCTTTGTTTGGTTTGTTTGTGAAGGCGGCTTGAGGTAAGAGGATTGGGCAGCCAAGTTGAGGAGGAGGGAAAATAAAGACAGACTACATGTCAAAAACAAGGAGAGTTCTGTAGCACTTTAAAGACTAACAAATTTAATTTCTGCAGCATAAGCTTTTGTGGGCTGTAACCCACTTTGTCAGACTACATGTCATCGTTCTTCCAGCGCTTGGTCTGGAGAGAACAGTGAATAGACCACCCCCCATTCTTTCATCAAAAAAATAAATGAAAACATTTGGTTCATCATCTCAGAGTATTTCTGTAAACAAATTTGCATTTGTTATTGGCCTTATTTTGCTATCCCCTTTCAACTGCTTAGTTCTAATTGTAACTGCTGAAAAAAGAAGAGAGGGTTTTGGAAACATGCTCACAAACATGTTAAATTCCACTGCAGCAGAATAAGTGAACATACTGAGAGAGGGAAATGAGCATATATGTGATGTAAGGTGGCCTATGTACAGGTAGAACATTGTGTATTAGCAACCAAGAACCTGATTCAAAATACAGAAAATAAATTCAGAAAAAAATATTTTCACTGATTATCTTCAATTAGAAAGGAAATGAAGACAGAAAAAAATGTAGTAGTAAATCTTGTGCTAGGAAAGGTTAGCAAACAAACCCCTAACTGGATTTTTGCCTTTGAGGAAAATGATATGCAGCTAATTTAAAGATCCTAAAAAAATATTGTGGAGTTGCAACTGGCAGTAATGTGTAATTTACGAGACAACTAAAATTTGAAGAATTTAACATACCGGTATATGGAACTCAAAAACAAAAGAAAGATGCAGACACATTCATACTATTAACATTTTACTTCTTTACTATTTATTCCATTGTTTTATTTTAATAGCATTAAAAAATAAAAAAAAATCTGTGATTTGTGTTAAACACTTGTTTTAGGATGAAAATATAGAGCACTACAGCTGTGCTCAGCAATCAGATGAGTGAATCATGACAATGGAATAAATTACTATCATATGGGCAAGCAACCTTTCAATGCTCACTACTCTGTTTACCCTACCCTTCAAATTCTATCAATAATTAACTTAGAGTTGCTCCTTGGATATTAATGGCACTCTTAAACCAAAAAACCCACCACTATTGCCAGAGGAAAAAGTGAAAGGGGCGGTGGGGGAAGAGAAGCGGGTTTGATTGGTAATCTCCTTTAAAACAAAATCATTTTTATCAGCCTTACATTCCAATAGTTTTATTATCAAGTTAATTAATAGACTTCTGTGCTATATCTAAATGCTAAGCAATTAACGGCACTGAACTATAAATGGCACTGTCTTTGCTCTTGCAGCAAAATCTTATAAAGCAAATACAATTCTATCACTTCAGTGATTTAACACAGCCTTTGCAAGGTTAATATTCCCAAGCAGTTGCAGAATAAAGAGCTGTTTTAATTAACCTTCTGTGATTTAAATACTGGGAATCAGAGTTTAGAAATTTATAATAATAATGTCATAATAACAACAATCATGCTTTGTGGATCAAAGCCAAATCACCAACATGTTTTGAGGAACTTTAATTTATTTATCTTTGAGAAATAAATTTGCACACTTTCTTAAAATTTAGGATGAATATATTTTCACTGTATTTTTCAACTTGTAACAAGGTTTTCCGCTAAATAGACCATACTAAATTCTTGATAAATTTTCCATACATTTTAAAGATAAGTGATCAATTGTAGTGTTCTTGGCTCTCTGCTTCAGCATTCAGCAGGTAGAGAGAGAGTGCGTTAAGATCATTCATTGCCTGTTGAATC
The DNA here is from genome assembly GCF_026122565.2 of Emydura macquarii macquarii. Taxonomy (NCBI): domain Eukaryota; kingdom Metazoa; phylum Chordata; order Testudines; family Chelidae; genus Emydura; species Emydura macquarii. The sequence goes on along the minus strand of NW_027130842.1, from coordinate 15,655,341 downwards.
TACAAATGACAGTATATCAATATCTATCTACATAAACTGAAAGGAAAAAGCATCAATTAGATTTTTTCCCCCACTGTCTTCTGGTTTTTTTCGGAGCCAACAAAATATCTGCTCCAAGGAGGTTCACAGCATCAGCACTTCCTAATACTATTTACTGTTTACATGTCAATACTGCCCAGAGACCCTAATCAGAATTGGGGTCCCATTCTACTAGCCACTGTACAAGCACATATAAAGACATGCACTAGAGATAATCCAAAGGCTGTCATTAAATTATAATCATACCAGCTAGCTCTTATATAGCACATTTCATCAGAAGATCTCAAATGCTTTGCAGAGGAGGGTGTATTATTATCCCCATTTTCCATGGCACAGGAAATAAGGGAAAAAAGTTAAAATAAAAAAATCACTAGGATACGGGTTTGTGGTGAACAATCACTGCTAGACAGGTTCTCATTGTGCTCTGATCAGTCTTATCTGATTCTATCCACCAAGATCTAATCAAACCCACATCCAGTAATAGATGTCTGGAAAAGCGTATCAGCTACTTTTTCAGAACGGCACAAACCTTTTAAATTCCTCCTTTCAAATCCCAAGAAGTAAGACCTTGTTTTACTAAGAAAGAATTAATAATTGAATATAGTGAAAGAAAGCATAGATTGAGAAAGCAATTCTTAACCATAGATGGGACCCTAGTCTGAAGATAACATGGTAGAAGGAAACCTGAGTTATTAACTGCACTGACATTTTTCATTAACAGTACTTTTTTTGAATTAGAGTGATGTGGAGTTAAGTGGACAAACATACATGAAGGTGTGGCAATTTATAAAGTATCCAGTGCTATCACTTCTCAGTTCATGTGGAAAAAAATATTTTGCCTCTTGTAATAGTAATAATACTTAGCATTCACGTAAGCATTTGCATGTTCAAATCACTATATAGATATTAATTAATAGAGGAAAAAACCTACAGCTCAATTTTGGTTCCATGCTGGTACAAACAGTGTCAGGATTAACACCCTGGAGTAAATTCCTACTTGTTTAAATCAATCAGTGTCGCCCTGAACCTTTATGGTTTAGGGCCAAGAAAGGTTTTTCTGATCACAAAAGCAGCAGACTGATTATGGTCAACATGGAAGTTAAACCCTTGTCTCAGACCTCAGTTAATGTGTCTGCTGTTCCATAATATTACCACAATCTTGTCCCTGAGTTCAGGTTTGAATTTAAAGAGGGTTCTCCTCACTACTTTCATTTCTTCCTGCATCTATCCCTTCAGGTTACTTGATTCTGGAAGATAGCCTACTGAGTCTAACAAGCTAGCACTTGGTATGATGTTACAAAGCAGATATAAATCCCAGCAGAAAAAATGGGGTTTAAGGCAGATATTGAGACACAACAAAAACAGTCCAGGATATATTGTAAGTGCTGTTTCAATAGAATGTCCCTTGAACGGACCGTGAGCCAGCTTTTTCCACTAATGGAGGAAGACCTAGCACAACTGGAGTCATGGTTTCACAGAATTCTGGAGCTGAGTAGGCAACCTTAGTTAGTAGAATAAATAGACACATTAATACTTATTTAGTGTTACAGCAGTCCTCCATAATTATGAAACAGATTTACAAAAGCAGAAATCTAAGTGACTGACAAAGGCTCCAGCTGGATAACTATCTAACTGCCTGGGTTTAAACTCAATAGAAAAATTTGTCCTCCTTGAAATCATTATGCCCTTCCAAAGACATAAAGAGAACAAAGCATAATGTAATGTCACATATAAGCCACAAATGTGACTCCTAAATGTCTACGGTTAGTTTTTGAAAAAATAGTAATTTTAGTGTTCAGCAAACAGGAAGCCAGCCAGCAGCAAGGTGACAGCTCTTGCTCAGAGATGTTGATGATTAGTGGCTTTTCCTACCCTATTTCTGTGTAACTGAGATCAGAGACATGGTGAAGGTACCTATATAAATGTCAATGGATGAAATCCGGGACCCCACCAAATTTAAAGGAGTTTTGCTATTAATTTCAATGGAGCCAGGATTTCACCCAGGATTTAATACCTTCCCCTTATTGTTGCTGATCCCATACAGAAACATTAGACCGGCAACAAGAATGTCAATGTATCAAAACACTTCTATCAAAAGTTCTCCTTGCCAAATTTCCATTGTTTCAATCTCAATGTCCACAGAAGCGAGGCTGGGACCACTGGCAGTCCTGTACAGATCTCAGTGAGAACTTCACCTTGCCACTCAGCTGTTGGACAGCTGTCTGCTTGTTAAGCACCAGAAGTTCTGGTTTGGAAAAGCCAACTAAGAAAGGTATGGAAGAAGTGAAAATCTGTAATATTTTGCATTCGGAGATGTACACCATAAAGGAATTATTTCATCTTACTTTGTACAACTTTACATTGAAATTAAATAAATAAATAAACATATTTCTTTTTTTAAAAATATTTTAAGAATATCCCAACTGCATGACAGCAGTAATTCACTTTAGGCATTGTGGTTATACTAGATACCTGCACTCCACATGTAAGCAAAGCCATCAAGGTTTTGTGGTTAACTCCACACCAAATATCAACTACAACCATACAAAATGTATTTGATGTTTTTATTTGCACACATGCAGAGTGAAAAGGGCAATAAGTTAAACTGTTTTTATTATGATTTCAAACCCACAAATTATCTGAAATGAACTTGTCAAAATTCTGCACAACTCCAGTACAGCAGACTGGAAATGTATGGGCTAACTTCTGGAAAATTACAAAATTAAGGGTTTTTTTTTTTTTTTTTTTAAACTAACATGATGGTGAGTTAAAGGTTTTTTCAGGACTCATTTGGGATGATCTGCATAACTCAGTCATAGTTTTGACACTTGTGAGAACTGCAACACATGGCAACAAAACCTTTCTACCACAACATCACATGTGAATGTGTATGTATGCATACATATCTACGCACATGCACAAACAGCTTGATTATAATAATGGAGTTAAATAATACTGCACATTATAAAATGAAAGGTACAAATGTCAAATTAAAAATCATATTTAAAAACAAAAATCTCTCACCCATAGTACCAAAAACACTTTACAATCGTTCAGTGATCTATACTGATTGTTTTTATTATAATCACACAACTTGGGAAATCACACAACTAGAATAGAATATGTAATATCACATTCTTACCCAAATTTTCAAAAATATGTGCTCATGTGGACAATCTTTTCTATGCCCAACTTGCACTGATTCCATACAGGACACAGGTGTCTACACATGCATACGCACATGCAAATCTCAGGCTTGAAAGGATAATCTGGAAACAAGTAATATATTTGCATAAATCTGAAAATTTGACCCTTTGGTTCTCATGCTGTAAATTTGGGGTTGAAAAAGATCATCAGAGAGTACTGAAAATGTGTGGAGAAAAACAAATCTTTGTTTGTTTAGATTTAAAAATTTGTATAAAAAAATTCTATTATTAGATTTAATAATTTCTCCCCTTTTTTAAATAAACACAGCCTAATTTTGAACCTGATTGTCTCTTTAAGGATTTTGAATCGTAATAGACATAAGAGCAAAGTGTAAAATATACAGTCTACCTCATAGCTTAATATTGTCATCTAGAGTGTCTCTCAAGAACAGTGTATACAAATGCCACACCTCAAAGACCTGAAACTTTTTTCTTTTCAGTATCAAGACTGCAGTGTGAGAAAAGGGATCTGTTTATGACTACTCTATTTTGAAATTCACAGACACAAAAATCCTTAAAAATATTTTTTAAATGGTATAATGCCAACAAAATTTTTTTAACTGAAATAAGGGTGAGTCCATCACTGACTCATGGCTCCATTTGACTATCAAACAAATGACATTTCCCCCCAATTCATAAGAATATTGCACTAAATCTCAACAAAGACATGATCTTTTCCATAGACCCATGCACATGCTACATAAACAAGTATATATTTATAAATAAGTCTGTTTTAAAAGTTAGCTGGAAACCATAATAATCTGAACTATACATCTCATTACATTAACAAAACGTTTAATTACTAGAGTTTAAACGATCAACTATATGACATTCTTAAGCAAAATATCACTTTTACTCATTGCAAATGATTTAATGCTGCAAAAACAGCAGCAGCAGTTATTCACTTATGCCATTTCAAGGCAAAAACATTGCCAAGAGCAACAGTTGTATTGGTGTAGTGTATCCCCCTCATCCCCCCCTCCTTGTTTTAAAAACCACACTAAAGGTAAAAACAGAGCTCCCAGTGCCTACTCGCAATATCTAATATCAATGAATCTGTTAGCTACAATAAATTTGGTTAAAACAAAACACTTCCTTTAATGGTTTTTACACTGTCAGCATCTGAAATTAAAAGGTAAAGATGGATGCTGTCTTACATTATTGCCATACAGCAAACAATGCTGATATTACTGTCAAAGCACCTCCCACGTCACCAAAAACCCCAGTTTAACAAAGATTTAACCAACTTCTTCTTTCACCGTTAAGCAAATTTCCTAGAAGAATGCAAAGTCACCAAAGGGTGGTTCTCCTATTATTTTACCCATTTACTTTTATTGATGATCTTGTATGTTACATACAAGTGAATTGATGCTTTAGCAAAGGAGCAATGCTTTCACATCTCAACAATACATGAGAAGTGAAGAGAACCAATTCCAATGCACAACATTGTGTTAAACCTGGATCAGTTGTATTCTGACTAGAAGAGCAAAAATAAAACGTTTATCAGTAGTTTCATGTCAGTTTTCTTCTCTTCCCCTTCATGCAATAAAATACTATTACATTGTACTGTAAGAGTCCACCTAGAAAGAAGCAGGAGGGGAAAACTATCCATCACCTACCAAGAATAAATGCTAGCTTCACCCACCTTTTTCAGTTTGAGACTCTCCAAAACAAATTCATGTACATAACTGAAAAGGGGAGGAAGAAAGGGAAGCAGAACAGGGAAAACAAGACTATAACAAACCAAATTATCATGACTTTTATCCTTGTCTTAAGTCTCTCTTCTTTCCCATCGTACATAGTTACATCACACTCATATTTGCAAATGGTGCAATTATAAACATAATTTTATTTACCCTTAACACAACTACAAAACACACTTCTATCTACTTCTATCTACATCTAACAAAGACTCTGCTGTTCCAAACAGTTTCTCGTGTGAGATCAATAAGTGCAGGGATATCATCCACTGAAGCTGCAGTCTTCTCTATCCAAGTCAGAGCACCTGATGCAGTTGACCAGGACATATTCTGGCAAGGCTTTGCTTACATGTAGGCATGCTTTAACTCACTTCATGTCTTTCTGAAGTTTGCAAACAATTCTTTAACTGATAAAAGTTTTAGGTACCAGACAAAAAACAATGGGCTTTTTTCTACTTTTCTTTCTTCGTAACCTTCTATAATAGATTCTTTGATATAGTTCCTCCCTGCCTATAGTTGGAAACAGCGAATGTATTCCTTTATGACATATCCTTGCCCTTAAGGAGCCTGTTGGTTCCCAAAGCAGTACAAGTCATATTCACCTTTATTTAATTTCAACCTTATAAACTTGGTGATTTCAGCATGAACTTGGAACTTTACACTAGAAGGGAGTCTTGACTGGCACAGAAAAACTTGAAGACCCATTCTCCCGTCCTTTTGTCAGACTCTATCATATGGCTACCACTTGAGGGCAATATGATGGACTGAGGGAAACATTACATGCCTCTGGAAATCCTTCAAACTTAGTTTCCACTGTCATAGCAGGAATAGCTGGAGCATTCTTATATATTCTTATATGACTGGGCCCTATCAACTTCTTCAAAACTAGCCAACGTAGACGCCATTCGCTAAAAAGAATGGCTCAAGTGTGGGAATCTCCCTCAGGTCTTCTGCAGTGAAGACTCACACAAAAGAATTCATGTAGCTTCTCCACAACGGCCTTGTCTTCCTTGAATGCTCCGTTAGCACCGCCATCGTCCACTGACCTCACTGATTGTTAGGTAGGCTTCCTGCTTCTGATGTACTTAAAAAAATTTTCTTGTTAGTTTTTTGTGTCTTTTGCCAATTGCTCTTCAAATTCTTTTCTGACCTGACCAATTATATTTTTATACTTGACTTGCCAGAATTTATGCTCCTTTCTATTTTCCTCAGTAGGATCTGACTTCTAATTTTTAAAGAATGCCGTTTTGCTTTTAACTGCCTCTTTTAGTCTGCTATGTAATCATGGTGGCTTTTATTTATTTGGCCCTTTTACTGTTTCATTTTTTTTAGTTTGAGCTTCTATTATGGTGTTTTAAAATAGTTTCCATGCAACTTGCAGGCATTTCTCTCATGACTGTTCCTTTTAATTTCCATGTAATTAGTGGCCTCATTTTTATGTTGCTCCCCTTTTTGAAGTCAAATGCTACTGTGGTGGGTTTCCTATGTATTTGCAAAGATGTTAAATTTAATTACTTTATGGTTACTATTACCCAGGAGTTCAGCTATATTCACTTCCTGGACCAGATTCTGTGCTTCACTTAGGGTTAAATCAAGAACTGCCTCTCCGTTTGTGGGTTCAAGGACTAGCTCCTCCAAGAAACAGTCATTAGTGGTGTCTAGAAATTTTATTTCTGCATTCTGTACTGAGGTGACATGAACCCAGTCAACATGGGGAAAGTTGAAGTCCCCTATTATAATTAGATTTTCTGTTTTTATACCTGCTCTAATCTCCCTGCACATTTCACTATCAACATCACCGTCCTGGTCAGGTGGTCACTAATATATTCCTACTACTGTACACTTATACTTCCAGTTACAAGTAACCTCCAATTTCTTCTTCAAATGCTGGTCCCTATATGTAATTCCATATGTGGATGATTGGTAAGCAGTAGTCAAACAGGAGATGGGGTGCAAGGGTGCAGTTGATATAGATGTCTGTATTACTGCTGTCCCCACAGTTTCATCCACAGAAGAGGTATGGAATAATGCATAATGTTTCATGAAAGTATAGCTGGGACTCCAGGTAGTTGCCCTACTTATGTCCAATGTAGGTACCTCTTGAAGAGATGCTGAAAAAATTGCTTGAGTTCTAGTGGAGTTGGGTCTCACCCCACCTGGGGGAAGAATACATGCTAAGTGATAACAAAGAATGACGCAGTCTCTGAGCACTCTTCCAAAGCGACAAATAGTCTAGGCATCTATCTAATTGATTTCATTCTCTGCAGATAAAAAACCAAAACCTGTCAGACATTGAAAGAGTGAAGTCTTCTGTCGTCGTAAGAAGCATGAAGTTTTGGAAAGAATACTAGTAAGTGAATAGGTTGATTCATGTGTAACTCAGAAATTACCATAGAGATAAATTTCAGGTGGAGGTTAAGGGAAACATTCTCCCTATGAAATGTGGATTATGGTTGATCTACCATAAGCACTCCCAGTTCTCTCACCCTTCTGGCTGATGTGATGGTTACAAAGAAGGTGACCCTCATGGAGAGGAAAGAGAGGGAGCAGGTGACTAGCGTTTCAAAGAGAGGGCTGGTAAATACTGAAAGAAAAAGATTAAGACCCCATTGCAGTATTGGTTTCACCACCGGTGGGAAAGTTCTAACAAAGCTATTCAGGAATCTGATTGTTGCTGGACAAGTAAAAACAGCATAGCCTTCAACTGGAGGATGGGAGGCACTGATTGCTGCAAGATCCACAGCAAGCTAATGGAAAGGCCCGACATCTTGAGAGTGAGTAAATAGTCTAGAATAACAGAAAATTTTACTGATGCTGGGGATAATTGGTTCTGTTGCAGCCAGGTGAAGAAATGTCCTCATTTGGCCAGACAACATCTTTTCGTGGAGACCTTTCTGCTATGACTGACAATAGACAGAATGGCCTCTGAACATGAATGGTTTCAATCTGACACCCATCCAAATACCAGGCCAGGAGATGAAGAGGGCCTGGGTTCAAACATCTGGTTTTGCTATTCTGTGGAGTCAACAGAGCCGGAAAGGGTCAGATGCTGACAGGAGGCTGAGTTGACATATGCAGAAAATCTGAAAACCAAAACTGTCTAGGCCAGCTGGAAATGATGAGAATTACTGGAGCTTTATTGTGGCAAATCTTTTGTAGAACTTGTGGTATCAGTGGGATGGGAGGAAAGGCAAACCTGATCTGGTCTGTCTGTCCAAAATAGCAGAAGGGCATTGCTGACCCACAGCTGCATGGGAGCAGTACTGGGAAAATTTAATTTGTCTGTGTGGTGAACAGGTCCCAGGATGGCATTCTGCACTGGATGAAGATCTCATTCAGAATGGAATTGCGTATCTCCCACTTGTGGTCTGTGGAGAAGTGCCTGCTGACTTTGTCAAACAGGGAGTTCTGCACACTGAATAGATAAGGTGCTGAGAACCACTTCTATGCAAAGAGGAAGGGATTTTGCTCTACCCTGTTCTGTAGAAAATAGTCATGTTTGACATTATCTGGGTATAGTAGAACCAAACAAGTGGCAGACAAGAAGACAGGTTCCAGTTCAATCAGCAAAGCCCCTGATAATGGTGGACGAATGCTCCAGCTGGATGATCTAGGGGACTATTCCCATCTCCTCAAGGTGGTTTCTTCCTCCAAAGTCATGATGTCCCTGAGTAAGGTTGGAGACGAAAAGAGAGGAAATTGTGGATAAGTTAGGTAAAGATATCCTCTGGAGAGGTGTAGGTTTTGGTCCAATCCTGTAGTGCAGGGTGTTCTGATGGTCATGACCAACATATCCAGCGCATCTCTCGATAGGGCGGATATTGGTTCCTTACAGGAACAGCCCAAGGCCAGAACAGAGTCTAGTCTGGCACTCCTTGATTGTGTCAGTGGGAGGCGATCCTTAAGCTTCTGTGCTGGAAACAAAGTCGATATTGATGGATCCTTACTCCTCCATGCTATACCCTCATTTTCAGGAGGTTTGAGTGGACCTAAGTCTTCAGGATCCATGTACAAGGACTCATCTGACTTGCACAGAGTCATGGAGGGATCTTTTCATTTAGAGCAGATTTATCCTTGTGTTTGTAAGAGACTCTCATAAGAAGTCCTTGATAACAATTCTTTGGGCTTAGCTTTTCTGACCTCAGCTGCTGAGCTCATGCTTGGAGGGACACTGCCCATAGACTGTAGCCATTCTTCGGAGGGGGGAGTGGAGGACAGGAGGAGAGATATGTCTCCCTGGATCAGATCTGACGGAGATCTCATGGCCTTCTTCATGAGATGCTTCTTTAGTCAGAGTTCTCATCCCTCACATGTTCGGGGAAGGAAGGCGTGACAAATGCTGTACTTAGCAGAGATGAGAACCTCCACAAGGCAGTAAAGACAAAGCAGGTGGTCATCACTCACAAAAAAGGAGCAGAGGCAGGAGATGCAGTTCTTAAATGCTGGGACTGTAGGCATAGTCTTTGTCTGTGGTGAAAAGTTCCCCAAGGCAGGGAGGACTAAACTACAGTAACCAGACTAAAACACTAAACCTAACACTACAAAGAATACTAAAGAACTATTTACAATACATATTTACTATAGATTTTAAAGAATAAACATGGAGGAAGCTTCAGACACAGTAGATTTTAACTCAGGCCATGAAGAGATAAGGAGGAACTGACGAGGCATCGGTCGGCACCACCCCTTATGCAGGCAGTTTGGAGCACGAAGAGAGCAACCGTGCAGGTGCAGACCAATAGATACTACTTGCTAGAAATCTCTGATCTCAGGTGCATGGTACACATGCATGCCCACGAGGGGAATACACATAGGGACCAGCACTCAAAGAAATATAATTTTTGTAAAATAACACTTTCAAAAGAATTAGGAGTTACAAAGCTGTTTCATCAGGAAAAGTTAAACTATACCTCCCAAGTTTTTGCCACTATCTTCATATGTAGTGTTATCCACCACTTGGTAATAACCCCTCCCGAAGTCTTCAGAGCCTGGAACTTCAGTTTCAAAATCACAGGTTTCAACCACTTTGTCTAAAGGCATGATTCCCTTAGGTGGCTGAAGTCATAGGTTCCTAACCTCTATGTGGAGTAGGCACCACATGGGAACACGACACACTTAAGTGTGTTACATACAAACCCTACCAGAAGAACTCACCCCAAGCAACTGAGTTACACATGAGTTTGAATCCCCAAAGAGGCCAAATATTCAGCTAGAGGCACAATCCCACTTTGAGTGTCTTTTCCCTCTCTTCACATTGTTGAGGTAAACAAAAACAAGTATAACAAAATTTCATTGCACTGGATGTGGTAGTAGGGATCATCAATGGGCCATGCACCACTACCAGAAATCTTGTTATTAGATACGTACACTTTGTGTGACATTTAACAAGTATGATTTTTAAAACAGATTAAAATGTTCAAGTTACATGCTCAAGCAACAACAATTTAACATATGATCAAGTGTCCAGGCCGCCACAGACTGATTCAGTTTGTCAGGCTGCTGATTGCAGATATGTAGCCATGTGGGCCCTTATTGGCAGTGCTCTTATTCACTTCAAAGCACACATCACCATGTGCTGTATTACTTCGGCTCTGCCTGCTAAATGACCTAGTCAAGGTTTTTATACCAACAAAATCCCCATTTCTCATCAGAAGTAGAGAAACCAGGTATTTAACATCAATGAAAATGGAGAGAGAGAAGAAAATTAAATTTAAAAGAACTACAATTTCATATTTGAAACCACAGATGCACATTTAAAGTAACCTAAATGATAGAGGGTTGGGGCTGCTTTTTGAACTGTATTTCATAATCAATTTTTTTTAAAATGTGTTTATATAATATTAATAAAACAGCAAAAGTATTTTAGCCTTACTTTAAAATCTGAGTTACATTTAAATGCATTTAAATAGAGGACACAGCACTAGAGCCGCATATGGCTTCTTCTGTTAGTTTGTTTTACAGTGTATTTTTATCACAAGCAAATATTTCTCCCCTGCACCAGTACTATCCTGGTATGCTAAGTAAATGTGCCTGAGGGATCGTCCACCAGTGAACTGCAGAGTGATGATACTGCACAGTTCTTCCAGTGGCATCTAGTCTTTAGCAGCTCAATTTAGTTAGATCCCTGAGGATACTGGATATATTTTGGTTTCATTTTCCTCTCTCCTTCCTTCCTCTTCCAGGCAAGCGGTCCCTCGGTGGTTACCACTGCTGGGACTATATTTGGAACTTAAGTCTACAAGTACAGCTATAGGAACTAAGGGCACCCAAGGTCTCTTCAGTACAGGATGCCTCACGCAGGCATCCCTCAAGTTCTAGCATATTAAGCCATCCATTACTGCTCCTGATCTTATTTTGAAACAAACGTGTCTTTTTTTTTTTTTTTTTTAATTAAGCCAATAAATGCTGCCATGTTTGTAGCAGCTTCTATGAAAATAAATGTTTCATATGGATGTCATGGCTGGGTATAAACAAAAAAACAGTAACTGGCATGGAAATTTGGTTATTTAGCACAGCTAAATGGATATGTGGAATGAGGAATGTGAAGTGCTGTTTTAAATGTACTTCCCTTCTCACCAGCTCACTTGAAGAAGCAGCTCTACTTAGTCTCTTTTTAAAGAGATTATCAGCTAGAGGAGGCACCAACAGGATGTCTTGCAAAGAATTTTAAAACAAGAGCTATGGAAATCACAAAATCAATGAAGTATGTTACCTCTTTTTAAAAAGGGGGGATAATTTAAGGGGAAATAATAAAACTGGCTTTATTCTAAATTCACACAATTCAGATAGACAGCAAGCAAAGCCTGAAATAGATATACCAGTCTCTACCAACCTTTCCAAGAACACAGCGGCCTGATTTTGAGTTCACAGTTAATGAAGGAGTGGGTTTTTGGTTTTTTGCCTTTGTTATAGTACCCATTTGGAAAATCTTCCATCTTCTACATGTTGCTGCTTCTTTTTTTTTTTTTTTTTTTAATTAGAGCAATATCGTAGCTGTGAGCAGCGGGTGACTATGCTTACCTGCTGTGTCTGGTACCTCTGCTGTGCCTGCGACAGATACTGTGCCTGGGGCGGCAGATGCTGAGGCTGCGGCTGCTGGTTGTAATATGGCTGTTGGCCCTGCTGGCAGTAGCCACTTACACCTTGCTGACCATACTGAGGCGGCATCTGTTAGAAGAGCCAAGCAAACAGATACATGAGTCAGGAGGTGGAATCATATGAAACCAAGTAAGGTTACAGTCGCACACTAACCTGAATAGAAGTAGTGTCCTCACCTACAAACCTGACTCAATACTACCAATTCTTTTACCAAGCATTTAATGGAAGTGCTCAAATCCATTTGCAGAGTATCACTTTTAGTACCCAAAATACTTGCTTTTCAACAAGAATGTCAGAGGAAACCAGCTATCACAATGTACTAATGTAACCTATCCTAGTGACTGTCACAATTCCATAAGGCCTAGTCTCAAAATAAATAAATAAAAAACAATAGTTTTAATAAAATACATTTATTCTCAGCCCAAGACTCACCTACTGCAGCAATTATTCTGATTAGCTGATCAAGAAATAGAGTTATGAAAATACACAATTCTAAGGTAGGCTTCAAAAGAGGAATGCCATTTTGTACAATGAAATTAACAGGTTTTAATGTTTGTGATGCAGCTGCACCATTTTACATTCAGCACCATTTTTTAAAATTGCTTGCTTCTGCTATAAAGAGACATTGTACAGGTCAACCCAAATCTTTTGCTTACAAACTCTCAGTTTTTTCTTTCCGTCTCTCCGTCCCCTTCCCAAGATAAATCTTTTGAAAAAGAAAGATTCAAGTAACAATATAATACATAAATATACACCAGCAACTTGTCAAAGGTGCTATAATAAACAAAATAGTGCACATAACAGATGACACCTATGCAGACTTTATGTTATAAACTAAATCAAGTCACTTAACCCTTCCCAAACTATTGGTGCTCGAGGTATCATCTCAGTGCTGCCACCACTCAACTTGTAAGTCCTGTATCAGTAGGCTCTGAGATGTAAGTATTCTTGCAAACACTGAGGCTGTAACATTTGCAGTGAATAGGTAGAGTTTCAACAAACTCCCAACTACGGTCCATATATTGTTTCTTTGCTGCACAGGTGAATCTGCCCACCTTGCAGGATCCTAGAGCCCAGACTCCAGCTCAGCCTGAACGTCTACACTGCAGTTAAACAGTCCCTTAGTCAGCTGGCACGGGCCAGCCACAGGTTTTTACTTGCAGTGTAGACACACCCAAGATGCACATACAACAAACCTAAGCAATCCCAGGATCTTATTTATGTCATATTTGTCCTTCACTTCTGCTAACTCTTCTCACACATTACGTTATGTCCACATTTAGACAGTTCACCCTTCGGATCAGGGACCACCATTAGTTCTGTTCTGTAAAATGCCTAACACAATTTTTGTTTCCATTTAAATAAACAACAACAACAGCAAGGAAATTAATCCTTCTGTCTAACAGATAGGGATCACAATGAACTGCTTGTGGACAAATGCTTATTAAATAGCATGTAAAAAAAGTAATTAAAATCTCCCCAGAACAAAACAAAGCTGAAGCCAATTACTTACTCTGCTTGTAGTGAATGACCTGCATCAGCCTTGTTTCTAGTGTAGGCCCCACCTTTCACTCTTAGGGCTGGTTCAGACTGACCGTGCGATTCAGCGGCAGTCAACGGGAGTTACGCAAACTATGCAGAGTAGTTTGCGTAACTGACATCAACTGCTCTGCTTCCCTTCTGTGCGCTGTTCTCACTGCGCTGAGCCGTTCCCGTCAACTCAGCGCTACACTACTTGAGGGGGTGGACTTACTCAGTCAACTTCCTGATCAATTGAGCAGGTCTCACTGACCGCTCAATCCATCAAGAAAGATCGATCTGGTGGCGGCGATTTTGCCGCCGTCAGTCTGAACATAGCCTTAGATCCATACTCTTTGTAGCCTTCACAACTCAAGAAATCAAAATTCAGAAAACTTTTCTCCTCCTATGTTAGCACATGAATTCTTGGGAAGGTACAGGGAGAACGGATCAGAGCTTTAATCTTTTTCTAGGGGAGCATAGCCATGGTAGTTATTATACTATGACCCTTCTGTCTGACTTGCACAGTGCAAATAGCATTATTTTTTGGTGGTGTATGATTGACCATCAGTGATTAAACTGTTTTGGCTGCTAAGAAAGGAAGGATAAAAGAGAAACCAAAATTGACAGCTAAAATGAGAAGGTGAGAGAAATCCAATTAAACCAATAACTCAGTCCATAATATTTCATCCTTGCTTGAACAAGCGGTCTGGTGACAGACATTCTTTGTACAAGTAATACCTTGATAGTAATGGAAGTTGCAAGTGATTTTTGAGTGCACAATCCATAGCTGAAATCAAAGTGTTGATGAAGCGCTATTAGGCAGCTCTATGGCCATTATTTATAAAATAAAATGTAACAGACTTAGTATATTAGCATACGTATTTTAATTATATTGGGGATGAGCTATTATTGCATTTCTCAAGCCACCCCGCTCTGGGTATGTGTGTGGGGGGGGGAACCTTGTCAGAGCTCCATCACGAAGACCTCTGCACAGAGACCGTGGGTTCTACCTGAACATCTCACACTGCCTAGACACTCATGTCAATGCTGAGGGTGTGGGAAGTGCCCTAGTAAGACTGGGCATTTTTCTCTCTTGGATCTTGCACTTAGGCCCTATTTTGGTGCCCGCTGGAGTGGAAGGCCTAGGAGAATCTCACTGAGTGGTAGTCCTGTCTTCAGAGGAATCCAGATCTTTAGTGGCTGAACAGATTGGTTTCAAAATGGTGGGATGGTTTGGTACTCCATTTTCTGCCTTCTCGGATAAGATATTTTTAGGTAATAAATTAAGACAATTGGCTGCTATCAGATAGCAAGAGAAAAATCTGAATGCCAAAGGCACAGGCTGTAGTCAGCAAGAAAGGGGTGCCACTGACCGACTCATCTGCTAAGGAACAGTGAAAGCAACCCACCAAAAATATTCTCTTTTCCTAATCACTAGGATACTAGAATTATACATTTATGTCATTTAGCAAAATATACTTAAGGAAATTCCCAGGAAAATTGTGTTTATGTGAATTGCGTTTCACACTGCAAGCGAAGAAAGTACATTTCCTCAGTTAATAAAATGGTATAGCAAATTTTAATTCTTTTTATTTTACAGTGATCACTAACAGTGTCGGTTATAATTAAGATTATCGAATAGTTTCCATTATAAGCCTCTGATTTCAAATGCTGATAGTTTTCTGAAACATTAATTATTTTACACAAATTTCCAATGTTAATGTTTGCCCATATGAAATTTTTTTCCCCTAAAAATTTGAGCTACAGGCTTCTTGCCACTTTTGAGAATGCATAAAAATATACTTTGCCCATTGCAAAGATACATAGATGAAAAAAATAAAATAATAATTCTAACCATTTATTTTTATCTAGTTACAGTAAGAATAAATGATATTCCAAAACTAAGACTCACTATAAGCAGTCTTCAGAGAGAACTGGTGCCTTCACTTGGTTTAAAAATAAATAAAAATTTGTAAAAGGTCATTAGCAACTGGGAGACAAAAAATTGCGTCAGGAAATACAAATGTCAAGGTCCAATGCCACATTAAACTGAGCCATATTGCACATATACGGTACCTTCTATTCCTGATTTATGTTGTAAAATATACTATTCCATAAAATATAGAGGATGTGAAATGTGACTGAGTTAATGTGGATGCTGGAACCTTAGCATTTATGTTTTCTGATTTCTTAGTTGTGCAAACTTCATATCGTATTAACATAATTTTTGCATGTAGCTATAGTATGGAATAACACTTATGTTTTATGTATTGACATATTTTTGATGTACTGAGATTTTGAGTAAGTTTGCTATTCTTCATGAGAGCCAAATAAATAATGACTACCACCACAAAATAGTCAATCATGTCTACAGAAAGGTAATATCTCTCCTTCCAAAGAGAACACTTTTGATTCCCTTGTCATGAATTGATGAAACTAGCTCTACTGTAAATGCTAAATAAATCTATGTCACTATTAATAATAAGGATATGTTACTTATCTTACAATAACTTGAGCTCTTCTGGATGTTTTGACCCTATGGCTGCTCCACCATAGGAGGCACACATGCTAATGTGGTCTTAACTGGAGAATGTAAAGCAGTGTCTCCACGACAACACTTGAGCAGTGCAACACCTCATGCTTCCAAATGAGGGCATATCAAGAGGTGTGGACCCGATGCCACTCAGTTCTTTCTCAACCGCAAAGCAGAGCCTCCACAGCCGACGGGAAGGAAGGCAGAAGATGGAGCACCCATAGGGAGAAAACATCTCGAAGAACTCAAGTTACTGTAAGGTTAAGTAACCTCTCCCTCTTTGTCCAGTATATGTCCCTATGGGTATTCCACTGTAGGAGACTCCCAAGCAGTAACTCAAAAAGGAGGTGGGTACTGAAGAGGCAAGTCTAGGTCCAGAGGTGGTATCATCCCTAAAAGAAGGTAGGATGGCAGAATGCTGGGCATAACATAGATTTCTGCTATGTAAACATCTTTCAGTAGAGCTACAGATGTGGACTGAGCCCAAGCGAACTGAGCTGCCACTGAGAGGGCACTGCATCCCAGCAATTCATAAGAGGTTTAAATGCAACCTGAAGCCTACTTCGACAGTCCTTGAGTGGAAATAGGTTGTCCCTTCATCCTCTGAAAATGATACAAATAATCCAGGAGTGGCCCTGAAGTCTTAGTCCTGTCAAGGTAGGAGGCAATATCCTTTCTGACATCTAGTGTATGCAGGCTGGTTTTCTTTTTTGGAGGCTTGAGACTTTTGTTAGAACACTGGTAGATGGATTTCTTGATTAATATGGTGATCTGACGAGGGAGGAAGTGAGGATGCGGACACACTGTGTAACCTTGTATTTATAGACGGTAGTAAATGGTGGGTTCGCCATGAGGACACAGAGCTCTCCTATTCATTTAACCAAAGTGATGGATATAAGGAATGAAGTCTGGAGAGAGAGGTGGCCACTGGTTCAAAGGGGAGTTTCCAAATTAAGGTCCCATCAGGGTTCCATACAGAGTTAAATAAGTTGTGTAAGCCCTTAAAGAATCTGGCCGTAGTACAGTGGGCAAACACTGAGGAGCATTCAATGGGCAAGCAGAAGGCTGTGACAGTGGCCAAATGTATTCTGACTGAGCTCATTGATAGACTGAGTCTTTAAATCCAACAGGCAGCCTAAGATTTTGGAGAGTGAAACTTCTAACGTGTGACAAGAGTGAAGAGAACACCAGAAATGGAAGCATTTCCACTTTTGAAAGTTTTTATGAGTACTAGGTTTCCTGCTAGATAGGAGAACTGACTGGACCTTATTTGAACAGGTTAGCTATATGCTTCAGAACCATCTAGGAACCATGCTCTCAGATTCAAGGAGGAGTGGTTGCGGTGGATCAGGATCCCTGAGTTTGTGACAGGAGATCTTTCCTGAGATGAAGATGAAGAGGCATTGCACAGAGGTGAAGGAGATTTGAGCACCATACTGGTCTTGGCCAGGACGGCTATGTAAATAACCGTTGCTCTTTCCTGTTGCAATCTGAATGATGTTTTGAGAAAAAGAAGTAGAGGCAAGTAAGCACAAAGCAAGGTACAGGGCCATTGTGTTAGCAGGGCATCTCCCAATGAGTTGCAGCCATATTCCTTGGGGCAGAAAAGGTGACATTTCATGTTGATTCGGGTGGCAAAGAGGTCTGCTTCCAGGTCCAGGTCTGGCAGATACTGTGGAAGACAGAATCATTGAGCTCCCATTCATGTTCCTAAAGGAAGTTTCTGTTCTGGGAGTCTGCAATTGTATTCTGGAGGCCTGGAAGATAAACTACTGAGATTTCTATCTGATGGGAAATACACCAGTTCTACTGTTTAGTGACTCTGTACATACCGATTGAGACCTTGCTCTGCCTTGTCAGTTGATATAATTCATTGCAGCACTGTTGTTTGGGGTGGCCCTGTATGGTTTGAATGAAGTGTTGACAAGCATACTGAACTGCCCTCAGCTCCAGGATGTTGACATGGAGTATGACTTTTTGTGCAGACCACTTGCCCTGGGCTGTAGACCTTGCAGGTGAGCCCCTCATCCCAAAAGAGAAACATCTCTTGTGAGGACTTTTGAGTGTGGGGGATGTGAAAATGGGGTTCCCACACATACCTTCCATCAATCCTTCCACCACCTGAGAGCATCCTAAACTTTCTGAGCTACTGTGATGAGTTTGGAGAGACTGTGTCTGTTTGGGATGTACGCTGTCCTTAGCTTCTTCTAAAGGAACCTGAAATTGCAGTCTCACATGAGCCATGATAAACGTGGAGGCCAAAGAATTGTAGGCAGGTCCTTACAATTGTTTTCAAGCTCCACTGTATTGTCAAGATTAGACTGAACAGAGCTGAGAATCCTTCTTCAGGGGGATACGCTCTGGCAGTTAGGAAGCCACCTCTAAGTCTATTCTTTGAACTGAAGTCAATGCATATTTCATCTGATTGATATGAAGGCTCAGAGACGAAACAAGCTAAAGCCTTGTCAACTGGACCTGCATTGCTGCTCAAATCCTGAGGAGCCAATCGTTCAGGTAGGCAATCCTGATGCAAATGGGCCATCACTGCTGAGAAAAGCTTTGTGAAGACCCTCAAGGTCATGGAGAGCCCAAAGGGAAGGACTCAGGTAATGTGTTGAGCCCCTTATGAAATGTAGGAACCATCTGTAGGATGGGTGGATGGCTACATGAAAGTAGGTGTCCTGGAGATCTAGGGAGACAAACCAATCTCCTGGATCTAGAGATGGAATTATAATGACTAGTGTCACCACCACGAAGTGCTGTGAAAGCATACAGGTACTCAGGTTTCTGAAGCTGAGGATCGGTCTCCATCCTCTACCCCGTTGGGGACTAGGAAATTGTTGGAATAGAACCCACTTCTAACAAACTCCAGGGGAACAGATTTGATTGCCCCCAAGAACAAGAGGGACTAGACTTCTTGTTTTAAGTGCTCTTCATGAGAGAGGTCCCTGAAGAGGGACAGGGAAGGAATGGAGTGGAGGTCCCTGTACTATTAGAGGACTTCTCCACATGCTGCTTCTTGTGCAGTATTGACAGCTCGGTACCAGAATCAGATGGCGCTTCAGCTGTACATCTTGAGGGATTCAAGGTCTTATACAAGGATTTATAGAGTGATCTATCCCTCTTCCTTGTTTCCTTGGCAGGGGAAACAGGCTTCTACTTCTCAGATGTCCTAGCCTCTGGAGGTGCTGCTTGAGCTCCAATAGCCACTGGAGTGGCCTGGGATGTTGAGGCCAATGTATAGAGGGAAGTGGCCCCCGATGGGGCTATGAGTGTTCTATTAGAAAAAGCTTCAATCTAGCCCCTCTGTCTTTTCTAGATCTGTTTTTAAATCCCATGCAGACATAACATGTTCACAGGATGTGGGTGTCTCCGAGGCAGCAAAGGCAGCTTGAATGTCCTTCACTAGGGGGAAAAAAACCTGTGGCAGGCCTACTAGGGCTTAAATTCTGTGGTCTTCAGTATAACCCGGGGCACTAAAGAACCAAAATGTGGGGTCGTAAAATAAAAAGGGGGGGAAAGGGGAAGGGACAATCTCCCTTTCCAAACAATACTGGAACTAAACGAAAAAGAGAAATAAAATAAGTAAACAAACTAAAGAAAACACGCAGTGTAAGAAAGGTGGAAAGCTGAGAAGAAGCAGATATGCAATTGCTCCATCTCAAGCTGCAGGCAGTTGAGAAGGAACTGAGCGGCAGGGAGTTCATGCCTCCTTATATGCCCTCTTCTGGAAGCATAAAGTGCTGCTCTGCACCAGTGTGGGCCTGTGGACACTGCTTTGCATTCTCCAGTCAAGAGCACACAAGCACACATGCATCCTACATGTGGCACTCCAGGGACATATACCAGAAGAACTATTATTTTTAAACAGGGAAATATCTCCGCATATTTATAAAATTTGTTTAAAGAGATGGAGAAACACATGAGCCTAAAAACAAGAGGGAGAAAAGCCTTTAAACAGAATAGCATAATATACTTGCTTCGTATATTGCACTGAAGTTCATACTAATACTACAAAGAAAGAAATTTTGGTCCTTTCTGTAAGTTACCATCTACTGAAAATCAGATCAAACACAGCAGGGCATTTCCATAAATTTTTTTATACCCACACGCATCTGACTTCTACACAGTACAGCACATTAAAAACAATATTGTCAAAGACCCACATAAAACCTTCAGTAGAGCTATTATAGTCTGCCACATTTAAAAAACCCACTTTTTTGTGTATTAAAACAGATTTACATGACGACTCTACTAAATTATCAGTTCTCTTACACACTTCTGTCTTGATTTTTTTTTAATTTTTATTAATGAGCTGAATAGAAAGATGAAAGAGTCAAGCAAACTGCCTGTTTTAAGTACAAAGCATTTATTCTCTAGAAATATTATGTCCATATCCAGTGAAACCTCATCAGCCATTATTTTTAAAAAAATCAGATGCCTAAATTTATTTTCATTTTCATCTGGTAACAGGAGTAAGGATTTCAACAGTGGGCATTTCCTGGGGATTAATGACTGGCTGCGAATAATAGCTGAAGGCACAGCTTTTGGTCATGAACTCTTCCCAGCTTGTCATTTACTACCATTAAAAAAAAAACTACATGCAAATCTTTTTTTTTTTTTCCTCTCTTCATACAAGATGTGTGATTTAAACCTTTAAAGGCAAGGAACTTGCAGAAGGTGTTGTGGGAGTCTTAATAGCAAGTGATCTTACTGTACAATGCCTGGTTTACTTTTCATTTTTGTTCGTCTGAGGCAAGGGGGAATCCCAACCACATTTTTAATTACAGGGAAGATTGCAAAATCTTTGCAAGAAGGTTTCAGTCCTGAATTTCTTTTTGTAGTCAATTCATGTAGCTGACAGAAACACACATTCTTACTGTTCTTTTGCCACTAAAATTAAATTATTTAACTCCCTCTCTCTCTCCCCATGTCTCTTTCTGTTCCACCCAATTTTTCCTTCATTTTTTATCTCCCCTTTGGATTTTCTAAATTTCTCTTGCTCCTGGCCCCTTACTTTCCAAGGGAGGAAGGGTAAAAAAGTTCTGAAATCCTCCAATTTCCCTCCCACATACACCTCAAAAAACTTGGGTCTTGACAACAGTTGCCCCAGCTCAGATCTATCTAGCTATATGGCCCTCATCACCATAATATCCAAGCCTCTTTGGAGCTCTGCAGTACGTTTCCTTCAATCACCCAGAGAATGATATTCCCCCCCATGGAGTGATGAGTGCTCTCCATTTGCAGCCATTTATGTCTTCTTTCCTGCAATGAGAAAGATGAAACTCACTCCCAAACCTGATGCACTGCCAGTAAGTAGGCTATTAGACTAGTCCCTTTTAGACCTGCCTCTCTACCATACCCTTTCTGCTTTATTCCCATCTCTTCCTTTCTTTCTCCAACCCCCTCTGGAGTGGTCTAAGTACAGGGCCTATCTGTGCTACTGTACCTTACGCTTGCCAGTGCCACTGGGAAAGGAGGATTGTGGTTGGTTGTGTTCATGAAAGAACAGCTCTGCAATGCTGTGGGTGTCTTCAAGTTCTTTGGTGTATGAAGACAGCAGTTTCACCTCCTCCATACCACCTTAGACCATATACTGCCCTGGTAAATATGGTGAATGCAGAGGAGAAAGAAGTGTAGGATTCCCACAATCCAAACACTCAATTCAAACTCAGCACAGGAGGTCGATACACAAAAGAAAGCTTTCCTGAGTACCATATCAATTTTTACTGATTTCTATGTCAAATTTGGTAATTTTTAGAGTCCAAATTCTGCTCGCTTCTAAAATCACAACAAGATCTAAACCATACTTTTCATGCTATGACAGACTAATAATACCCCACAGCAAGGAATTCTGAACCAACTGGATAAGGAAATTTGATTATGTCAATACTACCAGCCCGGCATTATGTTGTGCTGGAAGATAATAAATAAACCTTACGAGGTCAGGTTCCTACTGCTATGGTATAGTCCCTTAAAGCAAAGCTCCCAATAATATAGCCACACACTTTGGGCTTCAAAAAAATGAAAACAACCACAGATACACACACACACACCCCTGTCCTTCAGAGTTAGGCCACACAACATCAGCAACAATAAAAAGAGAAAAATGTACGTTTCCTGTACTGAGTTTTTTTCTCTCTCTCTCCCCTCCTGCCCCCACCCTCCCTGGGGCAGGTGTAAGGACTATAGCCTCCTAAATAAGAGTACTTAGATACAGATCCAAAACACTACATCTTACAATAATGATACGGCCATGATATAGGCTACCACCGTAGTTATTTTTTTAAACAAAGAGCCCATCTTCCTTGTAGTTACAAAATTTTGCACTTTGATTTATCCAAACTTTATTCTTTAATTGAAACTTATTAGCACTTACCAACTGCAAACAAACACTTTGTAAGTCAGATGTATTAGCTGAAGTACAGTAGATAATCAGTTCTTGTATAATTACAATCATTTCTGGTGTTTTATTACAATAAGTATCTGTAAATAAAAATATAACTAACTACCAAGGCATAAGGGATCACGACAGAGAACAGAAGAACACATACAAGACACATTACAATCAAAACATTGCTCATTAAAAACTCACCATTCCCAATTTGTTTTTAAATGTTAGGCTTTTTTCAATTAGTGAAAAGTCAGTCACCAAGTCCATTTACCTAAGGCCAAATTAACAGGACTTTTCCCCACAAGTACTGTTAAGTGTAAGTGAGTTACACTCTAATACTATGTATGTTCAGAGTATCTACTATTCTCTTGATTCAAAGCACATTTAAGAATCCCTTGTGCACTCATGTGCATTCCTTCTTCCTCCTCACTTCTTGACCAGAAATGTTTTTACCTTTCGTTTCAGGTCATTCCATGAATATCATTTTTGCTAAAGCAATCACTAAACACATTCTCGCACTCATAATAAAAGGCTTCCCTCTCATTTATGGCCAGGGCTGAACTCAAGTTTAACTGTACACAAAATTAACACAGAGAAGTATATAATTGTAGTTTTATGCTCAAGTGCCCCAATTATGCACTTTAAAACACTTTACAAGGATCCATCAGGGGCATTCAATATCTCTGATCCATAATGTCTACAGAGCGCCTTTTGACAAGACAGCTGCATAAAGGGGAAATCTTTCATTTAAAATCAAAGAAGCCGAACATTTTATTTTGCAATTTTACTCAGATATGCATGTGTAAGAAATTGGGAGGGTTAGCAGTACGTCCATCATACCAGTAGTAAGCAAGAGAGGTGGTATAAGAACAGAAAAGTATATCCTTTTTTTTCAGTGAAGGTGACCCAAATTTTCAAACATGGGTTTTGCCTTCGTTCACTGACCCCGCATGGGGTCATGCCCTAAGTCCATCATAGCAGTGATTAAGGATGTTAGCCATACAAGAGAGTGCCTTACTGCTTCCTCACTGTATTCTCAGACACTATTCCCCCTCTCCAATCATAGTCTTTAATACTCAATTGTTACCTTCCTACCCCTTCATGAATAATGCTGGTGAAAAAAAAACTGACCAAGATGACAGTACCAGAATTTTATACAGTTACACAGTGCTCTCTTTTCCTCTCACCCAAGAGACCAAGAACATCAACTCCATGAGGTTTCGTGACCTGGGATCTATAGCCACGGGGCTGTTCCCCTGCCCAGATGGCAACCAACAGTGCCATTTAACACAGAAATCTGTTTGCTCCACAGTATACCCTTTTACCAAAAGACCCATTACAAGAGGAGCGTATCAGTATAATACTATTTCCTAAGTAAACAAGATGGTGATGAAATATGTATAGATGTGACAAAAATGTATACTTTTGAAAACTTACCTATTCTGTGAAAAAAATAAGTCAATCAAAGCCACAAAAAACAAAGACAATTTTTGTAAAGTTAAAAAAGATGCTATGATGAACCACAGTCTTGACATGTTTAATGCTAAAGTAATATTTCAGAAAATTTTCCTTACACAAATCTGTACAGTAAAGAATCAAAGTTTCAGATTTGTTTTCCATGACAATAATGTTACACAATCTCTCTAAGAATGAATGGGGAGGGGGATGAGGAATGGTTAAATATAACTCACACAACAGGCTAAGACTTTACTGCTAAAAGGTATGTAAAGTATGTAAAGAAGTAAATGCATTTTTCAACACCATGACTAGGTTAGGTCATTCTGGCATGCTGAGCTAACTTTTCTCTATAGAAAACAACATAAAATAAGAAAACTCATGTGATACACTATAGGATTTCCATACTATATAGCAATCTCTGTTTCAAAGAGCAGTCTGGATATCTAGGTTATTCTATGGTGCCCATCACCATAGTGTCTCAGCATCTCAAAAGAATTAAAAAGAAATAACAACAATCACTCTTCCTTCCTTCCCAACAAAGAGTAGTAACAAATAGCAATGTATTTTGGGCGGAGTTGCGTGTGTGCAAGAGCGGAGTTACTGGGGGGAAAATCCAAGTCACATATATCACTTTTTATTTCGTTCTGAACACTATCAGTAAGTGGTGAACTCTGTACACACACCCCCACACACTCCTCTCATATGACTTAACAATTCTTTCCTTGAACAGCAATTCTATTTTCATAGGCTATGTCATTGTTTGGGACTGAGCTTAGTTTTTTAATTTAATTCAGATCTGTTCCTTCTTTTACCCAGGAGACTTCCAGACATGGGGCAAAGAGTAAACTTGTGATTTTACAATCCTCTAAAAATCAATCAACCAATATATTTAAAATATTCAAAACAGCAAGTCAGTATTTCTTATTCGTTTATTCACACTTCAGATCAGAAGCCTCATATTAAGTCATTAGGGTAAGAGGAAAGCTCAGTTTTATATTTTAAAGCAGCAGTGTTCACTACTCAATTGGCCCAACAGTAATGTTACTTTCTGTTGTAGTGCAGAATAGGGAGAGAAAAGCTCAGGAAAAACTGCTGTCTGTTTTGGAGGAAGCCACTTGCCCATCTGCCCTTCTGGCCAGAGGTTTAATAGATTTCTATTTTTATAAAGGACATAAGTGGGCGGGTGGGGGATGTGTGGCTCCATCGCTTTCCTACAGAAACCCAGCTGCCAAATTGGGTTTGCCAAAGGGGAATTTTAGGGAATTTTAAAAAGATAACCTCTGCTGAGACTGCAATGTCAGCTTTGTAACCTCCTGACAGGAACATGTGCAGTGAATGCTGGATTGAAAAACCTGTGCTATGGGAGTTAGAAGAAAGAAAAAGGAGAAAACACGAACAGCACAAACTGGAATCATTACAATGTGATGTTAAAGGGATTGAAGCTCAAAAAATAGCCCAAGTTCTCTATGAAAAAATAGATCTGGTAGAGAAAGTACCTTTTGATTTGGATATTTATTGATAACTACTTCCACTCTCCAAAACCTGATACTGTATGGCATTTTATGTGGATATTATAGTTTCATGTAAACATGATTAACTGCATTGTACATTAAACTCATAGGACCAAACTGATCCCTGGTGCAACTCTATTAAGGGCTACAAATTCAGAAAATCAGAAAACATAGCAATTTTGAAAACACATTCCTTTAGGTAATTCCATGGTGTTTTCGGCTGTGTATTTCTTCAGCTTTCAACTCTATTCAACCCTTCCTGCAAGTTCAAAATTATCAGAAATCTTTCTATGTCTAATTTTACTGAAAGAGGATTAAATAAAATATTTATAACATATACTGTGTAGAGCATATATTTACCTCCCAGGACCACTGTACCAAGTGGAAACTTTTATGGTTCAAGCTAAGATTTACCATTCCAACAACAACACAAAAAGCTTTAAAAAAAATAAGAAGAAATATTATTACAAAGAGAAAGTCTCACTTGAAAAAAGACATGAAAACAGAAATTTTAAATTTAGTAAGGTCATGAAGAACTTTTATAGTGTCCACAGAAATTTGCTATGTTATTGTATAGAAAAGGAAATCATTCCAGTATAAAATCCATTTGCAAAACACTTCAACCAACACCAGCTGTCCCCTTCCTTAAACCCTCCCTCCCCCCACCGTCATCTAGTGATAGACATGTAAAAATGTACCCCGTTTGCTTCATTCAAAATAGAAAATAAATCAATGGCAGAAACCAACACCACCACATAAGAGCTAGAGAGGAAGCAGTAATAAATATATTTTTGCACTGAAAGAGGGAACACTTTATGAAAAAAATATCACAATGATTTAAAAAGAAACATGTCAAGGTAGCAGGAACGCAAAAAGGTAAAATAAATTAATTGGTGTGTTAAAGGTGACCTACAACTCTTTATAATTCAATTCCATCAACAGTACTAATAAGTACTGATTGCCCTCAAATTGCCAGTTTAAGAGGAGAAACCACCTTTAAATTTATAAATATGTGCTTCTCTTAATGTGGCAATATGGGAGCATTTAGGAAATATAAATGTTGAGGGAATTTTTGAGGACGACATCACAAGAGCAATGAGAATGATTAAAGGATTAGAAAATATGCTTTATAGTGATAGACTCAAAGAGCTCAATCTATTTAGCTTAACAAAGAAAAGGGGGTGACTTAATTACAGTCTAAGTACCTACACAGGAAACAACTATTTAATAATGGGCTCTTCATTCTAGCAGAGAAAGATATACCACAATCCAATAGCTGGAAGTTGAAGCTAGACAAATTCGGACTGGAAAGAAGGCACACATTTTTAGCAGGTAGAGTAATTAACCTTTGGAACAATTTACCAAGGTAGTGGTGCACTTTCACTGACAAATTTAAAATCAAGATTGGATGTTTTTCTAAAAAATATGCTCTAGGAATTATTTTAGGAAAATTCTATGGCCTGTGCACTTTACAGGAGATCAGACCAGATGATCACAATGGTCCCTCTGGCCTTAGAAAGAACCGTTACTTACCTCATAACCGTTGTTCCTTGAGATGTGTTGCTCATGTCCATTCTGAATTAGGTGTGTGCACGCCAAATGCACTGGTGCCAGAAATTTTCTCTCTAGTAGTATCCATAGGGCTGGCTTTAGTGCTCTCTGCACTAGAGCCCCACTGGCCCCCCTTCTCCCTCTCAGTTCCTTCTTGCCGGAATTCTGACTGAGGGGAAGGAAGGTGGGTTATGGAATGGACGTGAGTAACACACCTCGAAGAACAACATTTATGAGATAAGTAACTGTTCTTGCTTCTTCAAGAGCTTGCTCATGTCCATTCTGAATTAGGTGACTTACCAGCAGTATCCCCAGAGGTGGGCAGGAGTTCATGGACGTGATGATTGTAACATCACTCTGTCAAAACTAGTACCGTCCTGAGCTTGCTGTGTGATGGCACAGTGGGATGTGAAGGAATGTACTGAAGACCATGTAGCAGCTCTGCAGATGTTCTGTATCGGTACATGCGCCAGGAAGGCTGCTGAAGATGCCTGAGCCCTCGTGGAGTGGGCTGACAAAGACGCTAGGGACGTTCCCCCACCTGCTCATAACATGTTCGAATGCAGGCCATGATCCATGACAAGATACACTGGGATGACATTGGACACGCCTTCATTTGGCCAGCAATTGCAACTAAGAGTTGTATGGAGCAGCAGAAGGGCCTGGTCATTGTAGAAAGCCAAAGCCCTCCTAACATTGAGAGAATGGAGACGATTATCGTCATTGGAGCGGTGAGGTTTTGGACAGAAGACCGGAAGAAAAATGTCCTGGTTGACATGGAAGTGGGAAACTACCTTCGGCAGGAATGCGGGGTGAAGTTGAAGCTGGACCTTGTCCTTGTAGAAGATTGTGTAGGAAGGCTCTCATGTCAGGGCGTTAATCTCTGAGACCCACCTCACAGAGGTGTTGCCACCAGGAACGCTACCTTCCACAACAGGTGCGTGAGGAAGCAGGAAGACAACAGTTCAAAAGGTGATCCACCCCATTGGAGAAATGGGT
Organism: Emydura macquarii macquarii; assembly: GCF_026122565.2. NCBI lineage: Eukaryota > Metazoa > Chordata > Testudines > Chelidae > Emydura > Emydura macquarii. The sequence goes on along the minus strand of NW_027130842.1, from coordinate 15,627,331 downwards.
CTCAAAGTGGAGGGAAAAGTCTCTCCAGACCTCTGAGGAATCTAGACACCATCTCATGTGAAAAAACTATTCTACCTTGAACTGGAGGGTGGAAGGCTGATATCATCATTAGGTGCACCTTAATAGACAAGAAGGCCAAACCTTCCTGCTTCATGTGGAGCAGATAGTCCAAAAATCATCTCGATAGGTGATTTTGTTGGCGAGACGTTATGGCGAGCTGCCCAGCAAGCAAAGCGCTTCCCCTTGGCCAGGTAGGACGCTCTGGTGGAAGGTTTTCTCCTCTTCAACAGAATCCTCTGGACCTGAGCTGAGCAACGTCATCCTTCCCCGCTCATCCATGAAACATCCATGCTGTCAGGTGCAAGGAGGCCAGGTCTGGGCAGAGCAGCCGACCCTGGTCCTGAGAAAGGAGGTCTGGCTGCAATGGGAGCAAACAAGGATGGGATACCAATAGCTCGTACAGCATCCCGAACCAATGTTGGCACGGCCATGCCAGGGCCACCAGGATGACTGTCTCTCTTGATTTTAAAGAGGACTTTGTGTATTAGAGCTATCAAGGGAAAGCATACGAGACAGCCCGATCATGACAAGAGAAAGGCATCTGTCAGAGAATTGTCGTGGAGCCGTTGGTGGGAGCAGAATTGATAACACTTCCCGTTTTCCTTGGTCACGAAGAAGTCCATGTAGGGAGTGCCCCACCTTCAGAAGATGAATTCAAGGTGGATGTGAATTCAAGTGGAGATGAAGTCAAGGTGGAGGTGGAGTGACCTCTCGTGGTGAGAGCAAAAGGACCTGCTTAGTCGATCCACTAAAGCATTCCTGACCTCAGGAAGGTGCCCCGCCTCCAGCTTGATATTGTGACTCATGCAAAGGTCCCATAAGCCTCCTGACAAAGGGCCGAGGATTTGGCTCCCTCCCCTTGCCTGTTGATGTAATACATCGCAGCCGTGTTGTCCATGAGCACCTGCACAACCTTGCTGGAGAGGTGGGGTAGGAACACCTCACAGGCTAGTCGAACCGCTCTGAAGGTCCCTGACATTGGTGTGCAGATCTAGTTCGTCCCTGGTTCAAAGGTGCTGGGTCCTGAGCACATCAAGGTGGGCTCCCTCTCCAAGTTCTGAGGCATCTGTGACTAATGACAATGACGGTCGTGGAGCTGCTGCGGAGGGGATGCCACATGCTGGGCTCCTACTCCCCCCCATTACTGTGTCCCCTTTTCTTCCCCATCTCCTCTCCCTTCCTCTCCATACTATCCCCTGCCCCATCTCATAACCCCCGTCCCCCTCCCCCCGTGGACACTCACTCTTTTATAAGAAAGGGGCGGGCACTAAGACCCAGGAGGCAGCATTCAGCTGAAGAGGCAGGGACCCGCAGTGCAGGGAGGCTGGATCTCGGGTAGTGGCTGGTAGATCACTCTTGGGTGCACCTTCAAAAGTTTCAAAAGTGGTGGCTTGAGCTCAGCTGAGAAGCAGAGGCAGGTTACTGGCCATGGCGATGTTTATAGACCCTATTCTTTTTCTTGTAGTGCTCCCCACGATGCCACCCTCTGAACTGTTGTGGCTGATAGGGCCTAAAGTGACTTCTGGTGGAGGATGGGGTATATGATCCCAAGAAGCGCAGCGTAGCTCTCAAATCCTTCAGCTCATGCAGCCAAGGGTCCGTTTGGTCAGCAAACATGGCTGTGCCTTCAAAGTGGTTTTTTTATATCCATTTCTTATGCCATGTGTTATTTAGGCTCCAGTCCTGCAAACCCTATCATGCATTCTCATCTTTACTCATGTGAGTTGTCCCATTGACCCCAATGGGAGGAGGCAGAGTTTACCTATACAGAAGTTCTGTCAAACCCACCGTTTATAAAATCAAGCAAGTAATTCATTCTCCAACAGGTTTTGCTCTGCTATAGCTACTAGCACATATAAAGCAAAAAGCAATTAAAACTCTATGTTGAAGCAACAGATTTAGCCTTCACATGTAGAAACTGTAGAAAATTCTATAATAATAAAAATGTACAAAACCTTGCTAATTTCACTGAAGACTGGGAGTCCTATTGTGAATTACTGAAGTGTGCATATTAGCAAGAGAACAAACAAACAAGATTTAAAGAAAAAAATATCAAGACTATTTCATCACAAAATAGACTTTGTTAATTTATTTTCAAAACATTAGTTTAGTGTAGTTTACAATAATACTCCAAAGTATAGTATCGCAAACATGGTAGTAAATTTTATAAAAGTAATGGCTCAATAGTAGTACAAGACTTCACTGAAGTCAAACTGCTAATAAATCTTTGCTGAACAGTGGGATCGAGACTTTAATTTTTTTTATTCGGTTGATTCTGAGAAATATTTTGTTTATCTTTTAGCTACATGCATATTAGAAAGATTCTTCTTATTCAAAAATAGTTTTACTCCTCTTCTTTATGTCAAATATAGACGTTTTTTTAAATTCTGCAAATGCAGGATGTCATGTAACAAAAAATGTAAGATGTGAAACAAACATGGTCTTATCATCAAGCTAACTTCATGTAAAACTGCTACGTAAAAAACTGTAGTAACCAGAATTTGCATATAAACAACGTTTCTCATCACATTCAAGGTTAATAAAGCAACTGAACATAGAAGTAACAAAATGCTATGCTTCACAAAAAACTCTCCGTTGTTCTTAGTTTTTGTTTTTTTCAAATACTACATTATTTTTGTAAGCATCAAAGCACTCAGGCAGCTGACTTCCACATTTCATCTGGAGGGAGAAAACACATACATTTTTTAAAAAGGGGGTAGGGGATGAACAAGAAAGAGAGAGAGAGAGAAGAAAGTGAGTCTTCAGACTCTTGACAAGGCTTATATCCCAGAAAACCCTTGCATGTGAGCCATGGCATAGCAATATAGTGTTTAGGTACATCTAGGAAAAATGCTTGTAAATTCCACTGGTCCAATGAACATAGACACAGTTTTCATAATTTTATCATTCTACTCCATGGCTGACTGATTGTCAGGCCAATGCCAAAGCACAGGTCCCCATCTGAATGACATATGGATTAAACCAACCAGAGAGATGTTAGAACATTAAATATCACAGATAGACAGGACAAGAATACAAAAAGCCAAATTAGCACTCACATATACTAACCATATACTCTGGTACAGACCTCCATTTTTTCTCACTACATTTTCAAGTTCTCTGTAACATTACGAATACTACCACTTACAGATAAACAACCTTTCACTTCATAAAACTGAAAGACACTCTGAGAAATGAAACCATGAAAGGAAAAAATGGAAAAACATTAAATAAGGATAAGAAAATGTAGTTCTTAAAATACTGAAAACTGTACATTTAGAAGTTGGGAATTTTAATGTAGTTTTCTACTGTTACACTAAAAAGCAAGGGGGAAAATACATTTTGCCTGAATGAAAAGCCATTCCTAAAACAGAAGTGTTTAACATGTTATATAAACATGTTATCCAGTGAAATGTAAAACACAGGGGGATTTTCATTGCATTTGTTAGCCAAAATGTAGTAGTCTTGTAATCACCACCAAAGCTGCAGTAAAACACCTCAGTAATATTAACAAAAAAGTGGCATTAAGCCATGCTTGACGAAAGGAAAAAAATTTATTGAACTCAGAGATTAAAAAAAGACACACTTATTTTAATCAGCAATTCACACGTGGAAAATGTGCTGCTGTTTTAACTCCAGACTGTTTTGGCTTTTGTTATAAGAGGGGAAACCCCTCCTCCCCACCACCACCACATCAACCACACATATCAAATGTGCTCACCAAAACTGTATGTGGTGGGTCCTTTGTTTGGCTGGCCGGAAGAAAAGGGTTTGCTACCCATATAAGGGCTCCATCTGCAATTGATGGCAGAGGGTGAAGGAAGGGAAGGTTTACCTGGACATGGCAAGGAATAACAAGAAGCGACTGAACCAGCTGGAAGAGGCACTACCTTTCCAGATAACTGTGGGGGAGAGGAGGGATTCATACTCCAGGCAGTTCCAAAAATGCCATCTCTTACTGAAATTGGGCTGTTAAAATGATGACTGAATCCTTAATTATCCTTTTCTAGATACTGAGGCATGAAGTGGACTGTCATTCCCAACACAGCCCAGGTTTTTTGTTTCAAATCTCCCTTAGAAAGCCTCATTTGTTTAAAAAAAATAATCCAGCCATGTACGTTGCCTAACAACATATAAAATATGAGCTGTCCCCTCGATTTGTAAAGCAACGAAATAATGAGTGAACCAAAATAAACCACCAACCTGAAATGCTGGTTTGGCTATTGGGAATGGGGAGCATACGGTGCTCAATTAGCACTTTTAAAGCTTCAATCAAAACACAAAAACATACCCTCAGTTCACCTTAATTTTGTGGAATGAATACTGGACTCATACAATAGATGGTTTGCACTAAAGTAAAGATCAGAAAAAACTAACAGAATTGTATACAACTGCTTAACATATTTTTTTCATATGCTGTCAGATTTTCACTTGAGAACACTCCAACGGGTATCCCGCCATGTGCTTTCTCACTGTACTGTATCCTGCATAAACAAATATCTAATAAAAGAAAACATTTTAGAGCATCAAGGTTGACCATTCAACAGCTTTGACTGTATTCCTACTGGAATTTTTTTGTCACCACATATTTGAGTTGCAACCTGCTAAAGGACTTTAACAATAGCATAAGGACCAAGGAATGTTTCTTTAATTGACTTTAAAAGATTTTATTCTTCTCAATCTCTCCTTCTGTGCTCCATTTTTCCCACTGTATGTCTCTCTAGACATGGTCTCTTTAGTGCCATTTTATAACATCAGATTTCTTTTTTTCCTTCTCCTGTATTTTCCTTTTCCCTTTTGTTTTACTCTTTCACTACTGTGGTTTCTTTATAACATACAAATAACTGCAAGAATTAAAGGTTACATTAATTTTTGAAAAATTCATCTGGTTTGACAGTAATGAAAGAAACTATAAAGTAGGGGAGAAGCTAGTATTTGGCATACAACTGGTCAGACTGCAGGTTCTCTGGTTCCCCAACATGAAGAACCTCTGAGAATTGCTTTACTGACATCATCTAAAACTATATAGTAATTATTAATTTTAAAGTTGAAAGTGCAAATGAATAAAATAGCTCATTTTTCTTTTCATTTATTTAATAACTCAAGTTTTATTTATCCTTTGATCTACTATGCACCATATTGCTTTGAAACAGAATTCTTAATATATATAAAAACTTTTCTTTCTTTTTAACATTTCCATAAACTCCAAAGCACAGATCCTCATCTGGTGTAAACTGTCACAGGAGTTATGCCCCAAGTTTTCTCAACAAATATTCTATTGGGGTCTCTCTGATAACTATTCTAGCATTATTTTGAACTGACCTCTATCTTCCTCCCACCTTTCTCACTGCGGTTAATTACTGAGGACACATTTTCTGGGCTAGCAAAATTGATATATTAAAGGAAGTAACTCTGACCTAAAAAAAAATAAGAAATAAAACAGAAAACCCACCTAATTTAAAAAACACACATACACATACCACCTATAATCTAGGAGGACGGGATTAATTTTTAAAATAAACAATGTGGTGAGTTTCAGAAAAGAGTTTTAATAAAATTTTTTAAAAACCTCAACAAACTTTCGATTTAGGCAGCTAACATCTGACTAATAGATACATAAAATTATTTCAATGTTATGAATACAAAAAAATTAATCTAAATACAAGATGATGTTGGATGATTAGGAAAAAAAAGGGTGAGGTGGAGAAGCAAAAAAGCCAGTGATGCTCTCCTTAAAACACTAGTTTAGAAAATCATCCTCAAGGCTAATCCATCCCCATCCTCTGTCTCGGAGGATTATACTCTCATATTAAAAGATCCATCAAAGATTGCCTTACCTCAGACAAGGAAAAAGAAAGCAGCCAAATGAATGGACAGAAACCCCTAGAGCCATAGGAAGAGTGAGTCTTCTCTAGAACAGCTGCCATTATCCCTAGTCTTTTCCATGTTATAGAAAGATGGCAAACTGAGGCAGAGCTCCCAAGTCAAAAATCAATAATTTTTCAAAAAGGTTTAGTAAATATGTGGGAAAATTCTTAAAATGGCAATGTAATCATCACTATGGATATGTCAGGGACCAGAAAAAAAGAATAAAACAGACTTTTATGGCTGAAAATGTCAGCATTCAGAAAACTAGAATAGGATACCTCTTAGAAGCCAAACATTTTGTATTAGATGGATGTTGAGTTCAACACTTGCTTTTGAGGTAGGAGGAATTCTGAGGGGTTGGGTGATTTTCTTTTTTTATGCAATAGCATCGTAAGGCAGAGAATAGAAATTCCATTTTGAAGAGGATTTTGACATTTGTTTTAGCTTTGCTTTGGAATTAAATCTGAAAATTTCAAAATTCAAAAGAGAATTCTGCAAAAATAATTCATTTTAGCTTGACTGAAATTTTTTGTTTTGGCAAAATCACCTTTTATAACATATAATACAAAATAAAAATAATTACTCTAGGAAAAGTCATTTTGAAAAGGAAAAATCTAAATGTTTTGTTCTAAAAATGTCAAAACAAGACATTTCGATGTCATGGGAACTTTTTCCCACACACGAAGTGCTGCCACACAACACATATATTACTGAACAGGTGAGCTGTACAAGTGCTCTGAAGCAATAGGGACTTAAAATTGCATGGATCTTTGGAACACAGAGTTAAATATTTTAAGGTGACCTACTAAATATTATTTAGCTGTTTTATTGGGTCTTCATATTCCTGAGGGACAAATAACTGGATAAAGTCCAAACTGAATATGTTTTCTTTGATGTTAAGAGGATTTTAATAAGGAAGAGTGCTATCCCACCATCATAATTCTAAAACGTGCTGTGGCACTTCTCCAAGACACTGGTTTATTTCCTCAAGAACATGAACAGTTAAAGAGGGATGAGGTGGGTTAAATTACTTTTCACATAAAATGAATGAAAACTGGGGTGTGATTATACCTACTTAATAAAACAGTCTTTTTGTCTGAAATTATTCAGGAAACTAAAGTGGAGGTTTGAAAGATATTGGTGAAAACACTTTAAAGTCAGAAAGTAATGCAGCCCAACCCTTAACATTTGAGCTATAATGCTTCAGGGTTTTTCCAAGAAGAGATTCCAACTGAGTCTTGAACTCTGAATGAAACAAAAGCTCAAAAGCAATTGCTCATCCCCCAAGGCATCAAGTCCCTTCAAGAAAATAATTTGAACTCCCCTTGACCAAACAGGGTTTACAATAAATAAATATGGCTTATCTAACACTTGCCAATGGATGATTTAAAACATTTGATGAAACGGGGCGAATTTTTTTTTTTTTTTTTTTTTTTTAACTTTTGAGAACAATGCCTACCCATCTACCTCCCCTCTGTCCCAATATGTGCAATGGATTGAAATGGTGAGAGTTCTGTAATGCTGTTGTGAACTGTCATAAGAATAAAGAATCTCCTTTGCCCATGAGCTGATAGAACAAAGGAATAAAAAGTCAGAGTTGCTCTTCATCTCCTCTGTTTTTTCCACTAGTGATTGAACTGTACATAATGAAATGACAGAGATACATTGCTTGAACATGGGAAAAGCAATGAACAAATTATCACTTGGAAAGCAATGTCCTGTTTATTTTTAATATATATTTTCATATGTATATAGAAAGGTGATAATACTGTTCCTAAATTAATGATACAACTGAAAAAAACACTTATATTTCCGGTTTCAAAATTAATGAGATGAAAAGCCCTCTAGGATGATAATTGAATTTCAGGCATTTATCCAGAAGGAGGAAGGTTTCAGGTATCAAGATGTAAGAAATACACTGAAAATACAGTATATGTAGAGAGTAAATGGTAGTTTGATAGACCTGATTAAAGAACACTTGGCTAGATGGCAATCGCTGACTATTATTGTAAGGCTCAGATGGGATTATTTAAATGAATGTTCTACCTAAACTCCTATTTCAATAGCTACTAATTGTCATCATGATGAACTACTAGATATGCCCTCAGATTGAACAGTTTTTTCAAAGACCTGATTCTGCCTTGTACTACAAATTGTTTGTTATATTGCTTTATGGTACAACGGAAATATTAAACAATATGAAACTTGAGATAAGACCCCAAGAATCAGGCCATTCTGGAGTGGACTTTGTGAACTCATATCCACAGTATAAATTCCTTATCCTTACATGTATACAGCTAGAGTGAAAATACACAGAAAATTCCCTGGATGAATATATTGTATACATTTGTAGAGAAATTAGAAACTGAGGCTTTTCATATATTACCCAGACTTAGACTGACAAATTCCTTATCACTCTGATGACTCCTGAATACACTGGAGATCAAAGAAATAGGTAGGTAGAGAGGCCTTGTTTTGTGGAAGCAAACTTTTGGAAGATTGATATCTTAAATTCTTTTAAAAAGACATAAAACTCTACAATTTTCTACAGGTGAGACACTAAGTTTAATATCTGCAGGAAAGTACATTTTGTCCTTATTTCAACCAACTTGAAGGAAATATCTCTGGGGAAATAAAGGTAAAATATATTTTTCACACACACCACAAAGATCTCTCTATATTCCTGTTTTGTGACTTGGATAAAAGTTTCAGTCTTTCTGCATACAAGTGCCTACATCTGTATTAAAAGTGCTGATTTCAGTCAATCTGATCCTTTTTTTAAAATATTTGTTTAATACTTGGACATAAAAGCCGGATAACTATCTTATATATTAAAAGGAAATATTTCTGGTTTAAGACAGTAATATTTTGATTATATAACCAAGTCCCACTCACAGCCCCCATTTCAAATTTGCATTGTGACTTCCCGGTACTAACAGACAGCTACACAATATACATCGGTAATGGAATTTCTTTTTTCAATTAACCATTCAAATTTGTTTAGTAGTGTCCACTAATTTGATTATACTACAACATGTTATAGACTTATAGTTTTAAAATACAGTAAAGAAACAAGCAGAGATGTTAAGAGATTACGGCTAACTCATCAGGAGATATCAAACTGAAAAAATAAAATTGCTCCAATTTTTTTTTTTTTTAAATCTGGTGTCTTGTGATATAGAAACTGTCATTTTATACTACTTAATTGAGATGTTCCATGACAACATTTTATGGTACAATCTTAACAGCAGCACTGCAAGACTGCATGTTTCCCCTTCTCTAAAGAAGCAACGAAGAGTAGAAAACAAATTAAAAAAAAAAAAAAAAAGCTGTACCATTTAATTAAAATAAAAAAATTAGCTACTATTAATGCATCTACACTACTTTTGGACATTACATTTTAAAAACATTTGCTGTCTCCATCTGTCTTTTCTGAACAGAAGACTCGCGTTTTCAATGAGTCATATTTTGGACTCCATTTCACGTGGTGCCATTTAAAAAGAATTAAATGAGGAGCAAGAGCAGGCTCTGTGAAGTAACTTTCTGCCACAATACAAGATAGATATGGAATATTACAACAAATTAATGTCAAACGTATTCTCTTTTTCCAGTGCCTAAACTCTTCAGACAGAGATTTAAAAGGACTGGAAGGGGAAATGAAATCATTTCCCAAACATTCCTTAGGCCTCCAAGTATTGTGTAGTAGTGCACATAACATGTTATGATATTTTAGAATGATAGAAAGAAAGAAACAGAAAGAAAGACGTTCATCTGATTAAATGATCTCACAATTGGTAATTTCTATTATCGTCAAATACTGTCAGAGGCTTTGTCTAGTGAGCAATTTCCTAAAATCCCCCCCCCCCGAGTGCTTCTCCACCATCACTGGAAACAGTTTAGGTCAGCTGCTGAACTTTTTATCATCATGACATCTAGCCCAGTTGATCTATGTTAGGCTTCCCATTCAGAAAGCCCTCAGCATAAATTCAGACAAGAAGTTTGACTGGTAGTGCATAACATGTCTCCATATGAAAGATAGAAATTCACAAACAGCCTCAGGATTCTTCCCAAATAAACACAGATACAGCACATTTAGTTTATGAATTGGAAAGATTCGCTAGCATCACAAGTGGAAGCGCCTACAAAACCAAAGGTTTTCTGCTAAGACTGCTAACAAGGGTGCCAATTATGGCCATAACATCTTCTGCTGTGATCTCATTAGTTCTCACAAACTGAACAGGATTTACTAAAGAAAATCCAGTATGCCGCAAATTGTATTGCCAGTTATTCAGTATGTGACACTTGGTGCTAGGTGACAAAGTAGTGATGAAAGTATAGTCTTTTGGATCAGGTGTAAGAAACAGTGATCATTTGCAGTCAAAATTTTCTTTGCACTTTTCACAAGAATAAAAGTGTTACCCCAATATAATATCTAGTTCTCCCTAGACAAATTCTAATATATATACTACACACATATTTGTAGTAATAATTAGCCTTCCATTTAAAAATCTTTAAGTAATTTAATTAAGTAATTAAACTATACAAAATATCCATGAAGCAGTAAAAATTATTATCCCTGTATTACAGATGGATAAACTGAGGAACAAAGAGGTTAAATCCCTTGTCCAAATCAATGGCAGAGCTGAGACTAGATCCAGTGTCCCACTCTAAATACTTTACAACAGAGCATCCCGACAGGTAATTATATTTTGCCTACCTAAATTCCACTATTACTTTAGTTTGCTAAGGTATTTCCTTTAAAAATTCTGGGTACTGTTACTGCGGTACTGTAATTGTTACTGCATTCTACCTCAGAGATGGGTGGTTGGTGAATTTAAGTAATTCCTGCATGTCTATAATGCAGTTTGCAATTCTATAAAGCACTTTGAGGTTTATTAAAGGTGCTATGAAAATAAAATAAAATAGCTATACTATTTGCCTTGGCCAGCAAGCCTTAGAATAAAATTACTCTGTGGGTACTGCATTCACTCTTGTATCCATTCTTGGCGCGAATTTCTTTTTTTCTCTTAATATGTGTAAGATAAAAGGAGAAGAAAAAATACTGAATTTTTAGCTATTCTGTCAGCAGTAAAAGCTCTATGCAACCAGCTGATGTAAATTCTTAGTGAAGTGTCCAAGGAAGTAGAATGGCTACCTTGTTATTGCTAATTGGATTATGGTGCTTAACCTGCCACGCTAAAAATTTACCTCACTGGCTCAACTAAAAACAGTGTACAAAAGAACAATGGCTCCATAATAAAGGCTTGGCAGAGCTGCAGAGCAAACCTAGAATTTATTTGCAAGATAGGGAGAGACTACAAAAATTGTGCTTATAAACTTTGTCATTAGGATACTGACAGCACCCTGACATATCAAAGCAAAAGGAAAGCAGGCATTTCAGTTGCCCAATCTACTTTCTGTACGTTCAAATGGTTAAAAAAATTAAAACCTGTGAAATTTTAAATATTTATTGCCAAAAGCTTTTACATTTCAGAAACTTCACATGAAATATATGGATAGAGCGTCAAAGGAACCAGATTGTCATAAGGAAGAAAACCCCAAGCCCCAAACTATATAAAAAACCCTTGGTTACTTAATATATTGCCATTTCTAAGGATCAAGGGTAAAAACCAAAAAGGATGAACTGAAGGTATATTCAGTGCTCAAAGCAGACTTCTGAAAGACAAGATAACAATTTGTCTGAGAGCATCCTCTCTATCTCCCTCAGAGGGTTGCAAGATTATTAATCTTCAGAGCACAAAGAATTGAAAAACTACAATTCCCAGAGTACCCTGCAGCCCATTCAATTACTACTAGTACACAAGGCCTTGCTAGAAAATGGAAGATTAGTTTTAAGAAAACAAAACTAACTTTCATATGTGGTTTCCATCTTACAGTAACTAGACATATAATTTTTCCACTCTTTGCTCCTCTTGCAAAAGACAGAAAATTCATGGTCTGCTAGAGGTAGAACACTAATCTGAGAACAATCTCAAAGCCATACTGCAAGGATACAATAACCTTTGGGACTGATTCTGGCAATGTCTTCAGCATCACATTACCTGTGTGGGATTGGACAAATAATGTAGGTAGCTGGGTCTCCACCACAGAGAAAAGTGACAAACAGAAGAAATTAAAATTGAGCTGAAATGAAATGGCAGCTCTGATAGGGTCTGCAGAACTTCCATAAGAGAACAAAGCTTTCTGATTCTGGGTCAAAAGGACATTATCCATCCAGGAGAAACTGAATGATTCCTATTCTTAGCTCAATAAGGTTCCTACAATCTTTAATACTCTGCAGCTGGGGAGCTGGAGATTTCAAGAGCTGGGGATTAAAGATACTAGAAAAACTTCTCATCACAGCACTACTTGAAAAAACTTGATGCAGTATGAGGCATCTTCCACATCTCCCTTTGTTAATCTATTACAATTTGTAACGGGACAAACACAACTTTGTCAGCCTCTATTTCTCTTGTTAAGAAAATGCAGCTATAGTCTCTGATAAAATAAAATGCCTCACTCCATGAATTTATGCTCTAATAATGCATCACACATCATGGAGAAGAAACTAATTGTGTGTATTACCTCAACTACTTCAGGAAGAGGACTCCTCAAATAGAGAACACCACAATTCTCTACCTGGATGAAAAGACAGAAGAAGCTGTCAGAAGCTTCTGATCTCATTTCACAGAGACAGGAAGCAAGCAATGGCAGTCACTGGCCATTATTTGCAGAGGGAGGCACACATTTCTTCTAACATACTGACCAAGGAGATGGAATTTTGAGCTACCAAAATCCTGACTAGTAACATGCCAGAGGTGAGAGAACTACAGAATGAGGCTCTATCACAGTTAGATGGTTTTGGAGAAAGAACTGTTCCATGCAAGAGATAGATACAGACCTGGAATTTGGTGCCCAGAGATCTATTATTTGTAGAGCCCTGCGCAGATGAAAAATCTGTATCCGCATCCAATCTGCAATCACAAAAATGATCCACAGATATAAAGAGGATATCCGTAGATTTGCAGGGCACTATTATTTGTTGCTTCCCTTTTGTTTGTCTCTCCCTGTTGGTGGCGAAGGGTAAAATCTACAGCACCAGGACTGGTACATATAATAATGCAGACTTAACTAGCAAAAGGAGCCAAATTTACAGGCCAGTATTAAAGAAAGACTATCAGTTTTTCTTACTACCTTTTTATTGGCATAAATCCCACTTTCTAATGGCCTTCTTGTTATTGCTTATGAGAAATTATTGGACAGTTTATGTTAACTGCTTTCTGTCATGTTTCATTTCCAAACACCATCTTTTGTCAATTTTTTCCCAATCAAATGCAGAATAGGCCAGCAATGTGAATAAAGATGATCTGTCCAACATTTTAATAATCTCATTTTGAGGATAATTTCTATCTCCCTACCCCTTGAACCAAACCCTATCCCTCCCCACACAAACACAAAAACAAAAAGAAATACGACTCCAATGAATAATAAATGCCACAAGAAATATATTTATACTTGAACTGCAAAGCTCATCTGGCTAAAGTGTTACACTTGCCTGATTGAGGGAATAACACAAAGATGGAAAGTTAAAATCTACTACAGAGTTTTATTTTTATAACACACACAGCTGCGTTGTAACTGTGGAATAGACATGCACGGTTTCTCTTTTCTTGTTCATCCCACTGGACTTTACATTCTGACCTAAAACAGCGGCCTTATCAGGGAGTAGAGCCCAGACTTCTTCATTTCCATGGCTCATCAGACTCAGATCAAATCTGCATCAATGCTGGACACAAATTCTCAGAAGGCGGCAAGTGATGGAGATCAGTTTTTTAAAAGGACAAGAACCAATGCCTACATTGACCTACATGCAATTATGTGACTAGATATGAAAGGTGTGGAAGTTACAATGAAAATATTTGCTCTGACAGCTCTTCACCTCCATTGTGTTATGCCCTATCCATACTGCAGGGAGCAGATGGTACTTTTCAAGCACATTTAGACCAGGCTTTGAAGGACATTTACAAACAACACATGTGTTGTAATTTGTTGAAGTAAACAGACATCATTTTAGCTTTGCTAAGTTTTAGAAAGATGCTAAAAGGGCATGTGATGGTCAAGATGTTTTGGCAGGAATCTCTTTAACATTCATTGATAACAATAAACAACTCCAAGCAACTTGCAATTTTGACTCTACATTGGTCAGCAAAACTATAAAAAGACTCCTGTCCCTTCAAATGAAGAGACTGTTAGGAGTTATTCTACTGAAGACTTTCCCTCTACCTTTCCCCTCCAAAGCGATTGAACATTTGCCTCCTTTCAAGCAATTAAAGACATAGCACTAAGTTTATTTACATAGTATAATTACCCAGAGATTTAATGTAATATCAAGTTTACCTTGAAACTCCAAATGGCTATAGAGATAATGAGATTTAAAAGTGTTTTTTTTTAAATCTCTTGATGTTTCAAAGGGTTGACTGCTCCATAAATGACTCTAAGCAGTTTTTCAAACTTGTCCAAGCAAATGAGAAATTTGTGTGGGGCCATGAAATAGACTAAGATCCTACAAATCCACCTATTTCTGATTGTCATGACAGAGTATATACCTAGGCTTGGAATGATTAAATTTTTATTGGTAAATGTCAGTAAACATCAATTCCACAATACACCCGCCTCTCCCCCCAACTAACCTACGAAGAACTGTTTCCATCGATAATAACTGAAATTTACAGACAGGTAAAGAAAGAAATATGTTGTTTGAGAACTTATTAGAGTTGCATTTAAAGATATTTACTTTGTATATTTTGACCTGTGATGTTGATAATTTGTGTTTTAATTGTTATAAAACTAACTTTTTGAATCTCAATATCAACCGTAATTAAATAAATATTGTTTAACTCCCTGCACAGACTGACATCCCCATAATTTCCTGAAACTGTGAAAATTTAAATTAATACAAATAAAAAAAGAATAAAAAGAAACATTATAAAGAAAATAAATATTATCCATCAAAATTATTTAAAAAAAATCAGAAAAATTGAATTTTGCTAAGCACTGTATGATACAGTGTATATCAAGATGGTTTTCCTGCCTGGTCAGCCTTTCACATACGCTGCCTATTTTGAAACAGATTATCTGGCAAATACCACTGAAAACCATATAAAACATTAGAAACCATGCTTAAGATACTGTTATGTCAAAAAGAGAAAAAAAGACAAAATGTAGCACTTAATATAATTTGCCCACTGCTAAAATAAATATATGAGCAGCATAAAGTTTTGTAAGCTTTATATGCTTATGACATATGAAATACTATGAGTGAAAAATACACATAGCATGTCACTTTTACACTGCAAGGAACTAGTTATTCCACTTTTCCAATAATTTTAAGAAGCAGATAAACCATTATATAAATAAAAAAATCTGGAAAATGTGTAACTAGACACTCTTTTCTAGGTACTCACATCCAATCTCTCTCTAAATCTTGACGCTTCATCTTGCATAACTAGAGCCCTGCGCAGATACAAAATTTGTATCCACATCTGATCCGCTATCCGCAAACACAATCCATGGCAAAGATCATTTTCTTTGATCCTGTCATCCCTCTCACTGTATCTTTACATTGGCTTCCTCCTCCCCAACACATCAAAAACAAACTACTCATCTTCACTTTTAAGGCCCCGTAGAATATAAAAAGAATAGTTAATGGGCTTCTGCTTTAAGATAAAATAGTAAAGTATGTAACACAGAAAGGGGCCGGAAGAACCTAATAAGGGCTGTCCAGATGCTAGCACAGCACAAATAGAGGGCGAAGCTGACCACACTCGGCTGAGTGACACCTGGAAATGACCACAAGTCATGACGACTAAGCAGAAATGCCCACTAATTATGTCACATGATGAGGCAAGCTGAACAAGTAAATTGATCAGCTTGATGGTATTTAAACCCCAAAAGTCAGTCACACTTTGGACTGCAGCCCGCTGGGCTCCTCGGTAGCTGGACTGAGCCCTTCTATGAACCAGCAGCATCCACGGGACAGCTAATACTTCTTAGAGTCGACTTGGCCCAAGGGGTTTAGGGAGAGAAGCGCTTTTTGGTAATGTATGAAAGTACACTTGCTTTAAGATGAATTGAAAGTTTACAAACGACCATCTGTCTGTAAGCACGAGAGAAAGATAATAGAACTGTGTACTATGAAAAAGGATTACATGTATGGTAGAATATTAGGCCCATGTATCTTTATTTGGTTTCTTGTTTGTTTTAGTTATGTTTGCGCACTTTATCTTCTATTGTGTAAATAAATAAGCAATATCTCTTCAACCAAAACTTTGTTCGCATTCTTGTTCGGTCACCCCCATCCCCCGGTTGAAGCAACTCCTCTGCTTCCGGAACCCCACAACCCTGGAGCAAGAGCCTTGCAGGCCGCTTTGAGTCAACGGGCCCTTCATGGCTTATCCCACTATGATCTAATAGGTGGTATCAAGATGTCAACCCTCCACCTTTGTTCTTCAAATGATGCCAGTCTTGACTGCTCACTCTTGACAACAAACACCTTCATACTTTCTCCCATGGTGCCCCTTATGCATTGGAGAAGCTCCTCATAAATATCTGCAAGACTACCTCAACTGTGTTCCTTCAAATCCCTCTTTAAAACTCTCCTCTGCTGTGATGCCTCCAAACAATTCAACACTAGTTAGGTAGCTGGTTTGCAGTGACTACTGTTTCTCATGCCAACCAGTAACATTTCATTCTTTTCTTGTGCTCCCCCTACCTGTTTGTTGTACCCATCTATTGTCCCTAGCCTTATATTTAGTTTATAAGCTCTTCGGTGGCAGGGGCCACCTCTTTGTTATGTGTTTATACAATGCCTAGAACAACAGGTCCCTGGCCCCTAGGGTCTACCATAATACAAATAAATAATACATTCTAGAAATACTGTAGTGTCATTAAAAATACACACACATATATATATCCAGCACTACCCATTAATGTATATGTAATATAGTAAAACCAAGTAATTAAACTGCATAAATAAATCCAGGATCATTGTACTGGATAGGGGTAGCCCCTCATTCTTCCATAAAGAAATGCTGTGGCAAGTGTCATCTGTCATGCCATTTGAGATGGTAAGACTTTCTTGACAGGATTGTATGGAAAGTCAAACGAGGCTCTGTGATAAGCAACCATTTATTATTCCATTATACAGTCCATGAGTATTTGTGCCTGATGTACAGGTGCACCTCGATACTGTGTTGGACTTCTTTTAAAAAGAATCACACAGAGGAAAGAATGAGACTCCACTTCTATGTCATTTTTTTAACAGTGTTCTTCCCAATGGATGAATGATCCTTTTGGAAAAGCAATACTGAATATTTAGTATCAAGCAGACACTGTATTCAATTATTTGCATGCATCATGCAGTTATAATAAATTAGCATTTAGCACTTCTATGGCATCCTTCTTCCAAAGACCTCAAAGTGCTTTACAAAATTAATTAAGCCCTCAATAGCTCAAAGAGTAAGGGAAGTATTATTATCCCCATTTTATAGATTAAACTGATTCACAGAGCAGCTAAATGATTTGCCTAAAGTCATACAGCAAGTCAATGGCAAAGCCAGGTCTAGTACCCAGGTGTTTTGGCTACCAATCTTTTGTTTCACACTCCAACCCGTGTGGGAGCATATTTTCTTCCAATTATGTAATGTATAGTAATTTCTAAAGACATATAAATAGGATGATCATAAATTGCTTGCTTAAAGTTTAATAAGAGTTTGCAGGCATTTTGAAGAAAGTCGAACATAAATTGCAATAAATAGTTTTTGAACAAGTGTTGTGAATTTTAAATACAATTGATTCCCCATCTCCTCCCACAAAAAGGAAAAGGTTTTAAAATGAAAAATTACATCTCATATAGAACATAGGATTTTAACTGTCTATTCCATTGTCTGGAGAAAGCAGAGGATAATATGTGAAATAGTAACTGGAGTATACTGTAACTTGGCTCCCAGGCATTAAAAAAATATAAAGTAAGTCATTAGCTATTAACAGAGCCAGAGAAAATTGTTATAATTGAATCATAGTTTAATCTACTTTATAGTTTTATAAGTTAGTTGTAACAGGTTTCCTTGTGGTCTGTTTTGGAAAGTAAACTGTTAATAAAAAATATGAAAGGAAATTAGTCTCGGCGGATGGAAAAAATGCAGAGAGAGCAAGAGAGGCACATATCCTTGCATGGAAATTCTATTAGGTTAGCTTTCCTTTCCCACAACTTCATGGTGCCTGCTCTTTGGTATTTCTTACATCAACTGGCTCTAGGAAGTAAAATGGGTTAAATTCCACAGGTCAGCCAATCTACAAAATATCATACTCATTCATCAGAAGGAATCTTCCCACATTAGCATAGCAAAACTTTAAGAAACTAAGGTCTAAATTCTGATATCCTTACTCAGGTAAAATTCAATAGTCTTTTGTCAGAGTAAGGACCCCAAATACTGGTCCTAAATTTTTGATTAGTGATTTAAAAAAAAATCTCCAATGTCTTCTGTACCAAATTATTTCACAAGAGGAAAAGATGTGTGCTGAGTCACAGTCAAGAGGGCCCAATTGTTGAACAGCTTCTCAGCTAAAGAGGCCTGATCTTCAGAGATGCAGCTGTCACTAATCCTAGTATGACAGTAGATGTCCACTACTTCTATAGATCAAGATCTGTGTGTCCTGTCCCTCTCAAAACTATTAACAAAGACCAAGCTGCAACTTTACAGTGCTCTGAGAAATAAGTTTCCTTTTAGGAAGCTACTACTGCCTTGGTGGTATGATACTGAGTGACACAACAGGACACCTCAGCTACCTTTGTATACCATTTGAATTCTCATAATGAAAACTTTAGATGATGGAACAGTTACTCCATTTCCAGGCTTTTGATTCCTTCTACATAAATATTAATTACATGTCTGGAATCTAAGTAATGGAAAAATCTTTTCCTTTGCACTCCAGATAAGGACAAAATGAAAAGAATTAAATTACTTTACCTTTATGAAACTTCATGAATGGTTTTTGAAGGCACAAGATTCCTTTCTAGTCTTATGGGCTGAACATCTTGCTACTATACGAATTTCTTTATAGAAAGGAAAAAACGAGTAGCCTGATTGCAGGGGTTCAAAAGGACTGAATTGTCATTTTCAGAACTAAAAATTTTAGTAAGCACCAATTTTTCTTCTCTAAACCTTACTGAACTGGTTCCTAGATGAAATTTTACAACATCTGGAGGAGATTTTGGTTGAAACAACTATAACTGAAATGTTGTAAATGGCAACTACTGAACTTTTAAACAGCAGATTTCCAACATTTACTTCAGTTTCTTTCAGAAAGGACTGCACAGTCCCCATGTGATATCTTCTCAGACGTTACATTCAACAATTGGTAAAGACTTGCCTATATTTGGCATTCAGCTCTAGAGTCAGAATACTTTCAGGGTCTGTGAAGACTTTAGTACAGAGATTCATAGATTATAAAGCCGGAAGGGACTATTGTGATCATATAGTCCACTCTCTTTCATTTAGTCTGAATTGTCTAGCTTCTGCTTCCAGACATTAGATTTTGTTATACCTTTGTCTATTAGAATAAAGATCTCCTCTATCATCACATTTCTGTTCCCTAATTGTTTTTTATAAACTGTGAACAATTTACTTCTGTTTATATGTCATAAGAATGGCCATACTTGGTTAGACCAATGGTCCATCTAGCCCAGTATCCTGTCTTCAAACAGTGGCCAAGGCCAGGTGTTTCAGAGGGAATGAATAGAAAAGGTAATAATCAAGTGATCCATCCCGTCAGCCATTCCCAGCCTCTGGCAAACAGAAATCCCTGACTATCCTGGCTAATAGCCATTGATGGATCTATCCTCCATGAACTTATCTAGTTCTTTTTTGAACCCCATTATAGTGTTGGCCTTCACAACATCCTCTGCCAAGGAGTTCCACGGATTGACTGTGCATTGGGTGAAGAAATACTTTTGTGTTTGTTTTAAATCTGCTGCCTATTAATGAGGAGTAAATAAAACATTCCTTATTTACTTTCTCCACACCAGTCATGATTTTATAGACCTCTATAATGTTCCCCCTTAGTTGTCTCTTTTCCAAGCTAAAAGTCCCAGTCTTATTAATCTCTCCTCGTATGGAAGTTTTTCCATACCCCTAATCATTTTAGTTGCCCTTTTCAGTATCTTTTTCAATTCCAATATATCTTTTTTGAGATGGGCAACCAGATCTGCATGTCGTATTCAAGATGTGGGTGTATCATGGATTTATACAGAAGCAATATGGTATTTTCTATCTTCTTATCTATCCCTTTCCTGATGAGTCCCAACATTCTGTTAGCTTGTTTGACTGCCACTACACATTGAGTGGATGTTTTCAGGTAACTATCCACAATGACTCCATGATCTCTTTCTTGAGTGGTAACAGCTAATTTAGACCTCATCATTTTATATGTACAGTTGGGATTATGTTTTCCACTGTGCTTTACTTTGCATTAATCAACATTGAATTTCATCTGCCTTTTTGTTGCCCAATCACCCAGTTTTGTGAGATTCCTTTGTAATTCGTTGCAGTCTGCTTTGGACTTAACTATCTTTAATAGTTTTGTATCGTCTGCAAATTTTGTCACCTCACTGTTTACCCCTTTTTCCAGATCATTTATGAATATGTTGAACAGCATTGGTCCAAGTACAGACCTCTGTGAGACACCACTATTTACCTCTCTCCATTCTGAAAACTGACCATTTATCCCTACCCCTTGTTTCCTATCTTTTAACCAGTTACTGCTCCAGGAGAGGATCTTCCTTCTTATTCCATGACCACTTATTTTGCTTAAGAGCCTTTGGTGAGGGACCTTGTCCAAGGGGTTTCTGAAAGTCTAAGCACATTATATTGACCGAATCACCCTTGTCCACATGCTTGTTGACCCCTTCAAATAATTCTAGTAGATTGGTGAAGCATGATTTCCCTTTATAAAAACCATGCTGACTCTTCCCCAACAAATCTTGTTCATCTATGTGTCTCATAACTCTGTTCTGTTCTTCACTACATTATTTACCACTCCCCCAATCCTTGCATCCTCTGTTTGTGTCTTCTATAGCTAGAGGAGCAATTCAAGGAACATAACTTCAAGGAATGTAGCTCCAAGAAGGCACTCAAATCCTATAAAACCGAAGTCCAATATTTCCACTTATCCCTACTGTCTTACTATCTTCCCTGTGAGGAAATTCAATGGTTTTATACACTACTGAAAAGCCACTGTCTCAATACTCAGCAGGATGTGGTAGGAAATCAATTACTTTGAGACTAGTGGTACAGTAGGGGTTTAAAGACGTAGAGAGAACATTAGGAGTAAAGTATACATGAGGCCATTAAACAAGGTTCAACAGTCAATCATTTACTGTCACCAGATACATTCAGAAGAAGGCACATCAGTCCCTTTTATAAGATTGACCCATTTGTCTCTAGATAATTTCCACCCCTAAATAGTTGTCAAAATGCACCACAATAAAATGATTCAGGTTCTGCCTCCGAGTCAGATTATATTATTTAAAATGTGGGTTCAGATTTTCCACTGCATACTCTGTCACTGTGTTCCTGATTAGACTGTCACCGAGGTAGAGGGGAGATGTGTACCCTTTTGAGACTGTTCAGTTTTAAACCAACAGGACATTTCACTGAAGAACCTAGGAAATAGAGATTATGCCAAAAAGAAGATATTGGCATTGGTAACATCTTCTATAACCTGTGAATAAAACACTCTTGACATAATAGGAAATCTCCTGCAAATGTGTTTGGAAAGCGCTCGCCACAGTGGCCAAAATGATGAGAGTGGTACCACCTTGCGCAAATTACACTGCAAGTCAGAGACCCAAGGGGGAGGGGGAGGGGGGGAGCTAATGACCAACAATGACATTCCTAAACAAAAACTGAGAAGGGTCTTCCTCCTTCTTTATAATCACTACAGCAATCGCTACCCCCCACTGAGGCAGCAGGTGAGGAGGGGGAGGAAGGGAGAGAAAATGTCTTACGCAACAACATCCAAAACAACCTCTTTAAATTTGACTCACTCGTGCTTACATTTCATAGACAAGTAAGATGCGATTAGTATTGTCGTCACCATTGTACTAAGGATAAGTAAATTGATTTTTGGGGCTAGGATGGTAAATGTTCATGACAATTTTGCAAGGCTGATTTAAATCATCTCTTTTTTTTGCGTCAACCACTAGAATTGGGGATCAGTGCAAGAGTAGAAAAATATATAATAGTTTCACAAAACTATAAAACTCACTGATCAAATATCAGCTATGATATAGTTGCTCCGACTGTATGGATCTAATTATTTAATTTTAGGAAATGTTTTCCCATACAGGAAAGTGTTAATTCCCATGTGAATCTTCTATACGTTGAACCATTGTCGGTTATCTTAAAAAAAATTAGTAATTTTACATGTCGCATGGTGTGTGCATTACTGGATAAGACATAGTACTGAACACACAGGGAGAGCAAAAACTGTAATCCAAAATCAAAGGCGATACAATCATAAAAATGTGCAGATTTATGTAGGATTCACTGAAAAAATATCTCCAGGCTAATCACAAATTGTTCTAGCATCCTCAAGATTTCCCACTGCTACCTTCTCCTTTTATTCAAAGAAAAAAGCAATGATTCAAAATGGAAGCTCAGTAATTATTTACAGCTCAGTATGTAATCTGTAAAATGACTGGAAAAGTTCTTAGCACATCAACTTAGATATATGTAAGCAAGACATTCTTTCCCTGTGGTAGGCGGCCCCATGTCAAGTAACTATGCGCTAGAACTTGTCCTGTGCTACCTGTTCAAAGGGAACTGCGCAAGAATATTTCAAGCTCTGACAGATACCACTTCATGCAAAAACATCCACAGGAGTATTACAAAAAAAGACAGCAGTGATGTTTCAGCAAACCCTGTGTCAAGAAAGGTGCTCTCCTGCATTTTTATTGACACAAAAGAAGTGAATGATCATTCCTTATATAATCTGTGTCAGCAGTGCTGATACCGCTTTTCTAGAGATTCACAGTCCTTTCCACACATCCCCAAACCTCTTCATTTAATATTTTACCTCCCTTCATTGGGGATGCGTTTGAAAATGGCTAGTATTCTGGTATAATTCAGCAATTTTGAAAGACAGGAAAAAGTACTCAGTAAAAATGCAAGCTATATTTTACAGCACTCTACTACTAAACAACTGAAGGATTAGTGTGGGCCGAAATGTTTTGTCTTTTCCATCAGCAGCTGTTTATAATTTTTTAAGGACTTTTTATAACCAATTTTACAAGGATCTAGAACTCACATACCTCTGCCTATTGTAGTAAATGGGATAAATCAGATCATGCCTGCTTAAAAAAACCCCAACTTTTCAAATAAAAAATGTTTTTTCTTCACTAAGAAGAGCACCAAATGCAACCTACATCTTTTGACATTCTTTATAACAATGGCCTCAGAACTACTAAGCTTCAGAATAATGTTTGATTTTATTTTCTGAATTTGAGAGTATTTATTTTTTCTGATTTTACAGAAAATGTATAGTAGTTACAGAAGCCCTGTAGGCAAAGGGAAAATGACCCAAGTAGGAATAGTTATCATACTTTGCATTTAGGCTCTCAAGGCACTTCACAAAGGTGGGCAAGTATCATCATCTCTCACTTTACACTTGTGAGAAAATTAAATCGGAATACAGAAAGCTGAAAATATTAAATTACACAAGACGAGATTCAACAAGGTATCAGAAAGGTACAAGGAAGATTACAAGGGGGAAAAAAAGCAGAATCCACAGTTACAGGCATAACAGGGAAAACTATGTAATGTTATAAAACGCCAAAAGTAAAAACCAAATATCTGCATGTGATGTGATGGCATTTATCGCATATACTTTTCACCATTTGGTCCAAGATTACGTGTTTACTCAGGTCATAGAACCTCCATGTCTCCAATTTGGGGAGGATATATGGGGTTTCTCACAGCATCATCTTCAGGGCTTGAGAATTCCACTCACCTGCTCTTCAGCAACGAGTAAGAATTTTTTCTTTGTGAGTGTGGGGCCTTACACCATCAATTTCTGAAGAATTTAAGCTTCCATTGGAAAATATAACTGTCTAGCTAAAACAATCTTCCAAATGTAAACGGAGCATAAACCCATTAAGCATGGTCTTCCTGATCTGCAGAGGGATATGCCCTATACTCTGCCTCTGTTTTAACTCTTGGTTTTGCCAAGCAGTACTAAAGTGAAAACTGACAAGACACATATTAGTCAATTTCCACTGGTGCTTTTAGAATGCTGTGAGCCACAGCTGAGCTGTCAAAAATCATGTCAATTTTCTTGTGCTGCTGATTGGGAAAATCAGGAGCAGCAGCACAAAATATTATTCAAAGAGGAAAAAAGGACCCTTAAACAGAGGCTTGCAAAGGAACTGCTCCCCTTGCCCACAGAATCAATGTATTTCTAGCAATGAACCACACATATTTACTTTTCCTGAAAGCTGTTTGCACAAAATAAAGTAGTTCAGAGATACAGATAGTCCTGTAAAAGAACTAAGTAACTCTGCCAATCTGGCTTACAAAGCATAAAGAACTCTCAAAATAAATGTGTTGCTTTTATAATTAAAATATCATCTTCCCCAAGTGGCTGCCTAAAACTTGCTCATTTTGATCATACTCTTGTATCAAAACAGAAGTTTATACTAAGTTTCCCCCAAAAGCAGGTGGGAACTCTACCTCTGTTCTATGGAATATATCAATATAGTAATAAGGAGTGCAATTTGCCCCTTTGACCTAAATATCAAAACCAGAGGTCACTTATTTTTCCCCAAAGGGGCACCTTTTAAAGTAAAAAATTGAATTTACTTTTTAATGTGGACTCGCTAAAGAGTAAACATGTAACAATCCGGTTAATGCCTCTTATATCTCTTATCCTTAAAACATCAGGCCAAATAGTATAATGTTGCTAAATAAAAATAGCCAGAAAGGAGCGAAAAGAGTAGCACACATACAAAAATGAGAGACATAGAAACCGCTCCTCATCACCCTGTATTATTTATTTTTAAGGTATCTGAGGATTCATAGATCCAATGCTTATAACTAATAAAGTAGGAGATTAAACTCTTGCTTTATTTTAAACAAAAACAAACTAAGCACCACAGGTGCAAGTGCAGCTCCAGTGAAAGAAGTGGTCACCTAAGCAGTACTCCTACTTTCCTTTCATCCCATCTGCACCTACTTTTAATTTCCTCTTAAAAAGAAGAAAATAGAAAAAAGCTAAAAATCAAGAGAATTAAACCTTCTGATTGAATATTTACACTGGGATCTTCTCCTGCCCTGGAGATGGGAGGAAAAGACCAGTGTTTAGTGAAAGTTATAAGCAATAAAGTGATATATGAAGAGCTAATAAAAGCTATGGAAACTCTGGTGTCAGGGGGAAAAAAAAAGTGACCCAAGCAGAAGCTTAAATAAAAAACAAAACCAGCACAAATTTTACATTCTTAGGTAAAGCTATAGCCAATAAAACATTTACATGAGTAGGTGAGCAGGCTTTGATCCTACTTCATGAACTTACACACTGTTTAAAATCAGCTACATAAAAGAGAGTTGACAAAGATTTTCTATTTTTTTTCACACCACAAGCTATTTTTCAAATCAAAAGGTCTTATTATTTTTAAATGAATTTTATTTAATTGATCGTAGTTTAATAGTTGGGTTTTTTTTAAAGGAGAGAGATGGTGTAGGGGGAATGGGAGTCCAACTATGCAGTGAGCTGCTGAGTACTCACAGATAAACATTTTTTTAAAAGCATTTCAGCACCAAAAGAGTCACAACTTCTAAATTTTGCTTTTTAGGTTTATTACCTCTATTTTTTAGGTCCTCAGAGTAGCCTGCCTGTGACTGGATGATCCCATTCCACTCACACATCCCACAGTACAATGGAATAGCAACATTACTACCTTTAAAGTTGTATGTTTATCTAAGGGAACAGATAAGTCTATTTCATTCAATATTTAGCTTTTTGGTGCTTTTTAAAATTTTACCCAAATGACATTTGCAAAAGAGACTTAGGACACTTCGGAGTCTTAGGGTATGTCTACACTCAGGGCTTCAAGATCAAGATCAAGGCATGTTGGGCTTCAAGATTGATGCAGCAGGATCAACTGAGCGGGCAGTGGAGACCCGCACAATCGATTCCGGAAGTGCTCTCCAGCCGACACAGTAATTTCCCGCCCCCTGTGAAAAGAGTAACGCTGCGTCGACCAGAGGGCATTTCCTGTCGACGCAGCGCAGTGGAGATGCCACGGTAAGGGAACATTAGTAAGTCAACGGGAGACCCGCAAGTCACAGTATGTAGCTTGCGTATCTCCCATCAGTGCCGCTGGCAGTGTAGACCAGGCCTTAGTCTACACTTACCTGGCAATTCGGCAGCAGTCGATGGAAGTTATGCAAGCTATGCACGAATCATGTTCCCGTTGACGCAGCGCTATTTCACTTGAGGGGGTGGTTTTACAGCGTTGACTTCTGGATTGATTGAGCGGGTCTTCACAGACCGCTCAATCAATCCAGAAAGGTCGATCTGACAGCAGCAACTTTGCTGCCGTCATTGTAGACATACCCTAAGTCTCATTGAAAGTCGGTGGGACTACCACATGCCTACATACCACTTTCAAAAATAGGGTTTTGGCTCCTAAGTCAATGATGATGTTTTTGAAAAATTTTACCCAATAGTTAAAATTTTAACTATTTTTATTTTACAGGTTAAAAATCAGAAAACAGTTCAGAATCACTTTTTTAAACAACATTTGTTTACCTTTTATAAAAGGACAGCATTTAATTAGCACAATAATAAATGTGCTACAGACTCCATTTCACCTACTCTACCGTTGCCAGACTGGAATTCAGTATACTTGATCTCTAGGGACTGGTTCTGAACATGCTTACAATAATGTCAATCAAGGGTAACAACTGAACTCCAATGTGAGATCAGAATCAGGCCCCTTGAGTAAAATCTTGGCTCCAATGAACTCAATGGTAAAATTCCCATTGACTTCAGTGGAACCAGGATTTCACCCCTTATCTACAGTTCAACTATTAGCCATGGGAAACATACCCTGTCATTTTACTCAAATACCAGTGACTCTCTTGCACGCACTGCAGTAATTCAGATTTATGGACAATTGATTGTATCTGTGGATAAGCTTATATCAGCTATATATAACATTTTCAGTGTCCACTGGGGCTGCTATAGCAACTATAGTCAAAATGTTACTTTATATATGTTCGTTGTAGTTAGTTCAAACATTCTGAGCACAAAACTCTCCTTTGATAAATACGATTGATGAAGAGCTGCTAGCAAAAATTATAATACGAACAGTAACAGTTAATTATCCTTAACCTAAACTTTTAAACCCTCCTGGTTAGCCATTAATTGACAGCTATTAAACAGAATTCCACAGCAGAGTTTTCTTAAAATAAGACACTTATTTCACTATGGATTTAAATACCTTAATTCATGTCTCAAGCTGCCATGGAAAACAAGCTGTCCATGAGAAAATGATTCCCCTGCTTCAGTCAGCAGAGAGAAAACTGCCATGTCCCCCACTGCTGATCACCAAAATACTAGTTTATTAGCTAAATACCACTTTGACTGACAGCTACATATACAAAATTTTGAACAACAAAAAATCTTTCATTTAGGGGAGAGCTGTGCCTTGCCATCTTCCAAAACAGCAACCATTCTAAATCCCCAACAAGCACTTCTGTAGGTTTTCCTCCCTCTTCATGTTTTCCTTTCCACGAGGAGTAGCACCAGTTCCAACTTGCTTTAGCTGCACAACAAATGTTGTTATATCCATCAAGGTGTTTAGATTAAAGCACAATAATTTAGCAGTACTGAGAGCTAAACTTAATTAGAAAAATATATTTATTATACTTATACATTTTCTATACAAATATCAACTGCCACTTTCTCAATGATCAATGTAAAATGAACATTTAACAAACATTTGTGAAGAAAGTGGTGAGACTGAAATTCTGGCTGCAATGTGCCTTCCAGAATAGCACTCTGCCATCCGCTTGAAGGAACAGTTCTGTTTCCTTGAGGCAGCTGACGCTTTCTGCTTAACCTACAATTTTTTTTACACAGTTCTAAAGAAATGCTAGAAACATTTCAGTGATTTCTATTTTCCATAATAATGCAATTCTGCTACTTAAGGGATTTTCTTCAGTAAACATTGTCAGATGACCAGTGTTAAGATGAAGAGCTAAGCTACCATAAAGACCACAATTTATGTCAAATTTGATTCTGCGATTATCTGTAATCTATGCTCACCTCCCTCTATAGAGTGAATTACACTCAATGGAAGGGATAATTCTAAAGGAGACAATACAACATAAAGCCTTATCCCACCATGAACTAAAGTAGCTGCCTTTTTTCAATTTAGTCAATGAGGCTTAGCACCAGAAAGAAAGAAAAACACTGAACACTTTCCAATAGTCTGCACAACACACACACTTTTTAGTGCTTCCATAAACCTAAAATATAAAATCCCATTTCTTTACAAGACAAAGGACAACAGCAACTTTGATTTTGCAATGATTAATGGTTGAATATCAAAAGATTGACTCTTAAAGATGACCTAAAAAGGAAAACAAATGGGGCCAAGACCTCTTTAAGATGCACAAAGAGAGAGCTGCACGATTCCCCCCACCAAAGAAGACTTTGTTTCCCCTCCGACTTATTATTTTGTCTACCATGTTCTTTTCCTGGAAGTTTATGGACGACTGGTAGGATGTCTGAGATATCATTCAAATGAAACCTTAAGTGAAGGAATTATTTTTATTCAAACTGTTTACAACTCTTTTAAACAGACACTAAAAACATACTAAAGCAGTTGAAAAAAGTCACCTTCTTAAAGATTCAACCACCCTCCTTTGAATTAATGTTCCACATATGTAGAAAATAAAGAACAATGAGAACTTCCCACCCACCATGCAGTCACTGATATTTTCCCCCTATAAAATAAATAGAGCAAAAATTCTACTTTTTCCCTCCTTCCCTCATACCATCTCTACCAACATACCTACTAAAACCAATTTTAGAACAAACTACAATCTATCCAGTTTTGTTGCAGAGTGAAGACAATATACACACTAGCAAAGTGTGAAAAACTAGGAAAACTAGTCCAGCTGTATAAATGAATTAACTTCAAATTACCAGGTTGAAGCAAATCATTATTGTGAACCCTGCCTTCTTGGCATATTTCAATCTTCTGAATTAAAATGATTTCACGCACACCAGCCACCCAGCAGCTAGTATACTAGTGTTTGCTAGCTTTAAAAAAAAATCTACCTGCCAAGTCAACAGCCAGTTGATTTCCTTGGCTTAAACTAGACATTTCCAATCTAGGACATAACCCAATCTGACCACTATGAACAGGTAATCAGATTGGCACTGCTATAGGTTCTGGTTGACTTGCAGTTTCCATTATAATAAAGCCTTACTGTACGTTCCCAGAGGTTTTACAACTTTCCTGCACCTTTAAAATTTACTCCAAGTTGAAACCTGTCAACCAGAAGCAAATTTCCCCTGCTCCACCCAATCCAAGTTTATGCACCAAAATAAATAAGTTTGTCTCAGAAGGTTTAAAGTTCTGCCTTTTCAAATATCAAGGGGTCGAACACTTTGTATCTTGTATAAACTGAGCTTACTGCACATATCATGGGTTCCTTGCATCCCTTCATTTCCCCCTCCCCTCACAAGCTCCCGGTGTGACAGTCTCCCATCCCATTTTATTTCAAGGATTCTCTGCAATTCCCCCAATCACCACGTGCCAGGGGCACTGTGTATCCCCCATTCCTCTCTCCTCCCATACCAGGGCCCCCATTCTCTCCCCCTCCGACAGAGACTCTGTGAACCCCCATTCCCACTTTCCCCATGCCACCCCTCCCCCCTGACATGCCAAGGGCTCTGTGCGCACTCTTTCCTGTGACAGCGGTTTTCTGTGCCCTCACATTACTCCTTCCACCTATTCCAAAGACCCCCTTCCCTGGCCGAGGGTCTGTGTGCCCCCCATTTCCTCCCCTTCTCCATGGCAAGGGTCCTATGTGAACCTATCTCTTCCCCATTTCTCCATTCCCCCCATGCCAAGGGCTCTGTCTGCCTCCCTTCCCAAATAACTGGGTTCCCCAATCCTCCTCCCCAGCAGTTCTGTGCACCCCAGTCTCCCCACCACTATTCTTCTTTCTGTCTGAGAGATAAGTCACTCTGGATGTCAACATATTTACTCCGGAGGGAATTCTGGACCAAGAAATTAAAAATTCTGCACTAAAAATATTAAAATTCTGTGCAAAATATTTTAAAATTCTGCAAATTTTATTTGTCAATAAACAAATGTGGAGCCTCCAGCGTGACAGTGGGGAGCACAGGCCACTGGCTGCATGGAGGTGGGAGATCATCCTGCAGACACACATCACATCACACACACACCCGGGACACGGACTCGGCAGTGAGGCTGCACCCATACCTGACAGAGCACAAGGACGAGGCCTGCCCCAGAAACACCCCAGGGCCCTGCCCCTCTGTGCCAGGTGCACCAGGTGTGGGCAGGCAGGCTCAGCGCAGCAAAATCCAAGTGTGAAGGGGCTTAGTGGGGGGTGGATCGGATTCCATGTGGGGCAATCTGGGAGCGGGCAGCTCGGTGGGGGGGTCCAGGTACGGGGGACTCTGCAGGAGGGTCCAGGTAAAGGTGACTGGGGCTCAGCAGCAGAGTCCACATATGGGGAGCTCAGCAGGAGGGTCTGGATGCTGGAGAAGTGGGAGTCCAGGTGCAGTTTGTTGAGGCTCAGTGGGGTGGGATTCTGGGTGCAGGGGTTCATCAGGGTGGTCCAGGTGAAGGGGGTGTGGTTTCTTGGGGTGAGGGTTCAAGTGAGGGCATCTCAATATGGGGTGGTCTGGGTGCAGAGAGGAGGGGCTCAGTGGGGTCTGGGTGCAGGGGGTGGGTGGGGGCTCAACAAGGGGACCTGGGTGCAGGGGATGAGGATTGGCAAGGTGGGGATTTGGGTTCAGGGGGCTCAGTAAGGGGGTTCTAGATGCAGGGGATGAGGCTTGGTGGGGGATCTGGATATGGGGGTCCAGATGCATGAGGGTTGGACAGACAGGGGAGCAGCTCCCTATAGAGTGACCCCACCCTGCAGCTGAGGAGCGATGGGGGTTGAGGAGCTTCCTGCAGCCAGGGGAGGATTCAGGGGGTGGGTCTTACTTGGCTATGACCTCTCTGGAGAAGAGAAAGACCTGTCCTCCCTCCAGCCCGCCCTAGTCAGGACTAGCAGCTGAGCCTGGCACAGAGTGGAAGCCACCAGCCAGGGCACCCCCAGTCCTACTCCTCCCCCCCCCCCCCACGGTGATTTATCTCTCTGCCAATTGCTCTGGGTGCCCAAAACGACGCGTCCGCACTGCTGGGGAGGGGTGCGTGACCGGTATTGCAGCTTCCCTATGCTTCCCCATCAGAAGTCATTTTTCTGCAGGGAAGCAATGAAATCTGCAGGGAATGTGAATTGTGTGTGTGCTCAGGGGTGCAGAATTCCCCTAGCAGTAACATGTTAAACTCTATTGGGAAGATGAGCAGACAGGAACAGGGGTATTGTTATGCTGGAAGGTGTTAATGGGTGCCTTCAATGGCTCAACCAGTTGTCACAGTGCTGCTTGAGACTGTGGCTATGCTAGAGAGCTGGCAGAGGCGCTTCATGTGTTCTCCATTTTTCCCCTTTCCCCAAAATCATCAATAGAATTCTTCCCGGATGCAGTATTCAAAAGTTACCACATTACAGATAGACAAATGCCATTGAATTGACTGTAAAGTCTTTGCAAACTCAGCCAATAAAGATAATCAGAAGGTTATTTTTGTACTTTTAAAACTCAAGATTTTTAAAACCAAGTATGAAAAAGTGATGAGTCCACAATCCAGTTTGATTGCATTTGGATATTTTGAAGAAGAGTTTAAGGCACCAGTCTTACAAGTGACTCAGCATGAGCAGGCTCGAAGTGGGAGCAGAGATCTCTACCTAGAGTCAATTGCAGGATCACAGCCAAAATTAGAAAGGCAGCTATATTAACCTTTAACTGGCTATTAAGAGAGCCTACTGTAGATACATGCAACTATTTTCCATATATATTTTACTATATCTCTCACAACACAATCTTATTGTACACAATAAGATGTTGTTCCAGTCCATCAAGTACATAAGCATTTTTTAATACATCCTGAACATCAATTATCCAATGATCAACTGATTAAACAGACACATTGCAGCACTGAAAGGACCATTCAATTATTTCAAACTTATCTATAAATTCAGGCTTTTGGACTTGGTTGAAAAAACTTTTATAACTTTCCATAAACTATACTGTGGTTTGTTTTTCGGGAGTGGTTACTTCCTTTTTTTTTAAGATGAGGAAGGGAAAATATTACAGATGCATAATATTGAGTGACATTGTAGCAGGTAGATTTTACTCTGTGTGTGTGTGTGTGGGGGGGGGGGGTGTATTTAATAAAACAAATTACTTTGAATAGAAATGTTTATGTATTTTTAATTTCAATTAAAACTTTAAACATTTTCCTACAGTGCTTGGAAACCAAGCACAATAGTATTTTGTGAATACATGAAAGCAAGAAAATGAAACTGACCAGTACAGTTTTATTATCAAAGTGCTACAGGGAGAAAAAAGAAATAAGCAAAGTAAGTCAGATGTTAAAAACAATTTCCTTTTCAATTATTTCATACTGTTATTAGTAACAGTGCACAGAAAATATTTTCTATCAACATATTTGGCCTGTTCTTCACACTTGCTGAGTACCTAGAGGTCCCAGTGGAAATGTGTGGGCGCTCACCATATTTTAATTTCAACCAATTAATTTTATTTTGATATTGTCTCTTTAAAATTCTAGGAAATACATAAAAGACAAAAAATTAAAAAGTTAAAACTGTTACTATGTCTTTAAATGTATAACAATCTCTCTCAGAAGTCCTGCCTAAGCAAGGATGTCACTACGTTATAAGCTTAAAATTACATCTGACCCACACAGAACAACTGTCCCTACTTTATTTGTCACCTAAATAAGAAATGAAGAACCAAGAAATTGAAGTTATAAAAAATGTTATTTAATCTAAACAAATTACACCCAGATCATTTTAATAATGAAGTGCAATGAGTTTAAATAAATAAAAATCTATTAAGACTCCAGAATATTAACAGAATAAATTGGTGCAACTAAAAACTCACAAATAAATACACTTTCAATTCAAGTGTTTGAAAAATCACCTCTTTTTCTGCTGATCTGTCAGGGCCTGAATTCTGGGTTTTTAATAAAAGAGTTGATCACACTAGAATCAATTAATCATATGCAAGCAAACACTGGGTTCTTTATACAGCTGTAGTGATTTGTTACCACACCAGAACTTTCTCTCAG
The DNA here is from genome assembly GCF_026122565.2 of Emydura macquarii macquarii. Classification (NCBI taxonomy): domain Eukaryota; kingdom Metazoa; phylum Chordata; order Testudines; family Chelidae; genus Emydura; species Emydura macquarii. The sequence continues at coordinate 15,593,880 of NW_027130842.1, read as the reverse complement.
CAGAAACTCAGAACTGTGAACTCAGGTTCCTCTAGGTAAACAAAAGAAAAAAAATATTTTCAAACACTGTTCTAAAATGCAGTTAAATTTCAATTTTAAATCTACTTAAGTTTCTGTTAATGCTTAGGAATTCAAAATTGTTTTTAGGCTAAGGCTCGGATTGTGCAAACAGCTTGCATACATGCACAACTTTACTCAATATAACTCTCTCTCCTTTAAAAACAAAAACAAAAACAAAAAAAACCAGAAATCAAGAAAAGCATCTCTCATTCATGTCTTTCTCTCACGTTGTTTCACGTTAGGACCATAGGGAGCGGAGATGAACCCATGTCATTGGGTTTTCTTTTTTTTTCCTTCTTCCCAAATACCATGAGTAGAAGATAGCATCTGAGTTAGCATGGATTTTCCAAGCTTTTCTCAGGGCTATAAACACTGGGCAATATCAGACCCCCTGTTTCAAGTGCAAAAGCAATAAAAATAGCTTTGAACTAATTATCATGGCCCCAAATCTGTCTGATGGGAGTTGAACAAACATTACCCTATCCCCAATGTTGTACAGGCCCCTCAGCATGATTGGTGGTGGACGGATTTAGAGGTGGCTATCTGGTTAGAGACTGAAACATGCTACACATGTTAAATATTTATCTGTGCACTTTAAATAAAAAAATCACAGGATTTTTAAGCCAACCATATTCCTCTTTAGGGAATATGGTTGGTTTAGAAAAAGGAGAAAATATGTTTTCATATAATCCCATGGAGAAAGTGTTAGTGAGAAAGATACAAAGGTCTGTTCCACATGGCATAAGTAGCAAAGGCATGAGTTCTCACACCAAGAACGAAGAGATTGTGTGAAGGCATAAAGCTGCCACATATGAGCAGGAACACTTGAGAAGGCAGCACAGAAATGAAGTCCCTGAGGGGATGGAGCAAGACCAAGCAGAGTTTTTAAAATAATGGGTAAGCTTCTCTATTGCTTATACTTTATGTAGCAATTTACATCTGTGCAAAATTAATATGAAAAACATGACCATTTTGATTTAGTAGCCTTTATACCCACTTTGCAGAGGTAAACAGCTACACAAAGTACAAAGCTGTGGAGAATTATGTCCCAGGAGAGAGGTTTTGAAACTGTAGATAGCAAAGTCTGCAGACTCTGTAGCCATGGTTTCCAGTAGGAATATTTTTAATCCAAAAATATCATTGTAGTGATTTATACATATATTTGAAGAAAATCTTTTTAAAAACCTTTTTAAAATCTTGGAAAGCATATAAGCAAAATTCCAGGTATTACAGTCTTTGGGTTTGTGTGTGCCCCTGACACATACACCTCATTTGTATATTTAGACAGAAGATAATTCAACTCCTTTGAAGTTACAAGGTAAGTAAATCTGATATCCACATGAGAAGAGAAAATTATTTATTTTGTAATTCTGCTTCTCTGAAGTTATAATCTTGCAGGATTTTCACTCCTGAATCTTGGATCCCTAAACAGGTAGAACTTTCCCAAATGCTAAAAGATTTTTGTTTGTTTGCTTCTAAGGGCATTGGCAGTGGTGAGAGCAGGGTCATCCCACAACTAGCAGCTGCATGTCACTATACAGAGGCTAATAACCACCTTTTAGATGACTGCAATATTTTCTTCACCAACAGGTCCAAAACAGATGCAGGAGAATGGCAACCCTATGGGGTTCCTGACCCAGGTATCTCAGTCAGAGACCCTGTAGATTTTTGGACAAATACCATAACCAATTCAGTCTCCCAAAAGTGCCAGCTGTTTAAAAGAGTTATAATACAATCAGTTCCTCAAACATAGTTGCTGTCCTGGAGCACCTCTGCAAAAGAGATATACTTGGCATCAAAAGAACTTTCAGCTCTCGTGACCAACTAGAAATCATTGTCTCCCTGCTCCCACACAGTTGATTGATCATGGCATACTGATAGGGGAGCCCAGAGAATCAACTGTGGCTCAAAAGACACTGACACTGGCTACACAGAGACATTCAGTGCATGAGGTATCAGAGATACCAGAATCAAGACCAATATTTATAGCCAATGCTTCAGAATCTTGGGGTGCAGACATCAACCTTGATGTTCCAATGTGCTCAGATTGTGCTGAGAGCTCCGACAATTCTAGATACATGTAAGATTGTTGTGATTTTCCTTCCCTCAAAACCCTCTTATTTTCCTGCAAAGGTAGGTGAAAAAGTCCACTAAAAAAACCCATAAAGGCTTTTATTAAATTAAATAGAAAACACTATGCAATTCACTTTATATGAATTATTCCTCAGGCATAAAACAGGCACATTGTCCAAAATGAGAAGTTTGCAATTTTGTAAACAAAACACAATGGACTCCCCAGCTGACTAATTAGTAATTCTTCCCAATTTTATATTTGCACTGAGACACAGATATACTTTTCCCAACCTATCTGATTTTTCAGCACTTACCCTATTACAGCAATTTGACCAAAACCATCCAAATGTGCTAAATATCTGCTCAATTCATGCAGAACTGACTGGACAAGAGTATTAAAAATTGACAAAATTCTCAATCAAAATGACCTGACTTCTGTGATTTTACTTCCACAATTTCCTATCATTTTGATGCAACAACTTGTGACACAACCTCTTTCACAAACATAAATCGGGGTTAGAAATCTAAATCGTCAATGTTAAGTGAGCAGAGAAATCAGGTTAACATTTTTTTCAGCCATACTTTTGCCTTTCCTCCTTGTTCTGGGCTCAATCTACAATACTAACATTGGCAAGTGATGCAAAGGTCCTCTACATTGTATTTCAAACTTTGTCCTTTGTGTGGTTCCAGTTCTTTTTTGTTAATTAACTCAAACTAGATTTCCACCAAGATTGGAACAGTAATGTCATCAACCTATACGTAATCAGTGAAGTTCCTCCAAAACCTCCTTCAAAGCTTTGTTAAATTTAGTGTCTCTCTCTGTGAAGTCCTTTGTAGCAGTTTCATAGATCGCACCCCCAAACACCGTTAGAGACATTAATACCCTGAGATTTCCACCAACCCTTGTTGGAAAGTGGGGTGCATCATCCCCACGTTCACCTCAACCAACCATGAGGTATATGGTAGTTGTAAAATAATTTAACTTCTGCTGCATAAGGTTTCTCTACAAGTTTTACATAATATGCTGAACACCTACATGTCAGAAATGTAGGCTGCCTGCACCTAATAAGTTCTAATCTTTTTCACTATATCTTCATTGTCTGAACAAATAGAGACCTCCTTGTCATACTTTTCTTGGAATCTGAGAGTGTCATCTTCATCAACATGTATACAACATTCTGGAGTTTATTTACAGAGGCAGAATCAATGGCACGACAGAAGGAAAATAGTTTTCTTTGTATGCATGCTTGTAGCCAATTATAGGATCATTTCTCAAAGTTGACCCAACAGCTTCATTAATGTTGATTATTTTACTCTTTCTTTAATTTTTCCTCTATTTCTTCATTTGCAGCATGTAGTAGTAGACCTCCATCTAAATTAAAATCTGCCAATGCAGACAGCTCTACCCCAAGCCCTGGCTGAAGTCAACTCAGGCTTATCTTTCAAGTACTCTTCCTTCAAGACCCTAAAATCTTTAGCGCTTTGAGGCCTTTGGCTTGTCTCCTGCTATGGAGCTGAGACTCAGGAGTTAAGATTCCTGCACAGATGGCATGTTCAGAGCAAAAGTCTAATTTAGTCTAATGTTCCAAAACTTTTGGGCAGCATCAAACTACCACTTCAAACAAAACAAAATCAAATAATAAAAACAATGTCCTAGAGAAATGTTTCCTTCCCTTCCCTGCCTCCAAAGCGTAGCATACCCCCACTCAAATTAGACCAGCAAAAATCATAGGTTTTTGGTCCAACACTTCACAACTCATATTTTCAGAAGCACCTGATATTTCTGAGGACCTCAATTTTTGGGTGTTTATGGTGTCTCAGCTTGAAGTGCCCCAATTTGCATAAAGTGCAGAGCACATACCCTCTGAAATTGTTGGCCATATTATTTATTTTACATCATATATAAACATACAATCGCTATGCAGTCAATTTCAACAAGCATGACTGGGCTCCTCTTGTTTACTATTCAGATCACAAAAGTAAAAATCCAGGCAGAAATGAAAATGTGGCATCCTAAGCCAAAGACAACTTACCACTCAGCTGATAAGTTGGCAATTTAATTTACAAACCTGCATTCCTGCATTTTAATCTTTTGTAGAAAGGTGGTAATATATGAGCAATATGAAAAGAATTGGATTCAGATCATTAGAGGTTCACAAGCCAAACATATGAAGCTCTGGAGGCTGTCCAAAACAAAATCATGGCTAGGTGGTGATGTCCATTCAATAAAAACTCAATGTCATAATTATCCTCTCACTTTTTCCCTGAAGAGTATTAGTAATCATAACTGTAATGTTGCTCAGCCAATTACATTAATGCTGTGAGAAGACAGATAGGGCCAGCAGCCAATCACTGTGCCAGGTCACTGCCTGTTGACAGATAATGTACAATTATCAAGCAATTAGCAAATGAAGTGAAAAATTCAAACACTCATCTTTAAATAACATAGAATAATTCCTTTACAAATAAAAAAATATGTTTTAATAACTTTGCTTTGCCTGTAGCTATCCAGAAAACTGAGGGCTCCTTTTTCCACATCCCTTTCTAATGACAATTGAGTACCATTTATTAAACTGGCAAAATGCCTTCGCTGTAGTAAGCTGGCAACAAAGTAAGGTGTTTGCCACCTTTAAACCAAATCACCTCTTCCAAACAAGTAAACATCCATTTAAATCAAATGAGGAAGAAAAAGTCAAATGTTGAAATGCTGCAACTCAACAGATTAATATATCTCAAGTTGCTGAGAACTCATCAGAATAGTGTATTTGAAGTTACCAGCTAATTAGACACTTGTGTATTCTATGCCAATGGATGGGTACTGGGATTCGATTGAAATAAATCTATTTGCCTGGTAGATCATTATTTTCAGTTCTTTTCTATATTTAACACAAAAAAAAGTAAAAACAAATCTGCAACAAGTTAGCCCCATGTAGAGACAAAACACTGTTTTCCATTCATTATCAAAAAGCCTTGTGCTTGCAACTGAGTATAGAATTCTCACAGTCTGCAGTAACAACTCTAATCGGAAATCTAGCAGAAATTTACCAACATGCTTTTTTGGATAACTTTAATCTATTTTCCCCTTCAGAAAACAACTACTACATCTTCATTAATATATGGTGAGAACATGGGTAATTAACCCTCTTTAAAAAGAGGGGGAAAGGGGCAGAAGAGGTCACCATCAACAGAGAAATCCAACTAGACTAGAAGAGATTGTTACATTTATATGGCTTCAGATACAAAACAAAACTAAAACAAAAAAATTTGACTTTAAAAAGAGAGAGACAGAGAGAAAAAAAAATAAACCACAGAAAGCTTTGATAAAAATCAACTCTGATGCAAAGACATGACAGGCTCTCACACAGTGGGCAATATTGGTCTCGCTCCAGTAAACTGGTACTGTGTTAGTGTAAGCTTGGAGTTTTTCTTCTTGTGGATGAGAAAACCTATTAGGGGCGAGGAGAAAGGAAGAAAAATGGATACTCATGTTGGCTAAAAAACCCCCAAACAAAATTAAAAAAACAAAACAGATGTACAGAGCTAGGTGATGTCAATCAAAGAAAAATCTTGGTGTTCAACATGTTCCTCTCTTAAAAGATATGTCTGTAGCATATTAAATAGTTTAGAGATAGGGTGAAATTTAAGGAAACCATTTATGCCATCAATATTTATCCATTTTTAAAATATCCCCTTAAGTTCATTCTGAAGGAGAAACACTTTGATTTAAGCATTTTCTTGTGCCTTGCACATTAAGCACTATGCTGCAGGGAAAGAGAAGAGGAGGGAAATCAAAGCAATACAGAAAAATCCTCCACCAACCTGCTGCTGTGGATACTGCATTCCTCCCAAGGCTCCCGAGGTCCGTCCCTGCATTCCCATTGGATATCGTTGAGGTCCTGGAGGACCATATGACTGCCCGGGGTATGGACTGCTTTGCTGTGTCTGAGAATGAGGGTTATTGCCGATTCCATACAACTGAGGTCTCTTCATGACCATTGGATCCATTGGGCTGCCCTGTTATTAAACACAAGCAAAGAACTGCTTTAAACATAATGTAGGAAGAAATTAGAAACGTTCCTCTTAGTATAGCACAGATTATATCAGCATTTATTCAGCACAGTGAATCTTTATTTTGAACACATCAAACAATGATTAGACGTACAAAAATGCAGTGAAGTACAGGGCTCTACAAGAAGCATGTTCTAATTTTCCTATTAATTAGAAAAGAGTTTTGAAATATGGAAATGGGACAAAGTCAGATATGACAAAATGATTTTGTACCCCTAAGCAAAAAGAGGAAAAAAATGGCATCTAAGTTTTCTATTATCTCTGCAGGATCGAACATAGTGATCATTTACACAATATTAGCTTTAAAAACAAAAAGCAAAAAACGCAAGCACACTAACACACACACACACTAACACACACACACATTAACAATACTGACTTCAAAATATTCTTCCACCTACATCAATTTTATTTAAGTGTAAAGACAGTCTTGGGCAAAAATTTTAGCCTGGAGAAGATGGCTAATTTTCAAATTCATTGAAGAGATGAGAAAAGAAAAAGGAAGTTTTGAAGAAGCATAAAACATATGATATGTTACATTTCAGAGCCTTTGCATTGCAATCGTGCGTTAATAAGCTTCCAAATCATAACGTGAGTCATAAGCCACATTTCACATGAAAGTCTATTTGCTTCCTTGCCAGAATTCAGAAAATCCAGGACTGGAATGGTTTTGTTTGGTTGGTTTTTTGGCAGTGTACCATGCAGCTCAAGAGTTTCATGACTGGTGTCAACCAGTGTGTGACACATTACTCTCATCTTTTACTAGTGAGAACCAACTGAATCAGATCAAGGGTATGAACTGTCAAGTACAGCTCTATCATGCTTTTACAGTGCTGAGCTACAGCATCTATTCTCTACCTCCACTATGCATTAATTCAAGGTACAGGAAAGTTACTTAAAGAAAAAAAGCCTAACATAATATTAGCTTAATTAAAAGAAGGATTTTCTTAGAATCATAGACATTAGAAAAGGAAAAGACCTATTAGTTTATCCAGTTCATTTCCCTCTTATACTGTAGGGAAATCCTGCACTATTTTCTAAAATTTTGCCCAATCTAGTGTTAAATGTCTCATGAGATGGGGCTCAACCACTCCTTTTTGAAGATTATTTCACAGCCTAGGGTGTGATATCAGTAAGTTTTTCCTGATAATTTAAATTTTCTTAATTTCATCCCACTATTGCTACTTTTACAATATACAATTTTTTTCTCCTTTATGTTTACACCAATCAAAAATCTGTAGGGTATGTCCTCTCCAAATCACTCTCTGCTTAGCCCTATATATATTTAGTTATTTTCCTCAGAAATAGATCATTGAAACCCTTAATTTTTATTGTTGGCCTTCTGTAACATCCCTTTTATTTGGTAGTATTTTTCTGATAATGAGGTATCCAGAACTGAATGCAGTATTCCATATGTGATCATACCACACACAGCCTTCTAGATGGGAATTGTCACTTCTTTGTGACATGTAACCACTATGCACTTATTTCAAAAGTGCATTGGCCTTTCTGGCTACCATATTAAATTGCACACTCATCTCTAATTTATGATTCACTATAGCTCCCAGATCCATTTCACCAGGTTTCTCTTTTGCTTTATATTTTTGACATTTCAAATTATTTTTGCCAGATTATTAGCTTCCATTTGTTTTCAAATTGAGTGTCACTAGGTAATTTTCTGTCCATATTTCATATATCTGTAGGCCACTATATTTATTACTATAGCCTCACAATAGTGTTTGCAACTTTTTCCAATTTAGAATTATCTGTGAATTAATTACATTGATGTTTCCTTCCCCTTCTAAATCATTAAACAAGATGTTACATAAATCAGACCTAACACCACTCCATGAGCTTCTGTCACAAGATTCTTCCCTTGCTCAAAACAATACTTATTATCCTTTGTTTTAGAGTACTTCTTCCAGGTTTCAATCCACTTGACAATGTTCACACTTGACATTAGTTTGGATGTAACATTTCTGCTACATGGTATCAAATACAGGGCTAAAATTATAGGCTTAATAATTAGCAATGCTTATAATTAAAGTAACCTGACACTTTCCATTGTAAGAGCCTATTTTCAATTCCTCATAACTTTACCAAACCTTAATCATTTTGACTGAAACTTTCCAGGCAGATATTTTATTTATTTTTTTAAATTTTGGCAAAAACAAACAGTTTACCCATTTCTCAGAATAAAGTTGGGGAAAAATACATCATTTAAATTCCTGTTAAAACTTCTGATAACTTTTTCACTAAGAAGCTTTAGCTTTGGAGCAGGAATTTGAAATTTGGCAGGACGGTTACCCTAATGTCAAAGATATGCCTTTTGCTCTTCCCATGAAAAAAATGCTCAAATTTGGCCAAGGGACTGGGAGCCAGGGAGGGGGGAAGCGGGGAAAATGACAGGGAGCCAGGGAGAAGGTGGGGTATGTGTATGGAGGTGGAGAAGAACTGTACAAATGGAGTCATGGGACTGACAGGGCAATGAGACTGAGACAAGAAGCTAGGGGCGAGGTGGGGACAGAGTAGAGGTGATGGGGGAGGAGGAGTCAGGCTTTGGTGTGGAACTGGCAGAAGCATCTGTGACCACCATTAGAGAACACTTCTCTCTGCAACATGGAATGGAATCTAAAAAGTCCAAGTCTCACCACTATTCCGCTGTCAGCAAACAGCTTTGAAATCCACTGGCAAAGTATGTGTTTCATCCCCTCTACTGGCTGATCCACACAAGGATGACAACCTTCCCCCTCCTCCCCCGAGTACCACTCAAGTCAGGTACAGTCAGGTCAAGTACCACTCGGGAAAAAAAAAGGGGGGGGGGGGAGAGACTTTCGGCGGCGGCGGGGTTTCGCAGCGGCGGCGGCGGGACTTGCGGTGGCGGCGGGCTACATGGCGGGAATAATGCCCTCCGCCAAAACCCTTCTGCCGTTTGCCCCTTTTCAGCTGCAGGGTTTCGCAACGGTGGGTTGGAGGGCACTTCCGGCAGCGGATTCGGTGGCGCAGTACGGCTCGCGTACCACCCAGCCTTCTTTGGTGTACCACTGGTGGTACGTGTACCACTGGTTGAGAACCACTGATTTACTCCATTAGTTCAATTGGCAGAGGAGCGTGCAGGAGCATTAGAAGTTCTAACACACTTGATGAACCATATGGGTGTCAATATGATTCCACAAGATGAAATTTCTGTTTTTTTCAATTTGCATTTTTAAAATGGAAGTAAGACACACAAACCTAAAAGAATGTTAAGCTTGCAAAGTCTAATACTCAAAAGTTAAGAAATGCCAAAATTAAGGTGGTCTGTGCAACCTTATTTTGGCCCCTTTGTACATATGCATTCTGATACAGACTTTAATTATATGAGAACATACTATTTTTTTCCCCAAAGGACCTCTGCCTCATTCATGCTACAAGACAGATCTGTTCTAGGGAGAATTCAGAGTTTTATAGAGAATGAGGTTGTTGTATATAGGATCTCTGCCTACCTCATTTGATGCAGAAGTCAAAAGGTTTGCCATAAATGACGCAGGGGGTTATAGAAAAAGAAAGAATGGTCTCATGGTTAAGGCAGCTGAATGCTACCCTTGAAAACTGGATCCTATCCCTGCCTCTACCACAGAGTTCCTATGGGGCCAGGATATCACACACACCCATCTTTAGATTAACAGTCCAGGTACTAAAATAGATAGGACATGGAAAGTGCCCACTGCCTGAAAAGGTTAGATGAGAACTACTCTTCTGTGCCTGCTATTTCTCCAGTATGCTCAAGTGTTAAAGAAAGCACCACAAATGTACAAATTCACGAGCAAGAGAGGCACAATTTTAGATTGCAACCCCTTATAAACTCTCAATTTCACTAGCATCACCAGACTTTTCAGTCATAAGGAAACTATACAAAGAAACAAAAGCAGATCCCTGCCCCATCCTCCAAAATTGTGAAGATTAAATGTTACATTGAGAATGGCGTTCCCACCCCCAACGTACCCAGGTTACTGTTGGAGGCCCTTCCTTGATCACAATTCCTGTGAAGTGTAATAAGGCCTTGTCTACACTAGTAAGTTTTGTCGACACAAGTTACAGCGATGATCAAAAAGCGCTGTAATTACAACGCTTGTGCCTGTCCACATAGCACTCATTGTGTCGCCGAAGCGTGTCCACAGTTGGTGCTCAAGCATCGACAGTGAGAGTACTGCAGTGTGGGCAGCTATCCCACTGTGCAACTCGCCACCTTGTGCCACTAGGAGATCCAGGAAGGTGGAAAGGGCGCAGGCTCTATATCCCATGATGGAATGATTTCCATCCCATCATTCCATGGGTGTCCGACTCCATTTCATGCATTTTTCAACAGCCCCCGTTTCCTAAGTGCCCGCCATCTCTGTCTAAAAGGATGGATCCTGCACTGCTCCCTACTGCAGCTGGTTGTGTAGTATATCATGAGTCCCAGTCAGAACTGGAATCTGAGGCACCTAACCTGCTCTGTGCCATGCAAACAAACAACGCTGGATTACCATTTGCATTCACGGAACATCTGCACATGGTGCACCACCACTTTTGGGTGTGTGAAACAAGCACTGAGTGGTGGAATAGCATAATTATGCAGGTCTGGGATGACAAGCACTGGCTGCAGAACTTTTGAATGTGCAAAGCCACTTTCATGGAACTTTGTGCGTAGCTCACCCCTGCCCTGCGGCGCAAGGACACCAGACTTTCTTTCCAGATCAAACTATTCCAATGGGGGATGTTGAAATGCCCATAGTGATCCTAGGAGACTGGCCTACCCCTTACTCCCATGGCTCATGAAGCCTTATACGGGCAATCTGGATAGCAGCAAGGAACGTTTCAGTAACAGGCTGAGCAGGTACCGTGTCTCTTGAATGTGCATTTGGCAGATTAAATACCAATATGGCAGGTTAGACCTAAATGAGGAAAATATTCCCATGGTTATAGCGACCTGCTGTGTGCTCCATAATATTTGTGAAGCGAAGGGTGAAAAGTTTCCCCCCTGGGTGGGACATAGAGGTGGACCACCTTGCAGCTGAATATGAACAACCAGATGTCAGGGCTACTAGAGGGGCACTACGGGAGCCCATTCAAATCAGGAAGGCCTTGATGAACTATTTTGACAATGAGCACCAATAAGGTGTCTTTGTAATCAGCACTGAGCCATCCTATGACTGCTATCCAGCTTGCACTGTCTATCAATGTCCGATGCAACCACTATGTGCAAGAGACAAATAAAGATTGCTTATCCTTCACAGAGTATGTCTTTATTAAATAACAATTATTCACAACACACAAACAGCTGGGCTGGAGGGAGAAAGCAGGGAGGGGTAGTGTGAGCTATGACAGCTAGGTGTAAGTCCAGCTATCATTCTGAATGCTCTCTGAAGGGGGAGAGAGAAAAGGGTTTTGGGATGGGCCAGGAGTTTGGTAGGAATGTGTGGGAAAAGTTTGGGAAAGGCATGGAAAGCAGTTCTGTATTGGCTTCAAGGGGGGATGAGCATGCATTAATTAAGTATCCAGCATTGTGAATGACTTCAGCAGCTCCATTTGCTCCTCCATGGCTTTTATCAGGTGCTTATGACCTGCTGTCACTCGCTCCTGGTTTCCTTTCCTTCCTCTCCTGCCTATCAATTTTCTGATTTTCAGACACAATGTGTTTCCATGCCCTTTTTTCTTTTTTTCCGCCTCAAAGGACTGGAGGAGTTCTTGGATCATCTCCTCTTTGCATCTCCATAATCGTTTTCTTATCAATCACGGGTGCTCAGCAGGTGTGGGGGGATTTTCCCTCCAGGGCACACCTGTAGAAGCACAGTAAACAATGAACAGAAGCATTATTGTGAGTGCAACAACAGCATTGATGCATTACTATAAAATACACCTTTCTCACTGTCCCCCGGCAAGTGCACAGCTTGACGATCAACCAGGGCATGGTGAGTTGTGCCCAGGAGGTGAGGCACTCAAGCAGGGGAAAAGGTGCTGGATAGTTGTTTGGGGGATTGAGGCAGGTAGGGACAAAATTTCAAATTGTGTTACCATTTTCCACAGGCAGGGGCCATAGAAGCTGATATCTCACTCCTGAGAATAACCAGGGATGCTAGGGGATACATCTCCTCTATGCAAGCAGCTTCAAATGCGTCTCGCCTGTGTACTGCTTTTGTCCCTGCACAACTGATTGCTGATTGGCATGGGAAAGTTTCCTACAACAGGAGAAGAAACAAAGCAGCTGGCGGAGGAATCTCTGGCAGAGAATTGGAAAGTACCTCCAGGAAAGTTTCCACATGCAAACACAGCTACTCTTGTGCATTTCTTCCCCTTCAACCAGCTGAATAAGACAAAGCAAAAGACAGCTGTACCTCATGTAACCGAGCAGCAACAGCTCAAAAAAACAAATCACTTACCTAAGCTCCCCTCTCCTGCATGCCAGAGCTGGAGGGCTGGGACTGGCTCCAACTCTCCAGGGTTGAGAAGAGGTCCTGGCACCCTATGTCAGCAAATGACCCAGTTCCTTGTTCCGCACTGTTCTCCAACGCAACCTCCTTATCCACAATTTCGTTGGTGCTGAGTCCTGGGTCCACTGTCTCCGGGCCTATGGAGGTACCCACGGGTTTCTTGGTGGTGGAGGTGGGGTTGCTGCTGAGGATGGCTTCCAACTCCTCATAGAAGTGGCAGATCTTTGGCTCCGCACCAGAGTGACAGTTTGACTCCCTAGACTTTCGGTATCCTGCCGCAGGTCCTTGATTTACGCACGGCACTGCAGCGTGTCCCATTCATAGCTCTTCTCTGCCATTAAATGAGAAATTAGACCATATGTATTGAACTTCCTTCAGCTGGAGTGGAGCTGGGAATGCACAGCCTCCTCTCCCTAAATGCTGATCGGATCCAGAAGCTCCGGCATGCTCAAAGCAGGACAGCATTCAGTGCATGGAGCTGCCATGGTGAGCTGGGAAGATGAGATGTGAGCTCTCCACGCCGCCAAGCAGGAAGTGGAATTTCAAAAATTCCCAGAACTTTAAAGGGGGAGGGGCAACATAAACAAGCACAGAGTCTATACTGACGCTTTGTCACTACAAGTTTGGCGCAAAAAAACTCTACGCCTCTCATTGAGATGGTTTATTTTGTCGCAAAATCAGGGGAACTGAGTCAGCGGGGGGGAGGAGAGGGGATTGCAATGTGTATACCACCATTGTTTTGGCGCAAAGAGCTGACTTTGGTCGACAAAAGTCTCTAGTGTAGACCAGGCCTAAGTTTTCAGCCCAAGATACGTTTGAATTACATTTCCTGCCAATAGCCTCAAAACTTTCCTTCAAATTACATGCAGAAAGAAGTCTGAAGCCATCAAAGGCACTACCTGAAAATGTAGTCTCAGCCTATCACAAGATATTCCACTATGGAGTCCTAAGACAAGTGAAGAGAAAGAGTCTTCAAAAGGGAATGGCAGAATTCAGCAGGAATGGAATGAGCACCCCCTACACAGATGAAAGTTCTTTTATTTTTACCCTAATTTTCCTCAGGGAATGGGCAACAAAGCTTAGTAGACTGCAACTCTGCATAGCTTTTGCATCAGGTAGACAAAGTGGCTCACTAGAAGAAAATAATTTTCACCTAAGATAAAACTGCTCTTCAGAGTAAAAAACTGCAGCTTTTTACAAAACTGGTGAAAAATATACTGGTTTTGAGGACTATGCCAGTGATACAAATTTTAAATGACTACAGGCATAATCCTCAAGTTAGTGCTGCTTCATTTGTGCCTATAACAAAATAACATGGGCTCAGTGCAATATATTCTGGAATATGTTTGCCCTCAAATTCTCACAAATTACCCAACACAATAAGTCTTTGTTCACCACTGATCTCCTATCACCTTCTCTTCCTCTTTATTAAAAAGAACCTGCATCTCCATTTATAACAAAACCTGACGCTGCAAAACCTTATAGTGAAGAAAGTTGACAAACAGCTACCAACATTTCAAGATAAGCAGGCATAAAGTTCCCATCTTCAGCCCATGCAATGAGTTCTGAATGTGGTCTTTAACACAAGAGACAATTACAACTATTCACTTCAATAAAATGACACAAGAGGCATAATGAGGCAATGGGTGAAAAGGTAACCCATCTCTAGATAATGGCTTGATCTCTGTTGAATATCTAACAAGACTTCCCAGACAAGTTATCTAAGGTGACATAAAAAGTGAGGAAAACATTAAAATATAAAAGGCGTGTGTTTTAAATATCCATTAAAGAAAACTATGTTAAAATTTAGAAATATCGTTAGGCACGGAAAAGTTAAGATTACAAAAAAGTTTTCATGTACATCCTTAAAATCTGACTTTGCATTATTAGACTAGTAAAGAAGCAGGAAATGATCTGCTTTTTTTATATAAGCTCTTATTTAATCCTTTAGTAAAACAGAAAAAGAAAGTACAAAAATCTGAGCTGCATAAAGAAACCTAGAGATACACCACTCAAAAGACTAAGGGCCAAATTCACCATGGGTATCAGCAAAGGCAAATCAGCGATATAACCAAAAGTATCAATTTTACCTGTCCTGCAGCCTCTGCTTACTGCATGGTCCCAGCTGCAGAGGGCCACCCACAAATATTCTTCCTTGTTCAAAACAAAAAGAAACACAGAAAGAAAGAAAAAAAAGACAAGGAAAAAACATTGACACCCATTCCAACACCGTTTCTGACCCAACAAAAAAGCCTCTGCTACCTAAAAAAATTAAAAAATTACAAATAAATTCAAAATACAAGAGATTTGCTTATTTTTGGCTACATGTATTTTCCCCAACATTCTCCTAAAACCATTTAATATTACTTAAAACACTGGAGGGTTAGGGGTTGAACCATTTTCTAACTATTATTTTGGAGGCGGATAAAGCTATAATGCCTATTGAGAGAATAAATCACAACAAAAACAATGAAGAAAAGAAATCTGTTTTTAATGAACCACATATGAGTTGCCTCTTCATGTTGTCACTGGAAGTGCAAGCAAAGGTTAAAACAACATTAAAAAGCAATTATATACATTTATCACACCCGATGGCCAAAACAATCCTACGGGCTGAGACAAGTTCATGTGACAACACAGCTTAGTTCTGCTATCCTTTGAGGTTTTTTTTGCTACCGAAAATACTGATACACTAAGTAAACTCCTGGCCCCAGTGAAGACAATGAGAGTTTTACCATTGGCTTCAACTGGGCCAAGATGTCAAAGCCAATGACAACTGACTTACCTTATTTCAGCCCAATGATTGAATTTTGAACCCTACCGCTTCCTCTCAGCATTCATCCCCCACAACCAGCCACCTAATCACCTCCAATTTCCACTCAGGAGGATGCAAAATTACCTTCCTCTCCTTATAACTGTATGTTCATTTCCTTCACTAAGGCTTAGATGCTTTGGAGAAAAGAAAACATCTACCTTTGAGAGCTCAGAAATACCCATGAATCTGCTCTGACAACTGCCAAAGTGCTCTTCAGTGATACAAAAGTATCTTCTGGTGAAGCAGAAACTAAGGTGATTCTGAGCCTCAACAGTGGCCAATGCCATGGTTCAGCAAGGAAAAGAAAATCTATTTAAATAAACCCACAATTGCAAAAATTAACTATTTCCCAAAATGACAGGTGTGAAAAATTTACATTTATAGTTACACAATCTTCCTACCGTGAAAAAATTAAAATTAAAGAAGTTAGTATATCTGGCCTCTGCTTTACACTCACATAATAGGCTGAAGAGGAACCACAAGTGAGGAAAGCTGGTAGCTCAAATAAAAATACGCCTATGATTTAGGGTTTGGGGTTCAGCATGTAGCAGCAGAGACAATGCACTTTCTGACCTTCCTACTTATCTTCTAAAGACCTATTCTCTGGCTGAAGGCATCAAGACCCTGCTGAGTGGAAGCCAACTTCTGCCCATTTATTTTTTCTGTGTTTGTACAGCACTTAGCACAATGGAGCAAGCTTCTAGGCTCTAAGGTAATACAAATAGTAATGTTCAGTTCCTAGCCAATGGCTACCTGGGCAGGAGCTTGTGAGCTCAACTTCCTTTCTGCTCCCAGCATATCCATATAAATGGATTCGGGAAAGGATACTATAGCTGAGGAAATGGCCTCGTTTAGCTGACATTGATATTTTTCCCAGCTGGTCGGGAGATGAGCCTCCACAGTGAGTAAATGACTTCTCCACCATACAAGGCTGCTTTCTGCTTCCTGACTGATACCTAGAATTTAGAATAAGAATTCCTTCACCTATTTCTTAGTGAGGCTATATTAACATAAGTAACAGGAAGGAGTGATATTTACTAAGAGTAGTGCCTGGAAGCCACTGATCAGACAGCAGCTTAGCATGGAGAGAAAAGAGTTCATTGTCCTCCAAAGAGAAGACCCCCTGCAAGGAAAAAGTTGGGTAAGAAGAACAGTGTATAAAATGTTGGTAATTAGCTAACAAGAGGTAAGGGGGAGGGGATCAGTATCATATTTTAAGGAGAATCTTGCTATAAATCAAATAATATCCAAACAGATCTGGGGATATATTCCCAACTATTTGGTCTTGTTGGGAAAGACATAATGGTTCATGTATTTTCACTGTTCAAAAAAACAAGCCTACTTAGAGAAATGACAAGATCAATACTGGGGAGAACAGCATACCCACACAAAATGATGGTACTGCTATAGTAACTAGGTCATAAGCCTAAAGTTTATAGTTATCTGTAGATTTTTCTACTCTGAATGTTATATATAGTTCTTTATTAATGCATACAAAAAGGTATGCTGGTCATATATCCTCAGCATTTATGGCAAATTATTAATCAAGTCCCACCTGAAACAATTTGTTAAATTGATTTTAATCACTGGGCCTCTCATGTGAAGCTTTGTATAATCAGCATTTCATTTACAAAATTAATTGCCTGATTGATTCTCAAGAGGCAGTAGCTGTCATTATACTGCTGTCATAACTTTTGAGTAAGGGTGTCACAACATGGAATTCTGACAGTATGAAAGGCACTTCTATTTAAAAGTTGGGGGTAGGGGTGAAAACAAATAGTGATTTCACAGAGTTGCTCTTTGGCCTGAAAGAAAGTAAAAAACATTCTCTGCCAGTTTTAGACTGACTCCCTTCCACTGAATTAATTGACTAATCTACTCTTCAACACTCCTTACTCAGAAGCAATGTCCACGTAAGTCAATCATATAAAGGTTTGTGGCTGGATATAATGGAGATGTTGATTGATATAAGAGTTAAACAGAGGGGATCAGTGCTAAGGTTTTCTGTGGAGCAAGTTTCCTAACTTTCAAATGTATGGGGATTTTTGCATATATAAAACTTTCTGATAAGGTTTTAAATTAAACAAATAATGGATATATAATTTACAACCCAACCACCACAAAATTTCTTGTCTGAAAATTTTCACAGCTTGATTCACAGCTGCTAGGCTCCTGAATTAAACAAACATTTCTGGAGAGGCAGAAAGTAGTCAAATTGCTGAGACACTGAATCAGGAGACCTGAATTCTTTTCTTGGATCAGCCATGTGGGCATGCCATGTCATCTTTCTGTTTCTCAGTTTCCCTTCCCACCATGCCTCTGTATAGTCTGTCCTCCTTGGCAGGGAATAGGGTTTGGAGAGTTTGGGAGAGAAGATATTGGATGCCAGGAGCAGGTCACTGAGCTAGGAGCTCAGGAATGGTATATAGTGGGAGAAGGATCTCTGGTTTTGGGGTCCCCCCCTATTTTTAAAGGAAAAAACATTGTTGTAAACTTCAATCATGTGTTTAGGATTTTAAAAGCTACGTTCACAAAGAAAAAATGATGGAAACTTGCTCTGTTTTGTTTTTTAAAGGTGAAGATGTAAGTTTCTACTAGACCTTTGGAGAACTTTTAAAGTCTTCTAGAAGCTGACCTATTTCTCAGGCAACTCCACAAATAAGCTCAACTTCTCAAACAGTTTTATGCACTAGATCTCACCAACTGCTCTTAATTTGAAATTTCTAAGCCAAACTGGTTTTGAGATTAGTGTGACAAAAAAATGGAGGTGACTTTTCAAAAAGTGAATTACAGCCAGTGCTGAAATATATCCTAGAACTCACCAGAATGAAGTTCCAGGATTAAATCTAGACCAGAATGCACTAAAATCTACTGGAATATAATGTCATAAACAATCTCACCCCAAACTCTAATTCGGACCACTGACAATCCATCTGTGATTACGGCCCTCCACGCTTTTCTGACTTTCCTCTCCATAGGTAGGCTCCCTCTCTCCCAAACTTTCTTATTGTGGCAGTCAGCACATGCTACTTCAACATGCACAGGACACAGAGATCTATTTTCCTTCCTTGGCCTATTCCCCATCTTTGTGAGCCTCAACTTTTTCAGGTGTCCCAATTTATGATCAAAGAAGCAATAAGAGGAACCTCAGTAACAGGTAGGGGGACAAAGAGCTTCAGATGGCAGAAGAAACAGTAAATAACTTCTTTTTGCCCCAGAAGTAAGAGGAAAAGCCGTTCAGCAACCCACAGCCCTAGTGACAGAAGTGGTGGCAGAGTTTCTGAACAACGCTTCTGCCACCCAGCCCCAGTAAGACCATGGAGAGAACTGGAGATCCATTTAACACACCCAGAGTGAGAGAAGCAGTAGTACAGTGGGGTTTTATGGGAGAGTGTAAAGCAGAGACCCATTCAACAATCTCCTGCCTTACAGCAGGTGGTGAGTTCTGGTAATGTTTTCCCATTTTCAACCCTAATTTCATATTTTTCCCCCTAATCACCTATTATCTAAGAATGGCTTTGATTAAATGGGAAAAAAAAACCAAACCCTTTAGTCAGACATGATATATGCAAAAGTCCCAAGAAATATTTTTATTCTGAGGGCTGATTTTAAAGGCAAAAATTCAGCCATATAATGGAAACCCTGTTACAACATCAACTGTGAAGAGATTACTGTCTCTCCACATCGATTTTATATATATAATGTTTTTTCCTCTCCACCCAAAAGGAAAATGTGGGGGCTTAAGCAGTTTGACGGTTTAACTTTAAAATAGTAAATGCTATCTCTCATTGGTTCATATTTGGCCCAGGTCAAAAATGATAGTAGTTTTCACCAACTGTTGGCTGTTCTGTGACCTTTAATAATACACTGGTGATCTCAGTATAGTTCCTAGTGAACAAATGAGCATATCACTAAAATCTGTTGTCCTAATTAACAACCATATTTAGCAGTCTCAGATGAAAGACCATGGATTGAATGGGCATAGATAAGGACTCTAAAGATGGGCCCACCAGAGCAATGTTTAAGCATAGGATATTTTTGATTGGGCCGCCCATGTTTTCCCTAAGCTACAGAACTCACTCTGTCAGAGCTGGCACCTATAATGACTATCAAACTAACTTTCTATGACAAAGAACAAAAACATCAAAAGCAGTTAAGCATCACACCAATTTCCCTGTGGTTTGAAGTGTTATAGACAGGAAGTGGATTTCTTCAACAGTCAAAACCAATCACCAGAGTGAAGAGGATTGGGTATGAGAGAAGATTTTCAATATTAATTTATCACATTCTATAATGAAGTAATAAATCTGAACAAATGGAAAGACTGAGGAATCTTTAAACTGTTTCAGAGAACACTGTGTGAGGAAACCTTGAATTTACACTCACGCTTAAAGAAAGCTACATCCATGCCAGCTCTTTTATATAATGTAACTGATTCTCAAGTATCATTTTACAATTCTGATTAGGTTTTACCAAAATCTTGTTTATTAAATTGCTTTCTTTAGGCATGCATAGCTGCTAATTTGTTTCCAACTAAATCATGTATCATCTGAAAAGATTACATTGCAACAGTGAAACAACACTCTTGGGATTTTGCTTCATCTGGATTTTAGAATTAAAAGAACTAATATTATACAGTTGTAAATTTCCCTTTAAAAAAAAAAGCAGGGTTACTTTTATCAGTATAGTTATAAAGCAAAACCATTATAGTATCTTGTATATATGATACACATTCTCAAAGACACACATGGCAATACTTAAACACCTAAAGCACTTGGGGTCTTTTTTATAGCTGTTCAAATCAGTTTCTGCTGTACAAAAATATATCAATACAAAGCAGAAAAGGTTCACAGTTCACTATACCAACAGTTGGGGTGTGCAGAAATAAATGAAAAACAATGGAAACAAAAACATAAGATTACTTTGTTTGATTTAAAGAGATACGTCTGCTGTAGAATAGCTGCCACATTTCAAAAAGACATCTTTTTAAAAGCCTATTTTCAGAGATTTGTCAAAGGTTTTAGCTGTGACTCCCATTGAGTTTAGCTATGACAAGGCTTAAAGCTCCATGTATACAGCTCTGAGACAGTTACTCACAAGCCCCTTTGTTTAACAAATGCATGACTTTTGTGCAACTTCATTCTAAACAGTCACAATATAGTATCATTGTTTGTTTTTAGTATCAAAATAATTTAAGAAGTCATTTAGGACCAACATGCAAGATATATATTCGAAGTATGCCAGAGCAGAAAAATATAATCCTTTCTTCACATCTTCCACCCCACTGAAATATGGAATCTCACAAAGCCATTATTACACGGTCTTTTTTTCAGAATATATACCATTTTTAATTGCCTTTCTTGCTTTACTACTGTTGGGGGGAAAAAATGTTTGCCCTTCATGCCTACCTCTTCTAATTTTTCAACCCCCAAGAGGACCCAAGCACAGGCCTGAGCTCTGAATCTGAACTTTTGCCCCTTTAAAGAGAAAAAAATGGAACTTGAGAGGGGAATGACAGTTGGGAAGCAGATGGAACGCTGGGGCCAGCAGGTTCCGTGGCAGTTGGGCAGGAGGAGGAGGAGTGTGGGAAAGGTACAGTCGCAGCACCCATCGCAATTAGAAGCTCACGGCAGGGAGAGAGGCACGTGCGAGCAGGACCATGTCCGAGAAGGTGGACGTGACAGAGGTGAAGAGGGAACAAGCACTGTGAGGGGAGACAGACAGATGGAGGGGCGGAGGGACAGCCACCTGACTGGGTAAGTGCCCAGCTCCGCAGTACTGTCTCCGACAGAACCGAGGGTGCAAAGAGCGGGGGAGGGGGGGGGAAGGGGGTGGGTGGCAGCGGGCGGCCGTACAGGGGTCTCCTTTATATCATTTCCCCAACTTATTTGGCTCCACACTAGCAACCAGAGCAGGAGCCCCAAAGTCATCCTGCCCCTGCCTGTACCCGGCTAGACCAGCTGAGAGCCAGTCAGTCCAATTCACGTCCAGCTTCTGCCTGAGTCCGGAGTTTCTGCATCTCTTGTTCCTCTCATTACTGCCCAGAACCATATGTGGGAGGAACAAGAGGATGCAGAATAAGTTTGGGTCAGAGGTAAACAGGTTTGGGTCAATGCTACTTCAACAAGGAAGTCTTCGGTCTATGGTCCGCATAGTTACGACTAGAAAACTACAGCTGCGACAGCCACGGCTGGAAACTCAGGGGACAGTGAGCAACAGACGGGGCGACCACATGTCCAACACCACAAAAACTTACCACACTGCCACCATTTATTCCACCTGCTGTTTGGGAGACTGGGTTCCTTAAAGCATCTCTCTGCCACCAAGCACCTGGGAACAAGAATTTTGATCCCTTTCTATGACCTATTGTTCTTAGGCTGCTTGGGTTAAATGCTGAAGTCCTATTGTGATAGATAATATGTTATCAAAATGCTGAGACACTTTTTATAACCAAGAAATTCATTCAGAATAGCAAAATCGCTATGAGCTTTTCTACATAGTGAAATTTACTGGCAATAATTATACCAGTATAACTCCCAGTATGGAAAATCTTATTTTAGTATAAAAGTGACTTTTTCCAGTTTAGCTTCTGTTGCTTTGGAAACAGAATAAGTTAACCTTGAAAAAGGCACTTATTCTGGAATAAAAGGGTCACCATGGGGAGTTGGAGCAGTATAACTATAGCAGTATAATAATATCATTATAGTTATGCTGGTAAATTTCCCCATGTAGACAAACCCTAGGTCACTAGTTCACATAAAATTTCTAGCAAAATAAATGGACGTCAAATTCCATTAAAGATGCTTAATCACATAAAACACAGTTTTCTTTTGTTTGATACACTTTATTTTTGAATGATGCATTACTGAAATTAATCTTCCTGTTTGCAAACATTTTTTTCTCCAAAGCCATCTCATACAGTATTAAATATTTCTCAGGTAGCAACATCATAAACTAACACTTTGAGAGTGGCTGTGATATCTCCCACACAGATATAGTTCCTCATAGCATAAAGCAAGTGGTGAGAAACAAGGTATAATGAAGGAGAAAGGTGCCATTTACACATTTATTTGTTAGGCTAACACCTTCTGAAGTACATTGCCAGCTAGTTTAAACAGTCAGCGCTGCAATAATTTAGTCTCCATCCTTTTGACAATTTGATTCACACCTCATTTGCTACCAAAGTTAAAATATTTCAGTCAACCTTGAGAAACCAACCCTTTTTATTCCCCCACAGAGAAGATGCATATTTTTAAGAACTGTATCACTAGTTTGAGTTTAAGCTGTAAACTGAGGTTCTTCAGAATTCTGCCTTCTCAAACAAACAATTATGGTTATCTGGCAGCCAAAAAATATAAATTAACACCAAATAAAATTTGTCACCGTTTAATATCGGTGCTCCAACAAGAAAGTAAACAGTAATTCTAGCTACATTAAGAAAAAACCATACAAACGTGGAAAGGTATAGACCTACTACCTTCACAATATTCTCAAAATATGTATACTGAGAGTATTAAAAAATAATGAGAATTATATTGTTTGCAGATAGAAATAAAAGTAAGTCTTACAATACAGCTGACAGCTAGTTAAGCATTATACCATTTTGCAGATGGATAAATGCCTATCCCAAAGTAATTTTTTTTCTTTTAATGGCATATTATAAGGTGTTCTGAAGAATTTTATCTTTAGGAAATATATTGTGTATATTTTTGTTATTTGGATTATATTTCCAATGCCACTGAAAGCGGTTTGTTACGGCCAATAAGAGTGGGGCAACAAACAGCACATGAAGTGATGAATTATATAGCAAGTGATATGAAACAAATTTTTCTGTCACCATTTCCAAGTTTAAAGTTTGCATCTGTGTATGCAAATCCCAAATTTTATGTACACAAATTCAGAAGTAAATTCATCAGAAAACAGCCCAATATTTTCAAAGTTGCAAGTATGCATCTTGTGGTGTTCTGCATTTTAAAAAACAAAAGTATCATTATCACTGTTAAAAACACATTGTAAAAATTTAAAACCGGAGGAAAAAATAGTAGGGAAAGGTATGTTTGAGTGGCTATTACAAAAAGAGGGGAGAATTTTTTTTTAAAACCAGTTTCTTTTCAAGCTTGAAGAGCTATCATCATCCATTTAATAAAAAACCAAAACATACATAAATTTCAGTGTTATACAGAGTTACGAACACCAGAATTACGAACTGACCAGTCAACCACACACCTAACTTGGAACCTGAAGTACACAATCAGGTATGAGAGAGACACACAAAAAAAAGCAAATAATGTACAGCACAGTACTATGTTAAACATAAACTACTAAAAAATAAAGGGAAGTTTAAAAAAGATTTGACAAGGTAAGGAAACTGTGCTTGTTTCATTTAAATTAAAATGGTTAAAAGCAGCAGTTTTCTTCTGCATAGTAAAGTTTCAAAGTTTTATTAAGTCAATATTCAGAGTTATGAACATTTTAGAGTTACGAACAACCTCTATTCCCGTCGTGTTTGTAACTCTGAGGTTCTACTGTAGTAAGATATTGCTGAAAAGAAGGTTGGCCTTGTGAATTGTGATTGAGATTTGGGTTCTGTTGCCATCTCTATCACAGACTTTCTGCGTGTTCCTTGGTTAAGTCACCTAGAGCAACGGTTCCCAACCTGGGGTGCACAATCTCCTTGGGGATGCCAAAGATTACAGGGGGTCCGTGAGGCTTCAGTAATGGTCATTTAGCCCCCTGACCCCGCGCAGGCCACGTGCAGCAGCCTTGAGCTCCGTGGTGGCCACAGCAGAGGAGCAGTCCCCCATAGCCCAACGCCAGCCACAGCAGAGAGCAGCTGCACCCAGCCCCAAGACAACGGCTGGGTGCCTGGCCAGAGTAGAGCAGCCTCAACCGGCTGGGTGCCCGGCCAGAGTAGAGCAGCCTCAAGCTGGCTGGGGGCCTGGAGCAGTCTCGGCCAGCCCGCCAGCACCCGCCCAAGTGGAGAAGCAGTTTATGTTTATGGCCAGTGAGGAGGTAGAGAGGAGGGGGAGTGTATGTTTTACCTAGTGTTAACTAGTGGGGCTTTCACTCAAAAAGGTTGGGAACCACTGCTCTAGAGCCTGATTTTCAAAGGCACTGAGCACCTTTACAAGCCCAGTAGTTCTGGATGCTCAGGCTTTTGCCCATTCTGTACTTCACCTCATCTGCTAGATAGAGATAACTCCCTTCCCCACAGCAGTGTTGAGAGGTTAGACCCATTAATATTTGTAAAGTGCTTTGAGAGTTTTTGATGCAAGGAGCTATAGCAGTGCAAAGTATTATTATTGAGTGCCCAGATATTGTGCGAAAGGCTGCATAGAAATGTAAAATTAACATTTATCTAAACAAAACAAAACCCCCACAAAAGCTGAAGAGCAGCTCTGTATAGCACAAAAGCTTTTCTCTTTCAACAACAAAAGTTGGTCCAATGAAAGGTAATACCCACACACACTTGTCCCACAAAAGCGGTCTGACAGATTCTAGCTTGATACCACACAAAGTGCACATATTTCAAATTAATTTAATAATATTTTGCTACTGTTCACAAATGAATATTCTACACTGGTTAGAGATGGACGACATTCACTTATTTCAGCTCCTTCCTTGCTGGCCTCCTATCCCTGAAAGGTTTAATACCATGAGCTCAATCTCTGAACTTTGGGAGTCAAGAAAAGCTGCCTACTCTGTAAAAGAGATGTCTAGATCTTCTGCTGAATGTCTGAATAGTGAGCTAAAAAAAATTCAAACACATTCAAGATTCCTCACATATTCCCAAGCACTGAATCTGAAAGTGACAGCCAACACATGCTACAGACTGCTCAGCAGAGAATGACAGTTTGAGAAACTGAAAGGATTTAAAAAGAGGAAAGGGATGGACACAGTGTGGCAGGCACCAGAGACGATGTTTATCCTAACTTCTGGAAAGAGAAATTTAGCTTAGTTTTCCCAACTTGTTTGGGGCAATTTTGCTGTTCTATGGCAATGTCACCTTGGCCTACAGATTTCAAGAAAGATCAAATGCCAAAATATAGAAATATCAAAAGGCTAGATTTCTTTTAGCCACGTGTTTCAATATTGTAGCCAGCTCCACTCTGTAGTCCAGCCTTCTACTCTTCCTCCTCTTCAGGAGGACTCCAATCAAGTGATGTAAATGACCATTTATTAAATATGACGAAAGCACTGCACTTAATCACCAGAGTCCATAACTGTAACAACTAACAAAAGATAAGCAAGGTATGACTAGACACCTCACACCAAAAGATGAGTAAATATTCTACACAACAAATATCCTGAGCATTTTGAGACAAAAAAAGGACTCTAATATTTGGAAAGTCAAACGCATTACAAAAATAAACTCCTGAGGAATGAGGGGGGGAAAAAAAAAATCAATGAGCATTTTGAGACAAAACATTTTGATCACACTGTCTGATTTTAAGAGCTCTAATAACAGAAGAGAAATCCTATAGATGACCAAAAAAAAAAATTCTAATTTTCTCTTGACACCATCAATCCAGCCTCCGTGAGCAAGACAGGAAGAGTTTGACTGTACTTGTAAAAAGCCTTTCCCGAAAGCCAGAGACGATACAAAAAGAAGAGATCAAAATCTGTATTTTTTCCAAAAATAAACTTTCAGAGACTTGGAAATATATATTAAGTAATTCATGGAATCTGAGGCAGATTAGGAAATAGACCATGGGATGAAACTGTCTTTGTAACTCTTCATTGTTATTTGACCAAAGAGTAACTGTTTAAAGGGTCCAATGGAAATGTTTTGAGCTCTAGGAAGAAATTCTGATTGTAAGCAGAAATTGGTTGTGGATGAGTTGTAAAGCTAGAAAAATCAATGCCTCTTAATATACTCCATGCATTGTGGTAATTTACTAGTGTCTCAAAGGAAAGTTAGAATGGTGGAAAACAAACATTCTTGGCCAATTTGCACAATCTGGGCAAATGAGAGGAGGAAACTGACTTTGCTTAAGGTTCTGAATTCCAAATCTGATGCGGAGGAGAAAGTGGAGAATAAATCCAGGTGTCCACCATGGAAACTTGAAAAACCTGATACGCTTTTAAATAATATTTTAAATGCCTAACTTCTGGGGGTATGTCCATGCACATGAAGACAATACATAGCATATTGTGGACATGATGGAATTCATATAATAATGAAAATATGCAACAGTCTTTTCCTCTCATCCCCAGTTTTTTCTTTACTTATTTCCAGATTCAATACCTTGCCCCCCTTCCCACTCCTTTTCCTAATTTTCCTACGTTAGGTAAGGGAAACTGGGGCTTTCCCAGCTCTCCTTAAGGCAAATGTAGACAAGAGGGATGAAGGACAGACTGCCATTTCTGGTAAAATGGAATATCTCCCTTTCACATCTACATCTATTTCTCCTTGCTTTTTGTTTCACTCTCCTCTTGTTGCCTTTTTCTTCTTCCTTCTCTCTATATTCATTCCATTGTTCGTCTTCTCCAAGTCTTAATCCCCACTCATACTTTCACAGATATATACTTCTATCAAGTTTCTCTCACTACCCACAGTTAACTATTTGTACTACACTTCCTTTTCAACTGCCACATCCTGAAGAACATTCAATTAAAACTCTGATCCCCACTCTGTCATAGCCAGTCCAGGGCACAGAACCAGCCCCAGAAACCCAGACTTACCAACTGACCCATATGGGCCGAGTCCAGTTATGCTTTTAAAACCTGCCATAGTGAAATGTCAAGGACTATGACTCCTGCTTTCTGAGGATTTTTCTAAAACATAATTAAGACCTCCCACCGCTAGAGGTGGTTATGTTGGGTTATGCAAGAGGCTAGGTGGTAAATGTCCTCCCTCAAAAAAATAATTTTGTATCTCAGCCACTTTTGTGCTCCTGATGATTCCCCTGTAGTACAGAGGAAGGAAGGGATTCAGGAACAGTCACAAGCCATATTCTTCTTAGATAGACAGCCTCATTACCCCATCCTTGCTTAATTCTGCCATGGCAGGGTTGAGTAGGTGTGGTCACCTAACATAACCAATC
Organism: Emydura macquarii macquarii; assembly: GCF_026122565.2. NCBI lineage: Eukaryota > Metazoa > Chordata > Testudines > Chelidae > Emydura > Emydura macquarii. Next base: position 15,566,365 of record NW_027130842.1, on the reverse strand, counting down.
ACTCCAAAGGGGTGAGGGCTGGGATCATAAATTTGGAGTATGAGAAGGGACACATCATTCCCATTAATTTCAAAGGGGAGGGGAGATGAGAGAAGTGGGGACAGAAATGCAGAGACACAAACTTAGGAAAGACAAAGGGGGATGGAAAAATCTCTCAGGAAGGAGACAAACAGCACAACCATGGAAAGAAAAGGAAAGAGACAGATGGAGACAAATCAGCAAATTAAGTCTCTCACTCCCTAGAAATGGAAATATAATAGGGGAGAACCCTGAGCCAACCCAACCCACAACAAGGCTGGCAGACAGCAGTGCTCCTGGAAAATGCCAAAGAGGTAAATGGATACACCACCTTTTCCTGAACACACCAAATGATTTTAACAGATTACAAGGCCTTCCCCCTATAAATAAAGAACTCTAGGTAAGAAGAATCTTCAGAGTCCTGGAGATGGATCAGTCACAGGGAACAGGAGAGTAGCCCATGGGTTGGGATATGCATCCAAACTTCTGAGAGATTTGGGGCAGGAACTTGTTACATGATTAGGCAGCACCTATAACAATGGGATCTCGGTCCATGGCTGCATATTGCACTATATTTTCATAATGCGGTAAAATATATTTGAGCTATATGTGCAATCAGCCAAAATCCCAGAGATTTCTATTGTGCTGTACCAGCTAAGGCTGATTAACAGGAAATTTAATGTATAGCATGCATGCGGCTGAGATCACAAATTATACAATACACATTAATTTCATGTTTTAAAGACCAGAGAGAAAACGATTCTTAAGAAAAAGTGATTGCTTATGTATCTCTTCATTGGTGGTAGACTATCCTATTTTTTGTGTGTGGAAGGTAATGCTTATAATTTGAAAATTAAAAGATCCAATAAAAAAAAAAAAAAAAAAAATCTTTAAATGACTCAAATTTCCTAATACTTAAAATCAGATTCTGCATAGAAAGTAAAAAAGGGGAGAAAAATAAGGTTCAAATTAACAACAGTAAAAGGTTATAAAAAAGAAAATCTTGTTAGGAGGTGCAGCTAAACAAATATCAAGTCAAGAATTACCACTCAAAATAAACAAAATATTCCCCAAACTTATCTCTTTACACTTGTTTTTCATAGCATCTATATCAGCAGTTTATCTGTACCACTGAATTATTCCATTCTCTACAAGGTAAAAAAGCTGCTTGTCTGTATATATTGCCTCTGTGTGTTATCTATATGCATTCCATTTGAATCCAATTTCCTTGCATTACCTCTGCCCAGGTCAGGGATGAATGGCTGTCAAATTCCCTGAGGAATAAAAAGAAAAACCCTTTCTTCCTGAGGCAGCAAGTTTCAATTCACAGAGCACATGGCTAATCTACATATGTGAAGGTCATGGCACTTCAGTCAAAGAGGTTAAGAATGGAACAGTTCATGTAAGGGGCTGTCTTAAACATCTTGGCGTGGTGCCCAACAAGTGAAATTGTTGAAAAGCAATAGATAGCTTCTGGCAGCAGTGACTGAGGGAAAATATTTTGATCATGTGATGCCATACAAACTAACTAGTTTGCTTCATGTGTGAAACTTTTACGCACAATACAAAATACCGCAGTTGGAATCAACTCCAGATTCCAGGCTACTTTCTTTGGCTACATTGCCTACTTGTGAATAAATATAAACTGTATTTAGCATTATTTTAGGATACACATTCCTGAAGCCAGGTAAAAAAATATTTTAACAGTAAATATAACCTTTACAGCCAAGTGACTATTAACTATATATTACCTGCTGATTTCATCTCCACTAAACATAGGAAAGCAAGAAACTATTTATGCCACAAAAATATATTGCATCTTTTCATTTAATAGAAGAACTACCAAATAAAATTAAATCTGGCAAGCAAAATTAATTTTTCATTGCTAGTATTCTATTGAAGTTTGCTCAATTCCGGTGCCAAATATATTTATTTTTTTTATAGGTCATGCAAAGTAATTTTGTATTTGATACTGACTTAACTATCATTTTAAAATAATATTTTGAAAACCATTGGAAAAATATACACACACACACACTTTTTTTTTTTTAAAAAAACCTCAGGAGATTTGCTTAAGTAAGGAGTACTGAGTAGGATCTGAAAAGCAGGAGAACTATTTTCTGCAAACAACCTTGACTGAAGGTAAAGCCTCAATACTTAGTATTTCATATAAACAAAGAATACTCAAGCCTTCACAATACAAATTGTTACACATGAAATACACAGCTCCATCCATATTTCCATTTGAATCAATAAGTTTCAAATAAAACAAGACAATTCCTTACATGCTGTCAAAACAAACCTCCTTAACTCTATTTTTAACCTTAAAAGAATGCAATTTAGGAACTACAACTTGTCTTGTTTTCAAAAGAAATTTTCAGCGTTGATGTTCAGTACATCACTTACAAATAAATTAGTATGACAATCTAATCAACTAATAAAATCAATTTATGTGGAACAACTGGTCTCAGATCCTTTCCAAGAAAGGAAAGAGTTCAGTCCCCAACCCATTCTCTTCCTCTTGTTGCAAGATATGACTACTGTTTATATTGGCTGATTGAATTATGTTAATATATAACTGCATAATGTTTTACATTAAAATAGCACCTTTTATTCAAGGAACTCAAAGCACTTCACAAAAGCAAGTAAATATTATCTTTTTATACCTGGGGAAACTCAGGCACACTGATGTTAAATCAATTCTCCTGAGACAGTCAGTGGAGAGTTAGAATAAAATTCAGGATTCATGATTCCATCCCTATTTAATGCCACCTTTCTAAAGCTATACAACTTAGTCAAAATGGCCAAATTCACTATTCATGTAAGTCAGCACTATTCCACTAGTGTCAATGGGATTGCACTGGCTTATGCCCACACTGAATTAGACTATGTCCACATGGGAAACGGAACTTTAACAACACACCCCATGTTTTAAAATGGTGGTTGCTTGCAGAGTTTTTCTAACCAGATCTTCCTTATCGCCTCACACCAAGAACCATGCCAGAACTGTATTTAAAGGCCCTTTCTGCATAGGCTAATATACAACTGTTTTGTAACAATCCAGTCCCGTCTGTCTGTCTCACAACATAGTTCGGTCTTGTTTAAGATGGGACCAAATAGTGTTTTAGTTGTGTAATCAAAACCCTGGATTTTATAGGGCAATTAGACTGATTCAAACAACAGTTATGTAACAGTTCTAATACTTATAATATGACATAATTTTGCCTGTGAATATAATGCAAACACCCAAAATGAGAGATATGCTTTTGCATAGGAAGGTGCTTAAATACAGTTAACAGTTTTCTGGGGGAAAAAAAACATCCTGTACACAAAGATTAAGGGAAATGGACTAAAAGAACTCTACCAGTAATACAATAATTAAAAATTTTCCCTAAAAATTGAATTTTATGATTGGACAATTACCAGACAAAATTTTCCCCTCTCCCTTATTTTTAGGAAACAAATGCTGTAAACAAAAACTAAGAAACAAACCCCAGTTATATTTAGTTTCCAATGGAGTATATTTTAATATCAAATTGTCTATAGTTTTTTCTTAGCAGATGCTTGGATAAAAATTTTTCACTGCCATCAGAGATGGATGATATCAAAAACATCACAACTTATGCAAAGGGGTCTTGGAAGATCTAAAGCTTGTCAATTTCATCTCTTTATAAACAATTAATTATAAGAACACTTAACCTAACCACAAATCAAATATTTTCCTAAGGATTTGTCTACACGATGGAATAATCCACACTATAGGAGCATGCTTTCTAAAATAGTGTGTTGAGCATTAATTGGTGCATGCAGATTTTGTTGGGTGTGCACCAAAGGTTTTCTAATGCACTTTAACATAGCGCTGTTTTAGACAGCGCTATGTTAAAAAGCGCATCAGGAAACCTTTAGTGCGCACAAGCAGAATCTACACAGAACAATTAATGAACAACATGTGGTGCACTTAGAAACCACATCCACATAGGGCTTGTCTACATGGTGGTGTAATGTGCACTAAGTCTGAACAGGCTTTCTTATTGGCATAAGAGAAGTCAAACAAAGCAGAGCAGACAGAGGCGCAGAAAAAAGAGCAACAATTAATTTCTGTGCTCAAAACCCTGTTTACCAAGTCCAGAAGCAAAAGTTTATCTGACCAGTAATGCCCAAATTAGAGAGAATGGAAAGTGGTAAATGGGTTGCATCCTTCTACAGACATTCAATCATTCCTAACTAACAGCTGCCGCCAAAACCACTATGTTTTAACTGCAAGACACTACATCAAGGGTACACCAAATGCTGATAACTCTATACTGAATATGGTTCCCCTGGAATATTTGGGGAACCAGGAACTAAATTCCATATCAAAGATTAGACTTTCTCCTCAGAAATTTAGTAGTAGTCTTACCCCACTATCATTTCTGTTTTGTATTAGGTAAAATAGCTGGCTTTTTCAATACACGTCAAGGTAAGGCATTTCCAGTACACACAAAGATGCCAAAGAAAGATTCAACAAGAATTTTAATAAAGATGTAAAGGCAAAACCCTTGAACACTGTCTCCACAACAATGACTGTGCAAGATGGGTTTACATTCTTTTAAACATCTGCAGAGGTGGTCAGATGACCAAGGATCTTTAAACAGAAGATATGAATATTGTTGGATAGAAAGGTATCTAAGGTGATGTATTGCTGAGATAAGTGAAGCTGCCATATAAAGGAGGCTCTAAAGAAGACATAACTGTGTGATTGGTATGTACAAAAAGCTGGAACCTCTAAAGGCAGAATTGAAGGTAGAGGGGGAAAAAAGGAAAACTCATCTGCATCCCATCTTAAAAATGAGATGGCTGTGGATGCAGTTAAGTGCTTCAAGATTTTCTTCTAAATCCTCATTAAATAAAAGCCTCCTTTTGAAGAGACATATATTGTCTGGGACATAAAACTCTCTGGGTCAGGCTTTTCATCAAATTTCAAGTTACAGCATTTGTACCATCAATTAAAAGTGTGATTTTAGTCTAAAAAGTAACTTGTAAAATGGCATTATGGGATACCATATACACTGTATCTGACTGATTTCTGTATCAAGCTTGTTCAGTTTACACTTCATTTTTCTACCTGCCAACCCCATAAACTCACCATGGACTCAAAGTCATACAGGATTCCTTCTGCCTTTTACATCATCAGAAATGGAAGTTCCAAAATATGCCTTCAGGATACCCCTGTTCAACCCATATTATCTCAGATTTTGTCCTCAGTGACACCCATACAAAATTAAGGTTTTGCACAGACATCAGTAAGGGCATAATCATAAAACAGTGCAAGACAGACGGCTGATATACAGGCATTATTATTTAGAATTCAAGGTAACTATACACACGTGAAGTAATTTTCCTTTTCTATTACCTGAATAGTGTCTATGAAGAAACACCACACTGAGGCTTGATACCCACATTATTTTTAGATTAGTTTTCAAAACAAATTTGAAAACCATCAAGGTATATTGGCAATTTAAGTTTTAATTCATTTAAGGCCTCACCCGCTCTTATCAAAAAAATTATTTAGTACTATGTAAATATGCTCCCCCCTACAAAATCTGAGTATTATAATAATCACGATGCCGAAACATATTCCGGCAAGTTAGCCTACCACATCTAAATACTACTGGAAGCTGAAATTCTCAAGCCTCGAGCATGCATGCACAGTGAGTATAGTAACACTGCTTTACATATCCACAGAGAATCTTTAAAGCCTCCTGATAAATGGCACATTTTAAAAAGATATTGAAATGCAAGACTGTATCCATGTCCTAGCAAGCTGAGGACAGTTATGTGGACCGAAGTATAAATAAAATACTGTCTCTTAAAATATTACTGGTGAGAATTTCAGGATTCCTATGCTGAATTATATGCTTTGCAAGCACAAAAATAAAAAAAGAAAAATAGGACTTTCGATTATCATTCAAACTTATTTTACTCATCAGAATTAATCTAGTTTTAAGTGACTTTTAAAAAAACATTGTATTTCAAATGAGAACATCAGGTAACCTATGTTTGACCATTAACAATCAGTCCAGTTGGCAATTTCAAAAAATTTAAGTATATATGCATCTCAGAATAAAAATATAGCAACAAGTAAACATTAGCTTTCCTTTCCACAGACTTGGATCAGAATGCCAGAAACACATTAATTGACTATTCAGTTGTACAAGTCTAATGTGAAGGAGGGAGGTAATACAGGATACTGGTATGCACCACTTTTATTTATTGTACCCGATACACAGAGTCCTATTCTTCAATTTGTAAGCTTAATGACCACTACAGAAACCAATAAGTGAACACCAAACCACAATTTCTCAAATATATACTCACAATACAAAAAGATACCACTAATTCACACTACTGTTCTCTGCTATTTTTAGGTAGAGAATGTATAACAGCAAACTGCGAATAAACGCACAGGGAAAGGATGTCTATTCCCCCATTAATGTACTGAGAATCTATGCACCATGCTGACAATTGTCTAACAGCCCCCAAACATAGGGCCCAAACTGGTAGTCCTTACTCAGACAACACTCCCACTTAGAGGCAATGCAATTGGCATAAGAAGAGCTGCAGATTGAGGCCCATTCTGAGTTTATGGGAAAAAAATTCCTATAGTAAGAGAACCTACTAATTTTCAAAGAAACAAATCAGCTGTTCCATTGCACTGATTTTTTCTAACAACTGGTAAGAATCAAGTGCAATCCAGAAAATTCTTAAAAGGGATATATATGCATATATTTTTATATAGACACACACAGAGAAAGCCAGTGCAGAACTTGTGCATCTCTCTCGCTCTCGTGTGTTAAACCCCTAGAATGCAGCTCAAAATATAGAATGAATAGGGTCATATGACTACAAATATTTGAACTATATCATCAATTAACTGATCAATAATACAAAAATGGCTGATGAGATGTCATCGTTTCCCCTTAACTGTGATACCATAGTACTTACTATTCATAACCAATTAATTTTGCACCATTAACAGTATCCAGTTGCTTTGAATATTTGTGCTTCTTCTTTTCTTCTGCAATCAGAGGACTCTTCTTCAAGCTGCATGTCTCATCTCTGTTTCAGGCAAGTAGCTTAAATGTAGCAGAAGCAAAATTTCTTTAAACGATTTAATAGATTAGATAGGCAGAAATTTCAGTTCATAGTGGGAATCTATTGCCTTGCTCACTAAGAAAAGTACCTTCCTATAGGCAATAAAGTCCTCACCATGCTGCTTCAGGTATTATAGCCCATTGTTCACAGAGCAATAGTTTATATATATGTTTAGAATCATCATTAGCATACTGACACTAAAACACATAAGTAGTGTGTGTGTGTATATGTATATGCAGCAGAATATTTAAAAAACAAATCAAAGAAACACTACACTCAAATGCTAGAACCTTTCCTGTATCTCATTTATTAGAAAAAATGTACAATTTCTATACCTACTGAAACAAGGTACCAAAAGAAAATTATATACATATATATTTATATATGGAAGAAATAATTGTATCAGCAACAAAAATAATTATTTTCTACTCAATACAATCTATTTTCCTTTAAAAAAATTAATCCAGCAACATTTATTTTACCATCAGGTCAGATGACACACACAGTAGAACTGTAATTAAAAAGGAACAAAAATATTATTAATGAATGACTTCTCTTTATTACAAACATTGTAGGAAATTTCAAAAAACACTTTCTTGCTACACTGTTTCTTATAACCATATCCTATATGTATATCATATGACACCAAAATGAAACAAATAATGTGTAACTGTGGAACAAGACATAGACCCATAAATATAAAAAAGTATTAATAAGGGTAATACTGAAGACAATGAATTTAGTCTCAATTATGATACAAAAAATCTTGTTCAACTTCTGCCATTATAAAAAAAAAAAAAAAAAAAAAATCGCACTCTGAAGTAACACGTGCCTACATCTGTCCCAATACATTTTTTCCTAGCTTTTAAAGCTCTAAATTTTAAACTACCTATGTTTAAAAGCAAGCTGACAACGCAAATCTTATTGAATTAATTGTGGAAGGTCATGCATGTGAAGCTTCACTATTTTACAGTTCCCTATGACCCTTTTACCAGTCCAAATTAAAAAAAGGAGGAAAAAATTAATACTCATTAAATTCTTATTTCCCATCAGAAACAGCAAGGAAAAAAATGCAAGAGAAAGTAAAACACTACAGTAATGGTCTGTAAACAATAGACAAACATTTTCAGCCGGTCAAAGGTTCACATTATTAAGGTCAGTTCATCATTCACTACAACAACCAATGTCTGCTCTAGTATATGTTCGTTTTAAAATTTCTTTTACACTAAAATACAACAACTGACTAGTACCCCAAAAAGCATACATCTGTACTTATTTCTATTAGTCCTAATTCTTAAAACCTATTAAAAGGTTGAGCAGTTTTTAACAACAAAATCTTGTTGAGGGGAAAGAAACCCCACAAAATTTGAAGGCATTATCACTCCTTTTTAAACATAGTTTACTTTCCTATGGAGAATTCAAGCATAAGCGTATTATATATTTGTATACAAAAATAATTAGAATAAAAATGATTCCGGATACATCTTCCCACCCCCCCACAATTCAAATGTAAAAACAGATTATTTTAAATATCTGGATTCATAATAGTGATAAAAAATATCACTGATCGTTTGAATGGCTGCTTCTCCTTTTTGTATGATATGCTATATATCTTCAGATATAGGATACCACAAATTAATAAAAACCCAACATACACACACAGGGCTATAACCATTGTAAAGGTTAGACATCAAAATAAACTGAGAATGTAGGATGAATTTCAAATTAAGATTAAATTACAAAAATATCTAATTTTGTTTAATAATTTGCACATTTTTACATTAAAATATGTTTAGCAAGAGGAATAAAGGTTTAAATAAATACCACTTTAAATTACTGAATCCTCATCCAAGCCATGCTATTATAGATACTTTTGTCTGAAGTCTGATTTGCTATCAAAATAAAAATATATTAAATCTAAAATCAACACCCAGGAAAACCATCACCTAACAACTGAATTAAAAAAATAAATTAGATGCCACTGGCTTTTCACTATACTGGTCACAAGCATAATTTTTGTTGAAGCACATGAAACCTCCACTGCATAAATATGATTGCTCATTGTTTCAGCTTCTTCTAACAATGTTTAACTTTGCATCTGCAAGCGATACTGCTCAGTTATTATTTGTGGCAAGAATTTTTGTGACTGTACTGCTCAGCACTTCTATTTACATCAGCAGTGCTAAATGCCCAATGGTGAGAGAGGAGCCAATCAGATGGCAGATTAGATGTCAACTCCGAGGCAGCTGTCTGGAGACTATTACAGCCAGTTTACCTCCACAATTCAAATTCCAAACCTTGCAAAGGAGATCAAGTCACTCTTTAGGCTCAGACTGTTAGCAAGAAACAGGAAGAGTGCAGATTATTTCCTAACCAACCTCTATAAATTTGATGATAGCAAACAAGCAATCTATATAAATATAATCCAACAATGATCTGATATTGATTTGCAATTTATTGGATTTAAGTTATCAGGGATGCATACATTAGTTAAAACAAGTAGAGTCTCAATACCTGGATCTATTTAAATAAAGGCCTCTTCCAGTCTCTCCTTCAAAGCATGGATTATTTCAAAAAGGGAATAATAATATTTGTGTATCATATTCACTTTAAATATCAGAAACACTTATTTACATACAACTCATGTTTTGGCCAAATATGCATGAAGTTTGCGGTATCTAATGCACCTCAATGCCTATTAAATTAATCTTCATGATTATGGCACCCACACTTCAAATAGCAAAAGCAACCTGACTGTATTTTTGCTGGATTTCAACACAGTAACTTCATCAGCAATAAACTAATTTGCTAAAAGGGTACCAAAGTAAACCACTGTCTAGAAAAATTCTAATAGAGGCAGTCAACATTATTTTCCAGGACCTGACAGTGTAGTTACAAAAGAAGCGCCTTCCTCCTCATCCTAAACTGCTTTCCCTCAGGGCCTTGTATCTTCAAATCTCTATTTTAAACTGGAGAAAAACTTTATGCTGTTCAATTGTGCAACCAAATAGTGTAATTTTGTACAGTGAAACCATCTGTCTGATGCTTCCAATCTAGTCAGAGTCCTACACTATACCTTACCAGCCCTATTATGGAGGCAGCAAGTAGTTGAGATGGCCCAGAGGGGGAAAAAAAGTAAATTGGAGAGAAACTAAGCTCTAAACAAGTGGTTCTCAATCAGGGGCCAGAGGGTAGATCAACACATCTAGATATTTGCCTAGTTTTACAACAGGCTGCATAAAAAGCACTAGTGAAGTCAGTACGAACTAAAATATCATAAACATGATTTATACTGCTCTATACACTGAAATATAAGTACAATATTTATATTCTAATTGATTTATTTTATAATTATATTGAAAAAATGAGAAAGTGAGCCATTTTTCAGTAAAAGTGTGCGATGACACTCCTTTTCATGTATGATTTTGTAAGCAAGTAGTTTTTAAGTAAGGTGAAACTTGGGGTATGCAACACAAATCAGACTCCTGAAAAGAGTACGGTAGTCTGGAAGGTTTGAGAACCTCTGCTCTCGACACACATTTAAAATATACATGGGGGTGTCCTTTTTGGGGTGTTCTGGGTTTTGGGGGTTACCTGGGTTCTGCTGATGGTCTGTCCAGTGCTTCCAGGGCTCATAGCTGGATGAGCTCTTTGTTGTGCTGCTGCCCAGGCTGGGTTTGCAGATCCATACTGGGAGCTCATGTCTTTGCCCATGCCCATGCCCATGCCCGCTGCTGCCTGCTGGCTTCCTGGCGCTGCCGCTGCTGCCTGGGGTTGTGGCTGCTGCTGTGGTGGGGCACTGGGGTTGTTGTAATCAGGGTAGCTGCTGCCATAGCTCCTCATCATGGGGCTGGGGGATGTGAGCAGCTGGTTCAAGGTAGGGGTGGCCCCGGACGGGTGCTGGTTCTGCCCGGAAAATCTCTGAAAGCCTCCAGCCCCAGAGCTCGCAGCAGCCTTGCCAAGGCTGACCCCTCCGCCGGGGCCCATCATCATGCTGCTGCCCTGCTGCCTGGGGGAGCTCAGCACCCCGTAGCCAGAGGACGAGCTCCCATAGCCGCCTCCTGCTACCGCCGCGGCTGCCGCCGCCGCCACCGCCACTCCTCCTGCTGCGGCGCCGCCGGGCCGGCCGTAGCCGGGGTAGTGGTTGTACTGGCTGTTGGGGTAACCCTCGTGGGAGTTCTGCAGGGGGTCCATGCTGTTGGGGGCCGCCGTGGGGTGCATCAGCCCCATCCCGGGGCTTTGTTGTCCGCCATGTTGATCAAAGCAAGGCCCGGCTCGGCTCGCTGTAGCGCTGCTGGCAGGGCCCGCCGGGTTGCCGTAATAGCTATTAAACTCCGAGACACCCACCGCGGAGGGGCCGCCGCCGCCGCCTCCCCCGCTCCCGCCGCCGCCGCCGCTGCTGCTGCCGAGGCTACTATTGCCGCCACCGCCGCCGCCGCCCCCAGCGCTTTGGGGCTGCGCCTGCTGCTGCTGCTGCTGCAAAGGTCCCAGGCTGGGGTGATCGTAGCGGCCGCCAATCTGCTCGCCCATTTTGCTGGGCAGCTCTTCCTCCTCGCCCCCTTTATTCAGCATTTGCGGCGGCGGCGGCTCGGCCTGATTTCCCAAAACACTGTCTTTTCCTCCATGTTGCTGCTGCTCCATGTCTGCGCTGGGCTGAGCAGCGCCGCCACCGCCGTTGTTGTTGTTGCTGCCGCCGCCGAAGCTGTTGTTATTCTGCATCGGATGGTGCTGAGGCGGCGGCTGGAATTGATTTAGTTGCTGCTGTAGTGCATGGTGGTGATGGTGGGCATGGGGGTGGTGGGCATGGTGATGGGGGTGGTGGGCATGGTGGTGGTGGGGAGGCGCAGCCAGATGATCGCCTCCAACGTTTTTCAGTTTGTGGTTGGGGAGCAGCCCCGTCTCCATGGCCGAGCCCGGGTTAGAGGAGGAGGAGGAGGAGGAAGAAGAAGAAGAAGATAACCCCGATGAGCTTCCACCTTCTTTCAGAGCCGACTCCGAAGAGGAGCTGCTGCTGCTAGCGTTGTTGTTGTTATTACCGGCGGCGGCAGCAGAAGTTGCATTATTGGCCATGTTCAGTTCATTATGGTGGTGGAGGAGATGGTGATCTACATTATTCAGGCTGCTGCTGCTACTGTTAGTCCCATCTCCGACCCCCAGCATGGAGCCCGGTCCAGCTCCCCCGGCCGCTGCGGCCGCTGCCGCCCCCGAGCTGAGATCCTGGCTCAAGTTGCCCGGCAAACTCGGGGTTTTGCCCTTGTTGTTCTTCGCACCCGCCGGAGCCGCTGCTACTTGCGCGGCCATGATCATTGCAACATTGCCAGTCCGAAAGAAAAAAAATCCAACACCTCCCTCAAAATACAGTAAAAAATATATATATAAAAGCAAAACGGGGGAGGGGGCAAAGGAGAGGAGAGGGGCAAAAAGAGAAACGGGGGGAAATAAACTTATCTGAATAAACAGTAACCTCTCCTGATCCTTCCACACACAAAAAATTACAAAAATTCCCCTCCCCAAGTCCGTGATTGAGTTAGAAATGGTAAGAATGCCTTACGGTCTGTGCCTGTTCCTGCTGTGTGATTTCATGTTGAAAGTTTTTTGTTCAGGTTTAAATGAAACTTTTTTTTTTCTTTTCCTCTCTAACCCGGATATGGGTAAATACACGTCTGACTGAGCCTATCTGGCCCAGCATGGCATGAGAGAGAGAGAGAGAGAGAGAGAGCGAGCGAGCTCTAACAACTATTATCCACTTCTCTCTGATTACTCCTGTGCACTTGGAAAACGCGGACTGGACTTTCCCCTCCTCCTCCTACTGCAGTTTTAGCGGTGGCACACTCAGAGAGTCAGAGAGAGACGCACATTACAACCTTCAACAGCTCCGAACCAGGGCAGCTGCTTCTGCTAATGCAAAAGGATGCACTCTCCCCTTTTGTATTTTTTGCTCGTCAACAATTACAGTGGTTAGAGATGGAAGAAATCTATCAGTCACTCCCTTGCAAGTGCAGGTTATAGTCTTCCTTACAGAATGGAATATTAAGTTGATGTTACAAATGATCTTAGCCAAAAAAAGCCAACTAAGCATCACTGGGTCAAATTCAGCTCTGATGTAATTTAACTGAAGTAAAAATTGTTACATCAGGGATGAATTTGGCTCTTTGCATATGTATTTTGGATGAGGACTGTAGACACTCATCACGTTAGTTCAGTAGACAAAGGGAGAAAACCCAACACATTGTTGGTAATAGATTTTATTGGACTAAAAATAAATTGGTCAAACTTTCAAATCTACACTCTGTTTCTCAAGTCAGTATGTAATGATCAAAAGCTTTCAAATGTTATGACACTAAAATGTACTGCCTGCACACTGTTTTGTGGAAAAATAACAATACTTTTAAAAAAAGAAGTGGTGTGGTTTGTAAAATTTAACACAAAATTCTGCAGCAATGGCATTTTTGCAATCATCTGTAATGTCCAGCTGTCTCAAAATTCTAATGATCATTTGTGCTAATGATGCTTTTAATGTAAGCATTACATATGGAGCTGTTTGGAACATGTTCTGTGTATTTATATGCAGATCAAGGGGGCTCCCAAGGAAAGTGAAACATTTTCAGTCCTATAATTGTATCCCCAAACAACATTATTTCTAGTATATGCAAGACACTCATGAAAATGTAGTAACGTAAAATACAATATATGATCAAAGCAACTTTTATTCCTAATGACTTGTATTTATATAGCAGCTTTCAGCAGCTATTGGTAGTGAATTTTTTAAATAACTGTCTTAATACAAGTAATAACTTGGTCTGTGCAAATATAACAGCCAAACACCACATTAAGCTAATAAAAGCATTTGAAAGATAAAATATTCTACTATGGACACAACGAAGATAGGATATTAATAATATTTAGGCAATTTAATAGGAATCTAAAATAGATTATTTGAAATACATATTTTATTAAATTCTGTTAAATAGCAGCATTTTCAGATTTTCAGCTCACTAAATAGATTTGCTAATACTGACAGAATATAAAACATAGCATTTCATGAATGATGATGTAATGAGTAGGAAGATTTTTTTTTTATTCACATTGTGAAAACATTAAAAAACAGACTAGGCATGTCAGATGTGTGAACAATGTAAGCCCAATGTCCAATGAATTTTTTTCTGTAAAGCAAAGTAAGAAAATATTAGGATTTTCCTGTATGGATCTAGTTTGTAAAAGTCTCAAAATTCTTCAACTACATGTTGATATTACTTCTATTTCAATTGTCTCTCCCTTTTCTTGTACTCTGTGCAAGTGTAAAAATGCTTCATAGTTAATAGAAAACCATAGAGTGGAAAAAAATCAGCGAGTAATTCTAGTGGGGGGAATCAGGTGCGTACCCAAGGGTCATTACAGTCTGTAACAACAACAAATTGCAGTTCTATGCAAACTGCTAAAAAGGGGGTATATCATCTTTGTAGAAGAGAGAGTCACAGAACTGTAAGATGAATTCATGCCAAATCATTCATCAGCTTTTGCCAAGAGAATAGTACATCTTTGTTAGTGAGCCTTTTTGACATTTTCTCCTGGATTTTCTTCTTTTCTTTATTCAAACGCACACTAATTATACACATTAAACCACATAGGTTGATTTTTTTTGAAGTCTTGCATATGCAAATAAAAATATAGATGTCTACTTGTGCATATTTATTTATATGTGTATTCTAACATAAAATATAAAATCAATTACACATTTATGCTTTTAGGCATTTATATTCAAGCATAAATATATATATTTACAAATTTGATAAGATGTATTGAATGTAGCTCACTTGAGCATTTCAATACTTTCTGACTTATTTCACTAGTTCTGAACAGAAAAATAAGCCATGAAGTATAATGCAAATTTACTTTTAAAATATTTTTCCTGGGGAAAATGATGAACCTCGAAAAATGAAAAGTTTATACTACTGAGTCTTTTTCATTACACTTGTTTCAGCAATTTAGCTAAAAGATTGAAATTAAGGCTATAAAATAGAGGCCCTCAACACAATGAGATCAGTCTGCTATAAAAGGCAACACATGCCAGTTTATCCTCCCCAATGGCAGATGCCACACCCTAAAGCAGACAGAAGGCACTGCAGTCTGTGCAAGTGAAGCACAACACAAAGCAACTATGGTTCAGTTTCTTTTTAGGATCACAAATAATGTTGAAATACCTTGTATCATCTTTGCTCAGTTGATGAGTGGTAGTGTATGTTAAATTCAAATTATCCTTTCCAGAAGCCCTCTCTGTTGTATGAATGATAAATATATATACATACAATGTAAAAAGCTGTAATTGTCATGCACAGTATCTGTTACAAAATTATGAAATCAAGTTTTTAATACTACAAATGTATGATTTCAACTTTATATTTCAACTGAATTATTTTTATAAACCTATATTAATTTAACATAATTTCTCTTTCATAAACTATTGCTCTACAATATACTGAATGTTGATTTTTCTGATAAATGTAAAACTCCTGTATTTGGGATGCTTTTCCAGGATTAACAATATAGTGTTCTAAATTTACTGTTTTATTACACTGATTATGACATCTGTACAGATTCCCAAGACATCTCTGTATAGCGGGTCCAGTATGAAAGCCATACACATTTCACAGCATGAAGGTAGCCATCTTTTAGTTTGGTTAGAACAGTGGTTTTTGAATGTTATAAAAGGTCATAATATACAGATATATAGAGAATAAGCCAATTTTTGACAGTGCTAAGGTCTTATTACTGTTAAATAAGGAGGAAAAGTAACTATTCTGTTTTGGGGTTCGATTTTTCAGTTAGAGTTAAGACTCTACACCCCACCAGAGGTTCAAGAGCTTGTTGTATCTGACTCCGCTACCCACTGTACTCTGCAAAATTATTTTACATAAAGTCCCTGTTTGGGTTTAACAGTTTGGTTTTCTAGTTAATTCCGCTACCCATCTAGGTAATGCAGTTCACAAATTCACCGTATTTCTTCGTATTCTAGTTATTGTAGATTTGCAGTGATTTAATGGGGGAAAAAACAAACAGCAAATGTTTAAAAATTCAGACTTATTAAATTATCATTTACTTCTTTCACTAGTTAAAGGCCCAATCCAGATCATACTGAAATAAATATAAGTCTTTCCATTGACTTCAGTGGGACATAGATCAGACCCTAAAAGAAAAAATTATGAGTTAAAACACAAACACACACACACACACACACACAGCTAGCACAGTGCTTTGGATTTAGCTTTATGTGAAGCTCAGGGTGGGGACTCTGTTGTAAGTCATGGAGCAAATGTGATGAAACATCACTAATTTTTATGACCTATATTGATTTTATATATTAGTAATTAATAGAATGCATGAACTACTACAATCAAGTAACAGCCAATATGCAATAATCTGGTTATGTAAAGTACAATAATTTCATCCTATCTGATCTTAATAAGTTTTAAAGTATACAGTGTTTACTAAAAGCTTGTAGCCTAAAATGTGTGAGTGTGACACATTCTGCCATTTGATTAAAATCCATTCTTCAAATACCATTAATCCCGTGTAATTTAATCAATTTATTCTGGCTGTGTGACTGTGAACCAAAAGGACTTCAAAATATTACCATCTTCATTTCAAGAAAACCATTAATTATTTCATTAGGGAAATTTTACAGGAACAAATTTTTTCCCTGCAAGATTTAGGTCCCAATCCAAAACATTTAAACATTCTTAATTCTACACATGTGAATAATCCCATTGAAATCTACAAGATTATTCACTTGCAAAAGTTAAGAACCTGGTTAAGTGCTTTGCTGAACTGAGGCCTTTATAATGAACAGTTCTTGAGGCTCTGTATCTTGGTGAAACAGCATGAGCAATTTTTAAAAACAAAACAATCTTACACTTTGCAATAATAGTGTATAGTTGGCTGCCGGGTTCACTCATTCTGAAATCTAGGGACATTTGAGTTGTGACCCTAAGAATACATTGTTTGGGAACAGCATTGTATTTCTTGGGTGTGTAAGAGAATGCCTGCATCCCTTCAAAGGAATAGTAAGTCATGATTGTGTCAACCTAATCAGTGTTTTTTTTGGGTTTTTTTAAGTGGAAAGTAGTGTTTCAATTATTATATCAATCCCTAAATCTCCTTTGTCATTTGTTGTTTCCCATTTTCCTACACTTAAAATTTCTTTTCTCCCCTTGTTACTATGTGAGATGCAAACAAAAAAGGGGAAAGAATGCAATTTCCTTCAGGTGGCTTTAGTGGTCCATTCATATGTAGTCAATAGTAGGATCAGGGCCTAACTGATATACAAAGGAAAAGAGTGAAACTGACTATGCACAAAGTGCTGTCAAATTCACAAAGAAACTGAAATAAATAAATAATAGTTTTCACTAATCCCTTTCAGTTACAGTAAGCTGGAGTGTTATTTGTAACAACATAAGTCAAAACATCTCAGACAGAAGTTTTTGTTTTTAAATTGATATCACATTAAAAAGAAAATGTTATATATATATGTTATATATATATATATATTAAAAAGAAAATGTTATATATATTGAGTTATAGTGTTGGTTAGATATAGTATTAAGGCCTTGTCTACACAGGGAAATTGACCGGTATACCTATGGAGGAATAAACTATTCCAGAATAGCTGTGGATTTTATTCCAGAATACTGTCCACATGGGGGAGTTATTCCCGAATGGCTAAATTATACCCAATAACTATTTTGATCAATTTCCCCTCATGTAGACAAGACCTCAGAAGAATATTGGAGATGGTGTGGGAGATACTTAATTTAAATAGGACTAATTTGCAAAGTAAGATACTACTCAATGTGATTAAGGGTGACAGAGTTAGGTTGTCACCTCCCAAAAAATACAGTGCTAATGCCATGGACTCTCTTCACAGAAAACATTCTTAAGTTGATTGTTTTCTTATTTTCCCTATATTTTGTTACAGATTTTAGTTGTCATTGTTCAAGATTTTCTTATTGCCACTTGCAGCTATCCTGTCTATTTCAGAGTTTTTTATACTATAACTGTTGGTGCTTTAGCACTTGCATTTTCTTTATTTTTTTCTGGAGTTTAAATCTGAAAGAAAGAATTCACTCCAGGCTGAAAGTTGGCTTGAAAGATTTCACCCCAGTATTTTTAGTTTTTAACATTTTAAAAAAGATCTTTTAAATGAATCTTTATACTTTGAATGATAGTAACAAACTGGGTATAAATATTGTAATACATGTTACATTAGATAGGAAGAATAAAGGGTGTGTGTCTTGTCAGGATTATACTGTGTATGAATGTTTTTAAGATTTAAAGAACTTTGTACTTAGGAGTATAGGGTTCAGATTCAGGAAAGCATTCCTATTCAGAAAGGGCACGTAAACATCTCACTGTAAGCGCATGCTTAAGTCCTTTCTTGAATTAGAGTCTTTAGCAATCACTATGTAAATATGAATAACAATTATTATAATAATGTGAAACAACCCTGATGTAAGGGAGTGCATTGATAGAGGTGTACATCATTTCACTCTCATCAGCCACATCCAGGAAAAGATAGTAATTAACTAGAAGTGGAAAAGGTTAGAGCCAGGTAAGATTCAAACCTATAAACATGTGAATGCCAAAAGGTATCTTAATGCAAAGTTAAGATTGTTAATTTAAAGAGAAAAATGAGGAAATAAAAAGTTAAAGTTCATATAGCAACATTTCCTTACCCAAGTTGAACATGGATTCATAGATTCCAAGGCCCAAAGGGATCATTGTGACCATTTAATCCAGTGGCTCTCAACCTTTCTAGACTACTGTACCCCTTTCAGGAGTCTGATTTGTCTTGCGTACCTCCAAGTTTCATCTCACTTAAAAACTACATGCTTACAAAATCAGACGTAAAAATACGAAAGTGTCACAGCACGCTGTTACTGAAAAATTGTTTACTTTCTAATTTTTACCATATAATTATAAAATAAATCAATTGGAATATAAATATTGTACTTATATTTCAGTGTATAAGATATAGAGCAGTATAAACAAGTCATTATCTGTATGAAGTTTTAGTTTGTACTGACTTCGCTAGAGCTTTTTATATAGCCTGTTGTAAAACTAGGCAAATATCTAGATGAGTTGATGTACTTCCTGGAAGACTTCTGCATACTCCCATGGCTACATGTACCCCTGGTTGAGAACCATTGATTTAATCTGACCTCCTGGTCACACAGGCCATAAAACTTCCCCAAATTAATTCCTAGAGCATATCTTTTAGAAAAACATCCAATTTTGATTTTAAAATTGTCAGTGTGTGTGATAATCAATCTACGTCCAGCCAAGAAAAAGAAATCTTACAATCTGTAACAAATACGACACTGTAGAGTAAACAGAACACAACTGTTCACCACTGCAAGTTTAAGGCCTGATTCTAAACTCACTGGAGACAACTGAAAGATTCCCATTGACTTCAATGATCATTGGCTCAGGCCCTTTGTCAGGGAATAAACATTTCTCCCTGTGACCTTCCGTGCCTAGGGTAGCCACCTGAAAATGCCAAGGTCAGGGCAGGCTGCAAAAAGAGAGCAGATTCTTCCAGCACTGGTGGGTGGCACTGAAGTCAGACTTCCCAGCCAGCCACAAACTGTGCTTTTGATTCCCCACACTGGTTATCAAGAAGCCAGTACACAAATACACACAGCCCCCTTTACTGCATTCCAGTCTCCGGCTCCCAATCAGCCACTAGGTCCAGTAAAGAGTCCAGTTATTTAAACTCTATGCTCTTTACTAAAAAGGTTCCCTCTGATCCCAAAGGGTCAGCCACAGTACCAGATCAATGTAAGTTTGGATCTTACCCAAAATACCACGCTGCCAGCCAATCCTTTAGTAACTAAAACTAAAGGTTTATTATAAAAAGAAAGGAACAAACCATAAGAGAAATATTAAAGGATTAAAGCAATCAGATACATACAAATGATTTGAAAGTCCATATACATCAGGTTTCTAGAAGAATTGTGGAGTTTGCAGGCTTGTATAATCCTTCTGGTATACATCCAGTACTTGGATGGGTCACAATCCTTTGTTTCACAGCTTCAGTTCAGTTGTAGATGAGCTGATCCAGAGGTAGGTTGGTAGCTGAAGCTGAATCCCGACTGAAAGACAAAATGGATTCCCAGGCCTTTGCCTTATATACCCTCTGGCTCATCCCATGCTGTCTGTGGAATTTTACAGGAACAAAATGGAGTTTAGAGTCACATGAGCAAGTCCTGGTGACTCATCAGGTATACCTCTGGCTTTTCCCCCTGGGCCCCTTGCATCTGTGGATGTTTCAATGGGCCATTAAGCAGGCTGTTATTCTGCCGCCACCCTGTCTAGGGTGCGTCTCATACAGCACAATTTGAAATACAGCTATATCAAATATATCCATAACTTCCATTACACATATAACACATGAACAAAAGTATTATCGTCTTACTTAGCATATTATAACCTTTCTAACAGTACCAGACATGGCATATCTTACATGAATTATTATGATTTTGACATACTGATGTTACATAATATAATAAATGCCCCCTCCCCCAATCCTCTGTCATAAACTTGTTGGATCACCAGAAATTTCCAGGTCAAAGACAGAGTTTTCTTTCTTAATTAACCTGATTCAATAATCTGTCATCAGATTTAATATTTCAAAATAACATAAGCAGGCTTGTTGTACATGATGATTATGACCTGCTGTTTCATGGAGGATATTATTGTGACCTCCACACCTTCACTAATAAATTTCTTTTGGTTGTAGCATATTCACATATACAGCCAGGAGTCTCTGAATTTAAATCTTAACTTTCACAAATTAGAGATTTCTTTGCTTTAGCTTTCTTTAGAATGTATCTACAATCTTGAATATCTGTGGGAGTCACAATTATGGTGCTGCCTCACATACTCTATTCTATTTATGGTAGGTACTTATATGGCCCACATTACTGTAATATCTGAGCACCACAATCTTTATGTATTTATTCTCACAACACTTCTGTGAGAAGTAGTCTTATCCTCTATTTTACACATAGGGAGATGAGATACAGAGAGACTTGCCCAAGCTAACACAGGAAGTCTGTGATGGAGCAGGGAATGGAACCCAAGTCCCAGCCTAGCACCCTAACCACTGAACGATCTTTCCTACTCTTATAGAGTAGCTGGGTCCTCTACATGTGAAGTCCAATGGCTAGGTTGTGACTGCTCGTCTACAAGTATGATAGATGGGAAGTCTAGATTGATTTTTTTCTGTCCCTTATGCAGGCGATCAAAATGATGGTGCCTGCATTCTCTAAGTATGTGGGGAGAAGGGGCAGAGCTTAATGTAGCTGAAGACAATTCATATACCTGATGGGGAAAGTGTAGTCATGGCTCTGTCCCCTGTGCACCTACTAATAGATGGAAGCTGGCAATAAAGACAACATTCTCCTAGAGAGTGTTATAGTTATCAGTTAAGACTGTATGCTCCAAGGAGGCATTCTGCCTGTTTCTCTCCTCTGCAAACAAAATGCTTTGACCAAATGCCATTTGAGTGCTTCACTTCCACATCCCCTCTGTCGCATCATGACTGGTTCTCAAAGCCATGATCAAATCTTTCTTGGAGGTCAATGCATTTCTCAATAAAAGCATCCTCCATGATATTGGTTCCTTGCCTCAACACTTCTAAGAGCTTTTTAATTAGTGGAAGTAAATAATTTTATAACGTGGGTATTTAAAACCTCAAGAATTTACTAATTAGCACCTGCAAGTCTTTATCTATGTGAGTAACCCTTACTTTCATGAATTGTCCCATTAAATTAATTAAGAGAACTTGAGTGGGAATAAGGTTTCCCAAGACTGGGCCCGTGGAATGGGTGTTTCTTCTTGTTTAAATTTAAAATGAATTTGCTTTAAAAATTTAAATTACTAGGTTATTAAACCAGAATATCAGCTAATTATTTAACCAAAAACCCAACAATGTATGGATCTGAACTAACAAACCTAGATGCTACAATTAAGGGCATCAAAGATTTGGAAACTGACAACAAGCTTGCTTTGTTTGTCAGCTTTGTTGCTGATCACAAACAATCCATTCCTAATATGGCTTTTAGGAAAATTGTGTGTTAACAGAAAACAAATTCTCAGATTGTCTCAATTGTTTTTTTATCATGATCTATTAAGACAGCCCTCACCATGATTTCTCCTTTTTAGTGGATTCTATTTAAAATTAAATATTTACATATGTTTTTGACAGACAGTCTGATTCTCGATCCAGCTACAACTGTTTTCTACCACTCTGGAAATGTCGGGCAACCATGAAGCTCACTTTACTTGCCCCCTGAAGAAACTCCCAACAGTTCTATACCACCCTCTTCTGGCCACTGGCTTAGTGGACATATGTCCAGGGCAAAAGGGACATGGCCTGGGCGATGCCCAGCTGCTGCAACTAGTTTTGGGGAGTCCATTGGCAGCCAATGCCACTTACAGTAGTTCTGAAGCAGCTCTAAATTGTGCCTTGGAGCTGCACTGGTGGCAAAATTTGCAGGCAATATAAAATTATTCAGGATAGTTAAGTCCAAAGCAGACTGTGAGGAGTTACAAAGGGATCTCACATAACTGGGTGACTGGGCAACAAAACTGGCAGATGAAACTTAATGTTGATAAATGAAAAGTAATGCACAATGGAAAACATAGTCCCAAATAAACATACAAAATGATGGGGTCTAAATTGTCTGTTACCATTCAAGAAAGAGATCTTGGAGTCATCGTGGATAGTTCTCTAAAAACATACAATCATTGTGCCATGGCATTCAAAAAAGCTAACAGAATGTTAGGAACCATAAAGAAAGGGATAGATAATAAGACAGTAAATATCATAATGACATTATATAAATGCATGGTACACCCACACCTTGAATACTGTGTGCCATTCTGGTCAACTCATCTCAAAAAAAGATATATTAGAATTGGAAAGGGTACAGAGAAAGGCAACAAAAATGATTAAAGGTATGGAACAACTTCCGTATGAGGAGAGATTAAAGAGACTGGGACTTTTCAGCTTGGGAAAGAGACAATTAAGAGAGGATATGATAGAGGTCTATAAAATCGTGACTGTTGTAGAGAAAGTGAATCAGGTAGTGTTATTTACTCACAAGAGCCAGGGATCACCCATCAAAATTAATAGGCAGCAGATTTAAAACAAACAAAAGGAAGTACTTTTTACACAACTCACAGTCAATGAGTAGAACCCATTGCCAGGGGATATTGTGTAGGCCAAAACTATAACAGGGTTCAAAAAAGAATTAGATAACTTCATGTAGAATAGGTCCATCAATGGCTATTAGCCAAAATGGTTAGGGATGCAACCCCATGCTCTGGGTGTCCCTAGCCTCTGACTGCCAGAAGCTGGGAGTTGATGACAGGAAATGGATCACTCAATAATTGCCCTGTTCTGTTCATTCTCTCTGAAATACTTGGCATTGGCCACTGTCAGAAGACAAGGTACTGGGCTAGATGAACCATTGTTCTGACCCAGTATGGCCATTTTCATGTTCTTTGTGACCGCCTTCCCTCCCATTTTGAGCTGCACTGAAAAGCTGGTCCCAAGGATCTGGCTCCTAATGGTTGGGGTTTTCAAAACCGCTCACTGGTGACTTAATTCTGCTCCAATTAAAATGAAAGGCAATCTCCCATTGATTTAAATGAGAGCAGAGTTAAGCCAATACTGAGCACTTCTGAAAATCCCACCTTAATGTGCATTCACGGTATAAGGGAAACTTCCCTGATATACTTGCACAGCTCTAGAGAGAGGTATATTTGAAGAGTACCACAGATTAGTTAGGTTGGTCCAATTCAAATTAATTAACTAGACTCTGTTTTATTCCTGTTTTGAAACTTACCATTACCGTCCTCATTCAATGGCTTTCCCTTGTTAATAGATTTATTATTAACTTTATTTGGGAAGGAAAGGGAATCCAGCTATAATAAAATTGCTACATAAACCTCTTGAGTATGGTGGTTGCCCTTACAGTATGATAGACTTGTATATTTGTTAACTAAGAAGAGTAGGTGTTCAAGTTAGACTTTGAATATAAATGGATGGTGGGTTGGTTGATGTGGAAAACCTTCAACACCTTCTTTGGACCAGATTGAATCTAATCTCCCACCCAAAGCTGTGACATTTGTCCTGTGGAAATGTATGTGACAAGCTAACCATAATCTCTTTCCTTTCACATATATTTGGTCCAATGTGCATTTTACTGTGGCTCACTTGAACGACTGGAAAAACAGAATGGAGATCAGTTGATTTGGAATATTTATCTCAATTATTCATTAAAAACAAACACACATTTCTTTTAGAAGTACAACAAAAGTGGAACATGCTAGACTTCCTTTTATTTCTTTACCTCCAGTTCAGGAGTTCTTTTACTTAATCCAATATTAAGTCTACTTGTATTAGAGAACCCTATTTATCTGAGCAAATCTTATTCCTTAGCAATGAATCGCAGAACATTGTGGGGTGATTGTATAAAGCTATTGCTTTCTCTTTATTGCCCACTAAAGAAACATTTATGATTAAATGGGAAAAGGAACTATCTTATTCTCTTGAGCTGGAGATATTGGACTCAGTAATGTCCTTCATATGTGTATGTTCTATTTCAACTAACCTGCTAGAATTGCAATATAAAATTGTAAATCAATGGCACCAAACAACAGTGAAACTGAGTAAGATTGCAAGCCATTTCTCAGACAGATTTTGGAGACTGCTCCCAGCAAAGAACACTTTTACATGTACTCCATTCCCTGTCGTAAACTATCCCAATAAAGGTCACTCGTTATACATCATATTGAGAAACTTACTGGTTTCCTGATGTTAAGTACTTGGGAATATTGTACATAGGGACACTTGGACGTTGAGATATAAACATACAGACAACTGAATGTTAATACAGTCTTGTTACTGAGTGCTCACAAAGTTATTTGAAGAAACTGGAAAATTCTGACTCTTCTTTCATACTGGGATGGGTCTGGCAAGCCAAGAATCCTTACAAATCTGTTTAAATCTGCTCAGCTGTACTGTGGAAACGTGTATTTGCATATACAATCTGTTCTTTTGCTGATTACTTTAGTAAAAGTAGGAGTGTATAAACTGAGCCACTCAGCAGTGCTTTAAGGACTGGAATAGAATTTTTGTTTGTTTGTTTTTTCCCTCACAATGGTTTTTGTTTTCTGTTTGTCTTTTTTAAGGCTACTCCTCTTACCCTTCTTGTCAACTTTAGTAAAATGCATTTAATGTGAAGTATTAGTCATTGTGCTTACCTACATAAAACAATAACAACTCTCACTTGCTGTATCTTGCAGTAAATTCATCAAGATTGAAATATATTAAATGTCCCAAAATTTCACTAACACAGAAGTAAGGTTGACCATTGGTGTCTTGTGCCCTTCCAGAATGTGGAGAGAGGCTAAACTTTAACTTCTGAAAACCAGGAAATAAAAAGGTAAGATATACACCACTCCTGCAGCGCAACTGTAACTGTTCCCCCTTCTTCTCTCAAGGCTGGTAAAAACCACTGGGAATGGTTAGCAACAGTGATGCAATGGTCAGCAAACTAGCAAGGAAAGTGGTGGATGAATAGAAGGTGCCTTGTTTGTGTTAGTTCCACAGATTTGTATTCCAGCAGTTATCTGCATGCATTCCAGCTGGATTCTCTGTTATGTGTAGCTGTATTGAATGGTTGAGGAATAAGTTGAAGCAGCTTCACAGAGTAGTGACTGTGTGATATGAAGACAGATGTATGCATACTTTGAATGATCAAATATGCTTTATTTGAGCACTTAATTTTGTAAGTTGTGTCAGAAGAAGTGCACAAGGGACCTCAAAAGTACTGGCTCCCACCTGGGTTCAGCAGATGCAGGAACCATCCTTCCTTCCCCAGGATTTACTTCTGCCTTCCCCCCCACACCCTGCCCTGACACTCATGGTGTGGGGGTGTCTATGCCAATCACTGCCTTCTTGCTGTGTCGGGAATCTATGGATGGGTCTTCCCATGTCCCAGCAAAATGCTGGGTTTGTTAAAAGGAGTTGTATCTCAGGAACCCCCATGCTCAAGTTACCCCAAATTTGGACCACTGACTACCTAGCACTTCCAAAAGGCACAGCAAATATCAAGACAATCCAAGCCAGCATATGGACCCTAAAGTATTTAGAACAATCATCTTTAAACAGAAACTAATGTTCTACATTAATTATAGCAGTTCTAATGCTGCTATAACAGTAAAGGTTTTACAAGAATACAAAAACACAATTTAAAAAAATATAACAATGGCTGAGACAATTAATTTAAATATCAGTTGATACTTGTATAGTAAATTGTCTCAACAAAAATGTCATAAGGAATTTAGCACATAGACTTTGGGGGCATGCACAGCAAAGAATCCAAACGACATAATATATTTAACATATGCAAAAGTATTTGTATGTAATTTGGAGTTTAGTGAGTAAATAAACACATACTTTTAAATTAGTTCAATACAGTATGATACAAATGTTCTGATTATGGTGCTTTTCATAATAAGCCAAGAACACTTTATGAAACCAATAAATTAACTATAACAACAGTTGTGTCAATCACAGTTGTAAAAGTTTATAGTGCACTTGACTTCAGTATATTTATATTCTGTCAAGTGCCATCTAGTGGCTGAATAATCTAATTGCTCTAATTGCACCTTGTGTTCAGATGAGGTAATTACTGAAGAGCATGCTGGGAGTAGCAGCCATGTCAGGATGCTCAGGGTGTAAGAAACAGGAAAGAGAAGTTGTGTGTGCAATCGTCCGTGTTTGTTTCTGTCTGTGATTTAATTACTTTTCACATGATCATCATCCTGTAGTTGAAAGAAATATAATAATTCATTGGTACTAAATTAATGCCTTTTTTCTTTATACTCTAAATACATTGGCCCTGATCCCTAACTATTGCGTGTCAGCTTTATTCCATTGAAGTCAATGAACCTATGCTGATTTACACCACCTGAAGATGTGGTCCCATTATTTTTCCAGGTTTTTTTTAATACCTTTTCTCTGTACCAAAAGTTGTCTATCATTCTACTCCCAATAAATATTTTTCTAAAAGATATGACATTTAAGTTACACACAATGGGACTCCACTAATTTGTTGTCTGTAGAGAAAGATTTCTAGAAGGTGAGGGTCATAATAAATTGCATTCACATTCACTTTGAGACAGTTTATAGGCAAAAAATAGTAAGAGGACTAAATAACATCTTGACTTGGGACACCACTGACCCTGAAGAGCACAGAAGTGAAATTTTCAAAGGATGGCACTATAAAAAAAATAGAGAAATAAATCAAGGGCAGTCATGGATTATCTTTGATCTATCACACCTTGAATTCTCTATTTATACATATACTACACACCCCTCATTAGTCAATTAAAAGAGCTCTCAAAATACCACCCAGCCATATCGAAAAATAGCCTTCCCCCCATCCTCTGCTCCCACCGGGCCAAATTATGAGTGGTATTGTTTAGTGGCAATGTCTCAGGAGCTGACAAGGGAAGGAACTATGACCCTGAAAGTCGTAATTCTCTTCCCAGCTCCCCAGTTAGTCCAGGGGGAAATAATTTGCTCAGTTTGCCATCTCTTGTGATTTTATTGTGATATTTGGTGATTTTTAGAGCCCTGCATGGATACAAATATGTGGATCCGCACCCGTTGGAATAAACTTTTACCCAACCCGCAATCCGCCTTCCTTTAGATTTAACCAAATCCGCATCTGCATATCATCTGTTTTGGAGCCAACAGCTCTCCATCAGCTGTTGAGCCCCTGAGCTCCATGAACTGATGAGCCCTCCCGCCGACCAACTGTAAAGCCCTGCTGGCAGCCTAACAGTTGATCAGTTGTTCACTGCACCCCTGGCTGGCAGCTGCCCCAGCCCTGCCCCAGAAGTCACAAAGGTCCCAACCTCTGTGATATCCGCATCCACAGATTTTCAGGGCTCTAGTGATTTTTCTAAAATGCCCCAGCTCCTGGCATCATCTGAATATGTGAGAATCTCAACTTTCACTTTTTTAAAAAAGTTACGTTTCTAGACCCCCATTCTTGTGGAGGAAAGCATGAAAATGCTATCTGAATGCACCTTAAAGGCTTAAAAGCCAGAAGGCAAATTAAAAAGGACCCAAACATATTAGAGGTATTATTTTGGGTGTTTGGGCACGTGTTTGGGCACATGACTCATGATTTTTTAAAGATTTGGGTCGGCAATGCTGTTGGCCTATGCCATTAATTGGTCAGGGATTGAGGTGGTGGTCATTCCTTGACCCTGAATATCCATTCCCTTCCCACATGTAGGGGAGGGAGAGTAGCAGACCTGTAAAGGCTGCTTCCCCTTCTACATTGGATCTCACTAGGCATTCAGAAGACATAAGGTATGTCTACACTACAATTCCAAACCCATGATGGGCTCAAGCCAGCAGACTCAGGCTTGTGGGTCTTGGCGTAAGAGGCCATTTATTGCAGTGTAGATGTTAGGGCTTGGGCAGGAGCCAGGGCTCTAGGACTCTGCAAGGTGGGAGTGTCCCAAAGGTGGGCTGCAGTCTGAGCCCAAGTCCAAATGTCTACACCAGAATTAAACAACCCCTTAACCTGAGCCCCGTGAGCCTGAGTCAGCTGGCATGGGCCAGCTGCGAGTATCAAACCGCAGTGTAGATATACCCTAAGAGAGCTCTTGATGTGCACTTACCTCCTCTATGTGGACACACAAGGCAAGTGAGAAACTTGCCTGTAATATCTTACCTTTATATCTCTAATGCAAAAGAAATCTTTTGTCCACCATTACATAATTTGGAGGATGAGTCTCGAGCTCTAAAGAACATTTAGGTACTCTTCTTGGTAAAGAGTGAAGTTTTATTGCTCAGTTTTTATAAGATTCATTAAAACAGGTGTCCAGAATTAAAATCAGTGTCCAGAGATGGTGCAAAAAATACTAAGGAGTAACACATACACACACACACACACACACACAAAATTCTATCAAAATACTCTATTTTGCAAAAAGAAAATAGGGCCTAGTCCTGACTTACTGGTACAGTAGAGTATATATAATGCAGATATTCATCTATTGTATGTGAAATCTGTACTGTATCCATCTAGTGCTTGAACCTAAACCTCATGTAAAGATTCCTGAACATTTAAAAAGAGGGACATTCCAGGAATTAAAGAGATCAGAAAGATTCTAGATATAAACTTGCACCAATAAGTATTAATGATAATCGTTATATTTCTCAGCATATTAGGAATTGAACTACTTCCTCGAGTTTGCATCAAACTCCTGATTGCATTTATTGGAAAAGTTATTTAATAAATTCAATCTATTTCTTCTTTGTTTAGAAGAAACAAAAGAAGAACCACTTGAATGATGCCTTACATTTTCTAATTCCATCTTCATAAGCTGGAGGAAAAAAACATCTTACCCACATTGATTCTTCTTATATATATACACTAAAAAAAACCTTATAACCCATTCTATATTTCATACAACACCAGGAATTACCATATTGCTGATGAGTGGTATACAGTGAATGCATCTTTGATGTGCTATGCACTGTCTGAAACAAAAGAACTCTCATATTTTCCTCTGTAACAGAAACTTCTGTTTGAAGGCAACTGTACTTGGAGGAGGACAGGCAAAAGCTCCATTTAAAACTAGCATCCTAATTCACCTTCTATCAATTCATGTGGGGAAATACCAATACCTAGCTGAAGACTTGAGGCCTTCATACTGCAAATAAACATTTAAACAACCAAGAAGGGATCTTTTAATAAGCTTGGTGGGACAGGAAGGAGAATGGCTTTTTCACTAATATATTAACTAAGGAAGTACAATTTCCCCCATCTATCTATGTATAAATAGCAGAGAATTCCAGTTAAATAGATTCTTAATGGATCTAATTATTGGTTTCTTTGTGACCTTCTCAGACAGTTCCTCTGTCGTTTGGACCCTCTAAATATTTAACTCCAATCCTGAAGCATTTAATGGGCAGCAAGACTCCTACCATTCGAACGAAAACCTCTGTCAGCTGGAAACAAAAAAAGAATCTGATTTGTGCCACTGCATCCCATATCTCGAGAAGGATCCAAAGCCACTTATTGTCTGAGGCAGCTGATACAACAATGACTCGGGTACCAGAAAAACAACAAATAGTCATCTGCATATTGAGATAGCTCATGAGCTCTTTCCTTTTCTCTGTACCCTGAATGCCTTCATGTTTTCTGACAGCTATTATAATGGCTAATGGCTAGAGTGAACAAAAAGGGAAAAACAAGGTGGCGGAGGGGTGGGGGGAAGGAGGGAATTAACATTAGTAGCTACTGTTGGAGCAAGGTAACTATCCAACCCAGAGACTGTGCCATCCTGAAAATAATGGACTGCTACATAGATGATTTCCCCTTGTTTCAAATATTTTCTCTCCGCCAGTCTCAAAGTAATCTCTCTCATTATTTTACTGTATATATATTGTGTATATTAGTCTCCTGTTATTTTAGGGTTGGGACCTGATGTTTCTCTAGCTCCATAACATATTTGAATTGTGAGGAATGCCTGGTTGATAGAATTCTACTTCATCTTCATGTATTCCCAGGCCCAAACTTTTCCTCTTTTATTTACAATATAAGAAGGAGGTTCACTTCAGCTCTCTGAGGTCTCTTCTTAGTTCTGGATTTCAGTGCGTTTTCCCACATACAAAGAACAAAATTTGTTGTTTTCAATTTAGATTACTTTTATTTCAGAAAACAATAAAGTACAAATAAAGACTCCGTGTAGTCTTCTGCATTGGAACTGAAATGCAAATCGACAATAGTAAGTTTCTGCAGTAAGCAGGAAGACTCCATTTAAAGATACAGGATGCAGAAAATAAAATAAATATCAGTCACAACTCACAACTAAATGCATGTATTTATTCTTTTCTGCAAAATCAGTTTGATCCAAGGGTTAGTGAATCCCTTCAATGGATGATATTAATCAATTTCTGGCATGTTTCAGTCAGTACTTCACAATTCTCCTTGACTGTTTTCCCTTCGTATCCTGCTCTGTATCTGGCCACCAAACATAACTTATAGCCACATTTTAAAATTTTTACTCTGCCTTGGTGATGTTTCTGTAATTCAACCAACTTCCTCACTGGTAAGGTAAATGGTAAGCCATTTGGTTATCATCACACATATACTCCAGAGAAAACAATCATTCTTAACTGAGAACACTCTGTGGGTACTACCACAATGCAAATTAGAAACAATAAAATCCTTTCTCTGCTATAGGAGTTTGCCATCCAGAAAGAGTGTATTGTATTACTTGCCTAAAATAAGATCTTTCTTAGCTTTCTTCTGGGAAAGTATATCTATTTTGATTTTACTTTGATCTCTGCTTTCATAGGTAATCAGTATAACACAACAGCAGCATGTTCCTCTGAAGGCTTGCACCTTATGTTGCACAGACATAAAGTTCAAATCAAATGCTATCTCAAATGGTTGCTGTCAGAAGTGGAATGCCTGCCTTTGGGCCTAGTGCCTGATTCTCTTCTGCTTTGTATCTTCTGTAATCACATAAAACAGTGCAGAGTGAGTATAAAATGGGTGTAAAATGTGACCATCACTGTGTGAGTAAGCAGAAAATCTGATTTGGTAGTATTTAATATCCACTTTGCATAGCTGTAAATGACTACACAAGGTTCAAGTCTAGGTAACTTTTATTTCAGTTGAAGGAACATAAGAACAGCCATACCTGGGTCAGACCAATGGTCCATCTAGGCCAGTATCTTGTCTTCTGAGAGTGGCCAATGTCATATGTTTCAGAGGGAATGAACAGAAGAGGGCAATTATTGAGTGAGTCATCCCCTGTCATCCACTCCCAGCTTCTGGCAATGAGAGGCTAGGGATACTCAGAGCATGGGGTTGCATCCCTGACCATTTTGGCTAATAGCCATTGATGGACCTATCCTTCATGAAGTTATCTAATTCTTTTTAGAACCCTGTTATAGCTTTGGCTTTCACAACATTCTCTGCAGTGAGTTCCACAGGTTGACTGTGTGTTATGTGAAGAAGTACTTCCCTTAGTTTGTTTTCAAACTGCTGCCTATTAATTTTGTTGGGTGATCCCTGGCTCTTGTGTTATATGAAAGAATAAATAGCACTTCCTTAGTTACTTTCTCCACAACAGTGACAATTGTATAGACCTCTGTCATATCCTCATTTAGTTATCTCCTTTCCAAGCTGAAAAGTCCCAGTCTTTTTAATCTCTCCTGATACAGAAGCTGTTCCATACCCTTAATTATTTTTGATGCCCTTCTCAGTATCTTTTCTAATTCTAATATATCCTTTTTGAGATGGGGTGACCAGAACTGCACAGGGTATTCAAAGTGTGGGCGTACCATGGATTTATAAGGTGGCATTATATCTTATTATCTATCCCTTTCCTAATGGTTCCTAACATTTTGTTAGCTTTTTTGACTGCCGCTGAACATTGAGCGGATGTTTTCAGAGAACTAGACACAATGACTCCAAGATCTCTTTCTTGAATGGTAACAGCTAATTGAGAGCCCATCAATTTGTATGTATAGTTTGGATTATGTTTTCTAGTGTGCACTACTTTGCATTTATCAACATTGAATTTCATCTGCCATTTTGTTGTCCAGTCACCCAGTTAATGAGATCCCTTTGTAACTTGTCACAGTCTGCTTTGGACTTTACTGAGTAATTTTGTATTGTCTGAAAATTTTGCCACCTAACTGTTTACCCCTTTTTCCAGACCATTTATGAATATGTTGAACAGCACTGGTCCCACTAGAGACTACCAGGGGACATCACAATTTAATGCTCATCACTCTGAAAACTGATAATTTATTCCTATCCTTTGTTTCCTGTATTTTAACCAGTTACCAGTCCATGAGAGCCACTTCCCTCGTATCCCATGACTGCTTACTTTGCTTAAGAGCCTTTGGCGAAGGCCTTTGTCAAAGGCTTTCTGAAAGTCCAAGTATACCACATCACTGGAGCATATATCACAGGTTTGTTGACCCCTTCAAAGAATTCTAATAGATGGGTGAGGCATAATTTCCCTTTACAAAAGCCATGTTGACTCTTCCCCAACAAATCATGTTAATATCCGTGTCTGATAATTCTGTTGTTTACTATAATTTCAACTAATTTGTCTGGTACTGAAGTTAGGTTTACCGGTCTGTAATTGCCACCATCGTCTCTGGACCCTTTTAAAAAATTTGGTGTCATATTAGCTATCCTCCAGTCATCTGGTATAGAAGCTGATTTAAATGACAGTTAATAGTTCTGCAATTTCATATCTGAGTTCCTTCAGAACTCTTGGGTGAATACCATTTGGTCCTGGTGACTTATTACTGTTAAATTTATCAATTTTCTCCCCTATTGACATCTCAACCTGGGACAGTTCCTCAGATTTGTCACCTAAAAAGAATGGCTCAGGTTTGGGAATCTCCCTCATATCCTCTGCGGTGAAGACTGGTGCAAAGAATTCATTTAGCTTCTCTGCAATGGCCTTATTTTCCTTGAGTGCTCCTTTAGGACCTTCATCTTTCAGTAGACCCACTGATTGTTTGGGAGGCTTCTTGTTTCTGATGTACTTAAACATTTTTTTGTGTCTCTGGCTAATTGCTCTTCAAATTCTTTTTTGGCCTGCCTAATTATACTTCTTGACTTGCTAGAGTTTATGTTCCTTTCTATTTTCTTCAGTAGAATTTAACTTCCAATTTTTAAAGGATGCCTTTTTGCCTCTAACCACTTCTTTTACTTTGTTATTTAGCCATGCTGACACTTTTTTTACTCTTCTTACTATGTTTTTTAATTTTCAGTATACATTTAATTTGAGCTCTATTATGGTGTTTTTAAAAAGTTTCCATGCAGCTTACAGGCACTTCACTTTTGTGACTGTACCTTTTAATTTCCATTTAACTAGCTTCCTCATTTTTGTGTATATACCCTTTCTGAAGTTAAATGCTACTGTGGTGGACTTCTTTGGTGTTCCCTCCCCCCACAAGGATGTTAAATTTAATTATATTGTGGTCACTATTACTTACCATTCAGCTATATTCACTTCTTGGACCAGACCCTGTGCTCTATTTAGGACTATATCAACAGTTGCCTCTCCCCTTGTGGGTTTCAAGAAGCAGCCATTTATAGTGTCAAGAAACTTTATTTCTGCATCCATCTCATCCTGAGGTGACATGTACCCAATCAGTATGAGGATAGTTGAAATCCCCCATTGTTATTGAGTTATTTTTATACCACCATTCTGGTTGGATGATTTAGCTGAGGTTAGTCCTGCTTTGAGCAGGGGATTGGACTAGATGACCTCCTGAGGTCCCTTCCAACTCTAATATTCTCTGATTCTCTGATTCTATGGTTAGGTGATCAGTAGTATAGTCCTACTGCTATATTCTTCTTATTATTCAAGCATAAAATTTCTATCCATAGAGATTCTATAGTACAGTTTGATTCATTTAAGATTTTTACTATATTTGACTTTATGCTTTCTTTCACATATGGTGCTACTCCCCCACCAGCATGATCTATTCTGTCATTCCTATATATTTTGTACCATTAATTATCATCTGTGTTGTCCCATTGATTATCATCTTTCCACCAAGTTTCTGTGATGCCTATTATATCAATATCATCATTTAATACCAGGCTCTCAAAGTTCACCCATCTTAGTATTTAGTTGTCTAGCATTTGTATATGAGCACTTATAAAATTTGTCACTTTTTAGCTCTCTGTCATTATGAAATGTAATTGAATGGGACTCTTTTTCATTTGACAGTTTCTCTTCAGTCCCTACCTATACTTTATCAACTTACATCCTCTTCTTCTTACTAGAACATAGAGAATCCCTGTTAATAGATTCTCCCCTAATGAAAACAGCAAAGAAAGAATTAATGGGAACTAGTGGAACTCTGTACCTCTGAAAAATCAGGCCACTCTTTTAGTACCTAGATATGGCTATTGGGGAAGGTTTTCAAAGGCACAGAGAACAGTTAGGCATCTAGTAAAGGTCAAAGGAAGTTAGGCATCAAGCTCCCATTTGAAAATGTTGGCTATATTGTTCATAAAAGAGATAATTCAGTCACATTCTGCATCTGAACTGGAACACAAATGAGAAGTGCCTCAGAAACACACAGTGTTAACTCCTGTTCTGTATGGAAAAGAAATTGCAGATTTTCTCCTAAAAGTCTCAATGGACCCTTTATAAAATTTGTACTGCCTCTGCCTAAATCAAATATACAGTGGTCTTTAAACTGTTTATAAACTCTTTTAAAAATGTTGCAGAAATGCTTTCAAATTAGTAATTTAGTCAAATGATCATTTCAATTGGCCATTTGACCAAATGGTTAAAATTCCCAGGCATTCAGGAAAATGTCTAAAAATGAGATCCAGACATGAGATCAAATGCTTAAAGTTGTTCATTGAATTAATAATCCAAACAATAAGTGTATTATATTTTGAGCATATGGTCAAATACAAGAGAATATGTATAATCAAGTAACTAATAATGCTGTTTGGGGGGAGGAAGGGGGTTTCATCACTATAGATCTGTTTACTGGAACGTCATGGCTTGAGTGACACACATTCCAGTTTCTTTTTTAAAAGCATTTGCACCTATTGGTTTAGCACTTCTTGGATCTCGAGCGGTTACATTTAATGAATCCATAACCACCAGAGGTAGATTCTTGTTGAACAGCTTCTCTCACAGATACAATTCTCAAGATTCACAGTATTTTAACTATATAACTTCTGGTGGCATATGACAAATTGATTATAGAAAAATGTCCCTCCCAGTACTGCAAGAGTGATCATGATCAGAGTACAAAAGTGGGTGTCTTTTGAATTCTGGGTTCTATTCCAGGATGTGCCACCCAGGATAAACTTAAGTAATTGATTTAACCTCTTTGTGCTCCGTTCCACATCTATACACTCAGGATACTATTGTTGTCAAGAGTAGTATTGCTGATTAATTAACTATTGAAAAACATCCTTGGAATAAAGAAACTACATAAATGTAAATGTTATACTACATAAGTGCATATTATTGTTCTCCCTGATAGGAATCAATAATATATCACTTATTTTTGTTAATTTTCCAAGTGACACTAAGAATATTTCTGTAGTTGCTCCCCACCTCTTCCTCCTGCTTCTGTCCTCACGTGGATATAGCTATGTTGTCACTCTTTTTACCAGAAACTATTTTAATTAGACTTAATTTCCATATTCTTTGGGATTAGTATTGATAACAAGAATCATATGATTGAGTTGTCTGCTTTCTGATATTTTTTCTTTTTCTGAAGGATGTTGTCTCCAGTCACAGCTTAAAGCTAACATTTAGAGTGTTTAAACCACTTCTAGAAACTAGGCCTAATCTACAAATATGTATAAAAAGTCTCATCCACATTTTGACCCTTCTCTTCTGTTTGCTTCACTTCATGGCAGGCACAGCTGTGCATACTATCTATATTCAGGTCCTGTAGTAATCATCATAGTATCTGAGTGTTTCAACCCTATGATCATACAAGCTCCTGTCCACCTGCCTCTCCTGCTAATTTCCTTCCTAACTCTCCAGCTTCTCTGCCGCCCATATCAAGCTCCTTCTTCACCTATCTCTTCTGCATCCTATAAATCTTTCTTCCCCAGTGCTGCACTCCAGCTCACTCCCTTCAGTGCAGCTCCTCCTGCTCATCAGAATGTTCTAACTTTCCCTTTTCAATCCAGTCCCACTGCCATTATTCTGCTAGTTTTCCTCATTATTATTTTTTTAATTCAGGGACGAATGAGCTCATGATGCAGCATCAAAGTTGAGAAATTAAACATTGGCGAATGAAGAAATACTGCTCAGATCACTAGTCAGCCTCAGTTCTGAATTTTCTGGCTTCTGGGGGTTTAATTTCTTATATTATTGCAATAACAATTTTTTAAAATTAGAATTTCACTGACTTTTTACTAAGGAAAGAAAAGAGACTGAAAATAGGAGTTTAGAACTGAACCTTTTTCTCTGTCTTAGCATTGACTAAATAGTGTCTATGAAACAAACATGTCCCTTGGCAGTAGATGATACCCCAGATGAGGCTTGGGATGTTCTTTGCTGCTTGGTGATTTCAGCTTGTCAATCATTTAAAATACTCCAACTTTTGTACAAGAACATGGTAGTGGTGAAGTTCTACACTGAAAAGGTTCACTAGTGGACCACCTCATTCACCTTTCCCTATGTCTCTGCTCAGCCACAGCAAAGGGAAGAAGGGAGGCGAAAAAAAGGAAAAAGTTTGCTGGAATCTTCCTACAAAGCAATGGAAAAAGAGTGCTGCTGATGGAACCCTCATAGTTACAGGGTGAAACCATACCTTTCCCCTTACCTCTGTAACAATACATAGCATATCTCCATGAAGGCTAAATATATCTTCTTCTGGTGGCTCCCAAAGCGGGGGTGAAAGAACATCCCTGCCACAGCCCTTCTGTTGGCTCAGGGCTGAAGATGCTGCTTTACCAGAGCTTCCTAAAGCAGGGATTGGGAGGGAGGGCCAAGAAAAGATATCTAAGGCTTGATTCGCCTCTCACAGCAGTTTTACACTGTTGTATTGATGTTGGTGGAGTTACTCCTCATGTACAGAGGTGGGCAAGCAGAATCAGGCCCCTAGTGGACTGCAGACTCTGTCACTGTCACAGGATGAAGAATAGACAGCACAGGTGCTATCCTGAAATTATGAGACAGCAGAAAGAGATACAAGTGTGGAAAGAAGTTCTGGAATGGAAAATTGGAAACTGAAAAGATAGGTTCTGATTATAAACAAAACTTTAGTAAAAGTTACTCTATATTCCTCAATTAATTCAGTTTACTGATAGCATAGGGCTAACGAGAAAGACTACTCATCTTCCCTAATGGCCATAGATGGTCTTCTACTCTAAATTCTTTTTCAGCCAGTAGATTTCAAAATGTTTGAAAAACCACCTTAAGCTCCTAGGCATATTTAAGCTTATCTACATACATAATATAATAGTAAAGTTGTAATGTTTTTACAAGGTTATTGAACATCTAACAAAAGGCCCTATGAATAAAGGCAGATCCTATACTGAAATCCTTTTTGCAAAACAATAAAATCTACTCACTATTAACCAATGTACGGTAATATTGCCAAATATTGCTCCGGATGAGTAACTTTCTCTCTGACAATTTCACTGGTTGTCATCGAATTCCACTGGGTCTCAAGAAATTCCTATCAATAATACTATAGTAAATGACACTCAGTGGGAATAAAATGTCCCCAGTAAAGATAATTCCCACTTTCTATCAACAAACTACCTGGCAATTAGAAACAAATCCTACTATGGCAATATTGCAAACGCTAATAAGGCAATAAGAGAGCAGGTAATATAATCAATCATTATCATTTCCTTTTTTCAACACCAAGATTGGGTAGAGCCCGGTTATGAGCAATTCTATCCATGTCTCTTTTGATCTGCCTTTTTAGTCTGTGGGAGGGTTGCCTGGATGGTTTTATATACCATGTTAGTGCACTGTTTCCTTGGATGCCGACAGACCCTTCCATCAGGTACCCTTTCATAGAGAACAGTCTTTGACTCCATACGAATTGCCTATCTAGCAACATGGCAAAACCACTGTAATTGGCATCTTTTGACCACTGCAGTCATGCACTGCACTTTCCATCTTCTACAGATGTTGTAATTTCTTAGTCTGTCTAGCCTTGTCATGCCTAGGATATGGCACAGGCACATCATTTCAAATGTTTGCAGCTTTTGATCCAGACACTTTGTCAGTACCTATGTGTCACAAGTGCAAAGTAATGTGTGTCCAATGAGTGCTGTATGTAATCTGGTTTTAGCTGTTATAGACACTGAATTAAGGTTCCAAACATTTTTATTCAGGAATGCAAATATTCTGTTGGCAGTAGCTATCCGCTTGTGGATTTCATCTTCACAATAGTTGTCATGTGCCATGATGGAGCCTAAGCAGCAGAAGCTGTCTATTTGCTCAACGTACATAATTAATGTCTAGTTTAGCCTGTTTCTTGATTTTTGATGTTACCATTAGTTTGATCTTTTGTTAATTTCTTTTTAAGCCTCATTCTTTGGCTGTTGTGGACAAGTTAGTTGCTGCTTCTCAATTGTATTCCTCCAGAGGCATTATCACTCCAATATTGTCTGCAAACTCTGGGTGATTGATAATTTGCCCCAGTATCATGCAGCCTCTATCAATGTCTGACAAGATGTTATCTAAGAACAGAGCAAAAAGCACTGGACTGAGTATGCATACCCATTTCATTCTAGTTTTCACTTCAAACCCACTCTGTCTGCTCATCACTAACTTGTATGGTATGCAAAACTATGTTATACAGACTCTGCAGTATTTGAATCAATGTGGTGCTAAAACTGTGTACCATTTGAGTATTTTCCACAGAGTCTCTCTGTTAACAGAGTCAAAGCTTACTTAAAGCCAATGAATGTACCTAATAGATGTTTTCTGAACTCTGTGTCTCTCTCTAAGATTTGACAAAAAGCAAGTATCTGATGTATGGTGGAACATCCAGGTCTAAAGCCAGCTGGTAACTCAGAAAGAATTTCCTATACTCTTCTTTTCATTAGGCTGAGAATCACTCTACAGAATATCTTGCTAGGAATGTTTATAAGACTTATTCCTCTGTAGTTATTGCAATCTGTTGGATCATCTTTCTTAAGGAGTGGTACAATGATTGAGAGCTGCCAGTCTTCATGCACTTAACCTCATTTGGGCAAAGGGTGAAATAGTTTGCAAAGGAGCATGATCATGCCACTTCTGCCTTGTTTTAACACTTCAGGCAG
This sequence comes from Emydura macquarii macquarii, assembly GCF_026122565.2. Classification (NCBI taxonomy): domain Eukaryota; kingdom Metazoa; phylum Chordata; order Testudines; family Chelidae; genus Emydura; species Emydura macquarii. Next base: position 15,526,298 of record NW_027130842.1, on the reverse strand, counting down.
TATACCAACTGGACCAGGTACCTTGCTGTTTTTCAGGGATCTGATGGCAGCTTCAATTTCTGTTTCCAATATGTGGTCTTCTTCTTTGTTGTTGCCTTGGCAGTTGATGGCCTCAAGGACACTTGGGTCAGCTTGACTATTCACGTACAATAACTGATTAACCTATTATTTCCATCTTTTTGTATTTATCTACTCTATAGTTTGCCAGAGAATTGTGTGGCTGACTTGCTACAGGCGTTAACTTCTTCTATAGTAATCTAACTTTCTGAAAAAGTCCTCTTATGTTACTTTTTTGAAAGTGTTTTTCAAGCTTTTCCACACTCTCTCTGGAGCCAGTCTTTCTTATCTGTTTTGTGCATTCTTTTTAGTTCCTTGTTGAGCTGCCTGTATTTGTTTTTCTGCTCAAGGCAATCTTCAGCTTTCAGATGTTCTTGATATACTTTCTTTTTTCTTCCAGATTGGGTAACACCAGAGACTGAAAACCTATCTTTCCTTTTTGGATACAACCTCCTCTCTAAAACCTCCTCACTCATGGCATGAATGAGGTATTTTGCCTCTTCCCACAGTTGTACTATTGTGTCCTATAGGTCTAAGAGACGGGCAAAGTAGCCACCAGTGGTATTCTGAAATACAGACACCAGTGTTTGTATTTTTCAAAGCTTTGACATTGTAGACTCTCTTGTCTTTTTTTTTTTTGTGTGTGCATATTTTGATGTAGTAAATCTGACCTGACTGTAGTGATCACTGTCTGCATTTAGGCTTCTGTCCAGTACTCTTGCTGTCCAGCATTGTCTTACTAAAATGAAGTCGATCACGTTTTTTGTAAAACCATTGTTAGAAAGTCATGTTTCTTTATGAACTTGATTGTGCTGAAATGCTATGTTTGTTATAAACACGCTGTTGATTGCTTCTGTTCTACGCTATCACCTCACTTATTTCTTGATCTTGTTGTCTCTTGTCCCACAATGTTCTTCCAGTCAGTGTTATTACTCCCACCTTTGGCATTAAAGTCCACCATTATAAGCAAAAGATCACTAGATGAGGTTTATGAAAGCTCTACTTGAATTTAACTGTAAAATTCTTCATCTTTTGCAGGGTAAGTAGATTTGTATTATAGATACAGGATCATTTTTCCCTTGTAGTTTAATGCTCGTTATACATGAAGATACACACCTAGCTTTTTAAAGAACTGTAGGCTTTTTCTGATAGTACAAAGCAACTCCCCTTTCCAGAGTAAATGATTTTAAAGCACTTTATGGAGAGTTTGCCACTTCCAGTCCAGAGTGTTTCACAAATACCAAGAATGTCTGTGGAGAAAGATGTAGCTCTACTTTCAAGTTTGTCACATTCACAAAGTGTTCTCATGTTCCAGTATGAGCTCTTGTTTTGGTGCTGAATAATCTGTTCTTTCTTAGCCAACTTTTTGCAGCAGCCAAAATTCCCAAACTGTTGGCATGGATCATTTTAGGCTGGGTGTCATCCGATTCATGTTGTTTTAATTCTTGCTGATTTGGTCAGTTTCTTGGCTTATGTAAGTACCTAGACTACCAGCCAATTCAAGTCTCAGCAACCCCCACCTATTCACTACTCCCTGAAGGTACCCATGTTGCACCACAAGAAGTTGGAGTGGGACACTGGTTTTGTGGCCTGGTCAGATCCCCACTCCCAGCTAAGGTACCATAGAGTTGGTCTCGCCAGTGTTTGACTCTCAAGCAAGAACTGCTAACAGGAAACCCGCTCTCCCTTTGCAACCCACTCACCCTTTGCAAAGCAGGTAATATCCTTGTCCAAAATTGAGAAGCAAAGGTTAGAAGGAAGGTCATTTTAACTGAGCTCTCTGTATAATCATTTTTCAAAGCTAGGTCTGATGGTCCACTACTGCATTTTGGGGGGTGTCTCCCATTTTACAGCCTCTTTTGCGTCCTTGTTCTAAAATATCAGGTAAAATCTGATCTATGGTATCTACTTACGCAGCTATATTGTGCTTCACACTGGGGTTCTTTTTTTTCAAAATGCAGCCATTTATGAGTTATCTATATGACATAAAGTGTGAAAACAATATTTTAAAATAGGAAAAGTACACTTTTTACACCCCCCACCCCCCTCCCGGTAGATTTAAATGGCTGAGGGAATTTTACGTAGATTTAAAAGAAAAAGTCAGCTTTGACTAGAGACCGAGAATGGAAAATTTCAGCCCCAGAAGTGAACTTTTCAGTAAGGTCTGATGAACGTATGAAAACAGGGAATCGTCACTGCAACTGTTTTGTCACCTTACCTTATTTGCAACCAAATGAATGCTACACTTTCTTTTTACATGTTTGTATAGCTTCTAGCATAGTGATGTCTTGGTCCATACTTAGGGCTCTGTAATACAACTAATTAATCATAATAATAATATGGAAGAGCAGGCTGCCTTCATCTAGGTGGTGGGCCTGGCCCTACCATTATTCCTGCCCTACACAGAGCTACTGTGGAATAGAATATGAATGGAATATGTCTCAACTTAATGCAGATGCACAGTATAAAGAAAACATCTGATAGCTGCTGATTTTATGCGCATTATGAAGACTTTCTGACTGTTAAATGGACCATTTTTTCATTCCAAACCATAATTTTCCATGTGGCGTCATTTGATCTGTCCTTGCTCCAATATTGGTTTGATCTAGCTATTTCTTCCCTCCAATATGTTTTGTAACTTTCTATTTCACCTTCCTCTGCAGCATGGGTCACTTGTTGGTGAATTCTCTGTACCTTGAAGTCTTTAAGCCATGATTTGAGGACTTCAGTAACTCAGTCATAGGTTAGGGGTCTATTACAGGAGGGGTGGGTGAGGTTCTGTGGCCTGCACTGTGCAGGAGGTCAGACTAGTTGATCATAATGGTCCCTTCTGACCTTAAAGTCTATGAGTCTATTTGGCTTTTTCTGTGTGTCCTGCCTGTGAATGGAAATTACAATAGTACTCCTGTCATAATAATATGGTAGTAAAACAGAATATGTCACTGTAATCAATATATTTTATTTCATTAGCTTCTTTCAGCATTAAGCTGCAGTCTGGACTATTTAGATTTTATGATACCAACTTCTACCCAGTTAAATAATGGAATAACATGATAAAATGTAGTATCTTAGAAGTTCCATCCAAAGTCTAGCAAGAGTATAGAGGTCCCATATTATTTTTTCATTAGAATTTAAATGCAACCAGAGGGGAGAAGTGTATGGCCCACATGGCTCATTGACCTTCATTCTGTACTGGAAACACTTCACTGAAAGTAATGCCTAGGTACAATTATGGTCTTGTCCACAGTTATGCCTAAAATGCTTCTTACTGGGTCTATTTACAGAGACAGGGACTACTCAATATGGGTAGGGGTGGCAGAATGAATCAGATACTGAAGACCTTCAGTTTTTGGCTTTCCATTGTTTAAAATCCTCCTTATTTTTTAAACAAATAAATGCCTAAAATGTGAGCCTTATATACCTCATATATTGCAGTGCAGCATTTACCATGCTGTAGTTATGGCTGAGAAAACATGTCTACTATAAACCGTTTGTTTCATGTGATTATAATTGTCCCAAAAATACCTTTTGGGAAATTTATCAACTTAGTTCTCAGTTTACATGAAAATGTTTTGAAGTAAAGTCAGACTAACTTCTACTTGATCATTTCTAAGATATCTGAGCAGCAGAACTGAGAGAGGGGAAAAACATTTTCACCAGACAAGACACTGTTTGTAAATTCATGTTGGTTTTACATAAATACTCTGTGCACATGTTTGGCAGAAGGAAGGGGTGGGGAAGGTGTAATCCTCTTCCCCAGCCAAGAGCTATCTAAATGATGTATTATTATTAGTAGTAGTATTTATTTGTATTGAAGTGGCACCCAGGGGCCCCAGTTAGCCATTTGGGTCCCATTGTGCTAGGCACTATGGTCCAGATTCACAGTGGTACTTAGATTTATACACATGTATAATCAGAAAGACAGTTCCTGCCCCAGAGAGCTACAATCTAAGTATACAATGAGAGAAAACAGATAGAGACAACAAGCAGACAGGGAGAGCATGAGGTAACAGAGAGATGATTATGATTAGTATAATAAGCTGTGGTCACAGCACACCAGCTGCCTAGCCATTGTCAAGTGTTTTGTGGGCATCACAACAAGGAGAGAGTTGAAAGAATTAAATGTAGTGGCTTGGCAGACTTTTACAGGGAACTCCTCCCACACATATGGGGAGGCACAGGAGAAAGTGCTTGTGGGAAAATTGAACTAATGGGCAATAAAAGCTGTATCGCTGGTGGAGCAGAGACAGGAATCAATGGTTCTAACCAATACCCGTAACAGAGATGATAGGTAGGGCAGGGATACACCATGAAGGGTTTTAAAAAGGAAGACAGTTGTGCTTGATGACGTGGAAAGGGAGAGCCAGTGGAGGGATGCAAAGAAGGTGGAGTGGAGTGCTATGAAGTGACAAGCCAAAAAGAGGACAACCATGTAGCTGTAAAGCCACTCCATGGTCACTATTACAGCTTCTAGGCTATAGGAGCAGCCATATAGTTTGCAAATCCATTGGTCAAATACCATCCCTCTTCTCTTGCAACCCTCTCCCAAACTTCCCTTCTGTGTTCCTGATCAGTAAGTATTCCTCAGCACACAAGGGGTGCAGCGTCCTCTTGTGCTAACTTTCTCTGCTGTAAGCAAAGCAGCTCCACTTCTTTCCAGTTCTTTCATTCCTCTGCACACACAATTTGGCCCATAGTGCTTTTGCTTGCATGTGTGAGCCTAAATGAAAGTGTGAATGTTCAAGTAACTCATCTGTTCGCTGTGTTTGCACATGTGCCTTCTGAGCCAGTCAAATGCAGATTGGGGGAGAGGATATATGGACCATTTAGAACTCTGTTCCATGGGGTCACCCTGTGCCCCTGCTCTGGCGCACTGACATTCCCACAGCTCACTGCAGAGACCTCATTCACGCATTTAGTGGCCATTCTCTCCAGGTTACAGAGGCTCCTGGGCTCTGAGGTTTCTCCAGTACTAGCCCTGTCAGAGAGTCCAGGCCTGTAGCCTCACCATTGAGTTGTGGCTAGCTTCAGTGGGAATCTTTCTATTGACTTCAATGAATGCTGAACTAGAACAATAATCCTGATATCTCAGATTCATATACATACTTAATCCAAAAATTTCAGATTGCGCATATATACTAAGGATCCCAAATCTCATGTGAAGTGCCGAGTGCCTTCAACCCCCAGTTAAGTCAGTGGGAATCAAGGCACTCAGTATCTCAATATCACAGTTAGCACTATGTAAAATATGCAACATATTGTGTATTCACAAATTCTGTGAATTTCTTGAATTTTGTGTGCTTGCAATCTTAACAATAATGCTACTTGACTGTATTCTTTTTGCCATGAAATACATATTCAGAAAGTTATAATCAACTTTAAAAGGGGCTTAGATTGAAAATAATAAATCAACCTGGAGTATGGTTAATGCGCTAACTGTGTGTAAATGTATTTATTTAGTCAAATATATATTTTTAAAAATGCTTTGCAGATTGCTACATTTTTGTACCAACAAGCTGTATAAACCTTGATGGATGTCCTTTATTATCAGCAGCATCTCTTCACATTGATCTATACAAAAAGCCAAAGGAAAACTCAGTCAAAAGTACTTTCTGTTGTGTTATGAAAGCTGGTCATTCTAGACTTTTAACTCATTTTACATGTCAGAATCAGGAAAACCAGTCTGGTCTAGTGGATAGAACACTGGTCTGGGACTCAGCAAATCTACATTTTATTCCTGGTTCTGCTGCTAGTCTGGTGGGTGACTATTGGAAGTCACGTCACCTCTCTGTGCCTCAGTTTCCCCATGTAGAAAATGGGGATGTAACTTACATCCTTTGTATGTACACACACCAATCACGAGATAGCCCTCTACTGTATATACAATATGTAAAGACTAGCTATATATACACACTGCTGCTCTGGCAGCATTCGGGTGGCTTCTGAAACATAGAAGACAGTGAGGACCACTAGAGGGCTCACAAATTATTTAAAGGGACACTATCCAATCCCTAGTCATTACATCCCACAATTATTTTCTGAAATGGTGTCTTCTTTTAATACTGTAGCTTACAAACAACAGTTCTTACACAGAAACACAAGGTCATAATTCAGGAAGACAATCTTTTATATGCCCCCCACAATATGCTCTGACATCCTACATTTAAAAGGCTTTAAAAACATACAATACCCCTAACCATCAAACAAGCAGTAAAAGTAACATGTGGAAACAGCCATAAAATCAGACTAAAAAGATTTTTTTTATTATTCTCATCTGTATTACCATAAATGACATGCTATATTTAATTTTATAATGCCCCTGGACAAATCATCAAATACTTTAATAACTACACAAACATTAATATTTAAATACAAGAGATCCTCTAAGTTACTGAATAATCATAACTCTGGATTGATAGGGTACTAAATGGGAAAATCCTGTTTAGACAGTTGTAAGAGAGGGGAGGGTGTTTAATGAAACAAGTTTGATGGTCTTGTCATCATAAAACTGATAGATATTTGGCACAATTTCTATCTTTGCTGAAAAGAAGTTTGAGAAATGGAACAATTGTGGTGAAGATTAATTTTCCCTTCTTACACTACAAGTGAATAGTCCTTCAGATCATTAGCAGGAATGTATAACAAAGCTTGCACTGTGCCCATGTAAGCCCTATGTTGACTCTTTAAAAATGCACATGTTAAATAGATGTGGCTTCCACACTTAGAGGAACGGCTGCCCAACTGTCATTATTGCTACCTATCTAGACCAGCAGTTCTCAAATGTTATTGACTCACGTACCATCGTCTTAAAAAATTGATATTTGAAGTACCACATGCAAATTTCTCCCTTTTGTGCACATTTATTTGAGGCCTTAATAGGCTTAACTTGAGTATTTCCAGACTCTATAGTAAAATAAATTGCTAAGGAAGCTTAAAGTGTTTGATTATAACTAGGGCTCACCAGAAAACAAGAATTTCATTAACGAAAAACAGAGAGAAACTATAGCTGAATAGGCTATAGCCCAGGTAGTAGGACACTCTCCTAGGCTATACGAGGTTCAAGTCCCTGGTCTCAGCCAAGCAGAACAGGGACATGATCCTGGGTGTCCCACATCCCAGCTGAGTGTGCTAATCACCATTCCATTCTGGGATGGGTCTCCCATTCTCTGGTTTTCACCAGAAATTCCATATTGGACCTGCAAAATCTTCTTGAGGAAAGATTAATCAAACCTGATATCTTTCCATTTAAAGTTCGCAACCAGTTGTAATAACATCCTTTCTAAATATCTCAGGCGTTTTAGGAAATGCATCAAAAAGAAACACAGTAAACCAGACATTATTTATGTCTTTTGTGTTACTCTACAATTAAACAAACAAATAAATATATCATAAATGACATCTTGATATATTTTGGTGTATGCTACTGAACTACAGTAAATAACTGATTTTTGCTTTAACTTGTCTAATTTATCTTTGAAATTCTTGCTTATTCTTGTGTGGATCCTTGCTGACCATGAGCCAAAGTTCAACTTTGCTCACCTTTTCACAACATTTAAATCAAGAAAAATACAAAACATTTTGAGAAAATGAAGAAAAAAATGCCATTCCTGAGAAAAGGGTGTGTGTGTGTATGTGTTGAAGAACGGTGATATGTGTGTAAGAGGGCAGGGGGCTCAAACAAGAGGAGTAGGGGGAGTCTTGGGTGGAAGTCAGGGGCTGCACCAGAGCATGAGGCTACTTATCTCCAGGAGGTCTTTTGCTCCTGGGTGGCTCTGGACCACTCCCAAGCAGGGCTCTGGATGCCTGCAGTGCTGGGCAAACTGCACAGGGCTCATCCTGGTGGGAGAAGTCTCAAGTTGCAGCCTGTGGGCACTCTAGTTCTGAAGAGCCAGGTGGCTCTCTTTATTCCTGTAGCTAGGCTTTTATCCACTGGACCTGACCAACCACTCCCCAACTTCCCTGCACAGACAAAAGGGAATTCCCCAGGCACCCCTTGCTTCCTAGCGTTATAGAGGCCAGGCTGCAGCCTCTGAAGAGCAGTGAGTGCCGGGGGAGTTCCTTCCTGCTGTGCAGCAGCTTCCCGTGTGGACTGGCCCTGCATCAGCGTGTCTTTTTTGGATGAAAGCAGCTCCGGTGGCATGATATGAGTTCACCTCAGTGGCTCGAGCTGTACAGCTTGTCAAAAGCTGAAGGTTAGGCCTAGCAGAAAGCCCCACTTATCTCATATTCTGGCCCCACAATTTTTAATTCAGGTTTTGTATTTTCATGCATGCCGTCTCAATTTCATGTTTTAATCTAATATCTGAAGTGGAAGCACTGAAATACCACAAGAAAGGCTATTCTATTCCCAGGCTATTTCTGATCCAGCCAGAACCAGAAATCTCACCAGGAAGCCTGTCCTTGAAAGTTTTGCAGCCTGACTTCTAGAACCAGAGGTCCGCAAATTAGGGGGTGGGTGTGGAGGAACGTTTGAGAGGGCACCGTGGGGCCCTAGCCTGTCCCCATAGGAGGTGGGAAGGAAGCCCACCTAGCTGCACTCTACCCCCATCTCTGCTCTGGCCTCATCCCCAGCTCTGGCTCCCAGCCCTGCCCACGGCTTCTGGCTCCAACCATTTCTCCTGACGCTGGCTCCTGGCCCTGATCACGTCCCCCAACCATGACTCTGTCCCCACTCCTGGTCCTGGCTCCCAACTGCAACTCTAGGGGGAAAGGGGGAGGTGCAATCAAAAAGTTTGGGGACCACTGTTCTAGACCAACGTGGTTCCAATAAGCATCTGAACCCAGATGCGCAGACACTCTGGGGGGTTTCCTCTGCAGTGTGGGGCACAGGTGACTTACTGGTTTGAATTAGATGATGGAGTCTCTGTAACTTGATGTCTTTAAATCAAGATTTGAGGACTTCAGTAATTCAGTCAGGCGTTATGGGCCTATTGCAGGATTGGATGGGCAAGTTTCTATAGCCTAAGATGTGCAGGTCAGACTAGATGATCATGCTAGGTCCTTCTGGTCTTAAAGTCTATGGAGTCCATTTGAACTAAAGCATCAAACCTTTTTTAGATTGTAAACTTCAAGCCAGGGCTGTGTTTATTTGAGTGTACTGTGAAGTACAGAGCACACTGCAGGCACTAAACAAATAATGGTTGCCCGTCATTAACGTGGCATCCGAATATCCTTTTAGTTATATGATATCAAACAAGGCTGAGAGACCAGACATTTTGAAATAGAAAAAACACAGTAATTACAGACTGGGGATCTGGACTGCATTTATCTATTGGCCTCTCCCCTTTCTTGCCAACACATTGCCCTGTTTCAGGCTACTGACTGCTGGCTAGTCACACCACTGTAATTCACCCTGTTTTGGGGCCAAGCACTGAGGGCTATGCACAGAAGGGGACATCTGTGCATGAACCTCACTCTTCCCATGTGGAAAGGGGTGGAGATAATGGCCTCCATGGCAACATCCCCCCACCTTTGTGGGATCATTTGGAGTGCCCTCTGTCTGTCTGAGCTCCATGTGGGTGAGCAGCAGGCAGGCCTATGGGTACGGGTAGGCTGGGAGCAGAAGATACACACTATCTTCCAACTGATCCTCAGAGTTCTTTAGGAAACTACAGCTACAGGCTGTACTATTTCTCCACAGCCCTCTCCACACTGATAAACACCACTTTTAAGGAAGTTCTGGGGAAGCCATGACCAAGAGAGGCCCTGATATTCTGGCTGTATTGGAGCAATATCATCAGGGAAAGGGGAACCAGCACTCAGACAGGGTGGCCACCTCTAAGATGCAGAAAAATCAGCCACTAGCCACCCCCCGATAAAAACCAGCCACTGGCCACCCCTGCTTCCCCATGAAAACCAGCCGCTGGCCACCATCACTCACCAACAAAAAGGGTCCTGTTGCTGACAATAGCTAATTATTACTAAAATGTTTTAGAGGCCCATTTTACATATATACACACAAACTACTGTGGAAGAAACAAAGCTTCACTTTGCGTTTTAGTTGAGGCTTATCAGAGATCTGAGACTCTTTTATTATTTTAAAAGCACAAGCATATGCAAGGGGAGAGCCACTGACAGAGTTGTTTCTGGTCAGTAAAGGGTCTCCACCTTCAGGCAGATATTAACATATATTTATAACAGTGTTAGAATCACAGCAGTCATTCTTCTTATCATTAGTCAAGGTTACAGACATAGGCAAACTGCAGTACAAGCATTTTCAGCTAAGACAGTTGATATTTTCCAGCACTGTTTACATTCTTTTCTTCTGCACTGTCTCACTCTTTGTTTTACCCCCTTACTTTACCCATAAGACATACTTTTCTTGACCAAAGTTTAAGGCCTAAGCATTTTACTTCAACAATCCCCCCTTTGGTGCTCCAAAGCACCACACTGCCTTAAACTTTCACATTTTACTTCAACACTACAATATGTATATTTTTATGTTATTTTATCATTTTTCTTACCATATCTTGACATGGCGTTGCAATGCGGACTACAGGGTTGTGAACTGTAGAGTGCTCTAACATGTCCAAGTGAAAAATCTCTCAGCACATTAAATCTTTTAAGCAGTAAGGGAATACAAAAACCTGCCAGGACTTTTAAAAAATGGCTAGGTGGCACCGTTAACACAGGACCTCTGCATGAAAGGGCCTGGTTTCCCGTGAGTTGGCAGATCTTGGAGGCAGAGCTAAAAATGCACTACTTTGGAGAGGGCTTCCCATGGGAAAATCTCTAGGGTCTCACCAAGGTTGCAATAGGGTCACATATGCTGCACTAATTAAATGATTTGCTCAAGATCACACAGGAAGTCTAGAAGAACTTGGAACCGAGCCCAGATCTCCTGAGCCTTAACTATAAGGCCATCCTTCCTCTCTACAGCACCCTTCTGAAGTGGAAGTCTGGATAGATTAAGAGACAATGGGTCAACTCAAAATACGAAAGCTGATTCCTGTGATATTGCTATTTTCAGTGCAAGGAAAAAATGGCTGTTGTCTCCACTTCTCAGTGAGAAATGAAAACACTGGGGAAATCCAAAGCTACAGAGCAGAAATAAGTACTACAGCAGAATGCTGAGGGTTAAAGCAACAGAAGAAAGTCAGCATGAACACTGCTGCACAGGGCTGAGCAAATCCTCAAGTAATTAATTCTCCCTGCTCTCCCCCTGACTCTCTCATCTTTATATGCTTCATCATAATTCTTATAACTCTGTTTAATTTTTTTCTTGTTCGAGTGAAGCAGTGAAACTAGAAAGAGCTAGTGCTGAGTTTTTTTAGTATAAGAGAAAGTGCCAGTGATCACTGGTTCCTCACTCTGTGCACAAGTTGTTTCCATATTCCGTGTTGCTGTAGCTAATGCACTCTCTTGAGGGAGGGATGGAACTAGCCATTAAGTAAAACTTGTTCTCACAAGAAGAAAATGTAAAGAGAAAGCAGTTTCCAGAAATAAAGAATATGTCCCTCACTTTCTTTCCACCTGTTCTTGAAACAGATGACCAGTGTCCGCTGGAAAGATTTCGCATGGTTCAAGATTCAAATTTCTGCTGTAGAAATATGACAATGGCTGACTTTATATCCTTATGTGCCAAGAGGAAAAAAATCAGCCTAAATGTTCTCACTGCATCTGCCACAAATCTACCTTTAAATACTTCTGCAAAGGAGAAATCAACATCTGAAAAGGAATCTCTTCCAAAGAAATAAAGACATTAGTGAAGAATGAGATTCTGCAGACCTTCTCTACTTTGATACCATTATATGTGCAATGTATTGGAATGAATAATGGAGATCTCCTTATGGTGGTGCTATATATAGAAAACAAGCTATGAAATTGCATGTTCTTGTGAGCTGTTTTTTCAGTTTGTGGTTAATAAAGTTAGTTCAAGACTGACTCTGTGTGTGTACATGCGCATGCGTGCATGTATATGTTGTCACACTTCATCTTCTTTGCAAGAAATTCCTAAAGTATCACAAACTGATAACCAGAATATGATTCCCAAATAACTTACACATGCTAACACTTCCCAAATCAGTGACTGAAATAGAGGTAAGCAGCAATTTTGTGAAGCTGTATTTTTATCAGCCCTAAGGATCTTTCTGGGGCTAGGCATAATGCCTAGGTTTATTGAACACATGAATCCCTATAATGAATCCTGTGTCAACTGGTTTCTTTTATGTTAATAGTATAACTGATAACAGAGATGCAATCCCTTTTGAGCCTTACAGGAAGTAAAAGTTATAGACAGTTGAGTACACTCACAGCACCAGTGACACCAAAAGGGAAGGGTTATGCCAGAGGTACCCAAACTGTGGGGTGCGCCTCATAGGGGGCACAGAGGAGCGTTTGGGGAGGGGGCATGGTAAGGCCCTGGCCAGCCCCCACGGGGGATGGGGAGGAAGCCCACCAACCCTGCTACCCCCATATCTGTTCTGGCTGCACCCGTAGCCTGAGCCCGCTTCTGGCCCCATTACTCCAGCCGCAGTCCCACCCCCAGCTGCAGCCCTGGCTCCTGGCCCTGCTCTTGGCTGCAGCTCTGGCCACAGTGCTTCAGCTCGGGCCACACCTTACCCCCAGCTGCAGCCTCAGCCCCGGCTCCTGGCCCTGCTCCTGGACACGGCTGGAACCGCAGCCCCAGCCCTGGCCCCAGGGCTTTGGCTCTGGCCACGGCCCCAGCTCCCGACCCAAGGGCTGCAGCTCCAGTCCCAGCTCCCGGTCCCAACCATGGCTTTTGGCCCTGATCACATCCCCCAACCGTGGCTCTGGCCCAGCTTCTGGTCCTGGCTCCCAACTACAACTTTGGGAAGGGTGAGGCAACCAAAAAGTTTGGGGACGACTGGGTTGTGCAGAGATTATAGCTATTTTACAAAGACATTTATCTCCAAAAGCTTATTCCACATGAAGTCCATTAGCTCATATGTGAAAGGGCTGAGGGAGCCACAAAGCCATTTTTTGAAATGATGGAAGGTACCATGACAATACCAGCTTATGCCAGTATAAGTCTGTTGACATAATAGATTTCATGGGATCGTTCTAGGGCCAAATATACTATGCTGAGATCAATGCCAATCAAAATGCCTAGAGGTAATCTGCATTTTATCAACGATGGTACCACACAATGATGAAATAATATTTACCTGGTTTGCAAGAAATGGTATCCTAGAGCAGATCATCAGTGATAACAGCCCATAATTTACTTAATCAGAATTTCAGGATTTAATGAAGTTCGAAAGAATCATACGTCTAACCACAACCCCATATCATCCATCCTCCAGCAACTGAACGGTTTGTTCACCAGTTAAAAATTATTATAGTTTATGAAGTATGAAAAAGGTGCTCAGAAAAAGGAAACTATCAAGCTTCTTATTGACGCATGGTGCCAGAATACACCATACAGCAGCACTGCCCAGGCACCTTCTGTTTTATAGTTTGAAAAAAATCTTTTTTTTCTTAATTGGATATCCTTAAACCAGGCCTTCAAGCATCTGTTAAAAAAAACAAGTAAAGTAAGCTGCCAATAGAGAACGTACCATCATCCATAAATTGTACATGTGCCAATGAGTTTGGGAAAGAGATTTCCATGGAGACCAAAACTGGGTGCTAGGTATCATGGCTGCAGGGCTGGCTGCACCTTTGTCTCCTTCCTAGTCTCTCTGTGTGCATCCCCTTATGCCTTTACTACTCCTGGAGTGAAATTCTACAATTCTCCCACTTTTAGGCTGTGTCCCTGTGTATCAACTGTGCTAACCCAGAAGATCCAGCTGGGTTCAGCACCTGCAGTTCTTCCCTTCAGGAGTCTGTGTCCGGTGGCATACCGTGACCAGACAGCCTTCTTCACACCAAAGTATTGTTTAATTTTAACGGTAGGAATAAGAGAGGAATAAAGAAAAAGGCATTTTAAAACAACTAACATATATATATGTCTGTCTTATTTAGGGGTTCACTATCCCCTGATGACAGCCTAGGCAGATCTAACTTCTTCAGATACTCCAGTGAGTGCCTGTGTCAGTGTGAACAGCTCCCCAACAACCACCTCCCTCTCTCTTGAGAGAGTCCCTCTTTAAACAGCTGTGGTCCTTTTGATTTTCATGTGCTCCCCAGGTCTCTTCCTGTCCGACATTGTCTCTTAATAGCCCCAAAGTATTTTACTGAGGAATAGCTTATTGTCATTATTTTTCTTCCTGCTTGTTTTCCTTACAGCCTGGTATTAAACTAAATGAAAATGTATTCATTCAGTAAACATCCCAATAACCAGGTCAACATACAGTATTAATCAATTCTTACAGAGCAGCTTCAGGTCTGTCACCCTAGGTATTACTGAGTTACAGTTAAGTTCAGTATGGTGCACAGTAAAGGTCAAAGGTGACAAAATCTGGCACACATATAGATCAGTTGTGTATGGTTGAGTTTCTACCTAATTCTAGTTAACTGGTTACAGAGAATCCTTTACTTCCATCAGCAACACTATTAACTGAAAAGTTCCAGAGGGGTAGCTGTGTTAGTCTGTATACAGCAAAAACAACAAAAGTCCTGTAGCACTTTAAAGACTAACAAATTTAATTTCTGTCGGCATAAGCTTTCGTGGGCTGTAACCCACATCTAAGTCACGTGTTACAGCCCACGAAAGCTTATGCCTGCAGAAATTAAATTTGTTAGTCTTTAAAGTGCTACAGGACTCTCATTGTTTTTACTATGAACTGAATTACCACAGAGAAATCTAGGCTACGTTTATACTGATGGCGGCAAAATCACCACCGCCAGATTGATCTTTCAGAATCGATTGAGCAGTCAGTGAGACCTGCTCAATCGATCAGGAAGTCAACTGAGTAAGTCCACCCCCTCAAGTAGCTCAGTGCAGTGTGAACTGCGCACAGAAGGGAAGCAGAGCAGTCGATGTCAGTTACGCAAACTACTCTGTGTAGTTTGCGTAACTCCCGTTGACTGCCGCCGAATCGCGCAATAAGTGTAAACCAGCCCTTAGTGACTTATACAGATGCTTCCTTGTATGGGCAGGTGGCACAAGTACTAACTACTACAGAGATCCTTGGGCTGACACTTTGCTACAACTATTACATTACTGTAAGGTCAATAAAAAGTGCACTCAAGGAATCAAGTGAAAGTTATCCATGGACTTTTTCAAACTGTTAGCTCACAAAAGACAGCCATTTACCTGCCCATCCTAAAAATATTTCTTAGTTAACTAACATAGACTATACTTACAGTGGCATTTATTAAGCACAATATTAAACATACACATATATGAAATATATTAAAGTATTATATACGGTGGCTGAAATTTTCTGTTGCCCAAAGGATTTGCATGCCCAGTTGTGATCAAAATGAATGTGAATTTGGTGTCCAAATCTCCAAGGCATGTTAGAAAATCTCAGCCAGGAGGCTCATAATACTTAGTGTAACAGTTTAAAAAAAGTTAAGTTAGTGATACTTGGGGGAAGAAACAAATGTCTTGGAAAGAGTAATAGAGCTCCCCCCTATCGGTGTTTCCCTCACTCTCCTCTCTCAAGTTACAGTATGTTCTTTTGTTGTGGTGTTGTGTTCTTCCTCCTTCTTGTTATTGTCTCAGTATTCGTGTGTGCCTTATACTGTGACTTCTCCCCCCCAAAACCTGAAGAAGCTATACTGTGACTTTGGAGGAATTCAGACAGGAGTAAAACAATGGGATGTTCTTTACACTGTCTTTTGAATGTGATATAACGCTGAGATCCTGACTAGAAATGGGTGAAATTTTTCAGCCAAAGATTTTTTTTTTTTTGGGGGGTGAAAAATGCAGATTCACCAACACTGAAACATTTTGCAAATTTGTGTTCGTTTCGCCAACTTGTCTGCATCAGAAACAAAAACCAAAAACCAAAACATTTTGTGTTGACTTTTTAAATGAAATGTTTCGATTTTTCAATTCAAATGACTTTTTGTCTCAAATTTTTCTTCAATTTTATTAGCAATATAAAGAATGCTCAAAATAAAAATGATTTTTAATTTTTGATTTGCAGAAAATTTCAAAAAATGTTTTTGGTCAACAGAAACAATTTTTACATTTTTTTATTTTATTTTTCAGAATGGTTAACAAACCGAAATATCAGTCATTCACACAGCTCTAGTCCTGGTCACTTGTGGTCATTAAAGATCCCCTGGCAGTTTTTGCAAGAATAGGAGTGTTTGCCCCAATGTTTGAATCAAATACCAGTTTAATAATTACATCAGGCCTAATGACTCTAAATTCCACCTGTAGTTTCAATTAGATATAGTATTCTTCATTTCCTGTCTTAACCTATTGTAAGGCATTGCTGTGATACTGCTAAACAGATGCTACATACAATAGCAGAGTTGATTGCATTTCACTGGTGGGTGAAATGATTCCTGTAAATAGCCTTAAAGTGATTTGGGAACTTTTGGGATGAAAGACATTGTAAAAATATGTGGAATTATTATTACCATAAAAATTGTGTGTGTGGGGAAGATGTGTTTATCTATTGTTAATGAAAAGCCTATTTGGACCTATCATACTGGAGAAACTGCTGAAGTACAGCTTAGTCATAGTAACTGTATGAGCCACTGCTCCTGTAATACTGCCAAGGTCAATGAGACATGCGGTGACATGCTGTAGAAATGCTGATTACTCTAGTTAAAAGATGATTGGGGGCTGTTTTAAGCTATAAAACTTATTTTCCCAAGTTTTCTAAACAATGCTGGAAGAGGAAAGCATCTGTAATTTGCTCCTTTTAGGGCCAATGCCATCTCTATTTTTCTTTCTCATCTCTTTTTTTAAATGTTTCCCCCACGTGTGCACCAAACTCAGGAAGGAGAAATGCCTTTAGAATTTAAATGAATAACTTAAACGAAGCAGTTATGCTATAACATCTTGTAACAGTACATTGTGTGAAAAGCTGAGACATAGAGAGTTGTAAATGAAATTAGAATGCAACTCTTCCGTTGTGCCTGACCTTTGGATAAGCAGTAGATGTTGACCATTAGTAGTCTAAGGCCTGGTCTACACTGACGGCTTATATCGAATTAAAGTCCCTTAATTTGAATTAATTACTCCCGCGTCTACACTTGCACATTGTTAATTCGAATTAAGGAGCCTTTAAAATCGAATTAATAAGACCACCTCTGCAAGTGGCGTAACGCCTAATTGGAATTTGTTAATTCGAATTAGTGTCAGTGTAGACACAATTGGTCTTAATTTGAACTAATTGGCCTCCAGAAGCTATCCCATAATGCCCCATTTCAAAGTCCCCTCCCCTCAAGCAGCCCCCGGAAAATTTGAATCTTCATTTCCTGTGTTTGCTGCCAGTGTGGAGAGAGCTTTCCCACTGTTCTCATCATGGCTACTGCAAAGCCCAAACATGCTCCAGCATGGAGTTGAGTTGAGGTCTTAGGAGTTATTCCTGACCCCTGAGCAGTCCACCAGCACACAGGACAGCACAAATGATTCCGTGGAAGGCACATCTGGTGAGTTTTCTTTCTTATTAGCATTTCTGTCCTTGCACATTGTTGGGGGAGGGGGGGTTGAGGGGGATCTCATGCATTTTGTTGACTGCCATGGGTGCTTATGCAGGGCTCAATGTTTGTTTTGTGTGTTAAAAACATTACATTTATCATCTGTTGATATCACATTGAAAATGTAATGTATGTAATCTGTTATCCCTGCTTTGCTTAAAAAAAGTTTTCAGGGGAGGGCTGCCTTGTCCCTCACTGCACTGTAGGATTCTTCTCTGCAAGCAAGGCAGCCAGCATCCTCCCCACTCACCACGCGGTGAATGGGTTTAAAATCCAAGCTGCGATCACCCTCCTCCCCACAACAAGCCTTTTGCAGTTCGTCTCTTTAAGGGTTTGAAAGATTTCACCACCCCCTCTCCCCGCGTGGTGAATGGCTTTTTAAATGCCCAGCAAGCCCTTTGCAGTTTGTCCCTTTGAAAGTTTAGCCCTCTAAAGCTTGTCCTTTTGAAAGATTTCACCACCCACCCCCCTCCCCGCGTGGTGAATGCGTTTTAAATGCCTGCAGGGAGAGGAAATTCTTTGCTACATTGTTTCAGTGGCCAATCATGGAAATTGATACTTTCTTAAGAGTTTATTCACAGTGCTACATGTGGATACATTATATCATGCTTCCCATCAGTGAAATGGAAACATTTATATCACTGTATTAATATGCTAACTGTGGCTCCCTTGTTATTTATCCTTCATGCTACAGACACCTCGGCAGTAGACCCACCATTAAGAAGTGCTGCTGACAAACTGTCTCAGATTAGAAAAAGAAAAAAAAAAAAGAGCAGAGCTGACATGTTTGCTGTCCTCCTGAACACCTCAGCAGCCGCACAGATAGAGCAAAGAGAGAGGTGGCTGACCTTGTCCCGTAACATGGGACAAATGCAGGACAATGATCGCCGCACCACACTGGAGATGCTGAAACTCATGCGGGACCAGTCAGACATTCTATGGCATCTCATAGACAGAGTCCGCCTGCAGCCCCTCAATAATGCTCCTTAACAGATGGCTATGCCGCCTTCCCCCTCTCCAGACCCCAATAGGTCTCGGAGGAGATTGTCCAGGAGGCATTACGTGCTTACCTCCACCCTGGATGTGAGCAGAAAACTGTGGCGGCCACGCTGAGTGCTGGCCAGAAAGCTACAACCCCTACCCCTGGAGACAGTGAAAGAACCCTCCCTCCCTTCCCCCATTACTTGAATGTAAAGAAATAAAGGTTTGCATCATTCCACAACGTTTCTTTATTAAATCATATGTAGGTCAGGAGGGAATTCTCGGGCACAGATATCGAATGCGCTTGGGTGGTGGGATGATTATTAAAGACAAACAACATACCGTGTGTGGGTTGGTGGAGGGAAAAATCAAAGGCAAGCAATATACAGGGTCATTGTTCTGCTGGATCTCTTGTATCACGACATCCACGGAGGCATAGATCACTCTTCTTCACATTCTTGCTCGAGTTCTAAAGTAATCCAAGATAAGCTGCGATGTATTTGTCACAGTCAAAATGAGAGCACAGGTCAGCTGGCTCCATGTTTCTGCAGCAATGGCAATCGGGGGAGTAAAAAAACAGTGTGAAAATCCTTTTCCTGTTTGTTGGGGAGGGTGGGGAGAGGGTGGGAGAAGCAGCGCTACATCCTGGGATGATGACACTCGTCACAACAGCCTCCGTGGTGAGTTGCACTATGGGATAGCTTCCCACATTGCACTGCTTTCTAATTCGAATTAAGGCTGGCCAGTGGGGACACAAAAAACCAGCAAAAACTCCGTAGTGTGGACAGTCTGCAGCGCTTTCTATAAATCGGTTTCTGAAAGTCGAATTAAGCTAATTCGCATTAGTGCTGCAGTGTAGACATAGCCTCTGTCCTTCAACTTTCACCAGTACTAAAGGCCTGATGCTGTACATTACTCCACGAGTAGTACCACAGATTTCAATAAGACTACTCAAATAATAAGATATCATTCAATGTGAGTAAGAGTGGCAGAATCTAGCCCAAAATGAATAAATAAATAAAGTCGATAACATTAAAATGCAATATTTCTCAAAAGACATATCCATGCCATTAAGGAAACTTTTAAACCAAAATTCAAAATAATTCTGAGTACAGTAATATCTCACTATAGCATCTGTAAGTAATAACAGCATCATAGTTACACAGCATCAATAGACACTGAGTTCTGAGTGTAGTTCCTGTCAAACGATAGTTTACATTTTCATTATATATTATCATCAGTGCGGGTTGCATGCATGGAACCGACAGCAGAATTTGGCGCTATGACTATAACTTCTTTAATGGGCATAAAAATGCAACTCTGGTTTAAGCAAAGGTAACTCTATTGGGTTCAGTGGAGTTATGCTAGTATTGAATTTGGTCGTGTGTGACCTCAATATAGCATCTAGCTTCATGTATAGTATATGGGAGTAGATTACAAGGCCAGAAGGGACCACTGTGATCTCTAGTCTGACCTGTGTAACACAGCCAGAGAACTCTCCCAAAATAATTCCTTTTGAACTAGAGTACATATTTAAAAAAGATATCCAGTCTTGATTTTAAAATTGCCATGAGGGAGAATCCACCACCATTCTTGGTAAATTGTTCCAATGGTTAATAACCCTCACTGTTAAAAATGTATGCCTTATTTCCAGTCTGAATTTGTCTAACTTCAATTTCCAGTCATTGGATCTTGTTATACCATTGCCTGATAGAATGAAGAGCCAATTAGCAAATATTTGTTCCCCAAGTAGCTACTTATAGACTGTGATCAAATCACTCCTTAACCTTCTCTTTGTTAAGCTAAATAGATTGACCTATTTGACTCTATCGCTATAAGGCATCCTAACCCTTTATAATAATTTAATCACTTTCATGGCTCTTTTCAGAACCCTCTCCAATTTATCAAATTCTTTCTTTGAACTGTGGACATCACAACTGGACACAGTATTCTTGTACTCATACCAGTGCCAAACCACAGAGGTAAAATAATCTCTCTACTTGTAATCAAGATTCCCGTTTGTGCATCCAAGGATCTTATTCACTCTTTTGGCTACAGCATTGCTTTGGGAACTCACATTCAGCTGATTATTCACCAGGACCCCCAAATCTTTTTCAGCCACTGCTTCTCAGGATAGAGTCCTATATCTTCTAAGTCTGTTCTGCATTATTTGTTCATAGATGTATACATTTATATAATATTTAGCCATATTAAAATGCACATTGTTTGCCTGTCCCCACTTTATCAAGCAATCCACATCGCTCTACATCAGTGACCTCTTGTCATCGTTATTTACTACTCCCCCAATATGTGGGTCATCTGCAAACTTTATTCAGTGACGATTTTATGTTCTCTTCCAGGTCATTGAGAAAAATGTTAAATAGCATAGGGCCAAGAACCAAACCTTGCAGGGCCCACATAGAAATACACCCGCTCAATGAAGATTCCTCATTTACAATTACATTTTGTGACCTATCAGCCAACTTTTAATCCATTTAATGTGTGCCATGTTGATTTTGTGTCATTCTAGTTTAATAAAAATGCCATCCAGTACCAAGTCAAATGCTTTCCAGAAGTCTAAATATATTCCCTCAGTACTATTACCTTTATCAATCAAACTTACAATCTCATCAAAAATATATACCAAGCTAGTTTTACAGGATCTATTTTCCATAAACCTCATTGACTGGCATTAATAATATTACCTTGCTTTAATTCTTTATTAATGGAGTCCCATACCAGCCACTCCATTATCTTGCCCAGTATCGATGTCAGACTAGCAGGCCTATAATTATCCAGGTTATCCTATTTACCCTTTTTAAATTTTGGCAGAACATTATCTTTCTTTCAGGCTTCTGGAACTTCCCCAATGTTCCAATATTTATTGAAAATCAACATTAATAGTCCAGCAAACTCCTCAGCCAGCTCTTTAAAACTCTTGGATGCAAGTTATCTGGACATTAGTAGCTGCTTTTTAACATCCTCATGGATTAGCAATGGAGGACCTGGAGGGAAGATAGTATATTTATTTATGTTTCTGCGAGCTCAGAAATGACCACTGTGGTTCTTATTGGTAGGCATTGTTTACATACAGGCCAGGCAAACTATCAAAATGTGGACATGGTGAAGGATCAAATCACCTGATTTTGCTGAAGGAGCTGTTTAAAGGCCTAAAATACATTACAAATTCATGGATCAAGGTCTGTAGAGAATAGTAAACATTGTGCCCTCAGTTTGCAAGCAAATTTATATCAGATTTAAATGTATGACAACATAGCTGGGTCAACTTGTGAAAGTCTTCATGGGGTACGGCTTTGTAATCTGCAGAGTGGCACGTATCTTGCAGCAAGTGATATATATTTACTGTTATCACAGAGCAACAGGAATAGTAATGTCTCATACTCATGCGCTCCTGAGGGCAATGAAAAAATCAGAGAGGCTTGATGATCACCAGGATCAGCAGCCAGATTAGCTATGTTCCCAGCTGAATGATAAGGAGGCTTATGTGGGGAGCATGTGAACAAGTGGCTTTATCACCAGCTCAGAAACACACACTGAATGTTTTGGCATCCACTGCTGCCCTGGCATTTCAGTTTAGCACACTGATGTCTACACCACCATGATATTTCTCTTTGGAATAAACCATTTTCCAGTGGGATGTCTCCTGGAGCTCCATGGAGAGTGTACTCACTGCTGTATTTCTCTATGAGGTGCTGAATCCCCTCCTCATACACCAATCCTGGTCTGGGGACTGGTGTTGAAGAGTAGGGTCATCTTCCTCCCCATCCTTTGGAAGGCTGTGCATCACTGACCAAGTATGGAGGAAACTGTCCCAGATAGGAACATAAGAATTGCCAGACTGGTTCAGACCCAAGGTCCGTCTAGCCCATTATCCTGTGTCCAACATTGGTGAGTACCAAAGGCACAAGAACCTTGCAGTAATCTGTCCCCTACATTAGGTTTCATCCTGATCTCTAATAGTTAGGGATTGGCTTAAGACTTGAAGCATGAGGTTTACTATCCCTTCCAAAATTTTAGTTATTAATTATGATAACTCTGCATATTCTTGATACACATATACATATCCAATACCTTTTTTGTATTTTGCTAAGTTCTTGGCCTCATTGATTTCCTGTGACAATGAGTTCCACAATTCAATCACACATTGTGTGATAACATATTCCTTTTAAACAGTTTTGAAGTTGCCACCTTTCAGTTTCATTGAATGTCCCCTTGTACTTGTGTTATGAGACAGAGAAAACAGAAGCTCCTGATCTACCTTCCCTAGGCCTAGACCATTCATTATTTTATTTATGTTTATTGTGTCCCCTCTGATTCATTTCCTTTGTAAGGTAAACTATCCCAATCTTTTCAATCTCTCTTCGTATGAGAGTTTTTCCAGGCTCTAGGTCATTTGCATTGCTTTTCTGTGAACCCTTTGTAGTTCTGCAATATTCGTTTTGAAATGGGATGACCATGTGCACAGTATCCCAGATGAGGTTGCAACATTGATTTGTATAAAGACTTTATAAAATTATCCATCTCCATATTCACCATCCCATTCCTTATGTGTCCTAACATCTTTTTTGCTCTTTTAACCACAGCTGCACGTTGAGCAGAGATTTTCACTGAGCTGTCTACAATGATCACTAGGTCCCTTTCTTGAGCTCATAACTCCCTTAAGAGCAAGAACTTCAGTTGTTGTCTAGCCCTTATGCAGAATATATAAAGGAAGGCTCCTTGTGCCTTTCTCACCACATGCACCCCCAAAAGAGCCAGGCACAACCTAATCCAGCACCAAATAATGAAGAGACATTGAATATTTAATATGAAACAGAGTCTCACTAAATGATTAACTACTATTCACTCCTTGTGCTAAAACAAAGAAAGGGATTAGAATACTTGAAAGCAATTTTTTTACTATTAGCCAAAATGTCTTTCCTATCTACAAAACACTTATCTAATAAGAATGAAGTAGTGCCTCTAAACCTCTGCCTGTTCAGGTTAAAAATCAGATATAATATTACATGGCTAGAACGTCAATTCTTGGATAATCCACTCAATTCAGTTCAGTTACACAGAGCCTTATTCTGTTCTCAGTTACCGCAGTGTGAATCAGGAGTACCGTACAGCAGTATGAGAAACATCAGAATAAGGCCCATAATAAACTCTTAATGTATTCTGAAGCCTTCTCACTGCACATGCATATATACACTACAGAGATTGGGAAAAGGCCAATTTAGAAAGAGTAGTGTTGAGTACATGATTCAGTTCTGTTGTGATCTGAGCAAGGCTTTTCAGAAGCATTGCAGGATTCCTGCTTTCAGTTGCTATTATAATGGATAGACAGTGTAACTAAGCTGAACAGAAAAGGAAAGAGGAGGAAAGACTGGAAATAATTAAGGACTAACAGAAGAGCACGAACAAAATCAGACTCTCTTCTTCTGACTAAAATGCCTATAAATAAGAAAATATAGTGTGTCTACAAAAGATCTGAAAAGATAATTAAATGAGTGCAGTTCTAAACATGGCATGTGATAGGAATTAATGGTGCAATTTTCCTAAGCTTTTGGGCACAAATGGGCAGCTGCATTCTCCAAATAGGGCTTGGCACATATTTGGGGGGCTCAGTGGATCTTTAGGACAGGTTATTAGTTGACCCAAATTAACTGAGTGCCCTGAGAACTGGGGACTAGTGTATGGTTAAAGGGCTGGCTGCTCAATTAGGATATAAAGAAGCACTCAAAGGCCCCCATGTGTTCAGCCAGATGCTTCTGATTTATTTGTGTCAGGGGCATGAGTAAACCAGCAGGCATAGATTAAGCTACTCAGGCTTAATTCAGGCTCATTCATTGATTGCGCCGCACATAATTCCCTCCCTCCTCACCAAAATAATGGCTATTAACAGCACAGGATTCTGTTGCTCATGCTGAAGGGGGAGCACTGTGCAGCTCAATGGTGAGAGCACTGGGAGATGTGGCTGTAGGAGAGTCAGCAGTTAGGTCAAATTCTAGAGATTCTGTGGGCGGGGAAGAGATGAGTTTATTTGGTACCACAGGCTAGTGTGTCTGTACACTGTAAAAGTCTGTTTGGATTTTGACTTCAGTGCATTTTTGTGGTGGGGAACTGGATTTGCTGGGGGAAGGATTATGTCTTTGCCAGTCCATGAACCTGTGTCTATTAACACACCCGGAGGGGTGGAATGATGGGGAAGTTGGGCCTGTGGCAGCGGCTGTTCCAGCAACTGCCTGCTGGGGTGCAGACATGCTATTGCAGGTTCTGGAATCAACATTAAGTAGGAGGCCACTGAAGACTGTGTGTTGACGTGAGAAAGTGATGTGCAGACAGCAACACAACAGTTAATGCAAAGGGAGAGAGCTAGACTTCTCTGTGTCCTGTCTGCATTATCTTACTGGTTAGACTGACCCAAGTGACCTCAAGAGATGAACTCCGGAAACGTGTGTACTAGAATTATTTTACTTCGAGTTAATTGATTACCTATTAACTCAAGGTACTTAACCCATTTATGAAGGCTTGTGTAGACATTCTCTGTATATTTGACCCACACTACAAACATTCACCCTAGGGTGAAGACAAAACATTTATAGCTTGGAACAAACACATGGGGAGGTCCCCATTAGCGTGGACAAAGGGCTTAAGACCCAGATCCAGACAGCTATTTAGGCTCCTAACTTCCATTAAAATCAATGGAAGTTAGGATCCTTAAATACCTTTGTGAATCTAGACCTAAGTAGCTTGAGTTAATTGGGAAGCAAGTAACAGGAGGTTAAGAAAAAGTCTAGTGTAGACAAGTTAATTCACTATTATTCATTTTATCTCCCGGTGATCTCCTAGTTAAGAGTAGTGACTGACTATGCAGCCACACTAGCTCCTGGGTGGCCTTAAGGAGATCTGGCTTCCACTCCATCCTCATCCCTTTTTACACGATAAGTATATTCCCTGCTGGGAAAATGGGTAAGATGAATCTGAGTGGTGTTGATGAAGCCTGATGAGAATAGTGCTTGGGGAAACGGAACAGTTGGTGTATCTACTGATTCCAATTCCAGCATGGTAGTCCCTCTCCTGAGTCCCATAATCAGAAGATCCTGGAGTGAATGAGCTGAGTGCCCCTCCAAGGGATAAAATGGACAAGCCAAAGAGCCTGGAAAATAAGAACATAGAAGTCTGAGGAGATGAACTGTCATCATGTCTCTGCAAACAGCTCAGTACCAAGCAGTCATAGTGACACAACTGGGATTTTGCCCTCATAACTCTAACACATGCAGCGTGAGGGCTGGGTCATTAAAATATGTCAGTGCTGAGACTGCTTAATGGGAAGTCAAGCGGCAATTCATGGTGAGCAATGTCCACGCTGGAGGAGTGAGCCATTGGCAAGGGGCCCCTGAAAGAGAGGTTGTTGATGTGGGGACCTGAGCAGGGGTACTGAATGAAGGGTGGGGGATACTCATTTGCTGTCTTGGTGGTCATTGTGAAGGTGAACAGATGGTGCACATGGGGATGCCCTGAGTGGGTGCTTTATCCTGTGCAGTGAATACAAGGTCATTAGCTTGCTGTTTTTCGCAGGGTTGCCAGGTGTCAGGTCATCTTCTGTGTAGCTCTGTGCCACAGGTCTCCTCCCTTTTGTTAATGCCCTTCAGCTGCTCTCAGCTCTACTGCATTGATCTTGCTAGGGATCTGGCCCCACAACTGCTGTTCTTGGGCTGCAGAGCTCCTTGAGACTGGGAGCCAGCATCTCATTATTATGTAGAGTTACCTGCAGCATCAAGCATCTGTAAAATTAGATTTTCTTTTGCCCCCTCTGTTTGTCTGCCATTCCCAGTGTTACCAGTGGACTTTGCTCCTATTGCACGCTGTAGGCCTTGACCTGGTCTTGTTCCTGCCCCTGCCCCAGCTGCCTTAACCAAAACACTCAGATTGTCACTGTAAACCCTCCCTTTGTATGCTGTGCACCTCTGCATGAGCAGACCTTATTATTATTATGGCAATAGGTATTTACATATGCAAATCAGGTTAATGAGAGCAGAATTGTACAGGCTGGCTTTTCAGAAATATTTGCATATCTAGCTTTAAAAATACCAGACACATTTGAGTATTCTTCCCCTAGCTGAGCAGCCAAGACACAGCAGCACTGGCACCATATCTTCAGTGGTGATTATGTTTGCATGCCCCAGAGCAGTGGCCACTATCTGATATGTCTTTCATTTGAAAAAGGTTAGTAGTAGTATAATATGGCCTCATGCACCAGCTAAATGAGGGGCAGTTGTGTCTCAACCCTTTCAAGAGCAACATGGGGGCTTCTGACAGGCAGGTATGTGAAATTCAGCAGGAAGAGTAGGATCTCACTGTGCTATCACCGCACAACCTGCCATGTGCTTGTTGAGGATAATAAAATAAGTGATAGGGACAGCAATGTAATTATCGGGCATGGATTTCTGGGGGTAAATCTGAGCCCTGATGCATTCTGTGATAAGGCACCACAAAATATACCATGTTTACTCTCTGGTTACTCAGGCCACAAACCCCCAAAATAAAGAGGTCTCTTTTGTTTACTGATGTGGTCTTTCATTTTTAATTGAAAAGGGTTGAAATCTGCTGCAATGACCCCTTATATGGTGACAGTCCTCTCTTGCAACACTTCTCCTGCAACTATTCTCAGGAGGCCTAATAAGACTGATGTGATGAATTGTCCATGCTCATCCAAAAAGTATTTGCAGTTGTGTTATTTCCTAGGTCTACAGTGCTTCTTCATGTTCCCCAACTGTCACAGAATAAGCCCTACCAGTCTTCCTGCTGAGTGCCTGGGTCCAAGAGCAATGTGGGAACACTTTTGCATTTGGCAACAGTTAGGCATGGCTGTAGATCAGTAGCATAATCTAGTAAGACTTTTAAAAACCTCTTAGTCTCAGCATGCAGTTAGCATCAGGCAGGCTGGGCACCTACAACAAGGGCCAAACCTTCACAACTTCAGCACTGCTCACCCTGAGAATTCCTTTAAGTTTAAAAACAAGCAGAACTGGGCATTCAAATTTCCTACCCCCAAAGTTGTAACCTTCAGAAACTTCCCTGTAAGTGAAACACTTCAGCATTTTAGTTCTGACTTATGGCTGAATTTTTTTCTTCTCCATACAACAATTCTGCCCTCCTGATTTATGAAAAAAGGAGAGGCATAAATGGTAATTGCTAAAAATACTACATAGGGGGCTAATGCAAATTGATCTTTTACACTCTGTTACGTTTTTGAATACGAATGTTTGAATAGAAGTCAGATAGTCTTTATTTTATTTGTTATTATTGCAGATGTCTCTATCTTGATATACTTACTCCTTCCATTAGTTCATATTGAAAGTTCATACTTCTATCATCAAAATTTATTGCCTCAAACAGTGGGAGACTAGAAGCAAAGTATTATGTTTAGGGAATGACAGCATAGGAGGTATCCTGTTTTACCTAGGCAATGACCCAAAAGTAGCTAAACCAGAAAGGCAAAGAGAACTAGATCATTGCTAGGAAAATGGAGCACCCCTCTTATTACGATCATTATACTAGAAGTATAATATGGATCTTCTTTTAAGTCATACATATAAGGTCTTGCTTCCCCTCTCAAGTCAGTGTTGTAATTCCACAGCTCTGTTTAAAAACCAGTGGGTTTTCATCCCATCCCTCCCATGTCAGCAGCACCATCCCCAGTGCATAGCCAATTCAGAAAACTATTAACAAGAATAAATGTGCTCACTTCTTCTCTTCCCCTCCTCGTGCATTACTTCTGTTCCCTTGCACTGAGTCAAATTCAATGCCAAGCACCTCTGATCACCCAGCTCATATAATTCTTTATAATGTAGGAAGGGCTACACATGATCTTACTCTCATACAAAACAATTCATTTTTATAACACGGTGTTCTTTTCAGTATACTTTTTCAAGTTATATGTTTGATCTAATACTGAAAAAAATTCATTATACAATTTGATCTAACACTGAAAAAAATTCGTTATACAGATGCATAGATTCCAAAGCCAGAAGGGGCCAGTTTCATTGTCTAATCTGACCTCCTGTGTAACACAGGTCATTGAACTTCCCCAAAATAATTCCTAGAGTGGATCTTTCAGAAAGACATCCAGTCTTGATTAAAAGATTCTGGGAAAGCAAACTATACAAAAAAGTGGAAGGGAAACTAAACTCATTTGGTGGCATCAGTTTTTATTGTATTCTGTATGAGTGCTTCAAGATTCTGTGTATGGGGGAGCTTTATTAGAAACCAATTCTCCATAGTGACCTCTGGAGGCCTAGTCCTATCCAAGAGTGATCCAGGTGCTAGAATGAAAGGAGGAAACTCATTATACAGACCTGCACTTCTGAGGTATGAGCCAAACACAGTGAATTACAGCTCAGCGTAACATATTCTTACAAGAAATGAAGGACACTTGTAGTATATTGTTTTTTCTATATCTTCCATACTTACTTCCCTAATTTTATTTTATTTCTTACTCTGCTTATTTCCCTCTTGCTCCAGTTCTTGTCTCCCCTATATTATTCCTTCTCTTCCCCCCACCCATCCTCTTAACCTTCTGTTCCTCCAATGTCCCCTTTTCTATTTCCTAACTCTCATCTCATTATAGCCTTTCCTCCTTTCCTTGATAACTGTTCTTTTCCATCTTTTTAATTCCTCTTCCTTCATTAGATTCCCCTCCCTTCCCTCTTCTCTCCAAAGTTTACTCTCTCCCTCTGATTTAGACTGGCACATGTTCAAATAACTTACTAATATAACTATGAGCAGCAGAAGCAAAGGGAAATAGCAAACAACTTTTGTATTGTGTTAGCCGGAATTAATCAGTGTTGTTACTGAATTCTGTCTGTACAAAAGGTGTCATCACTTATGTATCTGGAGTAGTTCTGTGTTTCTCTCATTCTTGGTGGTAGACTGATAAAGCTAAAGCAACCTGATTAGAAATGAAAGGATTTCAACAATTGTGAAATAGTGCATGGTGTAATGGCCAACATAAAGCCATTATTCTGCATTTACATTGGTACTGATTCTTAACAGCATGCTGTTAATTCAACATAAAATGATGCTCTTCTAAAACAATTCAGGTACGAGGAGAACCCTTTTACAGCTAATCATATACCAGCCCTACAAAGAATTACAATATCAATCTAAACTGGCATGTAAGGTAAAGCTCACCCTTTGGCAGCTTAAATTTACACTGTGAGCAAGGGACTTACTTGCCCCTTAATATCAAGGATCATAACCCCATAATTACTGCATGTACATGCACACAATCCCAGGAATCAATGAATGTTACAGTGCTATATTTATTATCAAATCCAGTTGCTTTTGCAATTAACCCAATATGACATCTGTATGGAAGATTTAAATAAGGAGTTTCACATTACACAGAGTAAATCAATAAAGTGAAAATGCAGGCACTGACAACACTTATAATTTGGCCTGTTACTACAACATCCCATTTTTTTGAATTGACAGTATTTATACTTCCATTGAATCACGGCTGATATTCAAGTACTGCTAAAGGCCATGATGCATAAAAACATAGCATCTAAACCAGAAATGACTAGCGTACACCACAGCTGGTTACAGCTATCGGGGAGACCTTAAAAGGTAATTTCTCCTTCAAGAGCTTGTCTGGCAGTCTAGTACACATAAGTGGATCCTTCACCTTTAAGACAAAGAAGGACCCACTCGTGCTCTAGAATGCCAGACATGGTGGACCTGAGCAGAGAAATTTACGGACTAAAAGATACATTTCACAATATTGCTAAATATAAGATGTGCCAATTATAACGTTCTTCAGACTTTTATAAAATAAAAACTGGCTTCAACTTTGTTTTTCTTATGAAAGGTGAATGAACTGATGAAGATAATGAGATCTATGGAAATTGACAAGTTAGTCTCTTTATTTAAAATAATAAAAACCCAAAATATAATTGGTTATCCCAGGTACAATCAGTATGAGCCACATCACTATCCTTCCAGACAATAAGATAGCCATAGTATTGGATTCTACAGTGAGCATTTGGCTGTACCTGAATAAATTGATGTTTTAGAAATCTGAATGAGAGGGACAAGTATGGGGTTTTGCATCAACCCTACACCTTTAGTAAAAAGGTAAATAGGCACCCTAAAGAGTGAAAAGTACATTACATCTTAAAAAATCCTTTCCACTTTAAAAATCTAAGGTGTTATTGTAACATAGGTAAAGACATTTTTTTTTAAATATTATCATCTTTTAACATGACAGAGTCCCCTTTAAATAGAAATAAAATGAACTCCAGCCCCCTTCTCTCTGGGCTCTGGTTTTTTGCATAGACACTTTTATCTGTAGAGCTCAAGCTCTTAAGAAAAAGAAAAAAAAAAGCAAAATACTTAAAAGCAGCCTCTCTCTTTGAAGCATATCTGTTCTTATTCATGCTAAGTGCAAACCCTTGTTCATCACTGGCTTAGTTAACACGTTTTCTAACACGATGCTTTTTCCCAGTGTGGACAAAGCCTCTGAAAAGCAGAGCTGCAGCAGGAGAGCACTGAAATGGAACAGAATTCCTGAGAAACTCAAAGGACTCAGAAGCTATATCTTTGGAAATTTCTGCTATGGCAGCAAGGGAGTGAACTGCTACCATAAAACTAGCTGACCTGTTAAAAAGAAGAAATTGCAAACAGATAAACAAGGAGGTGCAAGATAGTGGGAAATATGAATGCAATGGCAGAGAGCTCCAGGTGATCAGCAGACCAATGCTTCAAACCGCTTATATCAGCGTGCAAGCCTACTGTATAGGAACATCTTCCCTCTCCAACCCCATTGAAACCAAGTGCTGAAAGATGGAGAGAAAATAATCTTTGCTCTGGCTGTAACAGCAAGACTGAGGAGGCAGCATTGTAAGGGACAGACATGCGTGCATGGAAAAAATAGGGAGTATTCATTCAATAGAGATAGAATCGCAGATGTGAAAATATAACAGGTTATGTGATGATGATGGGGAACTAAGAATAAACATAGAGTTTACCTGTTTAAACAGCAGTCTCCTCTTGCACATAGTGAGTAGAACAGTAGCAGCACATTCTGTATGGATGTGTCTGAGAAACACAGAGGTCGAAAAGTTCCTGGAGATCTCCCCTACTGCAAACAGTTGAAAGGGCTGAAGCCTACTGCAAATAGCAAGGTAAAATGGGGTCTCTCATTTTACAACACATCCTTGTATCAAAACACTAGTCTGTAAATCTTGTAAAATACATGTTTTGCATAAATGTAATAATTTGGACAAAATGAATATACTTTGGCAACAAAATGATTCTATATAGAAGTTCAAAAAGGTCAAAACCACATCTACATTACAAAATACAAGGGGGCAAGCTGCAGGGAAGAGTAATTTAATAAAGACAGACATAATCTTCCGTATAGCATTTAGGACAGCCACAGTAGTAGTTTGGTTAGCCCTAAACTACATCAGCTGCATCTTTATAGGGAGCAAAATAAGGACTAATTTAATGCAAATCACCTCATATGCTATATTGCTAACGCCATCGTGAGTCAGGCACCAAAAAATTATGAGATTTAAAAAATCATAATACATTGGGGTTTTTTTTATTTTCTTTTTAGTTTCTGAGTCCGTAAGTTATACTTAAGTTACATCTTCAAGTTTTCTCTGAAACTATGAGGGCCAGAAACATACTTTTTTCTTTTAAATGAAAGCTGATATTCTCACATAATCATTTTACTCCAGGAGCTGAGACTTAAAAACAACAACAACAAGAAATCACCAAACACCTTTAGAATCACAATAAAATCATGAGAGTTGGCTACACGAGGCCATTACCTCTGATAAGCACAAAAGACCTGATTCTAAGACATGCTGAGTGACCTTATTTGAAGTCAGTAGGAGTTCAGATCTTTTATATAGTTTGTAAAAATACACAGTTCATGATATCCAAATAGGAATGTCTGTTCTCTCTCTCTCTTGATATATATATCATTTTTGGAACTTACATTGATTGCATCTTTCAGTCAAGGATCTTAGAGGAATTTCAGTAGATGGGTAAAATGATCCCAGCTGTACAGATGGGGTGAGATCACTTGCCCAAAGTCACACAAGCAGTCAGTCAGTGACATGCTAGGGAATAGAACGCACATCTCCTGGTCCCCTGCTCTCACTAGTAGGTAGCAATGTCTCTCCTACCCCAGGTATCTTTTAAGAAGCGCACTCTAGCTGGATAAAAACAGACTGTGTGTTTAAAACCAAACGTTGAAGATGTTTTAGCTTCATGTCTGGCATGCTCAGATCATCCTCGGCAAGGGGGAAGGACCGTGGACACTTTACTTTCTGCACGCAGAGGGAGTGAGAGTCCCCTCTCCGGCGCAGACGCAATCCTGAGTCTGAAGGCATTAGCAGGAGAAGTTCATGACTCTGAGTTAGTGCTCACTTCTTCAAGCTGCTGTGGCTTTGCAGGCGGAGGCACCATGTGTTCATTTTCCTTTTAAAAACCAAGCTCTCCTCTTCCCCGCCCCTCCTTTAGGTCAGTCAGAAAGTTTCAAGTAAGCGAGTCATTCCCCGCACCTCACTCCAAGAGAAGAGAACAGCCCCGTCCTGCGCTCCGTGTGCCGGCGATCTCCAGCCCGGGCTTTGCGCACTGCCGGGCTGCTCCTCCGGTTCAATCTATTTCTCTGCTGCAGCCCGGAGAGTGACTGAGGCAGAATCACACGCAATCACAGGATCAGTGGATCCTTACACCATTAACTCACATGCACAGACCGAGCGAGCCAGGAGGAGTCAGCACCCACTCATCCCTTCCCCTCCAAAAAGGCCCGAGCGCTCCCCTCGACCCTGTGCATTTCAAAACCATTCCTGCCTGCCCTGGCAGTCAAAAGGGGAAGGAGGGAACCGTGTGGGAGCTGGAAAACAGGGACTATTTTCTCTTACTGTGTCCTCTCCTAGCCTGGTGTAATGAACAACATTCCTAGGTTGAAGCCTTCTCTCTGCTCTGTGCCTATTAGCTGTTCCAGCTCCCTCCCTCTGCCGCTTGTTTTCCGCCCTAATAAAGATCATAGAGCAAATAAGCATTTAAAACCTCTTGCAAAGTGACCAGGAGTTGATCAAGTTAAGTATTTAAGCCCCAAGATTTGCAACGACGCATGTTTCGCACTGTTAACATTATTGCTTCCCCTTCAAAGTGCCAAGAGGCGGGGGGTGGAGGATCTGCCCGCAATTGCTCCACATGCATCAATAGTTGTCAGTAAAATCAAACTGACGTCATCCTTGGGTAAAAAGATCTGTCTCTTTTGTTCTCATCCCGCCCCCCCAAACTCCCCCCCCCCCAGTTGCAAATCAAAAGCAAGAACATTTGCAAAAAATAAAAATAAAACAATAAGAATCCCTCTCCCCCCCCCCACTTTAATTGCAATGCAAAAGGAGAGCCTGCATTCAAGATCCTGCCTGGGCTGTGCTAAATTTTAATGAATGCATCAAGCCTTTTGATCTCTCTGAGTCAGTTGGGTTCAGTTGTGCCGGAAGGTTAGTTGCATATCCTGGCTGATCTGAAATTCGATCGGCAGAAGGGGCAAAGAAAAAGAAAAGCATTTTAATGGGAATCAAGAGAGGATCATAAGATCCTGGAAGGAAATACGTGTGGATTAAAAATGCTATGTGATTTTTTTTTTATGTACACGCCTTGTTTAAAAAAAAGCACCAAAAGCAAGTACCCCGCAAAACAGAGAGAGAGAGAGAACGGCTTTTCAAATCACTCTCTGTGTGTTTGGGTTCCAAAGATACGGAGGCAGTCAGCAGACCAAGAGTTTGTGCAATGCTTCAAGCTACAGCGCGCAAATTTAAAGCAGTCGGCTCCAAACGACATCATAACTCGTTATTGCAAATGCATTTCTACTTCCACACGGTTTACTCGTGCATTGTTAAAAAAACAAAAACAAAACAACTTGCTCCCTACCCCTCACCTCCAAGCCGCTGGAGTCCATAGTAACTGACACAAGGGGGAAACTTTGTGTTTTGTTCCACTCACAAATTTTCAGTTAAAACTTTCTGAGCACCATTTTTGCCACTATTTAGGAAATATTGAGCTGAATGATGTCAGAGAAATTGCCTGACTTTGTATGAAAAAAGCAGGAATTAAAATGATCCTTATCAAATTTTTAGAAAGAGTTGTCACCTGCTACATGGACTTGGTTCACTTGCCTGTACATTAAAATAAAAACTAACCCCTAATTGTATTTTTGTGTGTATGTATAAGGGCGAATGCACACATTCTGCCTGCAGTGGAAAATAACAGTGGAAAAAAATGTTGTCCAGAAGGTTGAAAAGTGACTAGTAGTGGGATATAATGTCTGAAGTCACAGAGAGGGGGCATTGTTGTCCAATGGAGGTCACATTTTCATCCCAAGGGAAAGTTTTCCTATAAGCTAAAAATATTTCTCTGAATATGGTTTAGTATAAGCTTTGCTATCTTTTTCTCCTGTCATTCTACTTACCCTCTGCTAAGACTTCTCTAGTTTAACTCAGAAAAATGATGATTATTAATTATTTGTATTACATGAGTGTCTAAGACCCCTTGTGCTAGCATGTTTGTAATTCATACACACATGAAGAGACAGCCATACAATCTAAATTGACACTACAAACAGAGGATGAGAGGGGAGGTGACGTGTCCAAGGTCACAAATCAGCACTTCAGTTATCTTCTGACTCCTCGGTCAGCGCCACATCCACTAGACCACATTGCTTTCACTGAGTGTCTTTTGAGCATCTCTGTCAATAGCTCAGCTGCAGCAGTAATTGTGACACCCATCCTGGATAAATATAGCAGAACATTTTCCTCAAACTGTACAGTTTTTGCCTATCCACTTAATCATTCATTCTTACCAAGAATATCATCACGCATATCTCTTGGTGTTCCTGGTGGAGATGACAAACATTTGTTTTTACTTTTAATTTCCTTCCATTTCTATTAAATGTTTATTGACTAGATTTAAAGACCTCCTATTACTGTAGAGGCTGCATTTTTTCCCCACTCAGTTTTGTTAAACCTGTCCCCACCTCCAAACAATGGTTATCCGTATATCAGTTAATCTTTATTTTATAGTGATCTTCGGAGAGAATTTGTGACAGGAAGGACATTGTTAGGTAGCACAGTACACAATAGTTGAAGGTAACAGTGAATAATTATAGAAAGGAAAGGGGGGAACTATTAGATGTAATTCTTTTCTTTTAAAATGATGACAACAACAGTAATAAACTAATAATTTATTGGCTGCTCTCTGCAAGACAAACTGCAATAGGATATTGGATATAATGAGATGCCGTTGTCACTTATTAACATACAAACAGATGGAAGACAATGGAAGGTCAACTATTTAAATCTTTTTCACTTCCCTCCCATTTTCGTGCTCAAGAAAGGTGCCAGATTACTAGCTCTACAGAATGAAGAGCTTCATTTATCTACAGAACAGGTATAATCATGGTGTCTTTCCCACACTCTAGCTTTCTTCTGACTGCCTCAAACTGTTTTCTGGAGAGACCACAATTAGGCTTCAATCATACAACGACTTACATGCATGCTTAACTTAATACACTGCAAGTAGTCCGATAGAAATCAATTGGACTACTGAAGTACATAAAGATAAGCCTGTTAGTTTTTGCAGGATAAGGCCAATAGTGGTAGAAGACTAATGAGAGTATGTCTACACTGCAATTAAAAACCTGCAACTGGCCTGTGCCAGCTGACTCAGGCGCAGGCTAAGGGGCTGTTAAGAGTAGACACTCATGCTCAGACTGAAGCCCAAGCCCTGGGACTCTTTCCCCTTACAGGGTCGTAGAGCCCAAATATCTGCACCTCAATTAAACAGCCTCTTAGCCAGAGCCCCTTAGCTCAAGTCAGCTGGCAAAAGCCATCCACCAGTTTTTAACTGCAAGTGTAGACATACCCTGAGTCTCAGTTCAGTCCTGGACTAGCTGGTGAGACTGCCAGCAAGGTTACTAGTTGTAGCAGTTGATATTTTATTTTTCATATGAAGACCTATGAGGAACAGGAATGAGACACTAATTCATTTCACATAGGCCAGCAAATATCCATCAGGTGGTAACTACTTTTAGTTGCTCCCAACCTGGACTAGATTTGATCTGTAAGTGAAAGGCTCTATAGGCCCGTGACAATGCCCGAGGCTATTCTATACCCCAGTCTCCACCATTGTTTCCAATCCAGATAGCAGAGGGATGTGCACAATCAGTGGAGAAAATGGAAAAGAAAATTGACTATTGAGAGCACACCATGTGGGGCTGCTTCCTGCTTCCCTCTTGAAGCCATTTCCTTTATTAGGATTGTGGGAAGTTTTGAGCAGTAATCCAGCCTAATCACCCGCTCCAAGCCTGGCTCTGAGGACAATTCTTCAGCCCGTCTCCCACTTTCTGAGGATGCCTCTCCCTTTTCCTTTGGTCTTTTTTTACCCCAGCAATGTACTTATTGGTGCAGTTTCTTTTTCTGCTCATGTGAACTTGAGCAGGGTGACTGGAAGAAGAAGAGACTCACAAAGACAGGTAGCAGGCCTGGGAAGGAGAACAGATCTGGGTGTCTTGCCCACACTGAGGTACCTTGCACTGTCTACCAATGAGAACATTTGGGAGGGAAGGAGAAAGGGGTGAGAGGCTTGATCATCATTAATCAAAAAGAGAAGTGTGTGTGTGTGTGGGGGGGTGACTGTTCCCACTAGCCCAGTACATTGGAGTTCTGATGCATTCGGGTCTCATATTTACTCCTGCAACTGTGGTTTTGGTGAGTTATTATTTGTGTTATGGCAATGCTTGCAGGCCAACTAGAATGGGACCCTATTGTGCTGGGTGCCGTACAAATATAGAATAATAGACTGGCCTTGGTCTGAAGAGCATACAATCTACATAGACAAGACAGACAAAGGGCAGGAGAAAGACACATACAAGCAGAGAGAACAGAGTGATGGCTTACAGACATTATGTTCTGTTACTGCTCCTGCACTGAGTGCAGTATCAATGTCTATGCAGTCAGATAACCCCCCCCAAAGGCTGAAGAACAAATTAACAAAATGAGTTACGGCTGCTGTAGTACCTTTAGCATGGCTTCATTGTTTCCCAGTTATTGCAGTACACCGAGTGGGAGAGCACTAGCTATTCTGAGACACCTGGGTTAATGCAGTATGCTCAGTGGAGTGAGGTAAGAGCTCTGTGGCAACCATAACTGAGAATGTCTTTACTTTTATTAGTTTGTGTCTTAACTTTTATTAATCTTTTGGAGCCTGAGGACATGTATACATTCATTCGTCCCACAGTTTTGAAAATGCCAGCGTTCCAAAGGTTAATTATATTTTTTAACATATTTGTTTGTAATTTATTTTATACAACAGAACTGTTTTTGTTGTGTTTTTCATATGACCACCATGTCCTAACGCTTTCCTGGGCTCAGTAATGTAAGACAGCGGGGGATACATGCTTCTGAACATATTCTAGAAAACTGATGTAAAAAACCAGTATGCTAAAGGGTAACGTATCTTTAGGCATAGCCAAGGAGAGTTAAAGTGGTGTTTAGATCCCTCTCTTCCCCAAAATACAAAAAAATAGATGATTTTCTTGTACTGCAATGTCTTCCCCATTGAAAAATTCCAGATTCTGTGCTGCAAGTGCTTTCCTTTCCCAGAGGCTGGCTACATCCATGCGTGTAGAGCTTTTGATTAGATCTGCTGTTTTGCCTATGGCAATCTTCCTTGCAAACATCCTTTGTCTATACATCATTTGAGCATCTATACATGATAAGATTGCCACTTTTTTATTAAAGTAAAACAGTGGCTTTCTTCTCTATAAGATTTTCTCCTTCCTCAGCTCTGTATCTGTCCCCAAGGGATATGAGAAGGACAGGGAACTTTGAAAAACCTTTCACCCCTTTGTTCTCCGTGGAAGAATCTGGGAACTGTTTCTGTTTGTAAAGACCAAGATAGACATTCATAAAAGGGGACCTTTTCTGTCTTGATGCCAGAAAGGTGGCCAAGCTGCTAAAAATGTATTGCAATATGTTAATAAGGTAACTTTTTTCCCATAAAAGAAATATATATATATATAATTTACATGTTTATTTACATGCTGATTTATATCTCTTCCCCCCTTTTCTGGCACCAAACACAATAGTATGTGCATACTGCAATACACTGAAGCCAGTAAGAGCTTTCTTTCCATTTCACTCTAAATGGAGTTACACTATACCCAAGTTCACTATAAGCAAGTTCCATTGTATTCCTGTTAAATTAATAAAGGTTTAAGAGTACTCCAAATGTAAAATAGAATAGAAGAAGTGGTTTGTGTGAAAAAAGCAAATAAATGAAAAACATACTTCCCTTACGGTAAACCAAATGCTTTGCACTAAAGCACATCAGTTAAATGAACATATATTGGTGTGAAAACAGGTCATGCATCTATTTTCTGCTGCGTAATTTGATGAGTAGAGCCACATTCAATCAGTTAGTTTTTACTGTAGAACTAACTGTACTTTACACACACACTGTGGCATATATGATATATAGTGCAGTCTCTTGCAAAATATATTCCTCTTTATGCTGATAGTAACAGAGAAAACCTACTACAGAACAATATATCAAGGGAATCATAGATTCACCAAAATTAAAAGTGGGAAAAAAACTAAGTCATCTAGTCCACCCCCATGCAAATGCACAATTGTTCTCTACAGTACACCTTTACCTAGACTAGTTTAAATGTCCCAAGTGACAAGGTTTCTGTCACTTCCATTTGAAGATTATTCCACAGTCTACTACAGTGGTTCTCAACCTTTTTGGCTCAAGGGCCACAAATATAATTTTTACAACCCTGAAGGGTCACCAGTCTCTGCCAGCAGTCTCCCCACCCTCCACTGCAGCCAGACGAAAGGAGTTCAGCGAGGAGGATCTCCCGTTCCCCTGGCTGCAGCAGGGAAACCATGCACTCCACCTGGGTCCCTAGGCAGTGGCTTCCTTCTGCAACCAGGGGAATGGGAGATCAGTGCTTCTCTCCCTCTGGCTCCAGCAGGGACCCCAGCGCCTAGGGACTGAGGCAGAGTGCTTTGTTCTCTGCCGGAGCCAGGGGAGGGGAGCTCTGATCTCCCGTCCCCTTGGCTGAAGCAAGGAGGCTGCCCCGTAACACGCTCCGCCTGGGTATTTAGGCATCGGCTTCCTTCTGCAGCCAGTGGGAAGGGAGCTGCGGACCACTCTGAAAGACCCTGTCTGCAGGCCATGGGTGGGGAACCACTGGTCTAATGCATCTGACTGTTAGGAAGTTTTTCTTGATATTCTGCCCTCATTTTCATTTTCTTAATTTCATCCCATTACTTCTAGCTCCCATTAAACAATCCTAAGAAATTCATTTCAGTTCTCTCCATTGACCCTTCGTATATTTTTAGACAGTTATAATTTCCTCTTGATTAACTGTCAATTATCTTTATAAATCAGTCCATTGATCTGACTAATCAGTTTTGTCGCTCTTCTCTGAACTCCCTCCAATTTGTATGCATCTTTCTTGTATGGAAGTGTCCAGAAGTGAATCTAATATTCCACCTGAAGTCTCATCAGATTTATATATAGACAGACTATCACTTCCCTGCTCTAACATTATCCCTCTATATATACAGCCCCAACTTGATTTGGTCTTTTATATTGACACATTTCATTGCAACTTCATATTCAGTTTGTTGTTCACTGTCACCTCTAGGTCCCTTTCAGCATTGCTTCTTTCCAGGTTTCTCTTTCTTGATGAATATCTGTGTTTCTGATTATTTTTCCTCAGTGTATTAGTTTTCATTTTCCAGGTTGAATCTCATTTTATTTCCTGCCTACATTTCTAATCTCATTAGTTTCCTTTGTAATATTGCTGTCCTCAATGATGTTCTCAACACCCCTCTCTCCGATTAGTGTAATTTGTGAATTTCATTAATGTGCTATTTACCTTCTCTTCCAGATTATTAATCAAGATATTAAGTAACATCAGACCTAAAACATATTCCTGCAGCAACCGAGCTCAATACATCACCCTCAGCCAGGGCTTTCCCCATTGCATACAGTCCTTCAACCAGTTTTCAGTCCATGTCACAGGGCTCATTTTCAAGCTAATTTAAATTAGATTTTTGTGAGAGGCTCATTTAAAATTTCAAATAGTTTTATGGGATTTAGCCATACACCTTGCCATTCCTTTCCTTTCTCAGGGACAGATCCACAGATGCTGCTCCTCCCAATTTCCATATATGGCCATAGGATGTGAGGAAGCGATGTGAGGAAAGATTAAGATGGTTTCTAGTTTTTATTATTATTGTTTAAAGATTTCATTATCTTATCCATTTTAAAGTCATCAATAATTTCCTTCCCTATGTCCTCATTGATTAATGAGTCTACTTTTTCTGATGCTGCTTTTTCCATTAATATATTTGTAAAAGCTCCTCATATTTCCCTTACCTCCTTTGGCTATTATTTGCTCCTTCTGCTTTTTTTTTTTTTTTAATCCCTTTCTGTCTTTTTCCTGCAAGGTCAAACTGGCTGTGTCTTCTTGTTTGATTCCCTTCTCCTTTCTCTGTTTCCAACATGAGGATTTTTTAATCTTCAAATCTTTGAGCAGAATTTCATGAAGCTGAATTGGCTTCTTTTTCTTCCTTGTATTTTTTTTAAGAAGAAAATCAGATTAATTATGGGTGTTCTCCAGACTTCCTTCAAATTCATCAACTTCCTTACTACCTCCTTCCACTGGACCTTTTTATTTACAATGATATTTGGATCAGATCTAGAAGACCCCATCTCTGCTATGTGGAATAATCTACATAAGGAGAGGAAGTCTAGTGGGGGATTTCTTCTCCCACTAACCTACTGATCTTGTGGGATCTGTGTAGGTCTCCATTCTATCATTTGGCCTCAATGTAGGGTTGCCAAACCTCCAGGATTTTCCTGGAGTCTTCAAGAATTAAAGATTAATCTTTAATTAAAGATTATGTCAAGTGATGTGGAACCTCATCCAAAATTGGCAACTCCACCCCACTGACTCCTGCCAGCACCTTGAAACATGGCTTCTATAGGCTTTTAT
Organism: Emydura macquarii macquarii; assembly: GCF_026122565.2. Taxonomy (NCBI): domain Eukaryota; kingdom Metazoa; phylum Chordata; order Testudines; family Chelidae; genus Emydura; species Emydura macquarii. The sequence goes on along the minus strand of NW_027130842.1, from coordinate 15,484,642 downwards.
AGGGCCAATACTTCAAGTAGGTTCCCCTGCTGTGGGTAGGAGAAGGATATAGGCACAGCATTCTCATAAAACTTCAATTCCTGATTTGTGGTGCCAGTAATACCCCCTAGAAGAGTTCTTTTGCTCCAATATAGGCTCTGAAATCAGATCAAGCAGTACAAACGATTACCATAGAAGGAAATGGCATAGGAGACACATGTTTGAATTTAGTACAAGTTTATAGTTGTGACAGATTCTAGCAAGCACTCCTTCCTAGCCTATCACTAGGATTGCTGTGAGGGGAATCCAAGCTTCTGTGCTCTGGATTTCTTGGGTTGTGTTAAACTTTTGGAGCCTGCATGGAGTCCAGTCACTGACCCAATTTCGGGGTCTCTAGGCACACTCTCAGGATGAAGACTTTCTATCTGGCACCCCCTCTACATATTGGAACCCATTGACCAGCTGCCTACCCCCCGCTGGACACAGCAGGGACCCGTCAGAATCCCTGGTGCTTAAACACAACCCTCTCCCAGAACTCGATTCAAAACGTGTGAAGCTTCTGGTTTACAGTTTATCTCTCTCGGGAGCATGCAGCAGTTGTAAAGCAGTTAACACACACACACTTTGCACAGTCTAACACCTTTATGCTCTCTTATATTTAAGCATATAAAGTACAGGAGAGTACAGATCATACAAAACAATAAACACTAAATGAATGTCCCTGTCTCAGTTTCCTCACCTCTCCTGAGCATTCTTTGAGTGGGGGTCTGTGTCCCTTGGGTTATCCAGAGTCCTTGGGACCATCTGGGCTCAGGAAAGCAGGCAGGGACCCCATTCCCCATGAGGCTGCTACATGCTGGGTGACTTCACCCTCCTGGAGCCCTTTACCAGCTTCTGTGGCCTTGCTCTATCTTATACCAGGCTTCCTCTTTCTTCCTGGTTCCTGTAGGTTCCATTATTTAAACCCTTCCTGATCATCTGGTCTCTTTTGCTCTGCTCTTGTTAAGTTTCCACTGCTCCTACCTTACCCCTTCCTTTAGGCAGCTAAACTAAAAGTGGATTTCCAAGGCCTGAGCTGCTTTTTAGCATATCCTTTGTGAGGGCGAAGTACTGTTTTTAACCTTAAGTCTTTCCCACTGTCCTTGTCTGGTATGTCCCTGCTACAGAACCTGTCAGCAATGGTGGATCCACATATATATATAAGCCCTCATGATTCAGCAGTTTTCCATAATACAACTTCATAATATCAAGCAGAAATCGTAAGCTGTACAGACATAGCCCCAATTCATCACAATAGTCATCGGAACTCATTTGATGGTTAGATGGCCCATATAAAATGGGTCAAGTTTGGAATGCTTTTGTTGGTCCCAATGTTGTTGTCAGCAACAAAAGTATTGAAAAATAGCACTGCAGATTGTGCTGTCATTTGAGTGACTCAGGGCCTGGTCTTTCCATTAACTTCAATGGATTTTTGGATCAGGCCCTTAGTTCACTAACCCTCGCCTTCAGTGACTTTGTGGAAAAGGAGTTTTCTCTATGTTCTCAAATTGCTCAAAGCTATGCTACTCCTAGCCTGGTCTCTACACTTATTTTTTCTCAGTGTTTACTCCAACCTTTCCTTCCTTCTGCAGACAGGTATTTCCCTCACAGCACCCTTTCACCCCCGTGTTGGCTAGTCAAGCAGTGCTACTTCCCCACCATTACAGCTCATTGAAAATTATGAATTTTGAAAAATGGCATTCACATTTTTGAAGCTTCCTGTTTTTTGACCAGCTGTATTTATCATGCTGGTGAATGATATGAGGAAACTATCATCTCTGAATGGAATAAAATAAAAACATAGGGGAAAAGGTATTTTTGTTTTGTTTTGTTTTTTTGCCCCCTTTTCTTGGAAGGGAGAGAAACCACTAACCCCAAAACCACAGCATTCTCTTGCTGCTGGTCCCCTTCACCCCTCCCACCTGCTGATCCTTCTCTCTTTCCCTCTGCCCCAACAGAGACCTCCTTTTAGCTGCCAATGCCTTCCCTGCCCAAGATTTTTTTTCTTATTTTCTCTTCTCATCTATTAACATGGTACTTCAGTAGCTCTAGAGACCTCTATGTGTCAGCACTGGCTTTTGGTGAGGACAGATCATGATACCACTTTCACATACTGAATATGTAAAAGAGCAAATGTGGATTAACATTTAGGGTTGTCCCAAGGAAAAAGAACTATGGTGGGAAAAGATGTCCAAAAATGAAAATGCAGATGGAAGCTTCATGTCGAAGCCCTTTTGGATTAGCTAATTTGCCTAAGGGAGATAAGAGATGTTCCCCCCCATGTCTGGGGAGAGGTGGAGCCTCTACTCAGATATCTCTGGCTCTTCTACTGGAAGGATGAAAAAAGCTTTGATTTACATTTGGTTCATCGATATCAGAATTTGGTAATGATACTTGACACATTACATTTTTGGGTGGAGAGGCAATATTGCCTCATGATCAAAGCTGTGAATTAGGAGCCAAGGCTCCTGGTTTCCATTCCTGGCTCTGCTGGTTACTTACTGTGTGACCTTGGGTAATTAGTCTGCCTCAGTTTCCCCCAATGTAAATCAAGGATAACAAACAACACCTATCTGTTTCACAAGTGCACTGAGAAGTATAACATTAGTAAGGTTTTCTGAGATTCTTGGATAAAAGGTGGAATGGAAGTATAGAGGATTACTATATTTTCATTACAAGCCTTTTGTACAAAGCTTGTCTTTCAGTGATAATATCTGTAGGGTCTGTTTTTCAGAGGTGCTGAGCTCCTGCAGCTCTCATTGACTTCAGCTGGAGTTGTGGGGCTCAGCAACTCTGAATCAGGCCTATGCATTGAATAAAGGCATCTAATATTGCTTTTCTGCTTAAGTATACACTGTGCAACCCAGCATTTTCCAGTTGAAGGTAATAACTATAAACCATAAATGTGAACTATAACATTATTAACTTTGCTATAAAAGGTTTTTTCATTAAACTAAAAAAATCTATCTTTTTGAGCAAGATGTAGGATAGGGTTAGTGGCTTGTGGGGGGAGGAAGGGGCAGCAGCTTGGTCAGCGAAGGATAAATCTTTACTAATCTTAAAAGCAAGACACAAACATACTTTTTCTTCTAATTCTCTACAAACTAAGACCATTGTGTTTCCATCCTTGGCTGTGTCAGCAGTGATAGCCCTTTTTTCCAACATTGATTGTTGACTTCCCTTGACACCATATCACAACCCATTAGCGCTGAAAACTGACAAGCCCAGCTGCAACAGCAAAATGGCAAGTTCAAAAGAAAATATACAAGGGACAAGCATACAGCACTATTCAAATAAAACAATTGTGGTTTTTTTGTCTTACCTTTGTAAAGGTCAAGAAAGTGGATCTTTTTTCCCCTTTAACCAAAACTTGAAGTGTATTTTTCTAATTCACAGAATACTTCTATTTTTTTTAATAAGGGCTTTGATTTCTGTTTTACACGAGCAGCTACATCGAGGTATATTAGAAGAGAATCTCTCTTCAGATGCTTTCAGGAAATATCTTGCTGATGCCAATATATCGTATGTTTCTTTTTAGACAGATATTTCAGATAAATTAGTGGCTCAGCAGTTCCTGGCTTCTGAGGACCCAACTCCTGTTTAAGTTAGATATTTTTTTTCCTGTGGCGTTATATAGTGTGTGTCTGTGTTCTGGAATGTACAGTAATGGTAATGGCAAGTGTTCCCAGTGATTGTACACATGATTGCCCAGGGGATGAAAATGACAGCCTCCATAGTTCCAATAGGCCTTGTACTTGCAGAGATATAGAGCTTGAGCAAGGTCAGGCAACTTGTCAAAATCTTAGTGCCAAGGTCCCTATTTGATATTACTTTAAGGTCTGCAAGCACGTTTTGCTCTGTCAAAGCTCAAGGAATGCTGCACCAACCAATGTTACCAGACAGGCAGGGGGAGATTGAAAACAAGAAAGCAGGTCCCACCACCCTCCCAGAGCCAGGGGGCCTAATTCCTCCCTACACGATAACAACAGGTCCAATATTTATTAAAGGACCCTCATAGGTTCGTCCTTAGGGGCATCTATCATCCGCCGGCTTGTATTAGGGAACCACAAGCCAATAAGATAAAACAAATAACAGTTTATTTACAGAGGAAGCACAGACCAGAAACCAAATGGGCTTAAATCCCAGGGACCCAAACCCACATCATGTCTAAAAGGGGAAAATAAAGACAATGGCGATTAAAGTCTGTGACTCATGCCCGCAGGTATATTCACGGAGGGGAATGGCACACAGGGTTTGACAGGTAGACGCAAGATCAGGACCACGCAGGATAATGACAGGAGTGGGTGACAGGAGTGGATGACGGGTGAACAATGACAAACGGCAACGGGAACAGATAATGGGAACAGATGACAGGAGCACAGGAATAGGTAAGGCCTCTTGATCGTCTTTTTTGATCCACAGTGTTGGGAAAACATGGGCTGCCACCTGGGAGGACAGCACCTTGTATGGATCATACAAAATCTTTTATACCAATAGTCCGACCAATTAGGTAACCTCGTTTTTCCGCTTTGTGCACTCTGCACTCTGGGTCTGCACACGGCACTGCAGCGCAGTGCGTACAGTATCATAGATTTTTTGCACATGGTGCTATAGTTATTCTTGTTTTGCACATGACACTATATTGAACATGAATAGTTTCTGCTTAGGGCTTACAGATTTCCCCACCATCAAGCAAGAGCCTGCCTTTCTAAAATAATTAATTCATAACAACAAACGGAGCCCATCAGATACTGAGGCACTGCTGCTAGTTACAAATGCTTATGTGGCAGCAACAAGAACAGAAACCTGGTGAGGAACATTTTAAAAAAGGAAAAAAAAAATCATTGAAAATCAAAATAAGCAAAAATGGATCAGGACCTCAATTTGAAATCCTGTAGAGGGCAGTGAGGATACCCAAACAAACCACTCCCCTGCCCCACTCTGTTAGTAATGATGAGTTGTTTTGAGTAAAAGGAATTCTACTGACATGTTCTTTCTAACATATAGCTTGGGAAATAAACCCAAAGGACATTCACCCTAAACTCTCTATTATGTGTTAACCCTGTTATTGCAGGCATAAATAGGTTCCTTCAAGCTTTTATGGCATTAGCATCCAGAGGACCCATTGTTCTAGGGCAATGCAGAGAGACAATCCCTTCCCCAAAGTGCTTACATTCTACATTGACAAGATGGACAAAGGAAGCATTTATTGGAATCCCCATTTTACAGGTGGGGAACTGAAATCGAGAGACTAAGTGAGTTGCCCAGGTTCACACAGTGAGTCTGTCGCCGAGCACAGAATCCCCAACCAGTGCTTTTACCACAAACCATTCTTCTATTCAAGCTTCCTTTCTCTCCTCCTTTCTCCCCTAATCAGTACCACCTAAGGACTTTCTGAAATACCCAGTGACACTTCTGCTATTTCTTTTTACGTGTGTTTCTGTGGAATAACGAAGGAGTTGGATATCTTTTTTCTTCACATGCTAGTTACAATTTAATTGTTGCTTGTTCTGGCGTGGATTTTCATATGGTTTGCTTAATTATGCTACATTTGGAAAGTAATATAGGATGGGCTTATGCAGCATTTGAAGCCATGTCGAATAAAAGTCCTAGCTTTATTGTGGCAATCTTGATTGTGACTGTCTCATGCATAATTTTATCTAAATGGGCAACATTTTCAGAAACACTCAAACATCCAAAAGATACAAAGATTCACCACTACGGTACTCCAGTTTTACACTGGTGTAACTCCACTGAAATCAGTAGAGCAGTAGTAATATTTCATTCTTAGAGAAAGAGGAAAAATAGTGAAATACAAACCTTCCAAATATTTAACTCTGGGAGAAGATTACTAAGTCAGCTTTTGCACTCATTTGCTCAAATCTATCTAATCTATCAAAGAATCATAGAGTTGGAAGGGACCTCAGGAGGTCATCTAGTCCAACCCCCCTGCTCAAAGCAGGACTAACCTCAGCTATATCATCCCAATGAGGGTTTTGTCAAGCCACAGCTTAAAAACCTCTAAAGACGGAGATTCCACCACCTCTCTAAGTAACCCATTCCAGTGCTTCACCACCCTCCTAGTGAAAAACTTTTTCCTAATGTCCAACATAGATCTCCCCCACTGCAATTTGAGACCATTGCTCCTTGTTCTGTCATCTGCCTCCACTGAGAACAGCCTAGCTCCATCCTCCCTAGACCCCCTTTCAGGTAGTTAAAGGCTGCTATCAAATCCCCCCCTCATTCTTCTCTTCTGCAGACTAAACAAACCTAGTTCCTTCAGCCTCTCCTCATAAGTCTTGTGCTCCAGCCCCCTGATCATTTTTGTTGCCCCCCGCTGGACTCTCTCCAACTTCTCCACATCCTTTTTGTAGTGGGGGCACAAAACTGGACACGATACTCCAAATGGGGCCTCACCAATGCCGAATAGAGGGGAATAATCACTTCCCGCGATCTGCTGCCAATGCTCCTACTAATGCAGCCCAATATGCTATTAACCTTCTTGGCAACCAGGGCACACTGCTGACTCATATCCAGCTTCTTATCCACTGTAACCCCCAGGTCCTTTTCTGCAGAACTGCTGCCTAGCTTGTCGGTCCCCAGTCTGTAACTGTGCATGGGATTCTTCCATCCAAAGTGCAGGACTCTGCACTTGTCCTTGTTGAACCTCATCAGATTTCTTTTGGCCCAATCCTCCAGTTTGTTTAGGTCCTTCTGTATCCTATCCCTACCTTCCAGGGTATCTACCACTCCCCCTAGCTTAGTGTCATCTGCAGACTTGCTGAGGGTGCAATCTACCCCATCCTCTAGATCATTAATGAAGATGTTGAACAAAACCGGCCGCAGCACCGACCCCTGGGGCACTCCGCTTGTGACCGGCTGCCAGCTAGACATGGAGCCATTAATCACTACTCATTGAGCCCTATGCTGTAGCCAGTTCTCTATCCATTTTATAGTCCATTCATCCAACCCATACTACTTTAACTTGCTTATAAGAATACTGTGAGAGACCGTATCAAAAGCTTTGCTAAAGTCAAGGTATATCACGTCCACCGCTTTCCCCACATCCACAGAGCCAGTCACCTCTTCATAGAAAACAATCAGGTTGATCAGGCATGACTTTCCCTTGGTGAATCCATGTTGACCGTTCCTGATCACCTTCCTCTCTTCCAAGTGCCTTAAAATGGATTCCTTGAGGAATCTACATACCCAGGTTTTAATATGGAGTTTGTTGCTTGAGCTTTTCATCTGTGAAGAGCTAATTTTAAGTCATGACTTTAGTTACATATGAACTAAGTTTTGAGATCTTATCTTAGTGCCCAGTGATCATTTGTCAACATTACAAAACCAGTGTGGGTGATGGGAAAATTCAGAGAGAGAGTTTGCCCCAAGCAAGGGTATTTCTATATCTTCTTCAACGTTCAATGCTTCTGCCTGCAGGTGAGCATGTTTCACTATGCTGGTCCAGCAATAACCACCCTCCCTAACATTTCATCTGTTCATCCGTACACCAGCTTAAACTGTTGTAAATCTAACAATAAAAACCGAATAAGAACAGACAGCACATAAATGGCAGAAATGTAAGTAGATCACAGAATGAATACATGATGTGTGCTAGGGAATGAAGGACTGTGGAAGAGTGCGTGCTATACATATGTCTGATGTATGATGGTGGGTGGGTTTTTGGGTACTATTGTGGAAGGCATATAGGACCAGATTGGTGGCAATGACAGGTCTAATAAATTCATGGGCAAATGGCTAGAGCCTACAGACAAATTTTTGGAGGGGAAATGTACAGATTAAGTACTCTATAATATTTCAGATAATGAAAAGGATAAAAGACTTGGACAGCAGAGATATTGTTATTGGGAGGTGACATATTTGTAGAGATGGGGATGTGGAAGCGGAGAAACCTGCACCATCCTGTTCTCTGCCCAGTGCTCTCGGTGCTTCACTATGATGAGTATCAAATGAATAAACAAATCTATATGCATGTTTAAAAGAGGGATCTGGAATCCTGCTCTATTTAGTTTTCTCTGATATGTGCTCAGTGGGAAGGGTCTCCTTTTAGTGTGTTTAGCATTAGCATCGAGAACATACTCATCAGGGCTCAACTTCACTGGGCTGGACCTGGTCCGCATGGAGATTTTGTGTATACCAAGCAGTGTTCTACAGTGAACTGAGCACGAGAACCCACTCTAAGGGTTGACCCATCCTCAGATATAAAGACCTTGAAGGCCAATTTCAAAGCATGCAAAATAGACATTAATACCTAGGAACTTATTGCAGGGAACAGAGCCAGATGGAGAGGTCTGCCATGAGCTGTGTCCACTTTTGAAAAGTGGCAAGTGAGGTCTCTGCATGAGAAGAGAACACGTCATAAAGCCAATGCCTCAAACCCTGCCCCCAACAACGACTACACTTGCAAGACATGCAACTGCATTTGCAAATCCAGGTTTGGACTTGCTTCCCATGTGAGAAATCATAAAAACAAATCAACCCAGAACTCAAGTCAGCACTAGCTGAACACTCATCCATGGAAGTGATGGGAGAATCCATCATCTAGGTTAGTGTAAAACTGATTCTGTGCATGTTATGGTAAGTAAAGTATTTACCAAGTATTTGCCAGGCTTCATTCTATGACATTAATGAAAGAAGATACTTTTATTTCAAATTGCATTTTTTAAATGTGTGAAACAGATATCATCATTTGTTTCATCCAAACTCTAAAATCAATTAGATGTGAACAACCCATTAAAAATGTCCTGGCTGTTTTCAATAACTTGAGGGCACATGATCCATATGTGAAACAACTTGGGATCTCTTCTGCTTTTGATAGATGAAATACCATTGGAGGGGGGACCCTTGTAAATTCTTCACATCATGGTTGGAAAGCAGATGAATCTGTGTCCTGACTCTCCCTCTCCCCACTCCCGCAGCATGTGAGTTGTTCCCAATGAAATCAAGAGCCTCTTGTACTCTGAAAGAAGGAAATGGGACCCCTAGAAGGTCACGTGCAGCAGTCACACTGCTGAATTCTATGATTAACTAGTTGTGGTCTCCCAACAAAACAAGTTGTGCTGTAATAACAGAAAAACATGAAAACCTCCTTGTAACCGTTTCGGGTTCCGTGGGAGGCCACAGTGGCTTCCTACAGGGGAATAGCTCGCTCTTGGCAAGAGATCAGTCTAGGCAATTCGCCCTCCGGCAGGGCGAGTGAGCAAGGAGTCTATCGCTCCAACCCCTAGGCAGGGCGAGCAGGCGGATCGCTCAGGCCCTCAGGCAGGGCGAGCGAGCAAGGGGTCTATCGCTCCAACCCCTAGGCAGGGTGAGCAGGTGGATCGCTCAGGCCCTCAGGCAGGGCGAGCGAGCAAGGGGTCTATCGCTCCAACCCCTGGGCAGGGTGAGCAGGCGGATCGCTCAGGCCCTCAGGCAGGGCGAGCGAGCAAGGAGTCTATTGCTCCAACCCCTAGGCAGGGTGAGCAGAGGAGGCAACAGCTTCTGGCGGGGTCAGGAGAGCAATTCTCCTGGGGTGGTTAGGGCAAAGGGGAAGGGGAGGGGGACGCAGGCCCACCCATCTCCACTGCGTCCCAGCCCAGGGCCCTAGCAGTGGCAGAAGTGGCTGCCACTGTGCCGGCGGGGCTCCCGCCGCAACACACCGGCAATACGGCGGACTCAGCCACAGGCCGTGGCTGTCTCTGGGCTACTTCCTCCCCACTGACCCTAGTACCTGTTGCCTCCGTGTCCCAAGGATAGTCCACCTTTGTTAGTGCTGCTAGTCCTTCCTCGTCGACCGGGGGTAAGGCAGGAAACTCCTCTTCAGGGGGCAGCTCCTCCAGGTCGTTGTAGGAGGGGAGCGGGTCGGCCTCGGGCAGCTCCTCCAAGTCCTGCCCCGCTGCAGGGAGGGGCTCGGCGGTCGGCAGTTCCTCCAAATCTGGCCCGGCCTCCGGGGGTGTCCGCCACTCGGGCTGCTCTGGGGTCTCGGCCCAGTCTGGTGGTCCCAGAGCACGGCCCCAGGCTCGGGGTCGGGGTAACTCGGCCCAGTCGTCCTGGCCGGGTTGCCTTGTCCAGCTCCTCGAGGGCCCTATCCAATCCCCGGGCCCAGATGGGGCCGGGGTTTGTCGTCGTCGTCGTCGGCTAGGCTCCGGCCTAGGCCTCTGTTGGCGGGGCAGCACGTCTGCCTCTGCCGGCAGTCTGGGCCCTACTGAGCTCAGGGGCCAGGCTTTTGTATTTCCCCTTCCTGTTGGGGCTCCACCCCGGGGCTGCCAATTGGCCTGGCCGGGTGGCCCTATCACGGCCCGGGTCCCCTGTTGCCGGGCAGACTCTGGGGCAGGGTGTGAGTGGGGCCAATCAGAGCTCTCGGGCCCTTCCCCAGGCTCTGGCTCCGTGGGAGGTCACAGTGGCTTCCTACACTCCTAAACATGCATAAACGGGAGAAGGAAGAAAAGGAACGTAGAGCAACAATTGCTCCTAGGAAAACTGATGGAGGGGAACATTTTCAAAAGTGCCCAAGCCCAGAATTTACAAAATAGCACAGCACCCACAATCAGGGCTAGATTCTTAAAAGAGCTCAGCTCTTATTGAGGCCCCAGAATAAGTAGCCAGATTTTTAAAGGAGCTCAGCATGTGGGTGCTGAGCTCTTTTGAAAATCTGGCCATATGCATCATGGGGAGCATGCAGAGAAGTAACAACAGTTGCACAGTTTAAAAGAAAACAATACGCCCTCCCTCCTCAGTGCAGAAGAGAGCAGGGTCATGGTCCCTCCCAATATCCTTTTGAGGTGTGTAGATCTACTTAGGGTGTGAACTCTCTCCTTGTGCTCAGACAATTTGGTTCCCTGGGCCCTTTCTCCATTGGTGCACTCTTGCACAGAGAGACAGAATTCAGCTCTCTGTGAGGTATGGGGCAGCCATTGAATGTTTAATTTGGAATAATCAGCTCTGATTTAGGTTCCTAAATCCATATTTAGGTTATGTGTACACAGCAAAAAAAAAATCAACTGACTTGGGCTGGCGGGGCTTGTACTATGTGATTACAAATAGCTATGTAGACATTCCTGTTCGGGCTGGAGCCTGGGGTCTGAGACCCACCTCTCACCAGGTTTCAGAGCCTGGGCTCAAACAGCTGTTTTTTGTCCTGTAGCAGGAGCCCTCAAGCTCAAGTCAGTTGACCCTGGCTCTGAGACTCGCTGCCGTGGTTTTTTGTTTATTTTTTTTAGCGTAGACACCACCCTTAGTAAGTGGCCTGCTTTTCAAAAGTGCTGAGCACCCGGTAGCTTCCATTTCAGTGAACAGCAACTTCCAAAATGAGGCTACTTATGTAAGTGCATAGGTATGGTAGTAGGTACCCAGTTTTGCAAATTTTGGCCCATGTAGGTCACAGTTTATATTAAGATTCCATGTGTAGATCATTAATAAAGGGCTAATAAATGCTTAATAGATGTTTTAATAAATGGTTAATGAATTGTTATAGATAGTTATAGAATCCAACAAGTGGTTTATAATCATGGCTTATATCCATCTATAACACATGCTATTCACATCTGTAACAAGCTTATAACATCTATTGATAATTTATTAGCCCTTTATAAGTTCCTTTTGAATAGAACCTTAATGGAAGGTGTGACCACCATATATATATGTTTTGTTATGTTAAATGGCAGCTGACCAAAGTCAACTGGAACTGTGGGAGCTCAGCACCTCTGAAAATTCAGCCATAAGTCTCTCAAGTTGGGCACCCAAACACCGGGGCACTGTAAATTGGTGGGCTGTTTTACCAGCCAGAGAGTGGAAATAAATCTCTAAGTCTCAGGTCCTTTAAAGCCCTTTTCTTAGGGCTTGTTCATTACCTACCAATCACAAAATCAAAAAGTAAATAATTTGAGAAACGCTATGCAATTATTCCCTGGATGTTTTCTTCACTTTAGCTGGCCACAAGTGGAAAAAGCCTACCCCTCTCTTAGACCTAGCTTCCCCTTTCTCTTTATACACTCCCCCAAGCAACCAGGTAATCAACTGGTAACCAACTCTTTACAGTGTTGCCTGTCACAGTCACCCCCAGTTAGTAGACATATTTGAAAATCTAGACTTTAACCTCTGGGTTTTGTTTTTTTCCATCTGTGAAGAAACATCTTTGTTAAAACATTTTGTGAGCGTTAGATGAAAAGCACTTTATATGTGACAAGTATTATTGAGTGGAATAATAGTATTTAGTTGTACTTTAATAACATTCTAATGGCTATACTCATGCAGATCTTGGTGGATCTGTGGGGCATAGGAATGGAACTGTGGCTTATTCCATAAGAAGGGAATGCTCCTCCCCATCAGAGAAATTCTGGGAGGAAAACTCAGTAATGAATTCCTCATGGAGTTTTACTCTTCCCACACTCTCCTGTAGGTTTTTATTTGGTAGAGATATGTCCCGGCCTCTGGTTCTAATAAGCTTATATCCAAATTTTACCGAACCTGTTAAATGTTCATTTATTTTCTTACTCTCTCTCCAAAATGTTCTGCAAAGACATTTTGCCAGTCTTGTTTACATAAACTCTCCATCGTGCTTTGCATTTTTATTAAATAAGGCTGGTGTTTGCAATATTTTGTAAATTAACAGGATACAAATTGGTGGGAAAGCAAGCATTAAAGAGCCAGTGATGTGTCCTGGTAAGCTTTGAAAAACATTCTATTTAGAACCAATTCTGCAGATATATTATTTATGTTTCTGTTTTTTTTCCCTTCCTTCATTTGTTATGACTAGGCAAATATGAATGAAAATAGCATTTTGTTTTTTCAAAGTTCATCTGCTCCTACTGTTTATTCTCCATCTGAAGTTTGAATCCTTGGTTTGTGACATCACAGCTGATTGCTGTGGACATGACAATGACCCCACAGAAAAAAGTAAGGTAATGATTTTAGGGATAAGAATAGCTCTGGGGATTGGAAATGAATTAAAAAATTTACTTTTAGGTCACAGGTTCAAATTCAGTCCATTTCATTAGTGACTATAAATTGTTAACCATCTGATGGCTGTATAGAATGAGGATGGTGGCCTAAATCCAGTTCCTAGTGTTCAGGTATATACATCAAACTAAAATAGCACTCTTGCTGGGAGTTTCATGATATATTTCCAAGAATTTCTGGCCATGGAGACTCTGCTTCCCTCTCCTACCTAGTCAGGGTTGAGATACATTGGTGGAGCAGTGCAGAGAAGCTTGCACTGCTACTTTCCATGCCATAACAGTTCCATGGATAAATAAAGCATCTCAATCTCCATCAATGCAAATCCAACATCCCTCATGAAAACTACATTCCCTCAATAAAGGTGTGTGTGTGGGGGGGAAGGGTGAGATACTATGACTCCAGGTATGGAATAAGCAGTAATAAGAGCTTAATCATGTATGATGAAAAAACATCTTGCTTTCATATGAATGTTTATAGAAATAACAAGTGACAGAAACACTTCCCAAACACACAGAAAATTCTGTGCCACACAAGCAGAAAAAAATTTCTACATACAGAATATCCTCCAACCTGTTCCAGGATTTGTCAGTTGCTCTTTAAAAGCAGCTCCAGACCTGTTCCAATAGCAGACAGAGAGCCTTGGGAAGCTAACTTTCCTTGCCACAAGCTAAGAGTGGAGCTGATATATCCAGCCATCATGGGGCACAACTGCACAGATGGCGACTGCTTCCTTCACCTTTTTCTTCATACTCAAACTCATTTCCCACACCTCTGAAATGTCCTTCTGAAATTGACTTATTGGTTAAGTCACTTCTTCTAACCCCTGGCAAAGAATGAGGCAGGTGAATTGCTCCTTTAAGAGCCCATGCTGGTAGTATCTGTGCTCACCCAGCAGGGGGTGCTTCAGAGGAGACACAGGCTGCACTTCCTCTCCCCTAGACCTGAGCTTGTCATTCCTGTCATTCGTATGACACACACAGCAGCCTCCAGTGGCCTGGGGGCCCTGGGAGCCTGAGTTCTTGTCTGAGCTCATCTCCCCTGCCACCATGGTGTCTTCCCTCCTTTGTCTCTGGACAATGCTATTTTAAAATCTTTGCAGCTTCTCTTGCGTCACTCAGACAAAAGGGCACATTCCCATTGACCACATTAGCTGATGTCTTCCCCCCACCCCCCGCATTACAACAGTGGTTTTATTTGGTACCAGAATTGTTGTTTTTTTTGTTTTTGTAAAAGGAATTTAATCGCAAGGTTTTATTTTGTGCCTGTTTCTATTCTTTTTTTTCATAAAGAAAGAAATAACAAATGACGTGTCTAGTGTAGGTGCATTTGAATAATTGTTTTTTAAAAAAGGATCTGTCCTGCAAAGTAAATTTCCATCCCCTGAAGAGCAACGTGGCACTCTCTGACTCCAGATAGGCAGACAGGCCTAATTCAGCTGTCTGTCGCACAGTATGGTTAAGTGGTTTGTAAACCGTCTTCCCTAAAATGTGGCAGTTTAATGTGTTGTCAGAACAATGTCAGTTTCACTGGAGCCTGCCTGCACCATAAGGACTCAAACCTGTCCCCAGTGCTAAGCCTGAGGCCAGGTTTACACTATAAACTTACATTGGTATAACTGTCACTCGTGTGTGAAAAATCCACACCCCTGAGCAATGCAGTTACACCGACCTAGCCCCCCGTGTAGACCGTGCTATGTTGACAGGGAGGCTTCTCCCTCTTGCGGAAGTGGATTAACTACACTGACAGGAGAAACTTTCCCGTCAGCGTAGTCATGTCGTCACTAAAGCGCTACAGCTTTAAGCATAGACTTGCCCTAAGTAACCAGGTTCGGCTCAAGTGAGTTCTGTAGGGACTGGGTGGTGCAGGATTATACTGTCCTCCCCAAGAGCTGCTCCTCAGTTGCACCTGGAGCCCAGGCTGGCCAATAACTCCCCATGCTTCTCTTGGAAGAGGAGACAGGGAGCAGGGAACTAATTGGTTGCACGCAGGCTCACCTGTGCAGGAACAGGTGGGGCCTATAAAGCCAGGAAGCTGCCCACAGATGTGGGCGCTGCAGGAAGGCAGAGCTAATTTCCAGGATGACCAGTAGGAGGTATTGCTAGCAGTGGGTGAACCCCATGACATACCTTCTTCCACATCTGCACTCACACATCATGGATTCATGTAGTCATGGATCTATTGGGTTTACCCCTGCTCCTGCCTTAGGCCATCCCCAGATCCTGTTGTGTGGGAACATCCTAGGAGTCCCTGAAGAGCTGGACTCCATGGCACACAGTGCAGTGTTGGGACCTTATGAGTAGGCTGCCCCAAGTGCCCCGCTCCCTGCATTTGAACATCATCAGTTCCACTGTCTGAGGGTATCCTCTGCAGTACTCCAGTAGGGAGCATAATTTGTCCCACCTGTAGCTGAAACAGATACTGACATAGAAGAGCTAAATCAGACTGGGTTTCTAAATCTGTTTTAGGGTTAGGAAACAAAATGATTTTGTTCTGGTGACAATCCAATAAACTCATATAATTTAGGGAAGGCAGCCTGACAAAATGGGCAACAGGCAGCTGAACTAGCACTGTCTATCTACTGGATATGGATTCAGAGACAGCCTGACACTTTGGTCTGCAGGAGGGAGTTCTACTTTGATGGCAGAGACCTTAAAAATAATATTCCAAAACACCTAGAACAGAGAATGATCCCATTCCCTTCTTAAAGAAAAAAGAAAAGGAAGTCCTAAAGATCAGTGTAACTGAGAGCATAGTTTGGTCTTCTTCTCGAACAAAGTGAAGTAATTTCCTCCTAATAATGAGATAATTTGTTTATGAAAATTAAGGTAACTTCTTCCTTCTCCACTATTGCCACAATAGGATAGATGCAGGTTCTAAAGCTGAAACCAAAGAGATTGTTTCCTGAATTCCAGTAGGAACGGTGAAAACTGTAAATAGTTATAGCTGTCGCTGATAGCAATTGCTATAATAAAGGTTGAATTCCACCTTATATTCTAACACCACTGCATGCTGTCTCATAACTTTCTCACACAAATTGTTTTGGTGCTGAAACTTTCTCTGCTTGGTCTCAACTCAAAGATGATTTCCCTTAGGCTGAACATAGAAGCAACCTACCTATTGATGATTATTGTATGACTCCCACAGTATCTGAAGACATCACAATCTTTAATGAATTTATCTTCACAACTCCCTGAGAGGTAGGGAATTTCTATGACCCTGTTTTACATATGGGGAATTGAGGCACAGAGAGACCAAGGACTTGTCCAAGGTCACACAGGAAGTCTGTGGCAGAGCAGGGAATTGAACCCACGTGTTTTGAATCTGAGGCTAGAACCCTAACCCATCTTCCTTCTTCATACATAAGTATACTAAATAGCAAAAAACCTTTCATTAACGCAGAGTTCAGGGTGCCTGGTAATAGCTCATGCCCTTCCAGAATGTAGCGCTCACACCAGGAAATACATGCAACTTTAACTCTGCCTCTCTGGAGCTGGCAATAGCTACTGAGAATTATCTGCATGCACTTCAGCTACATTCACTATGTTGGTTGTAGCTGTATTGAATGATGGAAGAATAATTTGGCGTGGCTTGGAAGAGCTGTGATTTTGATATGAGGAGATCTGGGTCTGAGTCCCTCCCCTACATGGCGTGTGATGAAAGGAAAAAGTGCATGTGTACCTTGAGGTTCCAGTCTGTATCATTTCAATAAAGAATTATGGAGGGCACTGGAACCTTCTTGCCATGGGTACTGTCAGTAATGATGTGGGATATGAGAGCAGCCTGTGGATGTAATGAGGGGTAGAGGAAGGCATTGGTTTAGGTGGTATCCTGTGTGCAAGTGTGAAGGTGTTGTAAAAGGATAGGAAGTGGTTGTTAGATTTGACTAGTGTGGTATTCTGTTGGAGGAGTAGATTCAGTATTTGAGTGCAGGTCAGGTGCAGATAGTGCCTGTCCATTACAGCAAAAAGGCAGAATATGAGCATGTGTAGGGGGGGGCAATGCTAAAAGAGGACAGAAGTAAGGTTGCATGGGATTTTCCCTTCACTCTGTTTTTCCTAGTTTTCAGAAGTTTGAGCTTTGCTCAACTCAGGCAAGCTGAACTCTGCATTAACAAAGTTTTTTGCCATTTGATTTCCTAGTTTTTTAAACAGACTAATGTTTGTTGGTATGAAGCAGTGGTCATTTAGACAGTTGTAGTTCTCATCTAGGTTTGCAGCAGACATGCTGTTGTGGTTAGGTAATAATTAAGATTTTGTCACGATTAGTTTTAGTAAATGTCATGGACAGGTTGCGGGCAATAAACAAAAATTCACGGAAGCCACTGGAGTGGGGGCAGAAGGTGGGGGGGGGGGGGACAGCTCCAGCCCCAGCTGCTGCAGGGGGAGGACGAGGAGGTGGGGGACAGTTCTGGCCCTGGCCACTGGGGGGGAAGATGGAGGGGGGCACTGTTCCAGCCCTGGCTGCTGGTAAAGAGGGGGAGAGGGGATGGCCTCTGATTGGCTGCTCCTGCAGTGCCTCTGATTGGCACCTTCCCCTGCAGCCATTCTAGGCTGCTTGAGGACTTCTCTTCTGTGGGACAGTGTGTGGCAGGACCCGCGGGCCTCCAGCAGGGCGACTCTGGGCCTAGTCCATCCTGTCACACCCCCCTTGAAGGCACCCCAATCCCTCTAACCCCTATTTCACCACTTTTTCATCCCCTAAAATGCCCCTCCCCTACCAGCAAGCATTCACACATCTAATTTTATTTACAAAAGTACTTTGATTATGTGCTTCGCCCCCCTCTCCTTTTCCCCAAAATGGACAGACAGATTTTAGCAATATGCCTTTCAATCTTTTCCAGATTTCTGCCCAAGGTGGGATTTAAGCTGACGCTGGCTGAGTCAGGTTCAAAGGACTACTGCTTATCCCCTTGAACTGTCCAGCTGATGTGAAACTTTCAAAATTAAAAATCCTGTGAACTCTTCTGTCCATGTATGCTCAGCATAATCCATTTGGTGCAACAACAAGTATTTCAAAGGTGGATGTTTCAAACAGGAGAGCTAATGTCTTTGGCTAGTAACTTTGTAATGTGAGGGTGGCATACATGCTGTTGGGTGTAACTTTCAAGCATCTGAGATCCTGGTTTCAGCCTTGATTTGGTCTCTATCTGTGTGCAAAAAAACATTTTCGGAGTCGGTGAACTTTAAGAAAAGCTGTGATTATAATGTAATAGACGGTGAACTAGAGAAAAGCTGTGATTATAATGTAATAGAGTACAGAAAATATGCATACACCTAAGCAAGAAAAGGAAGCAGGAAGACAAAAATAATAAAAATATAATGATGGGGGAAGATTCAAAAGGTTATCTGGAAACAGGTATCCTTCAGGAAATCACTAGAATCTGAATAGGAAGGAGCACAAATGACAACAGATAAAATACATGATGGAAATTAGGATGGCTGTGTGGGAATTTGAAGAGCAAATAGCCTAAGATATGAAAATGAATTCTTAAGTGTATCAGAAGCAGGAAGATTGCAAGAGAATCAATAGATCTGCTTGGACCACTGGGGGAAGCGAGAGAAATTAAGGAGGATAAGGACACTGCAGAAAAGCTAAATAATTTTTTGCATTGGTCTTCACCACAGAAAATATTAGGGTAATATCTAGTCCCAGCCCACTCTTTTCATGAAATAAAGTTTTGGCACTGTTACAGAGTGAGGTGTCAAAAGAGCAAATGTTGGAACAAACCCCATCCAAGAGTTCCGAGGGGGCTTAAGAACGAAGTGGCTGAGCTGCTCACAAAAATATGCACTCTCTAATTAAAATCACCGACTGTGGCAGAGGGCTACAGTAGGGAAACAAAGGTTGTACCAATATCTTTTTTTAAAGACACGGGGAAATATCCTGGGAGTTACAGACCAGAGAGGCATTTATATGGATGAGAGCATCTGCACTCCCATGGGATAGAATAAAATATTTTTCTTTATAAGGGATGTAAACCTTCTTGTTTCAGGGTGTAAGCTAATCCCAGACTAAATGATGCTAGGGGAAACTTCTATGTGCTAGTTATGCCATAATTGTCCACTATGGGGTTTCTTGCACCTATTCCTGAAGCATCCGGTACCAACCACTATCAGAGAGAAGATATTGGACTAGGTGGACTGCTGGTCTGATCCAGTGTGGCAATTCTTACTCTTCTAGGAACTTTGGGTTAAATTCATCCTTGCACCTCTCTGCACCAGCCTGGCCCTCTGTGCTCTGGGACTGGGGGAAGGAATTCATTCTAGACATGACAGATTGTAGTAGCACTGCCTGCTCTCCCTTGGTTTACTCTCTTCTAGAATTCCCACTGGAACTCTGCTGAGTAAAATAGTGCATTCCCCAGCCACCCTGGCCACACACCGTTTCAGGCCAGTGCTGTCATTTTTGGACATGCATTATACTTTTCTGCCCCCTGAATTCTTTGATGGTGTCTATGCGCAGTGAGGTAAGAAGGAGGTTTTGCTCTTCCAGTCAAGCTAGGAGAGAGCACTGAGATATTAAGCAGGTCTTTCATACTCCAGTAGAGGTCAGATACCTACATACTTTAAGAAAGCTAATTCATTACAGCATGATAGAGTGTAACAGTTTATTTGGAGCCCCATTATATAAATCACTTAAATGTGTATTTACATAACATTTGTATTAATTACCATGAAACCTGTAATAAACTGGAACAGCTCAGACAGATTCATCTTGTAAATATGTATTTAAGCAATTTTGTAACGGGTAATATTTAATCGATAGACCATAGCAGCTCATTTATCATGCCAAACCATTGTGTAAAAAGTGGATTTTGAACTGGATAGAACTTAATGGATCCTTTGGAAAACCATTTAATGTGTTACATTAATAACATGGAAACTGCACACCGTTCATAGGGAAATGCCATCAAAAATCATATCGTGATCTGCCTTGTGATAGCTATCTGTATTGTCATGAGTCTATTTTTTGTGAGGCAAGGAAGTCATTGTATTACTCAGCAATTACTCAGGAGCTGAACTGACAGGCTGCAAGGAACTCCTGTCTTACTCTTTCTTGCCCCTTCCCCTAAAAATAGTGGTGAAATCTATCTAAGTACGGTCTTTATATTGCCCCCATTACTGTAGTACCTGAGTACCATGCAGTCTTTAATGTATTTGTCTTCACACCATGTGAGGTAGGGGAGTGCTACTATCCTCATTTCACAGACACTAAATGACTTGCTTCAGGACATTTGTGTCAGAGGAGAGAATTGAATCAGTGCCTCCTGAGTCCCAGGCTAGTGCCTTGGCCAGCCTTTTATTTCTCTATTTTTGCGTGGATAGGTGAATGGTTTTTACAGGAGTTGGAGGAGTTGAAGGGAAGCAAGTGCCTGTTCACCTGCCAGTTTCAAGTGTTGTTTTCTTGACTGTCTTTGTTTTAAAAAAATACCAAAATGATTAGCAGTAGGAATCTGTTTTGTTAAATATTAAATCTATCAGACAAATATAAAAAGTCTAAAATAGTCTAAATGTAAGGGCCTGAGAAGATCTGCTAAGAATCATAAGGGTTGCTACCTTTACAGGTTACATGTATCACACAAGATAGGATATATCATCGGTATATAGGGGGACTTAGAGTTAAATCCTGCTTGAATTTCCCATGCCAGATGTCCAATAGACTTTAAAGGAACTGCTTGCAAGAGAGAGATGAGCAGGATTTGGCCCTAAAACTACTTTATGAAGTACTGTAGCTGCACCTCTGGGGATATGTCTACACTGCAGCTGGAAGCGAGTCTCTCAGAGCAGGTTAGCCGGGCTCGAGCTAGTGTGGATAGCAGTGTGGATGCTGCAGCTTGGGCAGCAATTTGGGCTCTCAAGCCCACCTGAGCTGCAGGCCTGAACTCAGATGGCTGGCCTGAGTCTCCATTGGAGCCACAAGATCCACACTGCTATTTTTAGTGCACCAGCTTCAGCTCTGCTAGTATGAGTCTGTCTCCCAGGGCATTCCCAGCTGCGGTGTAGCCATACTCTGGAGGTCCACTTGTGTAGTGAGTGTGTACTAACTGACCCCCTTTGGAAAGCTGTCTTCAAGCTATAGCCGAAGCCATAGATAAACATTAAGGGCCAACAGTTGGTCCAATAAAAGATATTACTTCACCCATCTTGTGTCTCTAATATCCGGGGACCGACACAGCTCATGTGGCTAGCTGCATTGGTATCAGCGAGACTGTTGCATGAATAAAATAAGCCGGATTTGTTCCTAGTCTAGTAATGTAACCCTATCACCCATGTGTCCCACATCACAAGACCATCATGCAGTTTGCACTGATTAGCAGTCACTGCTCAAAGGAGGCTCATGACTGAAATAGTAGGGAAGTCTAAGGTCAGGGTTGTTATTGATTGACAGAGCTTTGAAGGGAGGTTTGTACATCGACGGGTCTAGCCAGCACTGCTGGTCTCTTGCTTTCATAAGCACTAAATTCACTGACAATTTTTTTAAAAAGCTATTAATGGCTCCATTGGAGCTTTTGCAATTTGTTATGTAACGTAGACTTTGATTAATTTTTTAAAAACAGGTCTCCTGTGCAATAACAATTCTCGTGCACTAAATAATCAATATATATTAATCACTTGCAAAATGTCTTCGTTTCACAGATTGTTGTATGCAGTGTCGTGGTAGCTGTGTTGGTCCCAGGATATTACAGAGACAAGGTATGAATGAGGTAATATCTTTTATTGGACCAACATCTGTTGGTGAGAGAGAGAAGCTTTCAAGGCACGCAGAGCTGAAGATGACCTGAAGAAGAGCACCGTGTAGCTCGAAAGCTTGTAGCTCAGTAACAGAAGTTGGTCTAATAAAAGATATTACCTGTCAGACTTGTGTCTCTTTGTTTCACAGAGACAGTTTTTGAGTTGCTCAATTGCAAAAAACCTCCAACTTTCATATCTGTAAAAGACGAACCAATCTTTTTTTCTTGTTTTTTTTTTTTTTTTTGCCAATTAGTACAAAAATGTTATGAGCTGGCAGGACTATTCAACCCAAATTAATTTTTTACCACCGAGTTATAAATGCCTGACAAACATTGCAAGCTAAACCAGCCCTAAGTACAATAGTAATGCTGGGGACTGCTCTAATAAAGTAATCTACAATATGGTTCTCTTTCATGTAAAATTGCTTTCCTTAAGCATCTAAGCACATTAACCATATCTGAAACACTTGTAATATACACAACTCATAAAATATAAAAACTGCCTTCTTAGTCCAGAGTTATAAAGATGTTGCAGTCACTTTGTGATCTTATATTACCTATGACACTGAAGCTTGTAAAAGGAAAAAGAAAGAGGGAATCAGCTATTGGAAGGTTGTTCATAGGTTAACTTTGGCTGCCTTTTACAGCATTAATTTTGCTCTCTGTGAACTGCACTTGATACCCTCGTAAGGCCTAGAAAATTTTGTACATCTCTGACTGGCCTACATGGTTATTTGCTACTGATTTGCACTTCAAAGATGATGTGCTGTGAAAAAAGAAATAGTTCACTTAGGCTCTGAAGAACAGCATTCTGGGCTGAATCCTACAACAACTTCTCATGAGAGTAGGCCTTGCTCATGCATGGAGTTCCAGTGAGATCAATGGGACTTCTTGTGTGGGTAAAGATAGCAAGATCAAGACCTATTGCGAAGTGGGAAGCATAAACTACTATAACTGTAATTTTCTCCATTTTACTTTCTCCCTTTTAAAATAAGCGTTTCCCGCTTACTGTCATCTATTTGGCTACTATACTTATGGACCTAATGACTCTGCAACATTACTGCTGTCATTTCTGTATAAAACAGATCATTGTTACTTCTGACATGATGTTTAGTCTCAGTGGTATGAACCAAGATTTCTGGAACCTTGTTTCCCAAAGTACAATCCAATCCAGCCAAGACAAAGTAGTATGAACAATCCTGATATTCATTATACAGTGATGTTAATACTTCTGAAGGAGCCAGACCTCTTCACCTCATTAGGACTCTGATTTTACAGTCCTACTCAGGCAAATCTCCCATTAATTTTAATCCCTATTGGAAATTCTATTTGAAAATTTTCATGTCGTTTTACTTGGCCAACTAGGTTTTAGAAGAGAACAATATGTCTATCAGGCTACAGGTTCCTGCAGCTACTGATTATCCAGTAGATCAACAGAAATCAGTGGGAAACCAATAGAGATCAGTTGATATAGTATAATAGGGCTTACTTAAATAACTCTTAGGAAATGGAATTTTTCCTGAATAAGGACTGTAGGATCAGTTATTATCTGTTCTGCAGTTTAAACAGAAACATAAAAGAAGGGTAGAGTTCCCTTATGGAACAGTCCAGTAGACATCTTAATAGGGATGAAAATAATAGGGGTCTTTTATGGAGGTTCTGATAGTGGCTTCACAGGTAAGGTTCATCAGACTTTTTAGAAATTGCTCTTAAAATATAGAATTTAATAGTAAATATATATCCGCATATGCAATGTGCCCAGCCATTTAGTGGTGTTGTCATCAGCCAGGTGGAAAGCTGCTAGCCCATCATTAAAATAAGTCAGTGGGCACTCGACAATAATATGCGATGTAGTCTGGAATTGATCGCAGCTGCATCGTGGATCATTAGGAAAAAAACATTTAAAGAGATTCGTTGCAAAGTTGCCCTGTCCTGTTCGAAAACAGTTCAGATATGTCCACAGGTGTCTTGGCAGATCAAAACGTGGTGGACAGATGGTTACATCAGTGATGAGTGATTAATGACTATCATTGTTGACCACTCATTGCGCCAAGCAGATTCCACCATCATGTCCTGTGGTGGCATAAATGACCAGGTGAGCTGATGGGTGGTTGAAGAGATCTGCTTACAATGGCAGGCCACTATTCTCATGGATCTTAGCCAATAGCATGAGAGAGGCTTTCTCATGGCGAATGTGAGGCTGTGCTATGTTGCTAAGTATTGGTAGGCATACCAACGGGATTGCCCATAAAGTCCCGGTAACAATATGCATAGCTTTGTTAAGCTCTATATTGTCTAGCCTCATGTGAGACGAGCGACACCAGATGGGAGTACATTACTCTGCTGTTGAATAGCAGAGAGCCAGGGTTGATGTTCTAAATATCCGGGTGCTCGCACCCAAGATTGAACCAGCCAGTTTTCTGAGCGGGTTATTCTGAGTGCTGACTTTGGCTTCCATCTTCCTCAAGTGTGGTACATTAATGACCTATCCAATGTCACACCGAGGTAAACTGGGTTTGGATCATGCTTCAGGCATTGGCTGCTGAAGAAAATGTTTAGCTCATGGCTTGCACTTGCATTATGCAGATAGAATACACTAGAAACCATCTTAGAAAAGCTCGCCTGCAGGCACCATTGACTACAATAGTCTGCCATGAGCTTCCTATCTTCATTCAAGACTTTCTCAATGTCTGAGAAGGACTGAGCTTGGTAGCTGCAGCAGATGTCATCAGCATAGATAAACTTGCATGAGAGTGTAGCTGGCAAGTCACTGATGTACACATTGAACAGTATTGATGAAAGAACTGAACCTTGAGGGAGGCCATTGATCTGATACTTCCAAGAGCTTCAGCAATTGGCCATGTGTACTCTAAATTGCTTGTTTTGGGGAAAGAGCTCTACTACTTCAGTCACCCATTGTGGGGCAATTTGAGAGAGTTTAAACAGAAGGCCTCCGTGCCAAACTGTGTCATAGGTGGTGGTGAAATCCAAGAAGACAGCTCCTGTCTTTTGATTTTATTGAACACTATTTAGAAATAGAAAATGATATCCTTCTAGTCTGGTCTGGCTTTTTCTTTAATTCCTTATTTGTGAAACCCATCACAACCAGAGATGATGATGATTTCTATCGTGATAGTGCCTAAAGTCCCCAGTCAGGATTGGGGACATATTGTGATAGGTGATGTATGAGCACACATAAGAAGACATGGTCCCTGCCCCAAAGAGCTTAGAGTATACGAGGAGCTCCAGATCCCTTTCTGTTTTCATGACTACTGTGATATATTGGAGAGCTCTCTTTTTAACTTGTATTATATTCATTATTCTGTTTTGGCATTGTAGTTTTCATTGTAAAACTCAGTGAGATATTAGGTGTGAATGATCCTATATTCTCCGTCAGTGCATTTTAGTGTACTAAAATCAGTGATTTCAACCTCCTCCTCAGCTTTTTAATAGGCAAAAATGTTTGTTAAATATTTAGGGAAAGGGAAAATCCCCCCAAGTTTGGGTTCAGCTAAACAAGCCTTATGGAAAAGTTCTACCAAACTCAATAAAAAACAATAACCTTTCTATTAGTTATTTGAACTATCCTACCAAATTTAACAGACTGGAATCTGTGTCATATAATTCTGTAGGATGGTTCAAAGCCAGACCAGACCAGAAGGATATCATTTTCTATTAAATTTTATATTTTAAGAGCAATTTTTAAAAAGTTGGATGCAACCTTAACTGTAGAGCTAGTATCAGTGCCTCCATAAAAGAATCCTATTAAAACCCTATTGTTTTCATCCCTATTAGGATGTCTACCGGACTGTTCCATAAGGGAACTCTACCCTTCTTTTATGCTGCTAAACTAAGTGGGATGTCAGAGTCTCATAAGACTATGTAATCTAGCTAAAATACCTCATACTTTTAGGAACTATGGGGTCAATATTTTGCATATCCTCACCCAGATTTCTACTTTCTAAGGACCACTAAATCCTGTTGGCGCAGTGGGACAATGTCCTGCTATTTGCCTTTTGGAGATTGCATTATTATCATCAGTTTTTTATGCAATAGACATTTTTTTTTTACAAAAAATGGCTCTAGTCAGCCAGCCTCCTTTATATCTTCCACACACTGGGAGCTGCCTTGGTCACCTGACTCCTCCCTTTTGTTTGTGGTGTCAGGTTACCCATCCAGCTCCTTGAGGGAGGGAAACATTGGAAAGGCCACATGGAACTTTTATCTGAGTGAGAGATGTAATGGGGGAACTGGCCATCTCTTCTTTCAGGATGTTAAGGAGAGCTGGACGCTACTCAGATTAGAATTTATGAGGATGTCTACTTCAGGCTCATAGATGCCATGCAGATGGGTACCACATAAGAACTTATATAAATAGCTAGATAGATGTTGATAATGTCTCAGGGCAGGTCTACACTGCCGGCAAGATTTGGCGACAGTTGATGGGAGTTACGCAAGCTACACAGAGTAGCTTGTGTAACTCCCGTCGACTTCGTTAATCCCTTTAGCGCGCTGTCTCCACTGTGCAGTGCCGATGGGAAATGCGTTCCCAGTGACGCAGCGCTACCCTTTTTTTGGAGGTGGTTTTAAGAGATCGACTTCTGATTCGATTGAGCATGTCTTCACTGCAGCTCAATCGATCTAGAAAAATCAATCTGACGGCAGCAAATTTGCTGCCATCAGTGAGTAAATAGCCTCCGTAATGATCTCCCACTTGGGCTAGTATGTACTTAGGAAGGTGACAGACAGCTCAAATTTAATTTTATTTATATGTTGTGACCAATCTTTACCCACTCAGATTAGTTATAAAACACAATTTTTTAAACTGTGAGAGTAACCAAGGGATGTGGGGGATTCTCTGTCACCTGAAGTCTTCAAATCAGCATTGGATGGCTTTATTAAAGATATGCTTTAGTTCCATCACAAGGTATGGGGCTTGATATAGAAATTACTGGGTGAAATTCTACAGACAGGAAGTCTGACTAGATGATCATAATGGTCTCTTCTGGCTTTAAAATGTATGAATCTTCAGCAAATCCAACAAGATAATAAAAATGTGTGTATACACACACATTTCTATCAAAGATTTTTGTATGAATTGTCATAAATCATAAACCTGTACAAATTGTGAAAATACTGTGTCCTTATTCTGTTGTGCTGCTGTTAGGATACATTTTTTAAAAATGACTGCCGGTAAGTAAGCTGAGAGAGGCTACAAAGTGCCTACCCATTCAAACAGTGTTGGAAAGTTGCTAATTGTTCTAAACTAGCTTCACTGAAGTGCAGAGCAAGAGAACAGATAACAGGGAAATGTATTAGTTGCTTTTATTAGAACATAAAGGACTCTGGTGAGGGATTAGATTTTTCTTTTCAGCAATTGAACTGCTTTACTTCCCCCCCCCCCCCCCTTTGCTATAGTTCAAGAATCTCAAAATATTCAAAACAATTTTGGCAGCATCAGCAGCACAGTTTGACAACACACAGAGTGGCAGAGTGCTGCCCTGAAGACTAGTTTCCTGACACCCTTTAAAGATTACAATTTATGAGTGCACTGTATGCTGAGAACATTTTAATGGGAACATACAGGAAAACAAACACAGATGGCTGCAATTGCTTTATTTTTTCTAGTGGGTAATCGGCACTTGTAATAAGTCACAGGGTTATCGGGGATAATACTATGTTACTAGGGTGTACGTCACAGACGTTTTCTTTATAAGGTTCATTCAGTAAATACCATGTAACTACATATGAATTACATGCTGTCACACATTAGTTAGGACTAGATCCAATAAAAATTCCATCTGATTTCTTTACCAGGTAATCACACCTGGGTTATGTAAAAGTGTTTCTTGTGAGGGTCAATCATTTGTGAAAGTATCTGGAAAGAATATCGTATTGAATTTGTTCCTTTGAAATAACAGATGATAATTGCCAGAGAATTTTGACCAGATTTTAATGTAGAAGATAGTACGAATTGTCCTCTTTTGAGCAGGGATTATCTTTTTGTTCTGTTTGTACTGCACCTAACACAATGTGATCTTATGCATACCACATTACAAATGATAATAACAACAATGGCTTATATGCATTCTATTGCTTGGCACAGAGGGAAGAAAGATCATTGGGATATCTTCTACAATGGGGCTGTGTGAAAAGCAAATATTATCTCCCCTGTGGATCCCTGTCACACATCATTATCCCATTGTTCTAGGTATTGTACAAACAGAACAAAAGACAGTCCCTGCACCAAAGAGCTTACAGTCTAAGACATGATGACTGATGGAAACAGCAAACAGACTGGGGTGTATTAGGAAACATGGAGATTAAACTCATGAGCATGAAAAACAGTGGTGACAATACAACAGCTGCCTAACCATTGTCAACTTTTTTGTAGGCAAGAGGCGAATGTTGAATGTTCCTCCAACATCCTATAACCATTGGAATCACTTCTGATAACTCAGTGTGCTCCACGTAGTCTCTATGAGATGCTCAGATTTCAGATAGTACACCAATAAATATGATGCTGTCAAAGGCAATTGTAATTATAGAATATGTTAACACTGTTTAAAATGGAAACAGTCATACAAGAGAAGAGTGAAGTAACATCAAATATATAGCCAGATATATATAGTCAGATATATTATGACTTGTAACTACCGAATATGTTTTTGTGTGTACTACTAGTGAGCTTTATTCCAGTAAAAGATAAAGAAAAACTCCATAATACTTGCACACAACCTTTCTTAAAAGTTATGTCCTGAATCAGGAGGAGACACTCACCTAGCCAGTGTGAAAGAGAATGAGAGAAACCATTGGCCTCTTTATTCTCAGCCTTTTATCTCCTCCTTCCTCTCTCTGTGGGACAAAGAGTTGGTCTTCACTCCTGTCTTGCCATTCTGACAAGTTAATGTAAAAAACATATAGAAATTAGCATGTACAAATGCACAACAGGACTGTCAGTAATCGGCTTCAGTATTTGTCTGGGGTTTTAACTTGCCCAGCACACCTTTGTACACCTTGTGGCCAGTGATTCTAAAGTCTGCTATCATGGATACATTTTCAGTCATTAAAAAGACATTTAAAAGTCACACTTTTGTCCAACGTTTTTTACCTTCTCCTGTTGCAAATAACACTTCAGAATGCTCAATTCAAATAGGCTGAAGAAAAACCTTTTGTTGTTCAGTATGTTTACTTTGTGTCTTTGATATCACTTTGTAGAGTCAGTTTCAATTTCCCTTGTTAGGTCAACTACTAAGTCATTTTCTCCTGTTTGTTTGGATCTCTAAAGAAAATTTGATTGGAAAACCATAACAATTGGCAGTGGACTCAGGGGCAGGTATAGCGCTTGAAACTACTTTATATTCAGTTTTTGAGAGTGACTAGATCTGAAGATGACTGATTCCCTTCAAGGGAATTTCTCCCTTTGTGTTCTGCAACAGACATAGGCCAGGATAATTTTAAACCACTTCAAAACACATCTCCTTGGTCAAAACCATTATGGAGGTATTACTCAAGCCTCTTCACACTGCCTGTATTAAATGACCTATGTAGAAATCTTCTCCCACCTCAAGGTTCTTTTCTTTTACTGATGGAACAATTAGGACATATGCAACTTGGGGGCAATAAATCCCTACCCTAGGCTGGGCTGACAGGTGTCATGTTTCTTGCATGACACTGGTGCTCCTGGTAGTTCTGACATGCATTCCTGCATTTCAGCTGGATTCTCACATCCAGATGATCTTCAGGAAGGACATTTGCCTGCAATTGCACCTTCTGGGCCCATGGAACTGCCAAGTTCCTGCTAAGCAGGCAGTCAGGCACCTCCTCTCTCACTGCTCCCCCTAATCACAGCTGGAGAGTAGCAGCCATGAGGCTGTGGAGGTGCTAGTGGAAACTTCAGGAGAAGGTGTGGGGATGCAGCAGCAGCACAAGGCAAGGGGCTAATATCAGCCACAGGCTCAACCACACTGCCGCAGCCCACCACATCTGTTCCCCCCCATCATGCTCTCCCCAGCCACCCCATTTCTCAGGCATTACCAACACCCACCCAGACTCAGCACCTACCCACCTCCCAGCAGCTCCAGTAGCCTCTCAGCACCCACCCACACCCAGATGTCCTAGCGCCCCCCAGACACCTTTCAAGCACCTTCTACCTACCTTAATCAGAGCTGCCAAATTTTGTACAGATTCTTGTCTTACTGCTGCCACTGCTTGGGGCAGGATGTATTGACCATGAACTGAAATTTATGATATGCAAATTATTTAGAACTATGTTAATTAATTCATTGGATAGTTTGCAAAAAATGTCACATGGAATTGAACAAACGAGGCAGCTATGCCTGTATCCTTTTTGTCCCTTCTGTGTTGCTGCGAAGGGACTGTAGGCTAGGTATGAGCTCCATCCCTTGGCAATGCTGCTGTAGCAGGGGGCCCTCTGTGCCACTTCCCACAGGATACTCTAGTGCAGGTAGCGTTCTGGGGTGGATTGGAGGTGGAGAGCAAGGCAACCCTAGTCCTCAGCTCCACAAGGCCCAGCAGGGGCCAAACTGGTCCTTGGCAGCTCGAAGATTGGGAAGTTGAAAGCCGCCTTCCTTCTGTCCAATTGATTTCATTCTTATATGTCAGAAGATTAAAAAAAATGAGAGAGAGAGAGAGCCTGTGTCACAGACATCACTGTCATTTTTTGTGCTGGAAATCTGACTGAGATTCAAAGCTGTCCGAGTACCAACCCACATGAAACTATGTTCTCATGTTGAAGGATGTGGTCTCCCTGCTGCCTTTTCATGTCAGAGGTAGGGTTGTTTAAACAGTTTTCACTGATGTTGCCTTAGTCAGATGAGTTTCCACCAGCAACGGAGGTTAAAGTTTCTGCCTTTTTCCTGACTCTGCTCTTTTACTCCCTTGTTTGACAAACAGGGCTGGGGACAAGGCACTTAGCATAAGTGGAAATGGAAGGAATTATTGTGGAATAAGCAGATAAAATGAAAGGAGTAGCACATGCTGTCAGTTCCCATGTCTCAGAAAGCGATTGTGAGTCACACACACCAAACACGTTTACTCCTCAGTTATGTGACTTATCCCTAGAATGCTTCAAACTTTTTATAGCTGCTCCCGCTTGCTGCAGAGTCCCCTGTTGGTGATATCAAAGTAGGCAGCTGCACACTCACCTGCTCTAAACTAAACAACATCACCAAAACATTGAAAACTCCTACAGATATTTTCTCTCTGAAGGCAAAAGGATATTTTTCTCCCCCCCCCTCCTTCATGCCAAAGAGCAAATCCTATGCCTGACTGAGTTTGTACCACCTCAGATTAATTGGCTCTAATGCAAATGTTCATGGCTGTGTGGGGGATGTTGCTGAGTGCATAATGGTTACTGTAGTTGCTTGCATGAGGTTACTCCACTTCAGCTGTGTAATTCGTTGCTTTATAAAATGCTTTGCAATGCACTAAAGTACAGGAAGCTAATCATATGCTGTAGCAGACAGTACAACAGAGATTCAGCCAGTTGGTGCTGGTCTCCTAAGGCCAAACTTGAAATTCTTAGTTCTTCTGGGAAAAATCCCAAGGAAGTAAATGGCTGTTTTGCCTGAATAAAGACAGTAAGATTGGCCCCCCAAGGAACAAATTGTAATACCATCAGCATCTCTAGAATTTCTTTCAGCAGGGTCTTTGTGGAATTTCCTTTAATTCCTTTTCAGATGAAATTATTTATTTCCCCTTTTCTCCCATTCTGATTTTCTCTCCTTCCTTTTGGGCCACTATGGAAAGGGCACATTGCTATGCCTAGAGTTAAGGAAGCACAAAAGTTTCCGCTCTAAGAGGATCATTTTCAGTTGCTTATGTTTCTGGCTGTAATTTGAAACATTTGTACTTGGTCCAGACACGATTTTGATTTGAAAGATTGAGACAAAATGGTTGCAGCATTTTCAAGAACAAAGGAAGTTTTAAAAATACACTTTTCCAACTGTATTTTGGTGACATTTTTTGAACAGCTCTTGCATGTCAGGGATACACAGTAGAAACTTGAAATCTGGCAGGAAGATGGTTGGTAGGTTGCAGATATCCCTTTGCTGGGTTGATTAAAACTGGTTTTCACTTGTCAATGTTACACTGGCTTTTTTAACAAAATGTTTCTTGTGTACACACCCTGTATTTTCTAATGCAATCCCTTAATGGGCTGCTGACATTATTTTGGTGCTGTACATTTGTGTGTAGCTCAGGAAAGCTCAGAGGACGTGTTGTAACTTTTCCTTGGACCAATGAGGTAACAGGAAGGGAAGTAGTGCTTCCAAGATTGGTGATATAGAAAGTTGTGTGTGGAGTAAGGCAATGACTCTCACCTCATTGATTGCACGTATTTCACAATAAAGTGCAGTACAGTCTATCACTGTCTAGCAAAAAGTTGATCATGGTGGATTTCCTGTTTTTTCCAATTTTCATTTTAATGTAGGAAATTCCATTTAGGAAGGAAATGACAAAATTAATTAACTAATTCTGCTCCCTTGTTTGTATGCATTATGTCCATGCTAACATCTTATTAGACTATTATATAATATTTGGGGAGGTCGCAGGACTTCTACCTCATTCATTTTGCATGTTGAACAGAGACTGAGGCGGGTTTTTATAGTATATTGGTCTGGGATTCAGAACATCTCCTCCTCACTCTCTGCAGAAGTTGCATGATGTGTCATGAATGAAACTAGTGCAGGTAATATGGTATGTCATGGATGCAGAAGAATACATAAGAACCCACCCTGGGGGTTTGGTAACTGTACTTTCATTTATTCAGTGTAGGAACCCCAGTCTGCCATTCAGGAACTTGCTATCCACACAAGGAGTGATGGGGAACATCAAGTTACACAAAACTCTGTGCTTCACACTCCTTCCATTTGTACATATACATCCTCGCCCTATTAACTGCCTGGGAGTCATGAAGCAGAAGAATCTAAATATCAAGGATTCTAATTCAGGGCTCAATCCTGAGAGTTGCTGCAGAGCTTCCTCAGCTTCTCTGTATAGTACTTAGCACCTCACACAACCAGGCCCTCTGTATTAATAACCAATATCTTGCAATTATAGCTCTTGCTGCACCTCTTTCCTGAGTCTTCAGTCAAACACGTAAAGCGCTCCTTCTCTCCCCATTCATTAGCTGTGATAAAGGTTGTGTGTGTGTGTGTGTGTGTGTTTGTGGTGGGGGGGGGAGAGGAGGGTGTTAAAAACATATTCATGTCTACTTCCGAGAAATTCTTATGCTGTGGTGACTTTCCCCTCTTTACTACAAATTCATTTCTTTGGAACTGGAGGTCCATATGTCAAGGAATGCAATGAAACTTAAGCACAGTATCAGTCAGCACCTCTATCCCTTTAATTTCACTTTCCTCCTTCCACTATTCTTCTGGAACAGAAGCACAATGCTGAACGCCTTCAGTATTTCAACTTGCAAAAATTGGCAATCATAGTCAAGGACACTGAGCAACTGCAATGAGAAAGGGCTCCTACAAGCATTGAGAGATGTTCTAATCTTTTTAGGATCAGCCAACCTTTTCTATTGGTTGCTTCATCTTATGTAAATTATTAGAATTCAAGAAGACTTAATATTTATTATTGAAGACAGGAAGGGTCAAGGCTCCTTTTTTCTACTCCCTCCACTGGTAAAGGTTTGTTTCAGTAAAGTGTCAGCATTTGTGATTTAAATACATTTCAGCAAGAAGATTAGCAAATTATTATTTTCATCCCCCTCAGGAGTCCCTTACCTTCCCCTTCAAATGTTAAGATCAAATGGGTAAAACAAGAAGATTAATACAACTGCTACATAACAGTGCTTAAACCTGTTTCCTCTTTTAAGAATGTTAGGCTCTTGAGAATCTTTGGATCAGTTGCTGAATAAAACACGTCATATTAATAGCAGTGATCTTGAAAAGCCTTGCATTGTATCATTGTATCATTAGTCATGACTGATCACTTCTCTGGAAAAAGATTAACAGAAAACCTCACAATTTTATCTACCAGTTAGGGTGCATCATTGTCTAAACTAACAGAAAGGAACACAATATCCAGTCCTGAAAGCTGCTCAGCTTTCTCCACCCCCCACTTTCTTTTTACTTCAAAAATAGAGAACACTCATCACCTTGTAGGGTTGGGCCCTGAGTCAATACAAGAATAATTTTAAAACAATGTCCTTAACTCTTATTAATTACTAGAGATTGGATTGAGTAAGTACATGGTGGAATATTGTACCTATATTCTCTGGTGGCTTCAGCAATTTCCACAGAATTTAAATTTCATTTAAAAATATAATATCTAGTTGCAAAGAGTCTGTTCTCCAGAGAACTGAGGCACTGTAGCTTTTTTGGTCTTACCTACATTAGGAAAAGCAGTACACATTTTTCAGCAATGGTTCAGCTGCACGATATCAATGTAGTGTTGAAAGGGTTCTGGTTCCATTTTTCACGACACTTTGCAGTCAGGTCTACACTAATGCTTACATTGTTGCTAACCCTGCTGAAAAAGGGATACAAATTATTCTAGTGTAGATGTAGCCATAATGACTATTTAAATACCTACATTAATTACTTTACTGCTGGCCATTTTAGCCATATTGAGACTTTGAGCAGATCAAGAATTGTGAGCAGAAATTGAATATCACACTTATTTCTCCTGTCCAGTTCTTATATCATCTTAGGTGATTAACAATAATAATAATAATTATACCTACTTCTTATATAACACTTTTCACTAGTAGATCTCAAAGTGCTTTACAAAGGAGGTCGGTATCATTATCTACATTTTGCAGATGGAGAAACTGAGGCACAGCGAGGTGAAGCAGCTTGCATAAGGTCACCCAGCCGGCCAATGGCTGAACTGAGAATAGATGCCATATTTGCTGACTTCCAGGCTAATGTCTAACCAATAGGTCACACTGTCTGCCATTAAAACAGCTTGTTTACAAATCCATCAGTTGACATTTTGTTTTATTTTATGTTTTGCTTTTTGTATTTCATTTAGCGTGAACAGCTAAGCTAGTCTCATCTGTTTCACTTTCTGTTTGGAGTCGCTATTTGGTTCTCATGCACTAGCACAAACACCATGATTTGTGTTTCCAACATACAGAGGCAATGATTACATTAAAAAAAATTAAACAGATGTTTTCTTTTGATAGGCATCATACTGTATGAAAACTCTGGAGGATGCAAGGAAATGAATGAGAATATATCTGTGCATATGTCCCTTTCTGATCAGCCAGAGCTTGTTCAGGAAATGCTGTGCCTAGTAGACAATTGATTTAGCCCACTGCTGCAGCTGGACTGGCAAATGAGTGCCTGCAGGGGCAGCACAGGGGAAAGAATTTAAAGCAATTGCAAACAAAATCTTACTCTTCCTTTTAACAGGCCACAGCTAGGGAAGCCAGGGGCAGGAGCCAGCAAAATATATGAGGAGGTTCACACACAGAGTGAGGGAATCAGGGCTGCAAGGCATAGAAGGGAAGCAATACTTACAACAGAAAAGACTGGAAACTGGATCAAGGAAAGCAGCAGAAGGTTGGCAGTAGGATCCATTTAGACATGACTAGAGGTTCAGGAATTGGAGCGGATCTCCTGATCTGCGCTCATTTCCCCAAGCACCAAATGGGAATTTTGTATTTGCGCCAGCTCAAGATTTAAATTCAGCTCTGCCAGTTGGATTCTATGATTCCACCAGGAATGGAGAGTTCACTCACTGTCCCCAGCGAAAAAGCCTTAAAATCTGCACTGCATCCAAGGATGATTAGAGCCACTAATCACACTGTCCCCAAAGTTGTTAGCATCTTCAGGCCAAACACCCAATTGGAGTTGGTTTGTTTATGAATTCAATTAAGTCCTTTATGTTTTAGGACACATTTCTCCTTTCTGTCTCCTGCCCCCACTGGTTGGTTGAAGTCAGAGGTAGGGTCATTGGTGTCATGATGTGTGGGGCAGAACGGTGTCCAGGACGCTCACAGGTAGTATCTCAGCAAAGTTGAGGTAAGGACACTTTATCTTCCCTTCTGCCTTCCTCCTCTTCCAAGAAGCCAGCCTGGGGAGGCAGAAGGAGTGTAGAGGAGCTGAGTGCTAGGACTGATTTGAGCAGCCAGACACCAGCTGCTGGAAAGGGGACTGAAAAGGAAAGGGTGAGGAAGCAGCTTGGGGCAGAAGGAGGAGGGTTGCAGGCTGCTGCAGTGGAACAATGAGAGAGATGGAGATAGTACATTTTCCCCTTGCTATGGATACAGATCCCTAGGAGCACCACTTAGCCTTCCAGGAGCTCCTCGGATAGGTTTGCCCTTCCTAATTTCCAAGGAGAACAAAGTTGATCCTCCTGCAGGTTTTTACTGACTGTCAACCTATTCAGCTGCTCAGCAACATACAAGTCGTATGCTTCTGTGCATTCATTTGTATTGTACAGAGGTGTCAACCTCCTCACAAGTCACCCATGTAGTCCTCAGTCATGAGGGCTAGATGAACCTGTACAGAACAGAGTTTGTGATGCGTGGGAGATAGGGGAAGTTTGCACAGCTTGTGTTGTATATAAACTTCTGGTTTAAAAAACTAACTCATGTTCTGTATTTAATTTATTCATTAGTAAAAGATAATGAATCTAGAGATTAGCCCTCTCCTTCCTAGTTTCTATAATGGCTGTAAATGACATAACTTGTCAATCCACTTCTTAAATCAATTGTTAATAGACAAACAGTAAACCAGATTGTGCCTGGCCCTCATACTGCTATGTAGGAAGGGCAGGGTTCAAGGAGCTGCATCTTCTTCTGCATCCCATACAAGGGCCAGTGATGGACACAGAAACTGCTTCAATTCATTCAATCCCAAGGGCACATGTTTCTCTAATGGAGGTGAAGAGGCTATAGGGCCATGGCCTGACCTCAATCCCTACACTGCACCAGACTCTGGAGCAGACTCAGTGCACTGAGGGAAGCAGGCTGCACAGTCCCCCTGGGCCTTTGGGAGCTGAGGGAGGAATGGTGGCTCACGGAGGTGCAATCTCCCCTGGTGGCCCCCCTAGGGCAGAGCAGTCTACATTGTCCTTTTTTCACGGCTGTGAATAAATCACACTGTCTAGCCCTGAGAAGGCAATGACTCAATGCTGTGTAAATCACCATGTGCCCTGAAAGGGCAGTTTTGAAATATTTACGCAGCCGAGGTGTGTGTAAATGGGAAAATTATATCACATTATTGCTAGTTTACACACATGGGGGACCTGGGAGCAGTTAGTGAGTCCATCCTCCTGCCAGAGCAGGAGACAGACATGAACAGGGAATGCACCAGATATTAAACTGATACTACACTTGATGTTAGACAGTGATGTATGTGAGACAGTATTATTACCTTTGGTGCAGAATAGGAAAAAAATGTGAAAAACAAACATCCAGTATCTCTCCCAAGGGTTCCTGACTGTGTGTAAATACAGCAGCATTGCAAAGGAGCGTTTAACTCCGCCACAGAAGTGTGCCACCTCCACAGAGATGGAGGGAACAGTGGGCAGGCAAATAAAAGGGGGAATCAGGAAAGCAGGGCAGCTTGAGTAACTAGTTTTTTTGCTGGAGGGGAAGAAGAGAATAGGCAGCCACAGAGGAGCTAGAGAACAGGTGAGAAGCCTGGTGCCAGGGATGTGGTTAATGGCTGGGGATCTACTCCTGCTTCCTCTCCTGTACACCTGCTAGCAGCTTTCCTGCTGGATCTGAGCCTCTAGTTGCCTCCCTGGAGGGCAGGAGAGCCAGGAAGTGGAATGGTTGTTCTCTCTCTGGATTGAAGGGGGCTACAGAAATTGCAGGGCATACCTATCAATAGCCCCAGAGCATTGGTCAAAACATAAGGTTGCTGAGCAGGTTTCAGCTCCAAGAACTATCCCATCCAAACCAAGACTGTGAGCAGCTGTCAGAATTGCTCAACAGCATTGCATATGGTCACAAAAAATGGTGCGTGACTGTGTCATTATAGCCAGGAATAGCTAATATGACGCCAATTTTTTTAAAAAGGCTCCAGAGGTGATACCAGCATTTACAGGCCGGTAAGCCTAACTTCAGTATCAGGCAAATTGGTTGAAACTATAGTAAAGAACAGAATTATCACACACATAGATGTACATGATTTGTTGGGGAAGTGTCAACATGGTTTATTCTTTGAGGGGGTAAACAAGCATTTGGACAAGGGTTATCCAGTGGATATAGTGTACTTAGATTTTCAGAAATCCTTTGATCCCTCACCAAAGACTCTTAAGCAAAGTAAGCTGTCATAGGATAAGAGGGAAGGTCCTCTCCTGGATCAGTAACTGGTTAAAAGATAGGCAACAAAGAGTAGGGATAAATGGTCAGTTTTCAGAATGGAGAGAGGTAAATAGAAGTTTCTGTCAGAGGTCTGTACTGGGACCAGTACTGTTCAACATATTCATAGATGATCTGGAAAAAGGGGTAAATAATAAGATGGCAAAATTTGCAGATGACACAAAACTACTCAAGATAGTTAAGTCCAAGGCAGACTGTGAAGAGTTACAAAACTGGGTGACTGGACAACAAAATGGCAGATGAAATTCAATGTTGATAAATGGGAAGTAATGCACATTGGAAAACATAATCCCACCTATACATATAAAACGATGGGTCTAAATTAGTTGTTGCCACTCAAGAAAGATTTTGGAGTCATTGTGGATAGTTCTCTGAAACCATGCACTCAATGTGCAGCGACAGTCAAAAGAGGTAACAGAATGTTGGGAATCATTAGGAAGGGATAGATAATAAGACAGAAAATACCATATTGCCTCTTTATAAATCCATGGTATGCCCACATCTTGAATACTGCATGCAGATCTGGTCGCCTTATCTCAAAAAAGATATATTGGGATTGGAAAAGGTACAGAATAAGGCAACAAAAATTATGGATATGAAACAGCTTCCGTATGAGGGGAGATTAATAAGACCGGGACATTTCAGATGGAAAAAGATAACCAAAGGGGGATATGATAGAGATCTATAAAATCATGACTGGTGTGGAGAAAGTCAATAAGGAAGTGTTATTTAATCCTCATAACACAAGAACTAGGGGTCACCAAATGAAATTAAAAGGCAGCAGGTTTAAAATGAACAAAAGGAAGTATTTCTTCACACAATGCACAGCCAACTTGTGGAACTCCTTGCCAGATGACGTTATGAAGGCTAAGACTATAAAAGGACTCAAAAAAGAACTAGATACACTTATGGGTGATATGTTCATCAGTGGCTATTAGGTAGGATGGGCAGGGATGCAAAACTATGCTCTGAAGTGTCCCTAGCCTCTGTTTGCAAGATGCTGGGAATGGTTGATGGTCACTTGATGATTACCTCTTCTGTTTATTCCTTCTGAAGCATCTGTCATTGGCCACAGTCGGAAGACAGGATACTGTGCTAGATGGACCCAGAATGGCTGTTCTTATGTTCTTAATCCTGGAGCACAGAGTGCCAGCATGGAAACAGAAAGAGTGATATCTCGCAGTAAGAGGAGCAAGAGATAATAATTGTACTTCCACAGTGCCAGTAATACAAGGATATTACAAATATTAGCTAATTAAACTTCATAACACCCTTGTGAGGTAGGAATTAAAGCCATTTTACAATAAAACTGGAGGCACAGAAATATTAAGAACAACATTTTCAAGCAGCCTCTGCCTGTATGTACTCAACTTGATACTTCTTGGCTCTGATTTTCATAATGGTTGAGTGCCCCCACTCCCACTGTTGTCAAGAGGAACTGTATGAGCTCAGAACCTCTGAAAAATCAGGCATAAGGGGTCTCCAATTTGGTACCCAAAAGCAGAATCCACTTGTGAAAATTTTGGCCTAAATGACTTATTTGGGGTGACAAAGTGAGTAAATGACAGTTTCAGAAAGAAAACCCTGACATCTACGCTGCTATTCTAAACAGAAACAGCACTACCTAACAGGTACATTTAGTAGAAATTAAACTTAAATTGTGCCAAATTATTTGATGTAAATATTGATCTGCCTGTGGCTGAATATCTAATACTTTTCCTAAAACACCTTTCTTCAATAATGAATGACTTGCCATATTGTAATTCTGTTCAGTGTACTGTTCTTTTACAAATGTATTAGTGGTGGTGCATGTTTATGTGGTAAGCCCTTAGTGTATCAAGTTTATGAGCCTAATTGTCTGCTCAAAGGAATCACTTCATCAAGCCATGCAAATTGAACAAGTCCCCTTCGTTTTTGAGTGTTCTGTTAATTCTCTGAACATTAGTTTTTCTTACTTTTTTAATTTACTTTTTATTGAGTTTATTATGACTTAAATACAACTGAGGCAAATTCTGCAATTAAACCAAATCGTTTATTACAGATGACACTAATAATTGAACATAAAGATTATAAAATATCTTTTCTTCTTTACAGGGAGCCTGAATAATTGTCAGTAGGTTATACTGCATATGAAGCGTCTAGAAAGAAAAAGGAACAGTAATGTTCTGTTATAGAAGAACGTATGAATCTTATGTCTGGATGGTTGAGGGCACTGCTCACAGAGACATTTAGCAGGTGAAGCCCTTTTTAGAAGAATCTTAAGCCCTCTAAGTCCATTAACTGGTGAAAACCAAAAGGGAAAAATACAGCAGCATCTTGTTCTGACTGTAAACTTATTGCATCACTAAAGCTATGGTTGAGATATTAGACCAAGAACTACAGGGACATTAATTTTATGTCTGAGGCCAAAAAGTTTGAGGATATTTATTGTTAGCACAATTAGACATAGTGTTATCAGTACTTCTTACTGATCCCATTCTGGCAATTCATGCGTAAGAGAAGGACCATATTAATTTCCAAGCCATCCAGAAATAAGCAGTACCGTTATTCTAATATGCATAACTTTGTTCATAACAAAGTTAGGAAGATGGAGGGGTTTTTGGGATGATAGCATAAGGAGACATAGTATTCTTGGAAGCAGGCTTTAGAGCCCCCTTCCACTAGAGCTAAGAATCAGCACAAATTTGACCCCAGTTAGAGCAAAGAAGGCCCACTTCTTCAACATGGTTTATCCACTACCATTAATATAGCCACCAGCCCCCCTACACAGAGAAACTACCCAGTAGCACACTGTGGACGTGCCCCTGAAAGCGGGGAGCAGCGTCCAGGTTTCTCCCTCTCTGGGTCCTCCTCAGAGGGGGACCACCCCTCCCGGCTACCTCCCACCGGGAGTGGTCCTGAGCCCCCGTTCCAGGCTAGGTTATCAGTCTCAGGCCAGGCCCTCAGGCAGGGCTGGCAAAGTAAGCAGGCCGCTCTCTGGAGCGGTATGGCGGGTGAGGCTCTCTCAGGGGCTGTTAGGGAAGGGGGACGCAGGCCCGCCCGTCTCCACTGCGTCCCAGCCCAGGGCCCTGGCAGTGGCAAAGGCGCTTGCCACAGGGTCGGCAGGGCTCCAGCCACAACACGCCATCTGGGATGCCCCTGACTCAGCCACTAACTTGGGGCTACCCCTGGACTTCTTCTTCCCCGACACCCCCGGTGCCTGCCTCCTCTGGGTCGCTGGGGCCTGGTAGTCCCACTAGGCCCTCCTCATCCACGGATGGCAGCTCTGGCAGCTCCATGGGCTCATCCTCGGGGGGCAGCTCTTCCAGGTCCTCCGGCCCCCAGGCCGGGGCAGGGCCGGTAAGTTCTCTGGGTCCCAGGCTCTGTACTGCTCCGGCGGGCCCACCTCCGGCTCCCAGGCCACGGGTGTCTCAGGGGGGTCCTCCTCAGGCTCGCTGGCAGCAGGGAACCCCGATGGGCCTTCTTCTGGCTCCCAGGCAGTGGGGTACTCCGGTGGGCCCTCCTCCAGCTCCCAGGCAGCGGGGAACTTAGGTGAGGCCTCCACGGATCCCCAGGCTGGGGTTAAGGCCAGCCACTCCTTCTCAGCATGGCTCTCTAGCCCAGCCTTAGCTGGGAGCTCAGGAGGAGAAGCATCCTTCCCCCTCAGCCGTCCTCCTCTGACTGAGCTAACAGGCCTGGCTTTTAAAGGCCTAGCTCCGCCCCCCCCCCACTTCCGGTCAGGTGGGGACCCTGGGGCCTTTAAAGGCCTGGCCCCGCCCACTGCTTCCGGCCAGGGTTTCCCCTTGGGGGCTCTATCAGCCAGGGTGGGTCTGGCTCCCTCTCTGGGTCCTCCTCAGAGGGGGACCACCCTTCCCGGCTACACACATCCATGGCAAGGAGCAAAGAAGGATAAAGGAAAGAAAATTAAATCTGGACAACTGAATTTTGTAAGGATGATCTGATGTAAAGGTAATTCTGTGCGTGTGTGTGTGTCAGAGCACATGCATGAGAGAATGACCAAGAGCAGGACTAGATCAATAAAAATATTGACATGGGGTAACATTTTCAGAAGTGTCTAAGTGGTTTATGGACCTACATCTATATTCAAAAACTCCCAGTTGGATTTAGGTGCTTTTGAACACTGTGCCTTTTGTGTCTAGAGAATAATAGCTGAATTCTGCTCTCAGTTACATGGATACAGTTCCCACTGAAATCAATGGGAGCTGTACTTGTGTAAATGAGGGGAGAACTGAATAATTCATTTCTGACCTAGTGTAGGAAACCCCATATTTAGCTCATAGTTGACATTTTCAAGACAGAGCTCTTTGCCTATCACTGCTGCTGAAATACCATTAGCGGGAAGCTAAAGTTAGGGTTTATGGTCTAGTGGATGATCATGAGCTGGAAGCTGGGAAATCTGGATTCTATTCTTGGGTTTGTCACCAAGTTTAGGCAACTTTGGATATGTCATTTAATATCTCTGTGTCTCTGTTCACCCATCTGTGTAACGGGTATGATATTTACTTACCTCACAGGTCAGTTTTGAAGTTTAACTAATGAATTCTGAAAAAGCATTTTGAGGTAATAGAAATTATATAAATGCAATCAATGTTTATATTAATATACTTGGTGCAAAAGCAGCTGAAATATACCAGCCAAAGTAAGTTTCATGTAGACTTGCCAAAAATGGAACCAGAAATTCACCACCAATGAAATTCCTCTGCTGGTATCAATTGCGGAAGCTACAGTGCAGACAGGGCTTAGGCATCTTCCACCGATTCTCTAAGCAGATTTAGATGGTGGTAAAAAGGCCTGAGCCCTATCTACACTACATCCTCTACCATCGCTATCACCAGTGGAGCTGCTCCAGTGATTGAATTATGGAATCCATTGTTGTTAACAGAGATAATTCCTCTCTTATCTAGCATTTTTCATTGATAGATCTCAAAGCACTTTATAAAAGAAGCTAAGTATAATAATTATATCATGACCAACCAGGAAACTGTGGGATGAAGCAGGGCCCAAGCATAATTTTTTCGGGCCCAGTACAAACTTGTAACACGGGTCTCCTCCCACACACATACCACAATCCCTCATCCTATACATAATTTTTCATGACTCATGAGATTGTATTTCCTTGTGGTAATGGGGGTTGCAGCCTGGACCGGGCCCCCCAGGGCCTCTAGGCCCCAGAAAAGTGTACCCTTCCCCCCCATGTGGGGGCCCTGGGATGAAGTGATTTGCCCAAAGTCAGTTAGCAGGTCACTGGCAGAGCTAAGAAGAGAACCCCATCTCAGCAATCCCAGTCTTGTGGCCAATCCGCTAAACTAATTTTCACTCAAACTTTGAGATTCAGAGACACTCACCAGCTAATTCTTGCTTGCATGGACTACATTCTCCTCATCTTTCCTACTTAAACATGTTAATTCTGCTACTATCTTTCAATGACATCTTAAAAATCTTAGGCACTGAAGGTATTTTTTCCTAACTGATTGGTCATCTTTCTCAAGTACTTGCAATGAAGTGTTTGTTTTCAAGAGATAGTAGCCTGGCTGAGTCTAACAGTTCAATTCCTAAATACTATGTCCTTTTGTTAAATAAAGGTTTATCAGAGACACATCACTAAAGAATACAAAATGCCATGTATAAATAATATTTCAGAATACCAAAAAAAAATTTACACTGATTTATATTCCGTAAGAAAACAATTATTTCTCCCCAAAAGGGTGCTACTTATTTTGTTTCCTGTTTGAAATAGCCTGCTTTGCATTTTTTTCTTATCTACAAAAAGACTTGTTTAGCATAGCAAAAATATGCAGAAACCCCTGTGCATTTCTGCCTGATCTGCCATAGTTCCTCTCTCCAGCAGAAAAAGATCTTGTATTCTTTAGATCTGTGGTTTTATATAACAGTCAGGAGCCTTAAAAAAGACCCACTTAAAAATTAACTTTAATAATATACTCAAAATGCTGAAATTTCAATTATTGTCAAGTATTCATGATAGTTTGAATATATCACGTAAGAGCCTAGGCCCCAATTCAGAAAAGCACATGCTTAAACACCTAAAGTCAAGCATGTGCTTAAGCCTCATGATCTTAGTACTTTGCTAATCATACCCTTCGTCTCTGATTCAAAGGTAGTTACATAGGTATTGTAATGGCAGTGGGGATGTATGGGCAAAGCTGGTGTAGGAGATGTGTGTTTCAGGCTATGTCTACACTACTGCAGGAAGTCGACTTTGTTTAATTCAACTTTCAGCGGACGATTTTTAGAAATCGCAGCAGAATGTACACACTACACTGTTTGCGCTGGTCTCTTGCATTCACACTGACCAGCCTTAATTCGAATTAGAACGCAGTGCAATGTGGGTAGGTATCTCACAGTGCAACTAGCTATGGTGGCTGTTGGGACGAGTGTCATTGTCCCAGGATGCAACGCTGCTTCCCCTCCACCATTTTGGTGCTTTTTTTTACTCCCTGCGATCGCCATTGCTGCAGAGACATGGAGCCAGCGCAACTCTGCACTATAATTGTGAGTGTGACAAATACATCATGGCTTATCATCGATTATTTTAGAAATAGAGCAAGAAGGCGAAGCAGAGACAACACCGATGCCACCGAGGCTGCCCTGCTACAAGCCATCGAGCAGAACAATTCCCGATTGCTGCAGGTTGTGACGTCATCTGCAATCCATGGAGCGCAGGTTCTGGTGCAGGGAAACAAGCACAGACTGGTGGGACCACATCGTTATGCAGCTGTGGTATGATGATCAGTGGCTGCAAAACTTCCGTATGCAAAAGGCAACTTTCCTCGAACTGTGCTCAGAGCTGGCCCTGTCCCTGAAGCGCATGAACATTCGCTTGAGACAAGCTATGATGCTGGAGCAGAGAGTCGCCATCGCTCTC
Source organism: Emydura macquarii macquarii (assembly GCF_026122565.2). NCBI lineage: Eukaryota > Metazoa > Chordata > Testudines > Chelidae > Emydura > Emydura macquarii. The sequence goes on along the minus strand of NW_027130842.1, from coordinate 15,439,738 downwards.
TGGAAGCTGGCAACCCCCAACTGATACCTCTTGGTTGGGAATCAATTTGGAGTCAGTAGATCTACAGTGGGCATAGCCGTGAATCAAGTGTGCAGTGCCATAAATAGACTTCTGCTACGAAGGCTAGTCACTTTGGGAAAGGTGCAGGACATAGTGGAGGGGTTTGCCACAATGGGCTTCCCAAAGTGCAGGGGGGCCATTGATGGGACACACATCCCCTTCTTAGCGCCTGCACACCTAGCGACCGAGTACATAAACCGCAAAGGGTGCTTTTCCATGGTCCTGCAGGGGCTTGTGGATCACAGGGGTCATTTCACAGACATCAATTGGGGTGGTCTGGGAAGGTGCATGATGCTCATGTATTTTGTAACTCGGGGCTGTTCTCTAAGATGCAGGCAGGGAGTTTTACCATTGGCTGCAGTGAAGATTGGATTAAGCCCCCCATATGCCCAGATGATTCACGCGCATGACTTTTGCACATATCTAATCATTCTGATTAGGGCAAATTTTGTTGCCAGTGCAGTGCATGGAAATGAAATAGGGATGGTGGTGGGGGCAATATTGCCTAAAATGTGTCTGACTGTCCAAAGTACTTATTGTCCTAGAATCTACAGAACTTTTATTAACAGATACACACACACACAAAATGTTTATCTTGCTCATTGCTTGGTAAAAGCCCACTGACTTTTTGGCATCTCTGCGGCAAGCTGTAAATGATGTAGGAAATGAAAAATCATTGCTCACCCAGTGAACAGCGAGAACATTGACAATGTTGTGCCATTATTGTTGTCCTGGGCTGGTTGGGGTAACATTAAGCTCAGATGCAGCAAGAAAAGAGTGATAAGCACAGCATACATGGCCAAAAGAAGAGGAAAAACATATATAATATTTTTTTAGAAGGTCTCATCCCACCCCCTCTCCCTGCCGTGTTGCCTCCTAAAACATAAGAATGGCCATACCTGGTCAGACCAATGATCCATCTAACCCAGTACCTGTTTTCCGACAGTGGCTAATGCCAGATGCTTCAGAAGGAATGAACACAACAGGTAGTCATTCACTCCCAACTTCTGACAATCAGAGGCTAGGGACACTCAAAAGCATGGGGTTGCATTTCTGACCATCTTTGCTAATAGCCATTGATGGACCTACCCTCCATGAACTTACCTAGTTCTTTTTTGAATCCTGTCATAATCTTGGCTTTCACAACATTCCCTGGCAATGAATTCCACAAGTTGACTGTGTTGTGTGAAGAAGTACTTTCTTTTGTTTGTTTAAAACCTGCTGCTTATTAATTTCATTGGGTGACCTCTGGTTCTTGTGTTATATGAAGGAGTGAATAACACTTTCTTATTCACTTTCTCCACACCACGATTTTAGAGACCTCTATTATATCCCCTTTTATTTGTCTCTTTTCCAAGATGAAAAATCCCAGTCTTTTTAATCTCTCCTCATACGGAAGCTGTTCCATATCCTTAATCATTTTTGTTGCCATTCCCTGTACCTTTACCAAGTCTAATTTATCTCTTTAGAGATGGGGTGACCAGAACTGCACGCAATATTCAAGGAGTGGGCGTACCATGGATTTATATGGTGGCATTATGATATTTTTCCTTTATGATATCTTTCTTTTTCCTAATCTGGTACTAGTAGCTGCATCTTTGGACCAGCACTGTGCAAAACTCAGTGGTTTGTGTGACACATGGAATTTTGCATATAAAATTTCCATTGATTTTTGCATTATGTTCTAATCCATTCTATTGCTCAGGATAGTTTGTTTTCTTTGTATACTCATCTGTGCTTTCTTGTGGGAAACTGCTCTCCTGCCTTGTCAGTGTGCCTGGGATTGACAGCTGAATTCTTCTAGAAAAAGTAGTGCCAGTTCAAGGGCAGACTGATAAATTTTTCTTGGTCTGAACTTCTAAAGTTCTGGGGAGAGGAGAGTGAAAGGTTTAGAAATTTTGAATGGGACTGAAATCAAGGGTCAGACTGTGTTTGAACACTGCATGGATGTGCAAGGGAAGGTGTACAAAGAGTCTGCTTCCTGCCTTGTGCGGGAACCAGATACAAATGCCCTCCCTTCTAATGCCTCCCTAATGGGCCCTCCTAGTCAGCCCGCATGCCAGGATGCGGCCAGCAGGAGCCATGCCTTTGTGATCGTGCCTCCCAGAGTTTCCCTGGAGCCACACCACTCCACATCATCCTCAATGCTGGGATGTCCCTCCTGGACACTACTGGCCCCAAGCATGTTTGAGTGAACTAAATGTTCTCATAAGACATGAGTTTTACCTGGAAATTTGATTTAAACTTTAGGGAGGGCATTCGAAATAAGCACCTGAACTCAGATCCAAATTTTGAAATTATTTTTGTAATAATCTGTTGTTTTACAAAAAAAAAAAAAAAAAAGGATGTTCTACAGTAATGGTCCCAAACACTACAATTCATCATAATGTTTCTGCGGTGTTTTGGCTCATTACTGGAAAAAAATGTGACAGATGGAGCATCATCTGTCAAGAATTTATATATGACACAGAGTAAAGATGATTGCTATGATGAAATTACTGTTGATGTATCTTTAAATTCCGGACCAAGGAAGACATTATAAATAAATGGAAAACTAATTAGCTTTCAGAAAGGAGGTTGCCCTGGTTAGTCCCCTAGTGGAAGGAGGTGGAAAGGATTTTTATTTTAGATGGCAAAGATATGCAAACCCAAATTTCCTATACATGACTCATTGTTTTCCAGGATGTGACTACACCAGTGTGAATTTTTTGGCTGGTGGCCAAAATCTGGATCTAGGATTTTTCATGCTTAGTACTTCCTCCTCTGAGCGACCTGACTGACTCTCCCAGATGACAACTCTGAGTTAGAGAAAAGCCCAAACTCCTGACTGTCTAGACACTTGGCTTTCCCTTGATCCCACTCAAAGGAGTCCTTTTAGGGTGTCCATACTGGTGTTGTCATATCCTGGAAAACAATTAACAAGGTAGGAAAAAATGTTTTTTCCATGATCTGTCTGGTATTAGTATAGATGAATGGGTCTTATCAATAGCGACCAAATCCAGAGGCCCTCCATTACAGTTTTTATCACTGAGTATTCCTGTACTTCATTATTACATTTTACTTCCATAAGGAGTAGCTGTGGAGAAAGGGCTAAGCTGAAATTACGGGAAGGCAGAAATGGTGGGAGGAGGCAGAGACCTGTCACAAACTGCTGGGTTAAATGGACTTCTCTCCCAAGGCAGCCGACCTATGCATAATGAGAAAGAACCCCTTATGAGCACATGCAGACTGAAATTCACATCAGCCAATGGGTAAAAATTCCAGCTTGAAAAAGTCTGAGGGGTGAATGGGAATAATTGACTCTGAGGAGCTGCCTTGGAGTCTACCTTCATTCTCCATGACTTCTGCTCTTCCAGGATGATCTTCAAGATTTTGCTCAGATCTTCAAGGTTTTGCTAGGGGTCTGAGAGGAGTGAGAAGGTAGAGGGGATAATAAGGGCTGTGTAATCCTGATAGCTGTGAATAGTGAGGGGGCAAACCTTGAAAGGTTTCCATGCTCTGTTCAGATGACTATCCTAAAGTTAGGCATTGAACAAGCATCCAATGTGAACAACATCTTTGGTCACAGATTCCAAGACCAGAAGAGACCACTGTGATCATCTAGCCTGACCTCCAGTGTAACACAGGCCACAGAATTTCCCCAAGATAATTCCTAGTGCATATCTTTTAGACAAACATCCGATCTTGACTTAAAATTGCCAGCTTTGGAGAATCTACCATGACCTTTGGTAGACTGTAAAATCTAAAGGTTGAACTGAAAGTCTCATGAGAACTGGCTCTCTCAGGACACTCATTATAACTGAGTCCAGTTGAAGGATCAGCTTTTCTTGTGTCACTTCCACTTGCTTTTTAAACCATGAGGCAAAAGGACATGAGACACTGAAAACAAAAAACAACTTCACCTCATTTTTTTTTACCTCAGAAAAGATTCAGTTGGAGTTTTTGGATGGTGATTTGTGTTGGTTCTTATCTTTCCCAAACCTGTTCTTCCATTCCTAATAATGAAGAGGGAACCCTCCTCATAAAGTGACTCAAATAAGTTGAGAGCCTATCAAGAGTGGCCTGGTACTGCACTGAAGTGGATTTTCTAGCCAGAGAGTCTATTAGTAAGTGCTTTTATAGGATGCCACAGTCTTCCAGAATGAATAAGCAACGCATCCATAGTCTTGCAAAGCAATCATCAGTATATTGTGCATGGAGAGATGGAAAGAGGGCGAATATGGTGTGTGTTCCAATGTGACTTTTCCCATGGCCATCGCTTGATTTGGAAATATTATCAAGAAAGTACAATTGTTGGTCATTAAGGTTAGCCTTGCAAAGCAGGCACGGCAGCATTAGCATGAAATACTTCCTTGATTTGAATTGGAATGCATAAATTATACTCTTCTCTTTTATCCATGCAACACCCAGCAACATTTTCATCTAGACCTGGGAAATAGGATTTTGGCTTCCATTGGCTTAAAAGTATATGGCATCCTCTTTTTAGCTACCATTTTTATCATTGAGCATTCACAGATTTCATTATTATAGTTCAGCCAGCAGGCATGGGTTGTATTTAGATCCCAATAGGCCATAAGATGCATGCAGTTTTGAAATTTGGCTTCCACCTAGTGTTAGGAAGCTGTCTTAAAGCTTGATGATTGAATTATATGGGTTCCACACACCTCTCTGTCTAGATTAGACTGACAAGCAGGAGCAAGGCAGAGAAAGAGAGAAATGGTACTAATCACCTCTTCTTAAGAGAGTGAACATGTATAGAAGCATCCAGCCCTTTTGATTTTCTTTCATCTAGGAAAATCACTGTCTGAAAAATGAGGTTTATATAGTTTACATAGTGTATATCAACTCTTTATTTACATTGCTTATTGCATGATTTGTAAGTACCTTATTTATTGATAATACTATGTGCTTGTGTGTAAGCAATGGTAATGTGATTTGATAGACAAAGTACAGGACTGGGAACTAGGAAGCTAAAGTTTTCATCCCAGCTTTCTTGTAGCTGCCTTCTGGGGCCTTAAGCAAATCACAAGACCTCATTTCCTCATCTGTAAAGTGTGGTTAATAATACATATCACCCAGGGATGGATTGACGTATATTTGCACAGTACTTGATACGGAGTGCTGTGTGACAACAAAGCTTTAATAAACTAAGAATTAAGAAATAATCTTAATGAACATTAACTACATAGTCTGTCTGTCAATATTTCCTTTGTCTTTAAATGATGTATTTTGAAACATTTACACAGAGAAATGTGCATATTGGAGATTCACATTGCATTACCAATGTTTTGCACATATACATACCCTTCTTTTGCCTCAGTGAATGTTCCAGTTGAGATTCCCTGAGCATGAAAGGAAAAATGTAATAGTGTTGCCTTCATAAAAGGTTGAAATTACAGTTCCAGAAAAGTAATGTAAAATGTTCAAAATAGGAGTAGCAAGAAAAGTTGATCTGACACTGAGAAACATTGATCAAAAACCAGAGGTTTCCCTCCAAAAATTTAGTCACTCAAAATTTTGTCTTTCACATCTCTTAGAAACATCATTATTTGGGATTGTCCCATAGTTTGTTCCTAACTATCTGCTTTTTTTCCACTCAGTGGAAGTGGTGATCTGCTAAGTTTGGTACTCGCCTTTTCATAGTCTTATGTGCATTGCAAGAATGGGTGACCCAGTGGAAGCCATCTTCTGCTTTTCTGTGTTGATAATTTCAATAGGTGAGAAAATGCTTTTAATACCAGCTGTAAATGTGATACATTAAAATTAAAAGCAATGCACAGTGGAACACCATAGTTTAGCAAGAATAAAAGGAAATTGTTCAAGGGCAGACATTTATGAATTCATTTTATTAGATTATTTTATCATCAGTTATGATAATAAAGATAAATCTGCACTTTAATCATGAGGGTATTTGGACCTCAGATCCCCCTTAATTTTAGTTCCAGAGGAGTAACCGTGTTAGTCTGTATATAGCAAAAACAACAAGAGTCCTGTAGCACTGCACACCATACAACAAGAATACTAAACCAGGAACCTATCCCTGCAACAAACCCCATTGCCAGCTCTGCCCGCATATCGACTCTAGTGACACCATCACAGGTCCTAACCACATCAGCCTCACCATAAGGGGCTCATTCACCTGCACATCTACTAATGTAATATATGCCATTATATGCCAGCAATGCCCCTCTCCATGTACATTGGCCAAACCGGACTGTCATTACGCAAAAGAATAAATGGACACAAATCAGACATAAAAAATGGTAACATCCATAAACCAATTGGAGAGCACTTCAATCTCCCAGGACACTCTGTAGCTGACTTGAAAGTTGCCATACTTCTACAAAAAGTCTTCAAAAACAGACTTCAGCAAGAAACTGCAGAACTGGAACTCATATGCAAACTTGACACAATCAGACTGGGTCTGAACAGGGACTTGGAATGGTTCTCTCATTACAAGAAGTAATTGTCGCTGTTCACACATTCTCACCTTCTAATCAAGGGCTGTGAATAGCCCTCATCTACTCTAACTGAATGGACTTTGTTAGCACTTGCCCTCCCCATTGTTATTTCTTACCCTTGGATGTATATATATAACCCCTATCTGTGATTTCCATTTCATGCATCTGACGAAGTGGGTTGCAGCCATGAAAACTTATGCCCGCAGGAATCTGTTAGTCTTTAAGGGGCTACAGGACTATGGTTGTTTTTGCTTAAATTTTAGAAATCCAGAAAGCTTAGTCCTGCAGTGCCATTCACGAGGTGCTGACCACTATCCAGCCTGTAATTCAATTATTTGTTTGTTTGTAACAATTTAATACATAATGAATGAGATAAAATTGCCTTATTTTCCATTTCTATTCTTTATGGTCAGAGTGCTCTGTGTAGCCTGATTTTATGGTTATTAATTTATTGAATAGGGTAATAGGTTTGCCAATTAATCCAATTAAAGGATCATGAGGTTCGTATCCTTAATCAGGCTTCAGGTGAGTTTTATAAGGACCCCGGGTGCAACACAGGGAAAATTCCAGTGATAACCAATATTTGTATAATTTTTTAAATTTATTAAGATAACATAAAATAATAAACAAATGACTGATATAGAGAAAATAAAATGAATAATGAAATGGATAATGGATTAATACAATCTTAAATGTAAAGACTTATTTGATATATATATCTATGATATGCTTTAAACTAGTATACTCACACCCTTCCTGGACTTGGTTGAAAGAGATGTCTAATTTCTCAAGTTGGAGTTGAGTGGAATAAGCACTGCTTCAAAGCTAAGAGCTATAAGCTAAGACTAACATTACAACATGACAACTTTAAGAATATAAAATGAAAGAATTAATCTTAACACTAAATAAAACTTCAAGCAGGGATAGCTGACAGTCGACTGCCCCGATGAGCTGGATTTGATCTTTCTTATACCCCCAAGATTATGGATCCTCCGTCCAGGCCCATACTTGGCCTTTCCACCTCCAAACTTTTGGGGTACATATAATCTATTGGCTACTAGGTTCGTACGTATTATTGACGTATCCACATCCTTTTCCAGGTGGTCTTTTATCTCACCTTTGTTATTTCTAGCTTATTGTGGATTCTGTGATGTTCTTGTAAAGTTTCTTGGGCGTAACCGGGGACAGCCCCTTCCCCTTTTAATGTCTCTTGACTTGTCTAGGGTAAAGGTTATGACCATATATGTCTTATCCTGTTGTACATTGATACTTATCTAAGCCAAAGGTTGACTATGTATATATATACTAATGGTAGATGTCATCCAGGATGTGGCCTGGAAGGTACTTTGCATTACAGCTGAATAAAATATCTAATTTTATTATTTAATCACACAATCATATCAAAATATATATGAAAAATATCTCTAATAATAATAATGCAAGCAAGCAGGCTAGTTCTATAGGCTACATCTGCTAAAGTTGCCTTCATTTGCAAAACTCTGTCTTTCTGGATGCCCTCCTGTTACAGGATGGCAAGATATTTTACACTGGAGCAGAGCACTTGCTTTATGGTTTTCTATGCCCTATGCAACCCAGAAACATTATTAATACCTTGCACTTACATAGCACCTTTTATCCGAGGATCTCAAGCCACTTTACAAACACTAACTCTGAAATCTCACCTGTGAAATAGAGAGTAATATTATTATACCCAGTTTACAGATGTGTAAGCTGAGGCAGAGGACAGACAGCAAATCAATGACAGAATTGGGAAAAGAACCTAGGAGTCAGCTTCCTCTCCTTGGCTCTAAGGACTAGAAAGACTGTTCTTCACACTCTGCCCCTAATGTGTACTAATTATGTATGTTGCCTCTCTTAATAGTTTGCTGCCCTCGAGACAACCGAGCAACATATATGTAATAATATATAGAAGAATTTGAACTGCCATTGTTTTCTTTTAATATTATTCTTGGCTTGTAATTTGTGCATGTGGAGATTTCTGGACTTGTGTCACTGGATCCCGAAATAGATTTTGTATTCCAAGCCTGCAGTAAGTCACCCTCTGGGGGAATGGAGCTAGTGGTTCCTCTTCCCTATTGACTCTTTCTCACATCTTTTCCATCAAGACAGCCAGCTTAGCTGTGTTACCATACGGCTACGAGCAGTTGAATGTAGTTAGAATTTATTGTTCATTAGGGACTATTTCATGTGGCTTGGGATATTATTTTGCACTTGAGTGTACAGTTGATAAGCAAGTTGATAAACAGGGGTGGAAGAAAGCTAGTGTTGTGCCAATATTTTAAAAGGGTAAACAGGTTGACCTAGTAATTATAGGCCTGTCAGTCTGACATCGATCCCGGGCAAGATAATGGAGCAGCTGATACGGGACTCGATTAATAAAGAATTAAAAGAGGGTAAGATAATTAATTCCAATCAACATGGGTTGATAGAAAATAGATCCTTTCAAACTAACTTGATATCTTTTTTGATGAGATTACAAGTTTGGTTGATAAAAGTAATAGTGTTGATGTAATATATTTAGACTTCTGTAAGGCATTTGATTTGGTACCACATGACATTTTGATTAAAAAACTAGAACAATATAAAATTAACATGGCACAGATTAAATAAATTAAAAGCTGGCTAATTTATAGGTCTCGAAATGTAATTGGAAAGGGGTGTGTGTCTGTTTCTAATGGGGTCCTGCGGGGATCGGTTCTTGGCTCTACATTATTTAACATTTTTCTCAATGACCTGGAAGAAAACGTAAGATCAGCACTGATAAAACTTGCAGATGATCCTGAAATTGGGGGAGTGGTAAATAATGAAAAGGACAGGTCACTGATACAGAGCAATCTGGATTGCTTGGTAAACTGGGCACAAGCAAACAATGCGCATTTTAATATTACTGTAGATGTAGATATATACATCTAGGAACAAAGAATGTAGGCCATACTTACAGGATGGTGACTCTATCCTGGGAAGCAATGATGCTGAAAAGATTTCAGAGGAGTGTGTGTGTGGGGTGGGGGGATGGGAGGGTGTGTGTGGATAATCAGCTGAACATGAGCTCCCAGTGTGATGCTGTAGCCACAAGAGCTAACACAGTCTTCTTGGATGCATGAACAGAGAATTCTGAAATGGGAACAGAGAGGTTATTTTATTTCAGTATTTGGCACTAGTGCAGCTGCTGCTGGAATACTGTGTCCAGTTCTGGTGTCCATAATTCAAGAACAGTGTTGATAAATTGGAGAGGGTTCAGAGAAGAGCCACAAGAATGATTAAAGGATTAGAAAACCTGCCTTATAGTGATAGACTCAAGGAGCTCAATCTTTATTTATCTTAACAAAGGGAATTTAAGGGGTAACTTTATTACAGTCTATAAGTACCTACAGGGGAACAGACATTTGATAATGGGCTCTTCAATCTAGCAGAGAGATGTATACTACAATCCAAGCTAGACAAATTTACACTGGATATAAGGTGTGTATTTTTAACAGTGAGGATAATTCACCGTTGAAACATTTACCAAGAGTCATGGTGGTTGCACTATTACTGGCAATTTTAAAATCAAGATTGGATATTTTTCTACAAGATCTGCTCTAGGAATTATTTAGGGAAAGTTCTGTGGCCTATCAGACTAGGTCAGACTAGATGATCACAGTTGTCCTTTCTGGTAAGGGGGATCTATAAGTGTTTGGTTCTCAGAACTTTTAAGCTTTTCAGAACCAGAGATTTGTAAATAATGGGTATTGATACACAGAACCCATTCTTTTCCTCCTCCCCCTCGTTCATGTTTTTTTCTTTACTTATTAACTTTCTTTACTCCATTATGACTACGTGATATATCTTTATAGCTGCCAACATGACTTGTTATTCTGGGGACATAGATGTTACTGATCAGAGACTAGCCTCTTTGTATTTGGTTTTCACAGGCTACAGAATTATCTATGCCAATAGCCCATATCTTGGAAACATATAGAATAAGCCCAACGAAGTAGCATGAACATGACTGCTGGCTGCAAGACATCCTTCTACTGTATTCTTTTAAACAGATGTGCCTTTAACACTGAGCTAGAGTAATCCTCACAAACAAGGGACTTTAATTTACAATAAAGTGCTGGTAGCTAGTGTGAAAATGATGTATGAAGCTAAAGCACTGCTGCGTATTCTATAGAAACAGGGGTTGGCTCTGTATATTTTTGGTGTATTTACAGTCTATCGTATATACAGGTACAGCTATGTAACTTTTAATATACATTTGATTCTGAAGGTAGCACATGAAAATGCAGAATGTTAAATATGGTGCCTGGAGATTTTACTCTCCTTATCCCTAAGATTTACATATTTTACTGAAACCTCACCTCTAAAACAAAAATCCATGTACTGCATTTTCTTTTCTGTCCTCTCATGCCTCCCCTCTTCTGCTCCCCACCATTAGTCTTGATTTTACAACATCTTTCACCATTGCACTCTGCATACAGTACATGAATATATAAGAAGAATTGGACTGAAAATGTAATTAAATCATTAAAAGAGTAAAAGTAAAAATAAATACTATGGCTGACTTCATAAAAAGAGGGGCTATCATATCAAATATCATGTCATATATAACTTCAATATTAACTGATGGGATTAGCCAAGATGAAATTTACCTTTGAAAGGGTGAGCCTACACAGAATCTCAGAGGGTTTGCAGGTTTTGCACCAGAGAGAATTTGTCTGTTACCCTGGTGCAAAGAAAATTGTTTCAGGTATAGTGTAAGGGGGCAGAATGAATATGTATGTGTGTGTGTGTGTCTAGGGTGGTATCAATTCAATTTTTTTAACAGCCAAGGTACCATAGAGTGATCCATTTCCAGTTGTTCTCATTATTCAGCCTCCATCATCCCTTTGCTGAAAAATTAACATTTGTGTGCCACAATCTACTTTGTTTTGCTGATGCTAGACTTCTGTCCCCATGTGGCCAGATGACACCACAGCTGCTTTCCCAAAATCTTCTCAGTCATCTTTCCCAAAATAGGAAGATTAGAGATTGGGCAGTACTCGGGAAGATGGTGAACATTAAGAGCTGGTTCTAGAGCAAGGGCTTAATGCAGGGGAAACTGGCATCTTGGTCTCCCAGAGAGGTGTAAATCCAATTCCTTGTCAGAATGTGGTGCAGATTATATAACCTGTGCACGTTGCCTGCAGCCAAGAGATGTGACTCACATCAACATACGTTATCCCACCTCAATCACTGCACTAACTCCCCAGTCAGAAGCCTTATTTAACAAAAATGCCACAGAGTTTGGGTCCCCCCCCCCGAGGAATACCCTTCCAGTGCATGGAGCTTCTCACTGCCTCTGCAGGAGTCCTAGATGCAGGGTCATTCTGTGGCAGGCCAGGCCAGAGACAGGGTTGAAAAGGGAAAGCGCAGATCAGTATTGGGAAGTAGTAGCTGAATGACCTTTGCCCTGGCAATTCTGAACCCTTACTGTGGTCCATCACAGCAGAGGTGCAACTTAGGCCTGCTTTGACCTGCACCATGTTGCACTGAGCTTAGTAGGCCTAGAACAGGGGAGGCAAGTTGTTTTCCCTTCATCCCTGTGATAGCACCAGTGCACAGATGAATCTGATCAATCTCTCTCTCTCAATCAATCATTGTTTTGATCAGTTTTCTGTCTTACAGAGGGCCCTGGAAACATCTCCTTGCGCCTTACGAACTCAGAGATGCTTTGAGGTCTAGTAAGACATGCCTTCTGATGATTCACTCCTATCACCGTGAAGCCCCAGGACTCAGAGCTCTCAGTTTAGCCTGGCCCATTGGATCAGGAAATCCTATATCTCTGCCACCTTGTGACATTGCAACACTTCCAGCTTTTAAATCTCAGCTCAAGACACACTTGTTTGACCTGCCACATTTATAAACACTTGAGCTGCTTTGGCTTCCATGTGAAGTGCCTGAGGATGCATGGCACGAAAGGTGCTATAGTAGGTTTGATTGAATTTGGTTTGTTTTACATTGAAAATGACAATCTCTCTCTGTATCTAGGACCTTATGCACAATTATTCCAGCTCATTCCTTCCTCACTTAAAGCTACTTCCATTCCCTCCTGGATCACTAGGGGATTTCCTTGACACACTTATACTCTCATTCTCAGTAACTTCATACCCAGGCTCACACTCTCGCTCTCTCTTTATGTGTATATCTATCGATATCATTATTAAAATTAGTTTTTCTGCAGGTATTAAAAATAAAGAAACCTAACAAAATAAAAGCTGATTATAAAAACACAGAAATTGAAATTGTTTTCATTATGATCTAGAAAGACACCTTTATTTATCTTTTCAAGAACTTCAACAGCTTCTTCAAAGTTTCAAGCAGAGCCCAGAAGCTGACAGAGAAATTAGAAATGGTCCAGAAATCTCAGAGGGTTCAAATGTAGAAAATTTCTTAACACAAAACACCTCCAGAACGTATGCTCTTGTCTTTATTTATTTGTATTAAGATATCACCTGAGTCAATGTCAATGTCAGGGCCCCACTGTGTTAGACACTCTACAAACATACAGTAACTGCTCCAAAAAGCTTACATTCTAAATAGACAAGACAGACAAATGGTTGGAACGGAAACAGACACAGAGAGATGAAATGATTTAGAAAAGGTCCCAAAACTGGCTAGGAGGGAGGAAGGATAGTCTGGTGGTTAGAGCACTAGCATAGGATTTAGAAGACCTAGGTTCAAGTCCTTGCTCTACCACAGAGTTCCCAGGTGACCGTGGGCAAATCACCTAGACCCTATCTACACTTACTTCTGGGATTCGGCGGCAGTCGATGGGAGTTACGCAAGCTACGCAAAAAAACTTGCATAACTCCCGTTGACTTCTGGGCTCCTCCTCTTCACTGCACTGCGTTCCCGTTGACACAATGCTACACCACTTGCGAAGGTGGTCTTAGTAAGTCGATTTCTGGATCGACTAAGCGGGTCTTCACTGACCACTCAGTCGATCCAGAGAAATTGATCTGACGGTGGCGACTTTGCCGCCGTCAGTGTAGCCGTAGCCTTAGTGTCTGTGTACCTGTTTCACATCTCTAAAATGGGGACAACAATATGTCCCTACCTCAGACAATTGTGTAGTGCTCAGATACTATGGTAATGGGGCTCTATATTTACCTAAGATAAGCTTGTCTCTCTCACCAATAGAATTTGGTTCGATAAAATATCATGATGGCTGAGGCCATGCTGCATGCTGCAGAATCTGGCTGGGAGAAGCAGATTGTCCTCCTCACAGCATGCTCTCTGTTTCTGGCTCTGCTTGCATGCCTGTCACTTCCTGGGAAGACCGCCTTAGGTCATCAGACCCCCCCTTCCTTTTCTAGACTTGTAATGGTTTAACATCTTCCTTTGATCCTAGGCTGAGCTTTAGGAAGAGTAAACCATACCTAGTCTGGATGGAGTCAGGTAGGGGGTATTCCCCAATAAAAGTTTCCCTAATCTTTCCTCAAGGACTTTTATCTTTGTCATTGTTTTGCCCTTCCTAATTAATTCCTTTAACGACCCCTTTGATTTAACTGTATACATTTAGGCAGGAGACTCTCACACAGGTAAACTGAGGGGCACATGATATGTATAAAGAATACACATAACTCCCTCATTCTCCACACCATCTCATTGGAGTACCTCCTAGGCAGTAATTGGCTGTGAACCCCCACTCATCTTCATTAAAGACAGATTAAAAGCAAATCACTTCAAATGCCCTCACACAAAGATCTCTCATCTTTCAGGTTTTATCAGTTTAAGCCGAGAAATACTGTTTCCATGTAGAGGAAATCCCATGTGATAGGAAGTAAGTTGTCTTGTCCTGCTGTCAGTCTTCCCACCCCACCAGTGCACATATAGTGTCTGATCCTGGAACATCTTGGTTTTATAGAAGGCTCTTAGGAAAGAGAGTTATCACAAGGTATCAATGATGTGAACCTGCAAGAGGGCTTTTTCTAACAAGATTTTGAAGTCAAGACAGCAGCACCTTTGTTCTGCTAGAAGGGGTTTATAGAAGTTAACTTTAGGCACATTTAGGGGAGTCCTTCCCCACTGGAGGTGGCAGATAGGGGAGGGGGAAGGCCACACATCTTTGGGTTTTGAAGTTACCTAAAGCTACTTCTCTTCTTACAAGCCAGTCCTGGCTGGGAGAAGTCTAATATATAGGAGAGAGGTCTTTAACTAGAATTTCTAGGCTATTTCCCTTTTGAACAAAGGACCATATAGATTCATGGGGTGACAACAGAGACTTTGGAAAAATCAGTCTAAAGTGTTTCCTTTCTTTGTCTCAGGGGAAAAAAAATAAAAATAATTAGGAGAGCAAAACATATCCTTTGCTTTGCATATTACAGAAGGCACTGAACGTCAGAAAGTAGGGAGCAAAACGGATGACAAGAGCTCTTATTTCACCTCCCACAGGGTGCCAGCTTGCCAGTGGTAACCTCGTGATCTGCTGATGTCATCCTCACAAAGCAGCTACTTCTAAAGAGGTAGGTTTCCTCAGATTTTACCATCTGAGGAAAATATAGAGGGGAAAAAGTGTTTGAAAGAAAAAATGTTAAGGTGTCTGTGTTTTACCAAAAGCCTTTGTAGGAGGTTATTAACTTCAAAAGACAACTAAATTTATCATAACTTCTTTTCTCCCCTGTGTTTCTGAAAAGAACACTTGCTGTGATTGTCTGAGCCATAAAGAGCTCCTGGAAAGGTGACCAAGTCCTGAGCTCCCATTGCTGTGTGCCTACTGATTTCTAAACCTCTGTGTAAGACAGAAGAAGGTGACATTTCTCTTTTAGTGGTAGATGGGCTCTGAAGGCTAAAATACAATTATTATGCAAACTCTCAACATGTAAGAAACGGAGAAAAATCCACCTCTAAGAACCACACTAAGCAAACTTTTTTTTTAGGCTGTCAATCAAGGTAGCACAGACTTCAACACATCAAACTTTTTTCATTTTGAACAACAATTCCTGAAATGAAAGATGTACGTTACAAGGAGATTCAGATGAAAACACTTGATTCCCAGCTACTGGCTTTGAACCTTACCCCGGGTCCCCATCAGTTCTACCGCACTACCAACAATCTTGTGAATTATTTTGTTCAAGGAATCTCAGGTGTTAGTGCTGCAGAATTGGCAGAGGAACATGCTTCCTTCTCTTCCCTAGCATGGTCCCCTAATCTGAATGGGACGGGAAGGTGTTCAAACCATTTAAAGCCTACTGGCGGAAGAGAATTTGATATTAGAGTAGAACAGGAGATAAGTATTTCAAGTGCCACATGCTGGGCAATAATAGGAGAGGACTCCTTGTTTCTAAAATGAAACTAGCTCTTTATTAAGAAAACTACTTACAGAGATGCAGCAACTGCAGGTAGCATTTCAGGCCATGTGCTCACAGTTTCTTCCTGGTACCTTCTTCAAACTCTTCCCTCCTGCAACCTGTTCTCCTCCCTGCAAATTCCATGCAGGTTGTTATATTTTTCTTTTAAACACTTCTTGTTGTGTCTTTTGTGCAAGAGCTTGCTGACTTGCTGAGGCCAAAGTTTACTAGTACACAGCCCACCATAGGGACATGGCTTTTATTGCTAGCCCATTCTGGTCTGTTAGGCTTCAGAGTCTTCCAAGTGTGCTGGTCTTTAAACTAGTCTCCAACAACCAGTCTTGTGTTGTTGCTGTTGGTGGGGCACTTGCTTCCATTCTGTTGCTGCCTTCTTTCTTTTGGGTGGCATACTGTGGGGCCTGTGTGTGGTTCATCCATCTAATTTCTTCTGACTCTCCTAGGCTCTTTCTATGTCCTCCTGGCCTTGGTCACATGTGTCCAGATGTCTGTTGGATGCCTGCACCTACTCCACAGTGGTCTTCAGTTTCATCTTTACCGCAGTCCTGAATCTGTAGCTGCCTTTTATGATCTGTGTTTCACTGCAGCTAGGACTATTGCCTTTTGCCATTGCTTTGTGTAGATCTTTGATGGTTGGATCCAGACCCGCTCACCTGTGTGTAGTGACCTCAGGTCCTTGGCTCCTGTGTCGCAATGGGCTGCCTGCTTAGCTTGTTGTTCTCTCAACTGCTTCTGTGTCCTATCTGTAGTTCCTCTGCTGGGTTGCGGAAAACTACCTCTCACAGGAACCGGAGTCTTGGCTCTCCAATCCATCAATCCCTGTGCTGGGCTGCTATCTAGTCCCTGGGACGGTATATTGCAATGGTCTAACATTACCAGGTAGGGATCTCTTCCTATCTGTTTTGCCTGATGGTTTGCTCACCACTTACTAGGCTACTAGGCTGCTGATCTACTCTGTGCTAGTTTCAATGAGTGTAATGATGTCTTTTATTTTCAGTCTCTTGTCTGTCTTTACTGCTGACTCTACTTTCCTGTTGCTTTGTGGGTACCCAGGGGAAGATATTGTGTGCTCAGATTCCCATTTGGCACTGAATTGTTTGAATCCTGCTGCAGTGTGCTGCGGCCCATTATCTGAACACAGTGTTTCAGGTATGCCATACTTTGCAAAATGTGCCTTCAGTTTCCGGATCACAGCTCTTGCTTGAGTATCCTCCTCTATAGTTCACCTCCCAGAAATTGGAATAGTAATCTAGTATGACCATGCAGTTCCTGTCATTAAAAGTGAACAGTCTGTCTGGACCTTTTCCCAGAATCGGGTTAGGATTTCAAGATTCTCCTGTTGTCAATCGCTATATTCATTGCACAGCTCACAGCGCTTCATGTATACTTTCAACTGGGCATTCATTCCTGGGCAATACATACACACCCTGCCTTCTCAGGCATGCCTCCATCCCCAGATCTGAGGTATGTCTCTGTGTCATGATGTCAGCTCTTAAATCTGCTGGAATTCCTGCATAGCCCCCTTTATGAAAACTCCCATCTTGCATGTGCAACCTCCCTTTTCTTCCTGGGTTACTTGGGGGCAGGCAACACTCACCTGTATGCCCGGGCACCTGGTGATGTTGATGGTAAAGGAAACCCTGAGTATCCTGGTGGTGATGTTGGATAGCTGAGAATCCTCCATCCACTGTGCAGCAGTCCTTTCACTTATTGGGCAATTATTCTTGATGGTGACTCCACGTGTCTGGGCCTTGTACACACATACTGGTGTGTCTTGGGAGCCTCCAGGAATAAACCTGAGCTATTCTATCCAATGGGTTTAACCCAAAAGTGCTAATTATAAACTCTATACAAACAATATACTCTTAGATTAGAGTTAACACATCTTTACTTAACAATTTAGAAAAATATGATATAATAGATTGAGATTAATCAAAATGTCACAACCACGTCAAGTCAATAAATCCATTAATAAATGGAGTTTACAGTAGTTAATGAAACTTACCCACTTACATTTACACCACCACCGTTACTCCACCCCTTAGTGTGAACTCCTCTGAATTTCAGAGTTCTAGATACTTGCGTGGCTGCACTTGAACACCTTGAAGCTGGGGACAGCACTCTGTTGGTCTGGTAAAGCAGTCCAGCCAAGTCAACAAGAGGCAGAGCAATTCTAACTTGGGATCAGTACAAACTGCACAGGTTGCCAACCCTCAAGTACTGTCCTGAAGTCTCCAGGAATTAAACATTAATCTTTAATGAAAGGGTATGTCATGTGATGAAACCTCCATGAATACATCCAACCAAAATTGGCAACCCTTATGCACGACCCCTCTGAAGATGGGAGTTGTTATAATGAGAGGTCAGTAGCTCTGGATCCTGATTAGACTATAAGACCACATCTTCTCGGACTCCAACAAACTCTTCACTATCCCCCTTCCCCTGAAAGCACTTTCACAAACAAACAAACAAAGATTTGTTCACACTGCCTTCACTGCATGCCCGCCTCAGTCAGTTCTCGCCACAGCAATAGCCTCTGCCCTGACACCTAGGAAGCCCAGCAATAGCCTCCTTAGCTCCCCACTTGGTCAAAGCCCCAGCAGTTTCTCAGCAGCTATTGGCTTTCTAGCAGTAGCTCCTGGCACGGAAAGAGCTCCACAAAGCCATCTCCTGTCACCTGCCTGGGGACCAATAATACAGTCTCAGTTCTCCACTCAGAACAGGGAATTGCAGCAGCCAGCTTTGTCCTGCTTGAATAGAGCTCAGGCAAGACTCCCAACCACTCAGCAGTTACTCTCTTTTCTTTTTTTTTCAAGCCCGCTGCCCCCTCCCCAAATGGAGCCCACTGCATACTACCTCTGCATCCCAAAACGAGGCTTTTCTCGCCTTTGGAAGTGGAATTCTCTCTCTTCCCCAAGCCATCGTGGGAATTATGGTCTCTGAGCCTGGATTGCAGCACTCAGGATCTTCTCGACTGGAACACCCCCAGTTAGGTTTAGAGGCGCCTCTAAGGACCTACATCCCCCATCCCTCTTCTGGTAGGGGGTAACCTCCTGTGGATCTTGCTCCTTGCGATCTGGCCGAACCTGGAGTACAAATCATTTTACTGCCTGTAATGTCCAATCCTCTTTGGTGCTCTGTTGGATCTCCTGGAGCCTCTGACAGATGTGAAGCGATTGTAGCTTCCTTTATTGTTCCACAGAGTCACCTGCCTTGTACTCTGGAGGTCATGCCCTGATCAGAGTATCTGTCACCAGTAGTGACTTTTCTGGGCAGTACCTTATCCTCACCTCATAGCGCTGAAGTCTAAACAGGCATCGTAGTCACTTGGATGCACTCAGCAGTGGCTTCTTCATAATGCTTTCAAAGGGCTTGTGATGAGGTTGCACATCCAACTTGTGCCCAAAGGCGAACTGATGGACTCATTCCCTCGCAAATAACACAGCCAGTAGCTCCTTTCTTTATCAGCTGCAGCTAGAATTCAAGCCATGTGCAGGCAGACTGACTTCCTGGTGCCTCCTCCAAACTCTTCCCCCCTGCAAACTGTGCTCCTCCCTCCAAGATCTGTGCACATTCTTACATTAAGTGGTGCCATACAATGCTTCCAGCCCGGCAGTTCTGTCTCCCACTTGCCCAGAACTGTTTTAATATCCCATCAGTGTATTGCTTGCTTGGTTTATCTTCAATGAACTAGTGTTGTTTTTTTTCTCTCTCCTGATACTCTGATCTGGCCTGGGCTTAGCACAGACCTGCTTGCTTCTGGCAGTATTTCCTGGCAATGCCACGGCTTGGCACAGAGCGCCATGTCTGGTCCCAACTCTTCTTTCTTTCTTTTTTAACAGGTGTGCTTATATTCAGCAGACAGTGACTCTTCTTTTAAGTATAGGCTTTGGATCACCCAGCTACTGCTAACAGCCCTCATGAAAACACTGCAATATTAATACTTAGCAGGGGTAGAGATTATTATATGTTTTATGGGAGCACCTAGAAGCTTTAAGTGAAATTGAGTTCCTATTGTTATAGGCACTGTAAAAGCATATAAGTAAAGATAGAGTTGCACATCTTTTGGTTGATTCATAAACATTAAGAGCTCATTTGTGCCCAAGCCTGTGAAGGTACAAGGGGGCGAGGATACAGGTCTTTCCTGCACACAGGGATGGGCAATTCTAGGTTGGTAACACACATACTGCTTCCTGCTAGTGCTGCCAGCAAAACTAGATATTTGAAAGGGGATGTGTAAGGGTAGGAAACTGAATTGGCTGGGGATAGAGGGAAGCACATATTGAAATTGCTGAAAGAGCTGTTGCTGCAATGTAGCCCAAGCCCGGGGTGGGGAGAAGGAATCTGGATAAATCTGACTGCGTGGATTTGCGCTGGTGCAGGGGAGAGGAAAGTGTGGAAGAGAATACTGAACACAAAATTAACAACTATGTGCCCAGTTCTGCTCTCAGTCATTTCAGGGCAAGTGCCAATGTCACCCACCTGGCTCAATGGGTGGGAAATGTGATAGCACCAGCAGTGTTGTGGGAAGGAAGGAAGGGGAAGGGGGAGTGTTGGGGGAACACAAAGTTGTCTTCCCCTCCCCCAGGGTCTTTCTGCCTCCCAATTGCCAGGCAGAGGGAGATGGGAGCTGAGTGGCCCCTTGCCCCCTCGCCCCCTCCCCCAATTTAAACCTTTACCCTGGTCTTAGCCTCTCATGCCATTTTAGCTCCAATGACATTACTCTGGATTGACACTGGTGTAAATGACAATAGAGTTCAGCCCTATAGCTTCTATGTCTATAAAATACCAGCTGTGTTTGTGAAACGGGTAGTTAATAAGACCACTTGTACATATGCCTGAAGTCACCTTAGGTGAAAAATAAGTCATTTAATTAGCATACAGAAGATACTTATTGTTAAGTGAGAGTGCTGTCCCCTCCTGCAGGGATTCGAGTTAAACAAAATGATTGATAAATTGTTATATTCACACAGTGTCATTTAGTGATATAATCATGGCTTTTGTAAATATTTAGTCAAGAGAGCAATCCAGCTGTTCCCAGCCAGGTTTCATCCAGCGTCAGCCAATGCTCACTGCTGCTGATTTATTTCTCATGCTGCTTAAGCCTTGACTAAGGTCACATTTTTATGAGCTTCTAAATACCTGTAATAATAAATAGCAAGAGTGATGGTCATAATGATAACAGCAGAACTAATGAGAAGGAAGGGTGTCACCCAGAGTCAGAATAAGAGCAATTTTTGTCATCTTTCAGGGCAAATGTTTAGCTACTCTTTATCCAGACTAACAGCAAGGCAGACCCATTCAACTGTCATCTAAAAAGGACTGTCAGTGAAGCTGAGGAAGGACCTGTTTTTCAGAATGTCAGTGACATTTTGTAGCTCTTGACCCACTTGTTGACATGGAGCGATGGTTTCAGAGCGAGCTGTGCAGATGATGGAAGTTCCGTTTTGCAAAGGATTTCAGAATTTCAATATTTGGTTTTGTTCCGATTCAAAACAAACACCCAAAGTTTCAACATTCTCTGCAAAAGAAAATTCAAAAAAATGTACTTTTCATATTGTTCATTTTGATTTTGACTTTTTTTTTATTTTATATTGTAGTATGTAATATAATAGAAAATACAAAATATTAAAATAAAAAGTTGTTTAAAAATGAAAAATCAAAATGTTGAGTTCCAAAAATGTCTGAATGGGATGTTTAGCCTTTCTCAGGAGTTTTTTCCCCTAGGTTTTTTTCTGAAACAAAATTTTGGTGAAATCTACATTTAGATTTTGATGGAACTGCATTATCTAATGGAAAATGATTCTGTCAAAGTTTTTCCAACAAGCTCTAATTTAAAGAGATACTTGAGCAATTGTGATCCTTATCCCATCTCTCTCAGCTGTTCCACAATTTTATTTTTTAAACTGTTTATAGGAATTGCTTTTATGAAGGTGTCAATGCTTCTTTGTGGAGGAACTCTGCTGTTGTTCTGGATGTCATTCCTCCATGACTTGGAAGGGCTTCATTAAAGGTAAAGTTTAAGAAAAGAAATGACACAAGATCTGAATTTCATTGCATGTTCTAGATAGCATGCTTTACCCTCAGGGGGAGCTAACAGCTGCTGAGTCTGACTTATTCCCAGCAAAGAACCACCATAGTGACCCATGTGGGCACCACTTATTGAAGAAAGAAAAACAAATCTACCTATACTACAGTGCTTAATTTCCAGCAAATTCAGCTTTTTTTCTCTGCTAGCAATTTGCGCTTTTTTTGGTTGAGCAACAATTCATAAATATAACAGTGTTTGTATTTTTCCAGGAACATGGACATTTTACAAAAGAAACTTGATACTAACTGCAAGGGGATAGGTGCCTAACATTGCCAGGAGAGGGTTAGATCAATATTCTTCGGTACCCCTCATAATCTCCCCTTAGCTTGTATCTTAGACTGGGAGAATTCCACAAAGGAAGCAAAGTTTAGGAAATGCCTGAAAACAAACAGCCCACTGACAGAATGAGGTGAGATCCTCCTGGAACACTGAAGGCAGAGAAAAACAGAGACTTTTTATTCATTTAGTGAATGGAAATATCTAAATAAAAAGGAAAAGCTATTTCAAGTAGGCATTAGCATGTTGGTTGGTACTTACAGGCTGATATAAAGGGTGTCCTTGAGTGTGGGGCCAAATGGATATATACTGCCCGAGAAGCCAAGGTGATAAATTGTAGGTGGAAATGGTGTTCAAATATATATTTAATGGATATGAGTATAAACTTCCTTCCAGTCAGTAAAGAAAAAATATTTCATGGCTGATGGCACTAATAGGAAATATGAGTTGCAGTAATAATAGGATTGCTATATGCTAATAAACTAAACTTCTATGGAAGACATAGCAATTATGAAACTGACTGGTCAGGGTGTTATGTGATCCCCTCTGCGTTCGAGCTACAGGAGATGTGAGATTGGTACAGACCACAGCCATAGATCCTGGTTCCTTAGCTCATGCTTTAGAGACACATGCTATTAGTTCTAGAGATCCCCAATGTTGGCCAACATGGTGGCCATCACAATTACACACACCAATCACCTAATGCCTCATCAGCCAACAATGAGCTGCCCTGGGACCCTCCACATCAAATTTTAAATGCAAAAAACTCCCAGCCCAACTTTTTTTCACGGCAATCATACATTTCTAATACATAGCATCATAGAATCATAGAACTGTGGGACTGGAAGGGATCTCGTGAAGTCATCTAATCCAGTCCCCAGCACTTATGGCAGGACAAACCGTTAAGAGGAAAAACTTCTCAAACTTTTGTTTCCATCCAATATTTCAGAAGAATCACACTAATAGCACTAGTGTTATTTATTATATAGATATGAAGATGTCTTTATACGGTCTGCTGTCTATGGGAATTACTGGACGCTATGGATCAAATTTGGCTCCCATTTACAGAGCAGAATTTGGCCTCCTATAGATACAATATTTTATATGTAAGTTGTATGTGTGTACATGCACATATCTCCTGTATATAACAATATTCAGTTATATGCCTCTCTCTGTTTGATTATTTATTATTTGTTAGCACGGATGGTATGCTTGGAGCAGTATACATGTAGGTATAGGCAATCCCTGCTGGAAGGAGGCTATAACACTGACACATATTAGATGCCCGGAGCGGGAGACCCAGAGATCCTGTCTTAAAAAAGTGATCTTTTTTTTTTTTTTCCCTGCTTGAAATGCTTCATGTCTGTGGCTCCTGCTTAAGAAGTAAATTTTTAGGAGGGATTTGAATGAGGAGAGGGTAAGGGCCTCAGACATTGGGATTGGGAAGTTTGTTCCTGGAGGGTTATAGGGAAGAAGGATTGGGAAATGGAAATGAATCAAAAGTTGAGGCGTGGCATCATCGGTGGAGCAAAAAGGGTGAACTAGAACAGAATGAGAAAGAAGATCATTATATAGGCCTATGTATGTTTTCATGTGCTGTAAAATCTGCAGTTTCAGCTAAAGATAGAAATTTGGATATTTTAATATATACTTGGTCATTCTAATGACCAATAGCATTTGTAGTTATGCAAGCTTGAACAATGGGAACGATCAGATTGCAAGGGTCATGACCACACCCTCACCACACAGTCATATCACCTGGTGATATACTACATTATATAACTGGTTAGTTGTACTTGTGGTTTCAGTCTTTCTCCCGGGCTTCAGACTTGATTTACAAGTAGATGGTGTGATAAAGCAGAGAAACTGCCCGCCAGCATGGCAGGGGTTAAAGAGCTTTTGGGCCCAGCTACCTGTGCCCCATTATACCCGAAGCCAATACCAAGCTTGGAGGGGGGAGAAAAGAAGAGAGCCTGGATCAATTTGGGGCTGACTGGCGAAGAGGCAGGAACTAGCTGCCTCCCTACATGAGAGGAAGGATCACTAGCCTGCCAGTTGAGGCAATCATCAGGGAATAAGCTCTGTCTCCTCAGCCAAGGGAAACTATGGAGGAGATCTAGGAGCCTCTGGAACTGAGGTAACTGGGTGACTGAAGTCCAAACACATTGTGGGGTTCAGCCACACCAAATTTACGGATGCCCCGCCCGAAGGAACCGTGGACCACATCAGGGTGCTGCCCAAGATCCA
Organism: Emydura macquarii macquarii; assembly: GCF_026122565.2. Classification (NCBI taxonomy): domain Eukaryota; kingdom Metazoa; phylum Chordata; order Testudines; family Chelidae; genus Emydura; species Emydura macquarii. Next base: position 15,415,250 of record NW_027130842.1, on the reverse strand, counting down.
CAAGGGGGTGCTATGGGAGGCAAGCCACCCCAGCGAATTGAACCTTAGGGGCATGCCCCAAAGTGAAGGGACAGTGGTAGGAAGTAGCTCTGGGCAGTGGATTTAGACTCCCTGCTGGAAGGGTCCCCTGTCCAGGGGTCGACTCACACAGGGCACTGGGTTGGGACCCAGTGGAGCGAGTGGGCCTGGGTCCCCTTATCCCAACACCTAAAAGACTGAGGGGCTAGAGGTCAGAGACACGAGCCACTAGGCTGCCCAGCTCTCCAAGCATCGTGTTACAGATTGTCAGTCCTACAATATGTTCCCAGGACTCTATGTGTATGAGTGATAAGTCATTGGAATAGCATTTTAATAAATAATTATAAATACTTTTATACTGCCATAAATGAATGTGGTACTTAAGAAACATATAATAGTGTACATTCCCTGCACCAAGGAGTTCGCAATCTGTGTAAATCCAGATGTCCGCGTTATCAGAAATGTGGATCCAAGATTTGGTTTTTACTAGAAACCTGTAACTTAAGAATTTTGATTGAGTTTCTGCTCAAGAGATGACCTACTTGAATAGTAAGAATATTCACTTCGGGTTAGGGTTGAGAGGCACTGACAGAGGTACTCTGAGTAATCTTACACAGTGTCTGTCCCTGTCAGTTGCTTTAGCGCTATTGCTAAGATTCTGCTCGTGCAAAGACTTCTGCATGTGCTTAATACTATGTACGGCGAGACATCTCACTGGAGTCAAGGATTGGGGCCTTCACCTGTAAACTCTTCAGGTCAGGGATTGATGGTTTGTTATATATTTGTTTGCATAGCACCTTGCATAGTGGAGCCCTGGTCTCTGACTGGGGCAACTAGGTGCTACTGCAATACAAACAAACAAACAAATGAAAAGAAACAAAAACATTTACTAATAAACTTGGCTAATGCTCTCATATTCATAAACACTGAGCCCATCCTGGTGCAAACTGGAAAGAGAGAGAGAGGGGATGGGCAGAAAATAAGGAGGTGGCAGAACAAGATGTGTGTGGAGCATATTTGTGCTAGAGCTGCTACTGTAAAGGAGAACTTCCTTTTGAGGACTTATATAGACATAATTCCTTGTATAGCTGTGTCTAGGCTATGTGGATCCTGCTTCTGTGATCTTGGTTAATCCCATTACTGGACAGATGATTGCATTAAAACCTTTCCTTCCATCCTTCATGTGGATTGAGTTTGATTTAAACAAGATAACTGTACTAATGAAGTGACTGTTATGGGTACCAGTAACAACCCAGGGACCTGGATGGAATGTATATAGAAGGGAATGGAAGCATAACAGTGACACAAAACCACTCTATGGCTAAAACCATTTAAATGAAAAAAGCCCCTGAATATTAAATTGTCACATATTTTTTATAGTTATCCCATTTTTCCATAGCCTGTTGCCATATAACCACAGGTTGCAATCTTGTAGGATCTTATAAACAAAGCAGGGCTAACCCTGATCAGTGCTTCAATGGAAAACTTCCCAAGAAAAGCCCAATGTGGGTGCTATAGAAAGAAGTATTGATGATTCAGTGGCGCTCTTCCCTCTGAATTAGTACCTTACAATGGTGTTCTGTTGCTGCTGGAACAGGCAGAATTTGAGATGCCTCTACAACCAAAACCCTGACTACTTGCAATTATTCAAGGTCACAGATATTTTGTGTGTGGGGAGGGAGGGGAGGGGGAGTTATAACCCAGTGCCCTGGTCACATTGCATTGTGCTTGACTACATTCCATATATCTAAATTCCCTGAATGATTCTTTGGCTAAGGCATTTGTTCCCTGAAGCTGTTGTGTAGTATTTGCTGGTGCTGTTTAGTAGCAACTGCATTCCACCCCAGAGAAAGCTGTATTTTGGTGGCAAGTGAGCCATTGACGTACATAATAATCTATAATTCTTTGGAGCCCTTTTGGGCTTGTAAAAAGTGTTAAACAAATCGATGCATAATTTTCACTCACGGTTATTTGTAATATATTCTTAGCCTATGGTTGAAAATAAAATTTCTTTTCCCTCTTTGTGTTTGGCCCACACTGATTTTCCTAATGGAGCAGAAACCAGCATATCTGGATTTCAGTTACTTCATTCTGTCTGCTTCAGCATCACTGATGACATCAGCAGAAATAAAAACATCTCTGAGGAGTAGTATTCACTCATTAACTGCAGGGGGAGCTCACATTGTTTTAGTCAGTCTACAAGAGGACTATATATTTGTGCTCTTTAATTTGGTCAGTAGAGTGGTCAGTGTTCTTTAAATATTAAATATAATAATTATAATTATAACTTTAGGAGTGGGAGGACCTTTTCCAGAGTTCTAAACAATATTAAGATAGACCAAATTGTTGGATTAAAGATGGTATGATTTAGAATCTTCACTCAAAAGTTGAACCACACCTTTTTTGAGTTTTGATGGTCTGTTTTAATTTTTGCATGTCTCTGCCCTTTCCGGTTTCAGCTGGAACTGGAAGCAATTACTACCATGAAAGATTATTCCTGTGGCATTTTCACCTCAGCTTCAACCGGTAAGAACCAGAATTCTCATAAGAAGGTCATCCTTTAGGCCCTGATACTGTAAAGCACAAAGTGTCGTTCCCTAAGGAGAAAAAGGGGAGCTTTGGGCACTCAGCAACTCAGATAGTCACTCAAGAACCTCAGAAGATTGGTAAACCAAAAAATCAAAAAGATCAGATAACCATCCCAACTTTTGGATACTTTTCTGAACCAAACTTCTGAATCGCTTGAGATTCAGCCGTTTGTTGTGATGAGTCTATGAAGAGTTAAGAATTTCCTGATCCTTAATGTGATACAGATTATTATAGGCACCAAATTAAAGTGGCAGAGTCTTATGATTCACTCTCCACCTTTGCATAACTTTTGCATCACTATTGAACAGGTTAAATAAACATGGTTCAACAGCAGCCTACCGAATAAATGTTCGCTTTTTCTCTCGGTATGTATTTAGGTACATATATAATATATATATATTAAATTATGATGCCATTTATCCTGAGTTTCTGGAATTCATTGATTTTTTTCAACAGCGTTTAAATTATATCCACTTTCATGGAGACAAATCCGTTGAAGAATTAAACAGCAAAATTTGCTCCAATCTATAAACATGACAGAGGGATGATTTCCTCTCATTTGCTAAATATACAGCTCCTTAGTCTGAGACATAAATAAGAATGTTGCCTAAGTAGGTCAGATTGGAGCTAGGGCTTTTCAAAAGACATGAAAGCACCCACCATGAATATATACTTCAAAGCCAGAACCCATTTTCTGTGCACATTTTGTTCCTGAGAAGTTTTCCATCTGTTCTAATGTCATGGCTGTGCCACAGTGGCTTGTCCTCAGACTTCGTATCTCTGGCAACTCATATGCTTTACTTTTTAATGCAGCAGGTAAAAGAGATAATTGGAAGACCTTCAGAACCAGTGCAGGGGGAGGAGGAAGGGGGAATTTTTCAATACTCAATGGAGATGAAGGATATAGTTCCTCTGCTCCTTGTTGTTAGATCTAATTTGATTGGATGCTAGAAGCTAAAAGGGGGGAGGGTACATTTTGAAAGACTCCTCCAGGAGCAAACCTGAAATTAAAAGACAGGTAATATTTAGAGAGGTTAGTGAAGTTCAGTTCACCCTGTTCTCTCGGAAAGTGCAGTACCAAATTCAGAATTCTTGATGGATTTAAACCCTTTTTTCATCAGCAATAGTCTCACATGAGCTGCCTGTCACTTTTTTCAAACAACGCCTTTCTGACATCTTCATGTAGCTCTGAAAGGGGAGGAAGCTTCCTCACTAATGTGTCACTCAACCCACCCACCCAGCCACCCACAGCTTGTTTGAAGACGGCATTAAAAAAACCCCGCACAAACTTGCACCACCCTGGATATTACACAAACTAGAGAAAGAACTTTAAATATCATTATCATACAGCCCTGGTTCTAGGTGAAGCAAGGAAGAAAAGAGCTGCTTATTGATATCTCAAACTTCCCCTCAGTGTTATAAAATCAGCGGAGTTGTTCTTTTGCTTTATTACCGACAAATCAGTAACAATTCTATTGTGAGTAAGTTCTACTCAGATAATGCCTTCAGGATCTTAAAGTGCTCTGCAAACTATTGTAACCAACAGGCTGGCTCATAACTGTGTTAGGAAGGTAATACACTAATGAGACAGCCTTGGTTCAACAACCAGCCAATAGAGGGCTCTATAATTGCCCCAGGGTCCAGGGAAGGGAAGTGACATCTAGAGGGCCAAGAGGACCCAGAGACAACGTGGCAGTGGGAGGAACAGGCTGGAGGGAGCAGGCTGGGAGCTGGCTGTGGAGAGAAGGCTGGGCAGAATGGGAGCTGGGCCAAAAGGCTGACAGCTGGGCTGGGGAACAGTCAGAAGGCCAGTGGTAGCCACAGATCATGGATACTCAGGAGTGGCCTGCAAACAGGAGGGCCATGTGGATCACAAGATCACAGCTAACAGGCAAGAGGACTGAGCTCAGGTTGGAGGATCTGCAGGCCAGTGTGTGATTGCCTCTGAGATAAGGGTGGCTTGGAGGCTGAATCCTGGCCGCCAGGTCTGAAGAGCCCAGCCTCCATACCCTGCTGCTGGCTAGACCCAGGGGTTGGCATAGGCATTGTGGTTTGATCTTTACTGTAACTGTTCAGATAAACTGTGCCAGTGTGTGTGAGCACCTTGCCTTCTCTGGCAGCCCCAATAAAGAAATCCTCTGTTGACCCAAATGTTAAACCCCTTATGGAACCCACCAAGGGCTAGAGCCTGTACAGCCTAGTGCCTGGAGCACCTACAGCACTTGCCTCTGAGTGTGTGGTATACCCAGCATGCTAGCAGACCTCAGAACGGACTGGTGTACCATCACACTCACAGTGACACTCTGCAAAGGGATCTGTTACAGTGTGTGCGCGTGTGTGTGTGTGTGTATATATACAGGGATCATGTCACCCATTATTGAAATGCAAGAACAGTTTAACAACTTACAGCAACACAACTCAAGAGTTTATGACAGGAAAAATGAAGAATTTTCAAGTGTTTATATAAAAATGCTAGACGTCTAAATACTAAGGTGGGTGAACTTGAGTGCCATGTAATAAATGAATTACAGAAACTGGGTGGAATGAGGATAATCAATGGGACACAGTAATACCAGGTACAAAATATATTGGAAGGACAGAATAGGTCGCACTGGTGAGGGAGTGGCACTATCAGTGAAAGAAAGCATAGCGTCAAATGAAATAAAAATCTTAAATGAACCAAACTGTGCCATAGAATCTCTATGGATAGTAATTCCATGCTTGAATAATAAGAATATAGCAGTAGGGATACGCTATCGACCACCTGTCCAGGATCGTGATGGTGACTGTGAAATGCTCAGGGAGATTAGGGAGGCTATAAAAATAAAAAAACTCAATAATAATGGGGGATTTCAACTATCCCCATATTGGTTCGGCACATGTCACCTCAGAACATGATGCAGAGATAAAGTTTCTTGACACCTTAAATGAGTGCTTCTTGGAGCAGCTAATCCTGGAACCTACAAGAGGAGATGCAATTCCTGATTTAATCCTAAGCGGAACACAGGATCTGGTCCAAGTGGTGAATATAGCTGAACCATTTGATAATAGTGACCATAACTATGGTCCATAACTTAACATCCCTATGGGGGTGAGGGGGAGAATATCAAAGCAGCCCACCATGGTAGCATTTAATTTCAGAAAGGGGAACTACACAAAAATGAGAAAGTTATTTAAACAGAAATTAAAAGGTACAGTGCCAAAAGTGAAATCCCTATAAACTGCATGGAAACTTTTTAAAATCACCATTATAGAGGTTCAATTTAAATGTATATCCCAAATAAAAAAACATAATAAGAGGACCAAAAAAGTGTCACTGTGGCTAAACAGCAAAGTAAAAGAAGTTAGATGCAAAATGGCATCCTTTAAAATAGGGAAGTTAAATCCTATTGAGGACAATAGAAAGGAGCATAAACTCTGGCAAGTGACGTGTAAAAATATAATTAGGAAGGCCAAAAAAGAATTTGAAGAACAGCCAGCCAAAGATCCAAAATTAACAGTAAAATTTTTTAACAAGTATATCAAGGGCAGAAAGCCAGCTAAACAACCAGTGGGTCCACTAGCCGATAGAGTGGCTAAAGGAGCACTGAAGGAAGATAAGGCCATTGTGGAGAAACTAAATGAATTCTTTGCATTGGTTTTCATGGTTGAGGATGTGAGGGAGATTCCCAAACCTGAGCCTTTCTTTTTAGGTGACAAATTTGAGGAACTGTCCCAGATTGAAGTGTCATTAGTGGAGGTTTCGGAAGAAATTGATAAATTAAACAATAATAAATCACCAGGACCAGATGGTATTCACCCAAAAGTTCTGAAGGAACTCAAATGTAAAATTGCAGAACTACTAACTGTGGTATGTAACCTATCATTTAAATCAGCTTCCGTACCAGATGACTGTGGGATAGCTAATGTGATGCCAATTTTTAAAAAAGGCTCCAGAGGTGATCCCGGCAATTACAGGACAGTAAGCATAACTTCAGTACCAGGCAATTGATTGAAACTATAGTAAAGAATAGTTTCATCAGACACATAGCTGAAAATGATTTGTTGGGGAAGAGTAAACATGGTTTTTGTAAAGGGAAATCATGCCTAACCCATCTACTAGAATACGCTGAGGGGGGCAACAAGCATGTGGACAAGGGTGATCCATTGGTTACAGTGTACTTAGATTTTCAGAGAACCTTTGACAAGGTTCCTCACCAAACACTCTTACGCAAAGTAAGCAGTCATGGGATAAGAGGGAAGGTCAGCTCCTGGATCAGTAACTGGTTAAAAGATAGGAAACAAAGGGCAGGAATAAATGGTCAATTTTCAGAATGTAGAGAGGTAAATAGTCGTTTCCTCCAGGGGTCTGTATTGGGACCAATACTGTTCAACTTATCCATAAATGATCTGGAAAAAGGGGTAAACAGTGAGATGGCAACATTTGCAGATGATACAAAACTACTTAAGATAATTAAGTCCAAAGCAGACTGCGAAGAGTTATAAAGGGATCTCACAAAATTGGGTGACTGGGCAACAAAATGGTAGCTGAAATTTAATGCTGATAAATGCAAAGTAATGCACATTGGAAAACAATCCCAACTATACATATAAAATGATGGAGTCTAAGTTAGCTGTTACCACTCAAGAAAGAGATCTTGGAGTCATTGTGGATAGTTCTCTGAAACCATCCACTCAATGTGCAGTGGCAGTCAAAAAAAGCTAACAGAATGTTGGAAATCATTAGGAAAGGGATAGATAGTAAAACAGAAAATATCATATTGCCTCTTTATAAATCCATGGTACGCCCACATCTGGAATACTGCGTGGAGATCTGATAGCCCCATCTCAAAAAAGATATATTGGAATTGGAAAAAATATAGAAAAGGGAAACTAAAATGATGAGAGGTATGGAACAGCTTCCGTATGAAGAGAGATTAATAAGACTGGGACTCTTCAGTTTGGAAAAGAGATGACTAAGAGGGCATATGATAGAGGTCTATAAAATCATGACAAGTGTGGAGAAAGTAAATAAGGAAGTGTTATTTACTGCTTCTCATAGCACAAGAACTACAGGTCACCCAATGAAATTAATATACAGCAGGCTTAAAATGAACAAAAGGAAGTATTTCTTCACACAATGCAGTCAATCTGTGTAACTCTTTGCCAGAGGCTGTTGTGAAGGCCAAGACTGTAACAAGTTTAAAAAAAGAACTAGAAAATTTTATGGAGGATAGATCTATCAATAGCTATTAGCCAGGATGGGCAGGGATGCAAAACCATGCTCTGAAGTGTTCCTGGCCTCTCTTTGCCAGAAGCTGGGAATGGGCAACAGGGGATGGATCGCTTGATGATTTCCTGTTCTCTTCATCCCTCTGAAACACATGACATTGGCCACCGTCAGAAGACAGGATACTGGGTTTGGTGGATCATTGGTCTGACCAGTATGGCCGTTCTTATGTTCTTAAGAATAGCTTATCCAGCTAAGACTATGCTTTATGTTGGCCTTAATGTAATTTTGCATGATAGTAGCCCTTGTAGAACACTGTTCGTATGACAGGACATTGTTTGCTCTGTGTGTGTGTGTGTGTGTGTTTGTTTTGCTGACCAGCAGATACTTCCTCTTGGGACTTTTATTTTTTTGGTGTGTCTTGAAGTAACTTGGAAACGTGCAAGTTCTACTCAGTGGCAGGGAGAGTACTGGGTAAAACAGAGGCTTCAGTCAGGCTGGGTAGGCAGAACAAGATATTGGGAGAGAGAGGTACTATGATCAAAGTGCTCTGCACTCTGGCTAGTCTGGGCTACTAAGTAGTTCCTTCGGGGACAGTTGCTGCCCGGGCATAAATTAGAGAAATCTCATGGGCTGCTCTCATTTATGCAGTGGGTCAAATCAGCTCCTTGCACTCCGAGGATCCCAGAGGTACAAAGGTGACCGTCTTTACCTCCCCACAGCATCCTGGCTTGTTCTTCCTGAGAGATGCAACTGGAATCAGGGCCTCTGTATTTTTAACAGGACTTTGGGGTGTAGAAAGAGAAGCTTTTTCTCTCAACAGAGAGAAAGATTATTTTTGATGGGGGGAATTGTCAGCAATCTGCTATAAAGGGTTGAGTTGAACAGCAAGGAGGAGCAATTGTCTGGTAGAGGTTATGCACTGCTAGATGATACAGGAGCAGCAGAATAGCGTAAGTCAAACGCTTGAATGCTGTGTATTCTGTAAATGAGCAGAATATGGGAAATTTTCAAACTGTCATTCATTTTCTTTCTTTTTTTTTTTTGGCCCCTTTTTTCCTTTTTTGATTTTTTTTTAAACTAAAGAGATGTTCATGTGGGGTTAAACTCTGCAAGGTGCTGAGCGCCCTCAGCTTCTGCTGGATCCAACTCTCATCTCACTGAAGTCAACGGCCAAACTCCCACTGACTCTAGTGGAAGCTGGATCAGGCCTGTTGGGAGTTGAGGGCTCTCAGCAGTGTTCAGCACCTTCCTTGCAGAATTGAGTCCATAATTCTTCCCTGGTTCTTCACTCAGATCTCTTACAAAACGTGGGATCTTTTCCAAACATAAACGCCAAAATATAAAAGAATTTCAAACATCGAAGACACTAAGATTTAAAAATTGCCCACGGTGCAATCCATGGTAGTGACTATTACATAGTAATTACAAGCTTTGTTATTTTAGTACACACTCAGTGCTATGGGTCCGTCGGCATGATGGAAATACAAAACCTGTTGCCCAGCCATCTGAGTGGCCACTGTGCCGATGAGATGTAAGATGCGCAGAATGCATTCTAAGGTGGCAGGGGGAAGGATGGATGGTGCTAGTGCAGAGTGAATGGCTTTTCTCATCCAGATGACAGGTATCAGTATAGAAACAAGAGCCCACTCCAGTTTCTTCTTTTTTCCTGCAGCTCCTGGAAATATTGCAGCTGTTAGGGAAGCAATAAAATAAGAACTTTGCTTCTTCTTAGCACTTGTTGTAAGTGCTAAGTACAGCACTGTTGATTATACATCAGTTTGATGGACTAACTATAGCAGAGTAATTAAAGCACAGAGAACATTCTGGAGCACTTAGTGCCAGTTGCTGTCTGTTTGATCCCCCTGAGTTCTGCAATAAATAGAACTTTTAAGTTTAATTAGTACCCATTTGTCTGGCTATCCATTGAGGATGTGCTGTGGTGGACCTGAGAGATGAGACATTTCTGGTTGCACTTACTACCACAGATGATGCAGCATTCAGCCCTGCTGCATGAGAGCAGAGTCCTGAATGACTGATGGTGGAGAGGTGCTGTGTACAGAATGGACAGGCATTGCATCACTAGCAGAAGAGGGAAGGCTTTGCTCACTGTCACTGGGAATGCAAGTCAGTGGGCAATTTAAGACACACACATGTGCACAGAAAGAGAGACTAAGTAAAGGAACAGCTTCTTTCCTGAAATCTCTGTTTTTACTGCTTGGTTTTGGAAATAAGTCTTTTTCATGCTGATATATCACCAGGTAAAGTAGAGCTGGGCTGTCTCTTCTGAAGTCTCCCACTAGAGCTCCTCTTCTGATCAAACAAGACTGCATGCAGTCAGCAGGTAGTCAGTGGGGACTGAACTCAGGACCGTCAGCACAGGCTTCTACCACTTGAGATGAAGGAGAACCACTCTAGCTCATTGAAAGCAGCAGAGTGTGTAGTTGCTGGGGTCACAAGTGTATTACCCTGGTGAAGGGAATGGAGGAATGTTGTGGAAGAGGAGAACGTATGGGGTAAGAAGTGGTCACTTTGATGGGCAGTGCCAGCTATGACACGGGAAATGTAGGGAGCAACCCTACCCCACCGTCTCCTAATTCCAGTTGCAACAACAAACTCTCTATGTCAACTGTCTCCTGCCTCTCAACCATCCTCACTGGGGCCTCCAAATTTGTTACTCAGGATTCTTCGACCCAGTAACTTTTAGTCTCTGTGGGTTGGTATCAGGAAATAAACCAAAGGAAACACTGTACCTCTGCCTGCTATATGGCTGGCATAGACAAGTCAAAACCAAGTGCTCTTAATTTTAAAGCTTTACTTTATTGGTCTCCAGCAACTCCCATCGGAATGATTTTACCAGAAGTCTTCACTTATTAGTCTTAAGTATATACAAATCCAATTGGTGGTTAGAGTACCCCAAAACTTGATAGTTACCTCATAAGTCTGAGGCAGTCTTCGGATGAATCTGTCACAGATTTCCGAAAGGACAGTCCTTCTGTCTGTGCCTGGCGATCTTTTGAATGTGTCCATGAAGTAATTCGCCTGACTCAGACTCGCTACCTCCATCTTATACCCCAAAAGTTACAGAGACATGTCAATCAAGAAAACGTTACATAGCTGACCAAACAAATCAATCACTGGGCAGAAGCAGGAGTAACAGAGACTTGTCACTAAAAAAAATATTGTTAAGCAAGCAGTCTTAAGCTGTTAGTCTGATAGCTAATTTTCCCCATACCATCAATTCTAAAATATATCCAGACTTCCTGTTTTTCACAGACATTCACCCCAGCATATTGAGAGAGAGAGAAAGCAGAGTCAGGTCCACTTCACGTGTTCACCATTTGACACCATTCTCTCTCCCAGTTTGCCTTGATTATGCTAAGTTTTCTGCAGAGGCCTAAAAATGGCTAAAAGCAGTAAGCAGAATAATTGGTAGTCCATCTCAATAACCGGCAGTGGCTTGAACATGTGGGTGATTGCTAAAATGCCCCTGTAGAGTCCCACCCTGCTTCTTACACAGCAAACCCACACACATATAAAAGGGTCCAAACTTAACCCATTCCAGAGGATTTCTTTATTATTAACTAAAATAACAACAAACATAAACTTCCTGCCAGAGCTTGTTGCTGAGTTTGGTTTGTTTCCAGGATTCTTCTCTGCAGGACCCCTCTACCTCTCCCCCTAGTTACCTCCACCTCAGAGAAAGGTTCAGACCCTTTTGTAACCTGGATTGGATCTCACAGCACCTGGAGCACATCAGTGCATATCTCAGAAGAGTCCTAGAATTGTTATAAAGAACAGACGACAAAGAATTTTCCAGAGAGCTGGGGCATCAATTTATATATATGAAAACATCCTGGAGAGCTTAAGTCTTCACAGCAGAAAGAAGCAGAAAGTAGCAGCTACATGCACATAATGTGACCAGTTGTTTGTGGATGAGGACCAGGCTGGGTAACTGCTAGAGAGGCAGAAAGGTGGTGGTGAGACAAGGGTTGATTAACAACAACAGAGCATTGAGGCTTAAACAGGGAATCCTTTTCTAAAGTTGTCATTCCCTATGAATACCATGTCATTTTAAGGATAGATTTTTTTTCTTTATCTAATTCAACTTTTTTCTCCACTGTGAAATGTTCTGGGTCAGCTGGCATGTCTTTGGGCTTTAGAAAACTGGTAAGAATTAATTAATCTGTAATTAAATTGAGGGGAAAAGACTTACAGAAATGTTAGGAGAATTACATCCTCAAAATGAACAAAAATGAGAGAGTTTCCTTTGATTTCTCTTTTTACAGTTTGCAAGCTGACTGATTTATGACCATCAAGTTCAAGTTTAGACAAAGTGCACAGAGAAAAAGTTTGAAGTGTATGTAATGTTGCTTTCTGTGATTTATATGAACATTTGGGATCCCCAAGACAGGACTGTAATCCAGAGTTCCTTGCTTGTTACAAGAAAGACTCAGAACAATATAATATTGATTAAAAAAAATCCTTAATTGGATTTGTATGCACTATTTCTGAAATGTGAAGAAAACACTTTATCCAGTAGGTTACAGATTTTGTTTGCATTCTCTGGGACTATATATATTTTGAATTATCTACAAGAGGGCTCCCCATATTGTGTTCCTTCAACACAATAATGTATTGATAACTAAAGGAATATTAATAATAAAAAACACTTGGATATAAAAGGCTATAAAATTCAAACCATGTGGTTTCCTTAGTTCATGCAAAGTAGACAATGTATTGTCTATTTTCATTCAATAAAAAGTGAGATAGAAAATGACATTTTGGCTATAAAATTGTCATTAAATAGGACAACTATTAAATCATTTTGTGTATAGACTGATTACATCTGTGCACACAAAGTTCATGTGCTCCTCAGAAGGCCAACACAAGGCCTATGCCTTACTGAACTTCCACTTAAACCCTCAATTTTATATGTAAGGATAAAGTTTCAGAGCTTGATATTCACTGATCTCAGGCTCCCTGTTAAGTTTGGCTTTGCTAACAGTGGAATGGTAGCACAAGCCACTGCCTAGATTCTCAGTAGAGTCTCACACAGATTTATATAAATATATCCACTTTCCTCATGTTACTGTGCAAGCAAGAAAAGTGCCATATTTTAATTACTTTCAAGAAATGCCTGAAGAATCAACAACAAAAAGAACAAAGCACACAGGAGTCTATACACCAGACTTGAGACATCCCCTCTTGACTGCTACAGTAATTATCTGCTCTAAGGATGATATCTGAATGCCAGGCTTTTAGTGCAGGTACAAACCCTGGCTTTATTTCCCCTTCCCTATCCATTGTAATCATTTTATCTTCTCTGAATGGACAAGAAGTACGATTCTTGTGATCAAAGAGGGCATTAACTAACCTCATCAGTAAAGGGCCTGATTTTGCCAGGCACTGAGCTCCTATTAATTTTAATAGGAGCAGACAAAGCTCCACACCTTGCAGGAGCATGCCTTAGGGGATATCTACACTGAAATTAAAAACCCGCGGCTGGCCTGTGCCAGCTGACTCGGACTTGTGGGGCTTGGGCTAAGGGTTAATTGCAATTTAGATGTTCAGGCTTGGGCTGGAGTCTGGCCTCTAGGACCCTGTGAGGTGGGAGGGTCCCAGACCTTGGGCTGCAGCCTAAGCCCCAACATCTACACCACAATTAAACAAACCCTTAGCCCAAGCCCCACAACACTGATTCAGCTGGCAAGTGTCTAAATCTAGTGTACACATACCCTAAGAGAATGATCAATATATTGCCCTAAGGAAACAAAAAGTTATATATTTCTGTCACTATTATTGTTTATTACTTCTGAGTACCCAAAAATGTTCAAGGCCCATTACAAAAACAGAAGAAGACACAGGCCCTGTGCTGTTTAATGTTTGGCCATGACACAACAAGTATTGGTAATAGATGAGTGAAAGCCAAGAAGGCTACCAAGGTAAGATCACATGGTTGCTCATGTAAGGCAGGTGCATACTTTGATAGGTCCAGTAAAAGTGTTTTGTAGCTATCTGGGCATATTAACTTACTTTTGTTGTAGGCAAAACAGTCGAAAGAAGTTTTTAGGAAAGGTTAGAATAAGGAGATAGCTTGGGGACAAGATTTGAGATGGCACTCTATGACTAGGGCCAACAAATAGAGGAAATAGAAGAAATAGAGGTAGCAGTAGGGTCTTGAAAATGAGGACAAGAAAGGTGAACTTGATTCACAGTGATATGCAAATGGGTACATTTTGTATGTATACTGAATGTCTACCTCGATTCATGCCTCTTGTCCTTCCTCTGGGATTCCAATGAAATGTTAAAGATTGGTGATGCTGGACTCCAAAGAAATCCCTCTCTTCACCCAGAAGAAGAGCAGTTGCAGTGTGAGGGACTGAGTATTGGGAGGTGGCCATGGATAGTTCCCCTGGAAAGTTTATGACAGTCTACAAACTTGCATATGTGTCAAAACTCAAACTGATTGCTAAACCAAGAGCAAGACAGAGGAGTGTCTGTGCTTCCTGGACAAAACTCTGTCTTGTCCAAGTACAGTGCTAAGATACTACAGTGAGGAGAGATTTACAAATGCCTGTACATTTAAGAAAAGCTCAAATAGGCTATTTTTGGTGGTATTGTGTCTTTCCTATTAATCATTTACCTATGATGTTTTCCTCCTGAATATCTGCCCTCTGCAGCTCATTCTGTTTGGCTGATGCACAGTTAACTCCAGATATTATTTTTTGGTTTGTTGCCTTAGGAAACAGAAGTTGCACATGGAAGAAAATTAAAGGCCACCCTGGAAGAAAAAGAAAAGAAATGTATAATGTGCTGGCCAGAAGAAGAGGACAATCAGATTCATTGATACATGCGGGTTGATCTCCAATTGTTTCCTGAAAGGCTCAGCTCTTTGCAAATCTCCTGCTAGAGGTGAAGACATCACTAGCACCTAAAGAGCTGCATTCCCTTAGGTGTTGGAGACCATCAACTATTGTAAGGGGAAAACAGATCACTAAGTGTAGGTCTTGGCAGGTAAATAAAGAAAATAATTTTTCTTAACATTGGGAACCAGATCCTCAGATGATGTAAGTTGGTGTAACCAATGGAGCTATGCTGATTTACACCAGCTGAAGATCTGGCTCCTATATTATTAACTGTAGACAGTTGTCGTTTTTAAGCCTAGACATATAATTTGTTACCGATCTTGGTTCTCAAACTTTTGAAAATGGAAAAAATGTCCTTGCAATTCTATCTTGAAAATATAAAGAACAAAGCCAGAGAAAGCTCAGCATTCGGTATTCTCTTTCTTGGAATCATATTTTTGATTGCATAACTATCAGCGTAATGATGGCTTGTTATGTCAATGGCGTGTGTGGCAAAGGAGATTATCAGGGAGCTTTTCATCTGTAGCGCAGCAGTTCAAATCTACCCCAAGTTACTAGCTACTGAAAATTGTTGCTATCGATGAACGAATGGTCTCATTCCAGTTCATAGCAGGTAGCAATCTACATTCCACACCCATTGTCACAGATGGCACCTTTGTCGTCCCTCTGAGTCCATGGATTGAATGGACATCACATCTCAGTTACGCTGTCATCTACAGATGTAGTCCCTCCATAGCACAGTTACTGGTGGAGAAGCCTGCAATGCTGTTATTTCTGTCAGACCTTTCTGTATATAAAAGGAAGACTCCAAGTGTCTTTCACCAGCATGAAGTTCATTCATAAATATCTTGCAACCTTTGGTAAAACCTTCCCCACCAAAGAAAGTATTAGATAGCCTGGGGTATGCTTAAGAAATTAATCCTGTATCACTTTTGACAGTTAACAGCAATCATGGCAAAAAGCAAACATCACAGACAAAAAGTGATAGGGAACTGCTGATGAAGACTTGATCGCTGCTATTGCTACTTAAAGGTACCAATTAAGATGTGCAAGCTTCCATTTGCCTGATATTGCTAATACTGATCCATCCTCAGCCCAACTGCTTAAAAGAAGTGACAATAACTAAAAGGCACAAGCAATTTTATGTTAGTTGGTTCAATGGTGTTTTGGTTACTTGTTGGAGGGCTGTGGTGGGAGGGTATGTATGTAGTATCAGGTTATTGTCAGGTTTGACCCACTTAAAATGAAAAAGTAAAGAAAGAAATTGTTGATATTTAAATTGTAGGCGAATAACAGCAACCCTTGGTTTTATAATGTAGTGCTATTTGAATTGGCTATGTTACTGAATCCGACAAAATATGTATTTATGCATTAGGTTTCTTCAAAATGTGTGGTACAGTATTTAACAAGATGCAGGAAAAATAAACTGTAACTCTGATCTTTTATTCCCAGGTTGTTTGTGACAGAGATTCAGAAATACCCGGTGCTGAATGTGATTCATGTAGGGACCCACATACTGTGGGTTCCAAGTTTGAAAAGAGTACAATCAATAGTCTCAGGAAAAAGAGGTATCTTAACTCAAAAATGCTGATGCATACATGAACACAGTTCTCTGTGCACTTATTTACTCTTTAGGTGACACATGCACCATCGCAACCTAATATAATCAAGCTCAGTGCTATTCGCAAGCAAATTAAGTTGCAAAATCCCAGTGTATATTTATTTTTATTTTGCTAAAAATTTCCCCATTCCAGTATTTTCACATTAAGACGTCTTCAACCAAACTCATCCCTGGTGTACCTCCTATTGAATGTAATGGAGCTACATCAGGGATAATTTTGCTTTCTATATTAACTTTTAAGGAAAATGTTTCTAACACAGATAATGGTACTGTTCACTACATGCATAGGAGCCATTCTAGTAAGGAAGAGCACTCAGAAGGTCTTGAGAAATGATTGCTTCTCCGGCCAGAGGGCCCTTTCCTATGGTGTACAGTACGGTTCTAATTTGTCATCCATCCTGTGTAAAGCACAGTGTTGGGGACCCATGATGCTAGGCAGTGTACAAATGCAAAGTAAGAGAGATTTCCTTCTCCGAAGACCTTACAAAACGGGTCTTAGCAAAAATGGCAGCGGCCTCCAATCATCTGCTCCTCTCTGCCTCCCAACAGCATAGGCGGCTTACACTTTCCCTGAGGGTAACTTGGCTTCACTCGCCGTGAAGAAAAACAAACATGATACGATGAGGTGGGGGAAAAACAGACTTTCTAATGAGTCTCTAATAGCCAAACTGGCACTGCAAACTTTGAAATCCCTTAACCATAATTATATGTGTATGGCATGTTGTCACTACAGGGCGAAGGTAAGGTTATTGGATCTGCTAACTGTGTATTTCCATGTGTAAGCAAGTTTGGATTTCTTTTTAGTTTAACCTTCATTCTGAATTTCCTGAGTGTATAGTGCTTGGTTTGGGGATAATTACAACACTGCTATAGTGTATCTTACCCTAAATTTAAAAAAAGCAAACATCACAGACAAAAAGTGTTACAAAACTGCTGATGAGGACTGGATCGCTGCTATCGCTAATTAAATGTACCAGTTAAGATGTGCGGTGAGGATTTGCACTCTCAGTCCTAATTTTAGTGTAGTTTTTTTACTGGGAATTATTACATCATTGTAATACTATAATTCAATATTAATTAGTAATATGTTATTATTTTCTGGCCATTGGTAAAATGATCCCTTGTCTGCTCCTTTGAGCCATCTGAAACTGATCAGGTTCCAGTAGCCTCCCCAGGCAGACCAATACATTAGGTACTCCACCTTGACAGAAGAGGTGTGCTGTGACTCCAGCATGTAGGAAATGATAGTCAGCCTATGACAGAAGTGTCACTTCCACTTCTTCCATTTCCATTCCCCGCCTCAAAACTAGACCCATTTGATTCCCATTATTTAATCTTGCATAACTACAAATGTCATCATCAGTCATTAAGTTGTTGTCTAACTGTGGCAGAGTAGAGGGTGAACTTGGAGCAATTCCTACAGAGTCTACCAGAAACTGTCCGAGTCTGAGTCCAACGGCATCAGCTGGGCTGAGTAGCAGAGGCAGTTAGGCTGACGGAGGAATATGCAGAGGCCGAGGTGCCCAGGAGGGTGGTGAAGCCCGCCAAGGCCACAGGGCTGGGGGGAGACCCCCAGAACCCACACTCAAGAAGGGGCCTGAACCGGGGGGGGGGCAACAGAAGCCGAGAACTGACCTGCTGGCAGTGTGGCTGCCACGGTCAGAAGAAACAGGACTGCCCGGAGATAGTGTGTGATCAGGCGGACTTCTGTGGGTGGGCATAAGGGTGAGGGGCTGGGGGAGCCCAAAGATACAGCTGTTGGCTACAATACCCATTTGGGTGGGGAAAAGACACCAGCGGGGCTTAGTGGACCCCGCCTCCACCCAGTCGCTGATCCGGAGGGGACTGGTGAAGACACGTTGGGTGGTCCCAGGGGCCGAGGTGGACCTCAGGTGCGTCCATAGGGATACTAAGAGGTATCCACTGGCACAGGTGCCCCTGGAGGCCCAAGGGCATTTCAAGTGGCAGCAGGTGGGGGTAGTGACCAGATTACAGTACCTGGTCCTGCTAGGGAATGACTGGGGAGCCCTCCCAGCGAACCCTAGGCATAAGCAGGAGGAAGAGAAAGAAACCAAACCCTAGAATAAGCAGGAGGAAGAGAAAGAAATCTGCCCCATGGAACCTGAGGCTGAGGGGAAGGGGCAAGAAATAGATGAGGAAGCGAGGGCAGGTAGCCCAGAACCCTTGCGTCCTGCATAGACATGGGAGTGTTGGGCTTGTGGGAAACAAGGGCACAAATGGAAGCAGTGCCTGGACCAGACAGTTCTGGGACCCACCAAGGTGGCTCCTGTAGAGGCAGGGGTAAAGGGATCCCCTGTGGTGCCCAGGGAGCTCGAGTGCCTAGCCAGCCAAGAGCCCCAGCGGGGAAGCTTGGGGAGGCAGGGAAGGGAGCAGCCTGGAAGGGGATCGGAATGCTGGATCTGTGGGGACAAGAAGCATTTGGGGGAGGTGGAGAGGAGACCAACCCCGGGAGAAGGGCCGATGGAGGAGCAAGCAAACCCCTGGAGAAGACCCCGTGGATCACCAGGCAGAGAAGAGGGAAGCCCCTCATATCACCCAGTATACCAGGCCAACGAGAGGGAGAGGCTGGGTGAACCTGGTGGTTCATTAAAGGGGGGAAGTGTGACAAGCCCCTCGGTGCCTCTGCCACCCCAACCCAGCTGGCTGGGCTAGGGCAAAGTGGGCCAGCAGGGCCACAGACTGCAAAAAGGAGTAAGCAACAGCTGAACTCTCTGACTAGAGCGAGTCAGAACCTTGCCCAACTAGACAGGAGAGAACAGCTGTCTCCCTCGCTGGGGAGGATATATAAGCTGGCTAGGGAGAAACCACAAGAGAGGTGTAGCCAGGGAGAAGGGCAGGAGTGCCGCTGCTGCTGCTCCTCAGTTTGCCTCCTGGCCAGAGAGGGTGAGCAGGTCCAAAGGCCTGGTGTGAGAGTGGGGATTGTATGCAAGCATTGTAAATAAATGAGCACGGATGACTGCAATAGATTACGTCTATGAGTCCTTTGCCCTGAAGGGGGAAAGACCACCCAGGGGACCCATGGCAATCCGCCACACTGACCCTTTTAAGAATCCAGGCACTCTATTTGACTCTATGATCAGCTGTAGCAGTGCATCCCTTTAGGTTGGTTAAACACAATGAGGAACAATGGCCTACGCTTTTGGAAGTGGCTAGTGATTTTTGTGTGTCCACCTTAGGACACTCTGAAGAGGCCTGATTTTCAGAAAGTGCTGATCAACTGCCCTTTGATAATCGGGTCCCTTCAAAGTGTCTCAAAGGGGGCATCCAAAAATCATTAGTCACTTTTGAAAATGTAGGCCAGTATTTCTGAATTTACCAGTTATTAATTCCATATTGTGATCCCTTTTCTGTATATGGTGAAGGGTAAAATGGAGAAGCTAATCAGTTTTCACTGTACCTTTATTTGTGGTGTTAACTTCTGTTTCTTGTTCTTCACACTTTCCAAATCCTCATCAGCTATAGTACATAGTTCCTCACCCTTCCCTGCTCCTTTTTTCCTATTCGTCTTTACTAAACATGTAATTGTGCTGTCCCAGGTTGCTGAGAGCTCTTTAAATCAAGGTGCTAAGAGTTGGTGGCGAGGCACAGAACTACAAGCTTTACCTGCACAGTTTGAGTATCCACACTGCACTGACTGAATTCTGGGGGTCAGATTCTTGGCAACTCCTACAGTTGTTTTGTGCTGCTGTGGTACCACAAAGCAAACTTTAACTGGGCTTAAAGGTCCACTTGAAGACTCTCCCTATGAAAGAGAATCCTGCATAGGGCAGATCTGTTGTAGCAGTTCCTATGCCCTATGGAGACTATTCTACCACAAGGTGGGGGGACCAGACTAGCACCCAGCAGCCACAGGATCAAAGGGAAGGATGGGGTTCAAAGGTAGCTAAAACTCATCTTTGACCCTGTAAGCCATGCAAAGCGCACAAAGGTTTGATCCTGTCTATACCAGTATGTGCTTGGCTCAGGGTAAAACGTGGGATGGATTCTCTGGGGCGATTTCTCTTGTTTTATTCAAAGTTCTGATCAGGAAATTTGGAGGGAAAGTCCCAAGGCAATTACATTATTATTTGTATTACTATTAATTGTGGTAGCACCCAGAAGCTCCAATCAGAATCAAGGGCTGATTGTGCAAAACGCAGTACAAACGCATAAGGCAGAGTCCCATGCCACAAAGAACTTACAGTCTAACTGTAACCCCCTGTTTTCTTTTGACAATTTTAAGTATTTATCTTTCTGTGTAACACTGATTCCACTTTCTGTTTTCCCAAAGTATGTTTGCAGAGATGGATCCTTAAATAGCACACCTTTACGCAGGTACAAAACAGCTTTATTTGTATTAACTGTCTGTCATTTCAGCCCTATGATTTCAATATCTGTATCATTGCCTTTGCCATGTGCAGTTGTGTATTTCCTTTCCTTAGTTCGGCAGGGGATACAGCATAATAAAAGCTTCAACTTAATCAAGAAAAATTCAACATGTGGCACACAAGAGAGAGCATCAGGGTATAAAAGGAGAAAACCAACAAACAAGCAGACACTTGTGTTGTCACATTAGTAACAGATTTGCTGCTGTGCTCTTAGGGTTTTTGATATGTGTACTGTTTCTCCCGCACAATGTTGTTCTGTGGTTTGTTTCCTTCTGTTGCTCAGCTCTGGAGGGTTAGCTTCTGCCAAGGGTGCTGCTGGGACACCAGCAGGTGTCTGAATAATTGGAATAAAAATTCTTTTAGAAGGAAGCAGTTCATGTAAAAGAAACCCTCTTTTTAGATTAAAAACATCCTTTTGCAGGTTCATTAGCAGTGTTAAATGTATCTCACTCTGCCTTAGAGATAAAATTAAGATGCACAGAATAGTGGGACTGCTAAACACTGAGCATGGGGTAGAGATTAAAGCTGGTCTAAGTATGCCCAACACATAAATAAATACTTTGTCTCAGTATTTAATATGAGTAATGAGGAGCTTGGGGGAAGTGGTAGGGTAGTTGTGATGGGATATACAGATCCCACACTGGACAACAAGGGGTTAAGGAGTTGCTCTGGGTTCAGCCAACTCCACCCTGCCACAGCTGCAAGGCATGCACAGGCTGGACGAGCAGCTTAAAAGGGAAGCAGGACACCTCACTGGTGGGCAGGCCAGGGAAGAGAACAGACCTTCAACCTGCAGCTCCTGAGGAGAGGGCTGACTGAGGGCAGGAGTTTCCTTGACAACCGTAGCCTGAGGACCAGATCCTGATACACCCTGAGAGGGAGTCATTCCTTGCTATCTCTTATTAATTCAGTTTATTTGCATGAATACCCCTTGCTTTTTGTTCATGGAGTATCCTGGAAGGGGAGACACTTTGAAGTGACCTGGCCAGAAGGCCAAGTCACAGGAAGAGGCAGACCACTGCAGAGGTGAAGCAGCCATTGGCAGGAGAACCCCAGTGGAGAGAGAGAGTTGCTATGCTGTGCCTGGCCAAAAGGAGGCACCAGGAGTGAGTTGATCCATTCACAGTGGCTAATATGAATGGGGATATGGAAGTAGAAATCACAGCCAAACTCAAAGAGCATAATGGGACCAAATTGGGGATCCATCCAAGAGTATTAAAGGAACTGGCACATGAAGTGGCAAGCCCAATAGCAAGGATTTTTTAATGAGTCTGTGAACTTGGAGGTCGTACCCTGAGACTGGAGATCTGCAAATATTATATGTATATTTAAGAAAGGGGAAAAAAGGTGATCTGGGAAACTACAGGCCTGTTAGTTCAACCTCAATTGTATGCAAGACCTTAGAACAAATTTTGAAAGAGAGAGTAATTAAAGACAAAAAGGTTATTGGAATATAATACAATAAGATTTTACAAAAAGTAGATTGTGTCAGACCAACCTGATCTCTCTCTTTGTAGATAACCAATTTTCTAGACAAAGGAAATGCAGTACATCTAATCTACCTGGATTTCGGTAAAGCATTTGATACAATTCCATATGGGAAATTGGAAAAGATGGGGATTAATATGATAATCAAAAGATGGTTAAGGAACTGGTTAAAGGGAGGACTACAATGGATCATGCTGAAAGGTGAATTGTCAGGCTGGAGTGGAGTTCCTCAAGGATCAGTCTTGGGACCAATCTTATTTAATATTTTCACTAATGATTTTTGGCCTGAAAAGTGGGAGTATTCTAATAAAATGTATGGATGACAGTGTTGGAAGGTATTGCCAATATGGAGGAGAACTGGACTATCATGCAAGGAGGTTTGGATGATTTTGAAAACTGGAGTTATAGAAATGTGGTGAAATTTAATAAAGCAAGGTCATGCACTTAAGGAATAACAGCAGGAATATTTTGCTATAAACTGAGGCTTATCACTTGGAAGCAACAGAGGAAGAAAGATGTGGATGTATTGGTCGATCACAGGAAGACTGTAAGTTGCCTGTGTGATGTGACCATGAAAAAGGCTAATGCAATCCTAGGATGCATGAGGTGAGGTATTTTCAGTAGAATATTGTGTGCAATTCTGGTCTCCAATTTTTAAGAAAAATGAATTCATACTGGAACTGGTGCTAGAAGGGCTACTAAGATGATTAGAGGAATGGAGAACCTACCTTACAAGAGGAGACTTAACGAGCTGGGCTTGTTTAGCCTAACAAAATGATGGCTGAGGAAGATATGATTGCTCTCTATAAATACATCAGAGGGACAAACACCAGGGAGGGAGAGGAGATATTTAAATTGAAGGCCAGTGTTTGCAGAAGAACAAATAGATATAAACTGGACACAAACAACTTTAGTCTCTGAAATTAGGTGAAAGTTTCTAACCATCAGATGAATGAAGTTCTGGAGCAGCCTTCCAATGGCAGCAGTGGGGGCAAAAAACCTAATTAGTTTCAAGACTGAGCTTAATGATTTTGTGGAGGGGATGGTGTGTTGAGGTTGCCTACAATGGCATATGGCCCATCCACCACTGCTATTAGCACATATCTTCAGTGGCTGGCGATCGGATACTAGATTGGGAGGGCTCTTAGTTAGGACAGAAAATTCTTTCCCAGGTGTCTGGCCGGTGGGTCTTGCCCACATGCTCAAGGTTTAACTAATCATCATATTTGGGGTTGGGAAGGAATTTTTCCCCAGGTCAGATTGGCGGAGACCTTGGGGGTTTTTCATCTTCCTCTGTAGGGTGGGGCACGGGTCACTTACTGGTTTGAACTAGTGTAAATGGTGGATTCTCTGTAACTTCAAGTCTTTACATCAAGAGTTGACGACTTCGGTAACTCAACCAGAAGTTATTACAGGAGCAGCTGGGTGAGGTTCTGTGGCCTGTGATGATGATCATGATGGACCCTTCTGGCCTTTACGTCTATGCATCTGAGTTGCAGTTGTTACTGTCTGTAGCTGAGGCAGCACAATGTGTGATTTCAAGAATCCTGTCATAATGGCCCATGGTAAGAGAAGCATCTATCCTCAGTGCTGCCAACTGTTTGTTTTTATGTGCACAAAAATTCTAAACTCAAATATATGCATATAAAAAAGTGATTTTTATAAATACCACTTGCCCACATCTTTTTCAAACAAAACAATTGACTGCTACGTCATAGAATCTCCTGGCCAATCTCTAATGAAAATGGGTATCTTTTGCTATTTGGGCATCAAGTAGCATTGAGGAATCCGAAAGAACTTGACCTGCAGAACTGGAGTCAACAGTCTGAGGACAGGTGCCCTTGTTACTGGGGGATGTTAACAGAGGAAGCAAGTTCTTCCTACTTACATCACCTCAGTCTTGCCAGGATTCAGCTTTACTGTCTGCTCTTAATTCAGGTGCCAATTACAAGTAAACATTATAAAAGCTGGGAGATGATGCTTTTTACATTTGATGTAAAAGAGATGCTGCCTGCCTGTTGACATATCACTCCATGTTGTCTCACCAGTTCCTCCAATGGCTTCATGTAGATATTGAATAACATGCAGGAGAGGATGGAGCTTTGTGGGACCTTGGAGAGGGAGAGATAGTGACTTTCTTGGTCAGGTCTAAGAGTAAGGACCTGAGTCATTTGAGATGGGGACAGGAGTACATGATGACAAAGGGTATTAGATGTCAAAGAGGGAGGTCCAGTGGGATGAGGAAAATCACTTACCTTGTCAGTGGACAGGAGGAGCTCATCCACCAGAGCAACAAATGCTGTCTCCGTACTATGCGTTGGCCTCAAGCCAGAGTGAGAGGGATCCCAGATGCTGGCAGCTGATAGGAGGCAATGGAAATTGTTTATTCTAGCATCTCAATTAGCTTGCTTAGAAATGGAGCATTAGTTTCCAAACCTCTAGAATCAGGTGATAATTCCTTTAGGCTGGTGGGATTGTTGCATGTTTTAAGATGGGTGATGGATCCCACTTATCAAAGTATGTATCAGTCTGTTAGTAGGGGTCCCTCATGATCTCTACTCTTTTTATCATCCAGGAAGGGAAGTAACAAAAACATTCTCATTTTTGTCTGTCATTTGCTGAAAGGTGATCTTAGTGACCTTCATACTGTGTAAACACCATGGGTTCTAAAGTGACAGAGGAGAAGGACCCATTAAGCAATCCCTTAAAACAATTAAGTGGCAGTGTGAGCCATAATTAAAAGAACATTACGGTGGGGATGCATGCATTTGCATTGGAAGGGGAAGAAAAGGGCTTACTGGCTGATCCTGCAAGTGCATTTATGAATAATGAAAAACTGGTGTGACAGGAGGGAATAAGTTGTAAAGTGTCACAAAGCACCAGAAACAAAATCCATCCAAAGTGCTCCTTTTCTCTTGAAGAAAACCTAAAACAACTCTTCTGATTACCTGACAGTCCATTTAATCCCCAGGAAACATTCCTTTGTTACAGTTTCAAGGAGAATTACTTGAAATAGTCCTTTGTACAATGTGCTTGGTTCTATTTTACTTTTAAATTGTGCATCCCCCCCATTTATTTATTTTTAAAATCATTTTAAATAGACAACTAATCAATGCCTATGTGAAAGTGCTGAGGTCAAGTCTGACACTCTCCTGTATGGAGTTACCTTTTGTATGTGGACCCTTATTAAAGATACTATGGCCATGTCTACACAACAAACTTTGGGTGACGCAGGTTACGCTGCCAGAAAGCTGTTGCAGTTAGCATATTGTTTTTGCGATTGCATGCTTAGATCCTCGCATCAGCGCTGCTCATACTCACCAGGAGAGTTTGTGTCAATGCACTGGGTGGTGCACCATGGTGGGTATCCCAATGTGCAACCTGCCACCGTCCAGCACACTGTCTTTTGGGAAGTTTTGGCAGTGGATCACTTGATGATTACCTGCTCTGTTCATTTCCTCTGAAGCATCTGGCATTGGCTACTGTTGGAAGACAGGATACTGGGCTAGTTGGATCATTGTCAGACATACTGCCTGACCCATTATGGCCATTCTTATGTTCTTAATGCATGGTGGGGCAGAGACGAGTTGTGCAGGAGTGACTAGGAACAAGAGATTATCTTCCCAGTGTACAACTGTCTTCATCCCATAATGTCATCTATATCCTATAATTTTCATGCCTTTTTTAAAAAACCACAAACCCACACGTCCCTCTTCTCTGTCCACCATCTCTGACAGAATCATGGAGCCTGCACAATTCTGTACTATTGTCATAAGTCTTGCAAGCACAGGATGCACGATCCTCTGGTATTTGCAGAGCCATAAGAAGAACCGAATCATCTGGGAACATGACTATTTAGTGGAGGACAGGTTGCTGTGGAACATAGTGAGAACCAATTCAAGATTGTTACTGGCATTCATGGAGCAGCTGCAGATGGCAGAGTGCCACTTCTGGGCCCAAGAAACCGGCGCTGACTGGCGGGATCATATCGTAATGCAGGCTTGGATGACGAGCAGTGGCTGCAGAACTTTGAGATGCTCAAGGACACATTCCTGGATCTGTGTGCCGAGCTCGCCCCGCCCTCCTGTGCAGGGATGCCAAAAGGAGAGCTGCACTGACAGTGGAGAAGCAGGTGTCAATTGCACTGTGGGAACCTGTCATACTGGATTGCTAGCGGTCAGTGGGAAATCATTCTGGAGTTGGAAAATCCACTGTGGATTGTCATGCAGGCCATTAATCATCTCCTGCTATGCAGGACTATGACTCTCAGCAATGTGCAGGGCATAGTGGAATGATTTGCAGCAATGAAATTCCTAAACTGTGATGGAGCAATAGATGGTACACTTGTCCCTATTTTGGCACCAGACCACTTTGTCACTGAGTACATCAATGGAAAGGGCTATTTTTCTATGGCTATACAAGCATTGGTGGACACTTCACCAACATCAGTGTTGGCTGGTCAGGGAAGGTGCTTGGCCCTTGCATCTTTAAGAACACAGGACATTTCAGAAAGCTACAAGCAGGAACTTTCTTTCCTGACCAGTGACTTACCACTGACAATGTTGAAACATTAAGAGTGATCCTGGAGGAAACTGCCTATCTCTTGCTCCCTTGACTCATGAAGCCATACACTGACAACCTTGACAGCACCAAGGAACGATTCAAGTACTGGCTCAGAAGATGAAGAATGACAGTTGAATGTGCTTTTGGTACATTGAAGGGATGCTGGCGTCGCTTACTCGCAAGATTGGATCTCAGTGGGGAAAAAAAAATCCCAGTGGCTATATCTGCTTGCTGTGTCCTGCAAAATATCTGTGAAACAAAGGGGGAAAAGTTGGAGTGTGGGATGTGGAGCTGCTGCTGAGTTTGAATAGCCAAACACAAGGGCTATTAGAAGAACCCAACACAACTATATGGCTCAAGGAGGCTTTGAAAGAGCACTTTAGCAGTGAGCCATAGTATCGTGTTGTGGTGTGCCATGATCTAACTGGCCTGGCTGTTTCTGAGCCCGTTAGGAAGTGTGTGATGCATGGTATTCATCTATGAATATAACACTGTCAGTGCCCCTATTAATTTTGTGCTGCTTGCTGTACATTTATGATTATTACACTGTTTGTCACTGATCCTATGAGCCGTGTCACACTGTACAGTAACAAGTAAATGGGTCCTTTCAAAACTGGTGGGCACTCTGCAGTATATGCTTTAAACTAATGATGATGAATTATTTTCCAAATAATAGAATTTTATTCAGTAACAGACCCAGTGCAGAAAAAAAAACAATCAGTGCAAGTTAAAAGCAAATACATTAAAAACTTAATATATTAATGGAACAGAACTTAAAGGGAAAGAACATTCATGTCCATTTTAGCTACACAGACAGCAACTGTGACTTTCACAGGTCAGTGTGTGTGTGAAGTTGTGGTTATCCTTTAATATCTCCTGAGGTGAAGTGGTAGGGGTAGGGAGGCAGCACCTGACGTCAAGGGGAATGTTGAAAGGTATGTGTGTAGGGAGGTGCTGTAATGAAGTTCTCCATCAACTGCAAGGGGAGGCGAGCTTGTGATCATTGAACCTGTAGATCCACAAGAGTTTGAAGCATCTGTATTTGCTGCTGGAGAAGCCTCCTTATGTCCTGGTGCATCTCCCTCTCCTTTTCCGCTGGGACTCCTGGGTGTTTCTCTTGTCTGCTCTTTCCTTTGCCAAGCTGTCTGCAGTGTTCATCCTCCAGGACATTTGCTCATGCTCTGATGAGCATTGACTTGCAGGATCTTATTGAACACGTCATCTCCTCCTTATCTGGCTCACGGGTTCCGTGGGTGTGGAGGGGGAACCTCTCAAGGCTGCAATGGCAGCAGCTGCAGATAAAACACATGATCACAAGGGAAAGTTAAGATTCAGAACTCCCTGCTCTTGCTCCTCTTAAGTTTTAAACAAGATATGCTTATTGACACTTCCGCTTCGGTGCACTTGTGGACAGCACCACTTACAGCCCAAGCCATGGTAAGTATGGCCCATCAGGGATGAGGGAAATGAGAAGGGAATTACTCGATTGTATGAAACTCTGCGTATAGGGCAATGGCACTGAATACTGGCGAGGCGGTGGTGATTCTAGTTGATACCTCACTTCTTAGGGTAACAGGCACAGAGAGCACAGTTGCTGCTGGCATCCCAAAGCCGCCCAGGCCAACATGCTGCTAGCCTGTTTACTGCAATGGTGCTTGCGGAAGTTATCGCTGACTGGTGTGAGAAAGTTTCCCACTGTGGAGGAAGAAATAAGGCTGCCATCCCTAGAAACCTTGAGGAAAGGAC
Organism: Emydura macquarii macquarii; assembly: GCF_026122565.2. Lineage (NCBI taxonomy): Eukaryota > Metazoa > Chordata > Testudines > Chelidae > Emydura > Emydura macquarii. The sequence goes on along the minus strand of NW_027130842.1, from coordinate 15,386,759 downwards.
TGCAGATATCTCCAGGAACGTTTCATCGAGATCTCTCAGGAGGATACAAGGGATGTCCCTGTGCACATAAACAAACTGCTCTGCATGCCCCTGCCTGTTGCCTAACTCTACAGGGGAATGAAAAGTAGATAACTCTGCCTCTCTTTGTTATATCACTACCTCTGCTAGTATGAGTCAATTAATAAAAAGTTGATAGCGACGCCCTGCTAAGTCGGGGGCACCATCCGTACATCATTGTAATGGGAAGTGCAATTACACACTTACCCAAGATTCTTCCCCCTCCATCAGGCTCACTCATGCTCGAATGCTGGGACTGACTGGACTGCGGTGGAGTCTCAAACAGGTCCTGGCTTGTGGCTTAGTTGGACCCCCAGTTGCATGGTCCTCTGCCTCCTCCTTGTCCTTGCTCTTCATGTCAGGGGCCTATGATTGGGCTCCTCAGAGGTATCACTGGTGATCTGCAGGGTGGTGGTGGTGTCTCCACCAAATATGGCATGCAGCTCTTTGTAATAGCAGCAGATCTGAGGCTCAGCACTGGATTGACTGTTCATCTCCCTGGCCATCTGGTACATAGTTCCTCTGCTTTCACACAGCACTGCTGGTGCCTGTCGTACTCCTTCTCCTACATCCCCTGTGTAATCTGCTCACAGATGTCCACGTTTCTATGGCTGGTCCATAGCTGTGTTTGTACAGACTCTCCTCCCCAAAGGCCCAGAAGATGCAATACCTCCTGGCTATTTCAAGCTGGAGCACATCTGGATTGTGTAGCCAGTATGGTCAGCTGGGCAGTTGCACACAACAATGGAGAGCTGCTAGGAGTGCTCACCAAACTGGACAATCAGGAAAAAAGCATTTCAACAATTAGTGGGACTTTAAAGGGGAGTGTCAGGTTTACGTGACCCCTCAGAAGTGGAGTCCACAATTGTGACCAGAGCAGTTAGTGTGGGGCATTGTCGGACAGTTGTTGGAGGACTATTAGGGTCAACATAAGTAACACAGTGTCTACACTCATGCTGCATCAACCTCAATACATTGACCCTAGCTCAGTGCCTCTCAGGGAGGTGGTACTCATCACTTTAACAGGGCACTTACATCAGTGACAGACAATGTTAAGTATAGACACACAAACAATTAGGTTGACATAAACTGCCTTGTGTCAACCAACTTTGTAGTGAGGATAGGCTGAAGACTTCAGGGGCTGACTAAGAATCAAACACCGAATGTTATAATTAAACAGCTTGTAGTGTTGTTGTAGCCATGTTGGTCCCAGGATATGAGAAACAGGTGGGTAAGGCAATATGCTTTATTGGACCAACTTTTGTTGGTGCATGAAACAAGCCTTTGAGCTTCACAGAGCTCTTCTTCAGGTCTGGAAAAGGTAACCATAGGGTCACAGCTAAATACTATGTGGAACAGATTGTTAAGCATAAAAGGTTATTAACACATGTTGCAAGAAACCGCTTACAAGGGAGGGGCAATTAACACTCTGCAGTCAGAGGACAAAGGAAGGTTAGTAGGTTACAAATATTTGTAAAGAGCCATAAAACCATTGTCTCTGAGATCCTGGCCTGATCTATACTAGAAAATTAGGTTGGCATAACTATGTTGCTTACGGGTGTGAAAAATCCTGAGTGGTGTAGTTAAGCTGCCCTAAATTCCCATGAAGACAGCACAAAGTCCTCTTGGGGAGGTGGTGTGACCGCATGCACCCCTGTATTCACCCTTTTGTATTGTAGTACAATATATGTCTTTGTACAAAATATGCCTTGTGAGGTATCACTTGAAAGCTAATAACTCACTGATTAATAATATCATGATGAAATATGTGTAGCAACATTATATATAAAGTTATAAACATAAGCTAAAATTAGGTCAGAAATGTGTTTACCAGACAAGTCTGGGTAAACCAGTTGCTCAAAGACAAAAGACAAACTGAGGCCTCTAGCCAGGTGTCATCAAAGTTGATGGGCAATCACCTGTCAAGTGGCCATCTGTCTAGGAAGGGGGGCAGGAACAAACTGATCAGGAACAAACAACAGCAGGGAAACAGTTTCAACATGAGACTCCTTGTCTCTGTTCTCACAGTGGGAATGAACTTTATCTAGGAGTAACCCGTAGGAAAATGCATTTTCAAAGGATAACTTGTCTATAAAGTGAGGGGCAAAAACACCCCACGGTGTCTCTCCCACTTAAAAGACAAAGGAAGCAGCCATTTGACTTGGGGAGTGATCCTGCCCTGAAATTTGGTCAGCCCTGTTAATAGGAGTATGTGGTAAGAATTTTACCTTGAACCAAGTCTGGTTTGTTAAGTTTTAGCACTAGAAAGCATTTTATAATAATTTCTCTTGTAATTGTTTCTGACTTGAATGTTTTCTACCCACTTAAAATCTATCTCTTTGTAGTTAAATCAACTTGTTTTAATCTTTAATTCAGAACTAATCCAGAGATGTGGTTAAACTGGGCTATGTAGTAACTCCATTTAAAGTAGCAAGCTGTTGTATATTGTTCCCCTATCGGAGCAACAGACCTAAAATATCTGAACTGTCCAGGAGAGGGCTGAACAGTGCAGAACACACACTTTTGGGGAAAATTTGGGACTGGGAGTGTGTTGGGGTCACCCTGAAATTAGTGTAAACAAGGCTGCTGGAAGCCAGAGCATGACTAGTGTTTGCTAACAGGCTGCTGGGGTCAGAGTTGCTGGCTCAGGACTGTGGCTATACATAGACACTGAGAGTGTGACCTGCGTGCTGACAGGCTGTCTTTCAGCAGCCCAGGTGGGAGCTATAGCAGCAAAGCATTGTGATGCATTTAAGTTTGCAGGGCAGGGGGACACTGGTATGGATTGCACCCCAGAATGTCATAGGTGGATTACCTACATTGACAGGACAACCTCTTCCATCAGCGTAGGTAGTGTCTACACTGGAAACTCTACAGCTCTACAGCTATGATGCTGCAGTGTTTCCAATGTAGACAAAGCCCTGATTTTAAGTGTCTAGCAGAGTTATGAGCTTCCCAGGCTTGTCTTTTGAAAGTGTCGTGCAGGTTTCCTTTGAGGATGAGGGCTGATAGGTCAGATATGGTGTGATCGCTTTGTGAAAAGTGTTCGACCACGGACGATAGGCAATGACAATAGTCATTTTTCTGTGAGACAAGGCGGGTGAGGTAATATCTTTTACTGGACCAACGTCTGTTGGTGAGAGAGCCAAGCTTTTGAGCTTACACAGCTCTCTAATACCACATAGGTGTGTTATAAAAATATTAGTATACTCATGTTCCTAGGCCTCTCATCAGCATTGGGCATGGCTGAGTACAGGCTGCTGCTGTCCTGTCTATGTGGCAAGGGTCAAAGGAAATATCCTGAACTGGTTTGAATACTTCCTCAAGGGCTCAACCCAGAAAGTGGTAAAGAGCAATTGCTCCTTGGTCACCAGAGCTCTTGCCTGTGAAGGTGATGCTTGTAGGCAGAAGGAAACATTTTTTGCAGAGCTTGCCATCACCCCAATATCTCCCCCAGAGAGGCTATCTGTGCCCAAATATTTGAGGTGGCCTGCCACAGTCTAAGAGTTCTTCTAGATTCCTTGCTGACACTGGATTAGAAGAACCTGTTTTGCCATCTCCTGTTAGCTATAAGTCTCATTCTGTCCAGGGATAACCCTGGCCTTGTCAGACACGTCTAGTTAGCTGTAGGCTGCATTATTGCAACACAGTACACTGTGCTTGAAAGCACCAGTCTTGAAAAAACCGATAAAAGGAAATATTTTAAAACACAATGCAAATTAACCTGTAGAACTCACTGCCACAACATATCATTGAGACCAAGGGCTTAGTAATATTCACAAAGGGGTTAAACAATTATACGGATAAGGAGAACTTATACAACTACATTAGATAGAATTTTTTTTTTTTAAATTGATATAAACATTCATGCTTCAGGGAATGGGACAACAGTTGACTGACATGGTTAGGAGGAAACTTCTTCTGTGGGCGAGTGTGATGAGGCTTTTTAACCAGGGGTCTGTTAACCAGTTAGGCCACATCTGAGGGGAATTAGGTGGCCTAAGTCAATGGTTCTCAACCTTCCCAGACTACTGTACCGCTTTCAGGAGTCTGATTTGTCTTGCTTGCCCCCCAAGTTTCACCTCACTTAAAAACTACTTGCCTACAAAATCAGACAAAAATAAAAGTGTCACAGCACATTATTACTGAAAAATGGCTCACTTTCTCATTTTTACCATATAATTATAAAATAAATCAATTGGAATATTAATATTGTACTTACATTTCAGTGTATAGTATATGGAGTGGTATAAACAAGTCATTGTCTGTAAGAAATTTTTGTTTGTATTGACTTTGCTGGTGCTTTTTATGTAGCCTGTTATAAAACTAGACAAATATCTAGATGAGTTGATGTATCCCCTGGAAGACCTCTGCGTACCCCCAGGGTATGTGTACCCCTGGTTCAGAACCACTATCTAAGTAATCTATTGAATGATGATGAGAAGGAGCAGATGGGGCTAGGAGAGAGCCAGGAAACTGGCAGCAGAAAAAAAGCTGTACTGAGGGAGCCTAAAGCTGTCTCTGGACATTAAAGAGGGTGTAGAAAAAGGCTCAGGGAAATTGCAGAGAGGCTTAATTTCTTGGCTGCTGATTAGAGGGTCCCTGAACTAGAACCTGGTGTAGAGGGTGGGCTTCCCCTTCCAGCCACTGAGGAAGTAGCACTATCTGGGGTAGTGAATGGGAAGAATGCCTGAGACAGTTTGTATAGAAAGACTTTGATACCCCAGGAGGGGGAAAGTGTATAGTGGCTGGCTGGACGGCTAAACCATGGAGAGTACTTTGAGTTGCAAAGAAAGAGAAAGGCGGCAGGGTGAGCAATGGGCAGCAGAAGGGGGCATCGGACCTGGAAAGAGCAAATCCCTGGAGCACTCTAGAGCACCCTGGAGGTTCCCTAGCAGTGATTGGGGCCCTGTTACAGCAAGTTATCCTGTAATTGTTCTTTATGGGGTTTCTTGCATCTTCCTTTGATGCATCAGGTACTGGCCACTATTGGAGAGAGTATACTGGAGTACTTGTGAGACTTTGGTGCAGTATAGCAAATCCTTTGTTACTAGAAAAAAATTATTTCATCTCTGGCTCAGGGTACATTCAGATGGAGAGGTGAATTAATAACTAACATTTATTCAATAATGCCATCCACCACTTAGTCACTTCTCCCCACCACCTTTTCTTTCGGAAAATAAGTTGCATTTTTTTTCGTGAAAAAGGAATCCCTTTTGATCTTTAAATAGTCCCAGAATGTGAAACCGTGAAGTAATCTTAAAAGTATTCTGGGGATGTCAGTAGTGACTCTATAGATAAAATTGTGTTGAGATTTGAAATTAAAGCAGGACTAGTGTTCCTGTTTTATATTCTGATGGATAAATGCAGTGTACACATTTGGCACAATAAATCTTTGGAGGACAACTGAATTTGCTATGTAATTCTTTTAGTGCAAGATTTATTAAATTTTTCAGAGGAAACATTTAAAATGCTCTCTCTTTGAAATTGTGTCCTGTTTATTTATTTGTGTGTGTGTGTGTGTGTGTGTGTATATACACTCACACACACAGAGACATTCTAAATTTATCTCAGATGTTGCCCGCTTTTGAACTTTTCAATGAATGACATTAAGTTATTCCTCTTATTCAGAATTATTATTTGGAACTACACAAAGATAAGCCAAAGGAACTGCTCAGATCTGTCAGCTGCTTCTGTTTTCCAGTGCTGTGAACTTGTCTTTCCAATTCACAAGCTGTGCACGGCACTGACTCACCAGTGAGCAAGGCTGGCAGCCAGGCGGATGGAGATGGTCTGTGGGAATGAGTTGGGGCTCTAGGTGCCATGGAAGTGAAGTGGGAAAAGGAAGATATGTGGGGCTTGGAGGATTTCTGGGAGGAAGGGATTTGTGAGAGCCTGGTGGGAAGGAAGCTTGCATGTGGTAGGAAGGAGTGAGGCTGTGCAGGGAGCCTAGGAGGGAGATGCCTAGTGTCTTTCTCCCAGGTGCACTGAGGAAGCAGTGTGTGGAGAGTCCTTCAAACACTGATTCTGCAGTACAAAACTATGCCAACAGAGAAATGCTGAGTAAGTTAATGTGTTGTACACTTTTTGAAATGCATACTTTTAAAAGGAAGGTTCTTGGGGGGGGGGGGGGGGGAACAGCAGCAACTACAATATAATTTTCTAACAAATACCTTTAAAAATAATATATGATGTGGCTCAAACAAAGCAGGAAAAGGATGACTAAAAGGACAGTTAACGTGGAATGCACTGAATTCTTGTGTGAAGTTGCCAGCATATTATCCTTGTATCTTTAACCAGGGAGGACTTCACTTGCAGAAATGCTCTTGACAAAGTTAAGTGGCCCTATATATTGTTTGAGAAATTGCCCTTATTTTGTGCGCTTCTTATTCCAGTAATGGAACCCATGAGCGGGAGATAATTGCAGCAGTCTCATCTGTCAAATAATATTAGAAGTCAACAGCTATAATCTCAGCCACTTGCTTTACGCAGCTTTTCCCTGTATTTTCTTTTCAAATTGTCAGTTGTTACATGTAAGTGTACCCATTCCCTGTGGTTGAGAAAAGTAAAAAGATTTAAGTAAATCAGGAGTTGAGCAGCAAGAGGGCTTGGGCAACGGCTCTCAGTGCTAGCACAGTAAATCATGTGACAGCAGCCCACTGGATGTGAAGAATTACAGTCTGAGCAGAGCGTTATTTGTTACTAATATTGGCAGAGCAGTGCAGAACTTGGTGGTTTGGGTTTGCAGGGATTCAGAGAAGCTGCTGATTGGTTTAGAGGGGTTTGCATTACATGAGTTTAGTTTTCAGTTTCAGATTTGAGCAGAGCCCAAGAAAATAAAAATCAAATTCAGCCCAAACTATTATTTTGTTTTGGTGTCAGGACAAAACCATGCAAAAACGAGTTGCTTGTGGCTCTGTTCAGACCATCAACTAGAACTCCACCTTCTAGACACCGCTTTACCTAGAATCAACCTCTCACCACTACCTTTTTTTTTTTTTTTTTTAAACCTTTCTGCAATGCTCCTATCCACTGGCTACATAAATGTTAACTTAGGGTCTGCAAAAAGTGCTGGATTGTTGGACCTGAGGGCTGAGATTTCTAATCACAGAACAAGTACGTTATGGGTAGTGGTAAGCTTTCCCACATCACCTCACCAACATGTATTAACCCTGTGCTGGAAGTATAATCTCTAGGAGGGAACATAATGCAGTTTCCTTGATCCTTGCCCAGAGAAGGTGCCAACTATTGTTACTGTGCTAGTATTTGTGTATTGTGAATGCTGGCCTATCAGGAATGGGATTGAGGCCTCCAATTTCATTTAAAATGACTACTGAGCAATCATCAAATGGTCAATGTGTCACTAGTCACATAGGTCAAATTCACACTAGCAGCCTAGATGTGAAAGGTTCTGTAGGTCATTACCAGTTCCTTGAGCCATATAAGGATACCTCTTGGCTCCATAAATAGTCTTAACTCTATTTGGTAGGCTCTGTAGGAAGGTCCTCCTGTTTGCACTTAGTGTCATGGATAACATGCACTGCAATTAAAATACTGTGAGATCTATGTTAGAGCACATCCCCTAAGGTGTCTTTTAGTGGATATAACCTTCTCTCATGTTGCTTTCCTGTTGATTACATCCATCAGCTATCAAAACTCCTTGATGTGAAGTCACATGCTGAGTTCTCATGTAAAAACTTGTACACAAAGCTGAGGTGGATTGCTGTCTTTGTTTTGTGATTTAGGCGCTGTTGCTTATGCATTCGGGTAGTGTCAATGGCACAGTCCAGTTGAATTTTATCCTGTGGTGTTAGTTATAGGACAATCCAATGAAGTGCCTCAGATCTTCTTATGGCACTTATTTAGGTACACTTGTAGCAGCTTTCTTCTCTGTACTTTGTATGTATATGGTGCTACAGATAATGATTAATGTGCTCAGCGGTCTTCTCTTTTAGTGTCAGAATAATAAAATATCTATCTCGTCAGATTGTTTGCTTGATTGTTCAGCTAAATGCATTCACTGCCATAGCTAGAGCTAACACATATGTGTACTCATACCTTTCTTGCCATTATCGTCAGTAGTGACAGCTGATCGCAGGTATTTGAATGATACAGCTTGTTCAAATTTAATGTTATCTATTATGAACTCTACTTCATGATGATAATAGCTGGAAGGCATTGATTTTTGTTTTCTGCTACTTATCTTAAGCCCATACATTTTGCTTGCATTATTGACTTTTCTGATCATTTCATGAATCATCGCTTCAGAAGATGTGTAAATCAATGCTGGTTGTGAAATGTACGTTGTTTATTAGGCTGCCATGAAGGTTTACACCTTCAGAAAAATCAGCTAATGCGGTCCATATCAGATAATTGTTGAGCAGGTCTGGCAAGAGAGGGCAACCTTGCAGCATGTCAATGCTGGCGTGGAAAAGTTCAGTTAATTATTTATCTGGGGCACAGTATTTGCATGCCTGTATGAATTTTTTATGAAGTTAATTAGCTTTTCAAGATGTTGAATTGGTTCAGTGTTGTAGTGATTGCAGTGTGACATACGGGGCTTACCGATCAGAAGGAAATGCCTGAGCTGCACACAAAAGAACTGGGCAGTTGGGAGTGCACATGGATTTGAATGCATTTGATTACTTTCAACAGGTGGCCCTTAAGTTCCCAAAACGTATTTTGTGTATAAACAAGAGCAAACAATAATGGGTGGGTGTGAAATTGTGTTGGCTATTTGAGCCTGCATGTGCATTCTCCCCATAGGAAGGGACTCAAGTGATGCCTAGAACTGAGGAAATGAATTTCCACATTTAAGGTGAAGTGAAACTGCACCCATGTAAAGTCCCACAGGTTGGAAATCTATTCCCTCAAGCTGGCCATGCCGCACAGCTGCTGTGCAGCCCCCTCGCCTCATAGCTGCTCACTCTGTTTGTGGATGTAAAAGTGATTATAGCCCCTTGCATCAATTGAGGCCATTGGGTATGCATCAGCACATTACCTGTGGTGCTTCCCCTGGGTTGTGCCATCACAGCCTTCTGCGCCAGTCTTTCTGTTGTGCATGGAGGGTGCACAAACATCTCTGAGTACCTGCTCCTCCTGGGGTCCCTCTTTATAGCCACATGTGGGGCTTAACTGACATGGAGGCTCAGACAACGACTCTCCTCACTATGAACCAATTTCACCCATAAGTAGTTAGGAATTATTGACAAGTACTATTGCTACCTGCTTTGATTTGCTCTCTATTGCCTACAAATCCGATTCTTGACCATTTAATACATGTGAGAGTGAATGTATGGGATTTAGAAAATGTTTGTATTTTAAGGTGCATTGTACCTCAGTGTTACAAAGTGAGCCACAGCTAAACATAGTGCACTGCGACAAAAAAGAAAAAGACAGTATGAGAGCGAGAGCATTGTAAACACACATACTATAATAGAAAAGATACCCCCATGTGTGGTTTTTCTCACACTATCGCAATTTATTCAGATGGCAAAATATTTCAACATTTGGAGACAACTCCAAATTTGATTAATGTCTCACTCAGTCTACGTGAAGAGAAAAGAATGTCAGATGGGCCCAGATACATCCCATTGAACTAATATGTTTCCATAATATATACTGAAAAAAAAATTAGAATAGAGAAGGTTTTTTTTTTCCAGGCGGAGGGTTAGTTATTCATCTCATTTGGAGGAACGAGAATTTCACAGGTCTAGATATGACAAAATATAATTAATATCTGTGAAGTACTAAATGAGGTTTGGAGAAAAGTATTCATATTTTAAAGTTAAATAACAGCTTGGTCGGCACATCATTAAAAATAAGTTTTACCAGCTACTGATTTTATTCTTGGTTGGAAAGGTCATTGTTTGCTGAACAGAAGGGGGAAAAGCGTTATTAGAAACTGCTACATAGTTCAAATGAGAGCACACGTTGGAAGGGGCAGGGTTGGGATTGAGAAGGGGGCATTGTCCAAAGTTCATCTGTGAACATCAAAACTTCTCCCGGAACTAGTTGTGAACTTGATGATAGACTGAGAGTGCAACTGGGCTGCACAAATTCCTTCGAGTCACTTGTATTAGGCACTTAATCTGCGCTCCTAAAAACAATTTTTTTTTCTTTGTGCACCAATTTTAAGCGTCGTTGCTACTAATTTTTCACTTAAAATGAACTCTTTGAAAATCTAGCCTGCTTAACTTGTAATTAAAAAAAAAAAAAAAAAAAAATCAGTGGCCACATAGAATAATTCTTTTACTGTCAGCTGCTGCAATACAACCTCTGCGCCTAATACATAGGCCTGGCCGAGCTCGCTCTTTCCCATGCTCATCTTGAGATGGGGGCTTTCATTTAGTTGTGAATGGTCTTGGATGTCAACTGTTGTTCACTTGGTTGATTGTGCCATTTGTTTTTGTGTGTAAGGTTGTGTTGAATTGCAGAATCTGAATGAAGGTCAGATTCTATAGTCCCTACTCAGGCAAAACTCCCATGGAAAAGGGACAGCAGGATCAAACCAGGAGGTTTTCATCCTGTACTTGTTTACTGTCCACAGGAGTTCCACGTACAGAGTGCTTATTGGAGTGCACGTTAATATGCACTCAAATTCACACATTGTATTAGGACAGATTTTAAGAGAGACTGAGCACCTGCAAGTCTCCCATTTTCATGAAGTCCCCTATCCCCAGCAGAGTGTTTTCAGGAGAGCAGAGGTAAGGGGTCGGAGTGATCCCACTCTTTGAGCGCCTCTGGAATTTCACCCAGTCTGTGATTCTGTCTGTGAGATGCTAATTCATCTTGCAGAAGAACCAGGGGAAAATTACATAAAAGGATCTTTAGTTTAATTTTTTTTAAAGGGAAAGAGGGCCAAAATACCAGTATAAATTACCACCCAGTATAATGAAAGAGCTGCTAATTTACAGTATTTAAAACTTTTAGCATGAAATCTTATCCGTCATAAGTCTATTTGAATTTTGCCATTGATTTCAGAGGGGCCATTTTTTCACCCCCAACCTACCTCTTACTTCTACACTGAGGCCTCTGCCTGCTCCAATATTACCTCCAGCAGCATCTAACCACTACTAAGAAGACATGTCTCTCCCGTGTTCTGCTCAAGTCTTCTTTACGCTGCAGGAGGAAATGACCAAAATGCAAATTTTCCTCTTAATAAAATAACATAATTTAATCACATATGAGTCAAACAAACTAGGTATTCTTTTGTAAAATCACATTCTCTAATTTAAATAATCATAATAATAGCAGATACAAAAAAGTGGCAACTTAGTTACTAAACTACATTTCCCATAAGGCAATAGAACTAAAGCCAAAGTTCAGACTATACCCTCCCAGGTATAAGAAAGCCCAGCTTCTCAATGCCTTTCTTATAGGTGTCTGTGAGCTGTAAGGAGGACATGTAGGGTAAGTGACAGTTTTCACTAGCCATATTTTTGCATAAACAAATACGCTATTTAAAACAGCCCCTTAGTGAAAAACCCTATTGTCTGATCAGTATAAAACCAATAAAACCCAATCCTTGTTGTGGGTTTCTAGACACTATTATAATGGAAATAATAAATACTACAAAGCCTTTGAATAGTCCTCTCACTAAATATACTCTTTGCACCATGGTAAGGCTTGTATTTTTTCAAAAAAAATTCCAGGACAAATGCACAGAAATAAAAAGGCAAACAAACAATAACCATTCACACCCATTTATTCACATACATTCCTACACATGCATGTATTGTCAATGACCTGCATTTCCTGTTACGTGCTTATCTGCACCTTCTGTCAAGCAGTTACTGAACACAATCATCAGCTGGTGTAAACTGGAGTAACTCTGTTGAAGTCAGTGGTGCTATGCTGATTTTATATTAGCTGAGGCTCTGCCCTGATATTTAAAGCCAGGCTTTAGATAGCAAAGAAATATTTAATTGATGACTTAGGTTCAGAGGGATGGGGGAGATTTCATACTTGCTTCCCATCTCCATTTATAATATGTTTTGTTGGTGGCTGGCACTATGTGTGACCCCAGATTCAGAGGTCTGCTTACCTGCGCTTAGGTTGACCACTTGTGCTTTGGAATGAAGGGGTGGAACAGGCATCTATCCACTATCTTCCTGTACTGCAGCGAGGTGCATACACTTGCAACCCCTTTTAAGGAAAGATGAAAGATAAGGAAATTAGCATTTCATTTGCTTTGATAGAGTCCACTCTTAATACCACAAAATTCTGTGCTGCCCACTAAGAAACCACAAAATGTCATCGCAGATCAGTTGAACTTAGGGTGTTCCTATTCACTGATGGAGGCAGATCTCGTGCTTTGTGAGGCAATATCAGATTGACATGAGCTGTTTCAAGATAATACAAGATAGTGACACCTTTTGTTATCAGGACACATACCCAATACTTAGCAGAAAACAGCTAGTATTTGGTATTTGACGAGTTGGGATAAACAAGAATTTGTCTCAATCCAATAGGGAACTAACTTTCTTTGGTTGTATTTCTACTGCCTGCCTGTTCTTTAAGACTGGTTTATTTATATCTAGTTACAAATTTGGAGGAGGATTTCTATATTATTCTGTGCATTCCTTTCCATCCTGTGTTCTCTGTTGGTATTGCACAGTATTACTCTGATTGTTTCATGTATTCAACGACCAGATAGGAGCAGGTGATGCTTTAATACTGAGAAGCAGTAAGCATTTTGGATTTCAGCATGTTTCATAGTGGCATATTTGCAAGTATTACTGACGTTGCTGAGGTGCAAAGGGGCATTTGCCGTGCATAAAAAGTCAGCACATGATCATTGCCTACACAGGAGCAGGGTTGCTGGACTTTCCTTGCCCTGATCCTAGAGAAAATAACAGATAAGATAACTCCAAAACAAATGGGGTTTAGAAAGGAGGAAATTGAACCAGGTACCACAGATAAAGAAAACAACACTGGAAAGAAGGAATTTCATGTCCCCACTTTTACAGTCTGTCCTGCAGTAAATCTATCTTGCTGTTATAAAAACACTTTTTCCCTAGACCCTTGTACAGGGGATATTGACATTTCTATTTGGTTTTTTTATTCACTCGAAGTGGAAGTAAACTGGACATTCAGAACAATAGTTCACTGGTCCATCTGTGAAGGGGGGAATTGTGTCCCACTCTAGATGCCATCTGTCAAACACAGTTTTTTGTAATGCAGTTCCAAGTTGTGCTGATTTCTCCCTAGGATGTGGTGCATGTGACATCTTCTGTTTGTGTACCATCATCTCTTATTCTTGTTTCCACACCTCTGCAAACATTTCACACTCCCCCTCCCCCCGAGTAACTTTACTGGTGTAGATAGGGTTGTTACCTGGCAGCTCTGTGTTCTTGGGGAACCAGGGCGCAAAACCCTGACTTGCTCTGGCTCACCTGAATACCCCTCCCCAGCCCCTGCTTGAACCAGAAATCAAAGGCTGCTTGAACCAGAAACCAAAGGCATCTCAATATGAAAAGGCAATGGACACAACTAAAACCCTCCCATCAAGGGTGATACAACTCCCCATGCCTCATCTACATCAAAGATGTAAAAAGGAGGCATCTCAATTAGCACATCACTGGAGAACAGAAGCCTCCTCTACATCGAAGATGGAACACGCACTGAACTCTGGGATTGGTAAAGCAGGGATGCACTGCATGATGGGAGATCTCTGCTCTTGATGTAAATGAACTCACACCTTTCCTACTTGTGTGACTTTAAAACTGTAAAATCCTCTTAGATAAAACACTAGCAGATCAGAGTTTTTCTGCTAGGCTATTAAGATTGCTAAAGCTAGTTCTTTGACAGTACATGTCATGGGGTCACTAGCCCTTTAAAGGGAGATGAGTCTCAGTCTCACCTGTGACCCAGCCAATTTGTCTCTCCAGGTGGGAAAGATGAAGATCATGTGACTGGTGGTCATGAGACCTAGTTAGGTCTCTGGGGTAGATAAGGAAGAGGTCTGGGAGTGGGGATGAGAAAGTTGCAAGGAATTAGAAGGCTCTTACAAGAGAACCCGAGACACCAGGGGAGAAAAGACTCAGGGTAGGTAGGGCTGTGAATGGCCTTCCCAGGCAAGGGGTGCTCTCAGGAATGGCTTGATGAAAAGTGGGGAAGACCAAATAAATTAATCTTAAAATATATGAATCTTGTATTTGGATTCTGGGGACTTTGGGTTTGGAACTGTTTATGATGATAAACCAGCCCAAGTAAAGGTGTTTTTGGCTATGGGATAGCCTTTGTGAGATTAGTTAGGAGTCCTGGGGAGAGGGGAAACAGAGGCAGGCATGCCGAAGGGCCACCCCCAGCCATGAGGGGGTGCTCTGGAGGCAGCCACCCTGTTACAATCCACAATTATCTCTTCAGAATTACAGCTACTATTACTTCTTAGGAAACTGAAGGGACAGGCTGATCTAATGGCCCGTTTTTGAGGCAGCAAAACTATTTTTCTGTTGATTGCATGTGGTGGATAGAAAAGTTGAGACATTCTCAACCCATGGAGAAGAATCATCATTGTTGTTCTCTGTTTGCCAATGCTAGAGAAATCCCTTCAAGTATTATTTGCTCCTTAACAAGGTTCTGTGTTCTGTGCAATGCATAGGTTCCCAAGTGATATGGAAGGAACCCCAAAACTGAGGTATTGTTCACTCAACCTTTTCTCCCTCAGTGGCTTCCTGGTGAAGTCCAATCAGTGTGCTGTCTCATGTTTATTTTTATTACTCTGAATTCATTTTACACACTTCCCAAAACGCTGGTATGGTGCAGATTAGTAGAATGAAAAGGCAAAGCATCGCTTGTAGAAGCTATCAGGGGGAAACTGGAATTTTGCTAGTCTTGGGACAGTTGAGGATTTTGCCATTCAATGGGAGAGTGGTCTTATTTTTGCCACAAGGAGGCAGGCAAAGCACTCAGCCTGAGGAGGGAAAAGCATCTTCTATTTTCTTCTCCATTTCTGGACAGAGTTAGATTTGATGCCATTATCAAAATGTGCTCCATATGAGAATAGCATATACAAACTTCTCTGAACATCCCTCGTGAACATGTGAAGAGCATGTGCAAATGTGCCTTGGAGAACTGAGATTTCAATGAGGCTTCCTGTCTTTTGCCCTCTGTTTCAGTGAGTACAAGTACACTGAATCAATGCAGGGATTCTACATTTAATACATGAGATTGGAGAAGTGGGGAAAATCCTCAGGAATCCCCTCTCATCCAGATCTCAGGCTCTCTTGTTCACACCATGGAAACCAAACTTTACCTGGACATTAGTTATATGAAATGGGGCTATGGAAGGGAGAGCAGGGGAGGAGAGGGGAAGAAATGTTGGACAAAGAAATCAACAGATCTATGGGAAAATGTGCCTGCTATAGCTGTTAAATTCTGAATTTTGAAACTTTATGACAATTTTTTTTTTTAAACTGAAAAATATTCCCCTCTTTTCTACCAGTGCCCTCCCCTCCAGAACCAAGGAGGGCATATTTGACAGATATGGGGTCAATCTATCCTATCTCGGTATCTACCAATACATCCAACAGTGATGAACAAATACATTACCTGGATGTTTTTCCAAAAATTATTAGCTATGACATACGTAACAGTGTTGACACCTAAACCTAGTGAGGATACTTTAATTCTCTGAGATGAATAGAGTAGTTCACACTTCACTTATAAGTTTTGTTTTGGGTTGCCTGCAGACTCAGACTTACATCACTGTATTGGTTCTGATCTGTTCACGTTTTGCTATCATAAGGCCTACAGATTTTTTTCCAGAAGAAAGATTTGATTCTGGATCACAGTTTCTCTCTGGTCAATGAAGTTCTTCTAATTTTTCTTGCTTTTGCACTTTGT
Organism: Emydura macquarii macquarii; assembly: GCF_026122565.2. NCBI lineage: Eukaryota > Metazoa > Chordata > Testudines > Chelidae > Emydura > Emydura macquarii. Next base: position 15,370,853 of record NW_027130842.1, on the reverse strand, counting down.
TTTAAATTTGGGAGTAAATGTCCCTAAAAGTTGCTTCCAACAACTTAGATTGTTCCTGCATCCTCAGTCTTGTAGAAGTGTTTTGGCATCCATACTCTTCATAACAAATTATTCCAGTTAGTAGCAAGAGCCTCCCTGAGAATTTGCTTTTCTTTACTGGGAGATGTTGGCCTGGAGAATAACCTCTTTGTTGCAGTTTATAAATTAACTCTTGATATCATTTACAATTACTAGAAATTACAGAAGAGATGTATAGGTTGGAGGGTCGTGAGGAAGATGAAACATCACTATACATTGCCAACAATACTTTCTCAATCCCCTTTTGTGTCAGTGGAAAATGATATTTTCTGTGTAGAAAATAAGAAGAAAGTTAAACCACACTGAATAGAAAATAAATATCTGTTTAATTAGCTTTCCTCATCTTTAGTGAGTATGGGAAATAAAATGGTGAGAGCAAAAGAAATGAAAATTCTGCAAATTCTTGCAAAACAGGAGTGAGGAGCTGTGATAAAACCCAACTTTGAGGTAAGCATTTTAAAGGGTCCTTTAATTAGCTTTTCTGGAAAATTCACTGATGATGTGCTGGAATAATGATCCCATATGCTAGAAAATGTCTAGTCATTAGCCAGCATGATCGTTGAACATACTAATGCATTTGCCTTTTAAACATTTCAAGAACGGCTGCTGCTGCTACTGGTGAGGTCAGTGCTTTGTTTCGCTAAATCACATGTAGAATTTTCAGGACTGAATCATTTTCCTGGTCCCACTGTGAACCTCCGTTCCCAGGAGGGAGAGGCTGATCCCATTTGGAATGGGAAGGGTAAAGGTTATGAGGGGGAGAAGAATTGTTTTTCTGTCTTTCCCCCTCTCAGTCCTGATCCACAAGAATGTGCAGGAAACTAGAGCAATTTAATAGAACAAATGTGATGACAGGTTGCAATTATAAATAAATTATTGACATAATCACACTTGCACTAATGATTTAGTCATCACAGTTCTCTACCTTTTCAAATAACTGTCTGTCTGTTTTCTAATTAATTTTCAAGTCGCTCCTTTGAAATAGTTCGAGAAGTAGTATCCCTATTTAATAGTCAGGGAAACTGAGATACAGAGGTGGCGATTTGCTCAAGGACACATGGCAAGATGGGGATAGAGCTGAGTTTACAGCTGTGAGGTCTATGGTTCCTAGCCATAGTCTCAGGCTACTAGAGACTGGAATATGCTGCCTTTAAGTACTTTCCTCTCATAGGTTTGAATATTAAAAAATGGCTAAGGGAGTTAGGCGCCCAACTCCCATTGAAGTTCAGTAGAACTGGGGTGCTGGACTCTCTTGGGGTCCTTTTAAAAATACCAGACACCCAGTGATTCAAAGATTTCAAAGTGGACATTAATGAATTAAGACTCGCAGCATCCTTTTCTTGAAGGTCAGCGATATCTCAATTTTTATCCCTGGAGAAACTGACACTGAGAGGCTAAGTAAATAAACTTGCCCAAGATCACCAGTTGTCGCAAAGACAAAAATGGAACTAAAGCCACAGAGTTATCCCAGACACTCATTTCAATGAGTGTAAAGTGGCTGATGTTCCTCACCTGCCAGTCTTTCAGAAACGAAGGGGGGAGGGTGAGTAGCGTGCGAAGGGCATTGGGCAGGCTTGAGACTGTTTATTTTTTGTTTCTGGAAAATGTCAGTGTTTCAGAAAGGGCCTGATTGTGCTTCCTTGCACATCCCAAAACTCCCATTGATGTAAATAGTTTGCTTTAGATGACAACATTTTGAATCTGTCTATTAAGTACTATATCATTTTCCCTTCCCCCTTCTTTCCCTCTCTTCCTCCTGCTTTTCTCTTTTCCTTATTTTAATGTCTGTTTGGATTCTATTTTAGTGGCCACAGTTTCCCTAAGGTTAGCTTTTTATTCTTTCAAAAATATTTTAGGCTATGTATCGTGGTAGCGTAGCGTCAAGAAGCCCGAGTTATGGACCAGCACTACATTGTGCTAGGTGCTGTACAAATACCTTTGAGGATCTGGGTCATTCTTCTCATATTAAGGCCATGGAATTCTGAGTCTGTTTCCTGTGACTTACAGAGCTTTGTGTGGATTTCCACAGAGTGGAAGCTGGGCTTAGTTTTAACAGACTTGCGGGCTAGGGGATACAGTTTCTTAATAGAACAATGGTCCCAAAATTGTGGGGCACACCCTGCTAGGGGGGCATGGAGGAATGTTCGGGGGGTGGGGGTGCATAGCAGGGCCTGGGCCAGTACCCGTTGGGGGTGGGGAGGCAGCACCGTCCCCCAGCCACTAGGCCAGCTCCACCTCTATCCCCAGCTCCTCCCCCATCTCCAGTTCTGCCCCTATCTCTGCCTTCAGCCCAAACTCTCTGCTGTGCCAACTGTGCAGTAATGGCGGGGGGTGGGGAGGAGGGAGATAGACAGGGAAAGACATGGACAGAGTCCATTACTGGCAAGGGTGGGGACAACAGGAAAAGTTTGGGCACCACTGTAATTGAAGGACCTAAGTATGCTTTAGATCAGCACTTCTCATCTCCAAAATTTGGAATAATGTATGCATTAATGAAGGTGACAACAGCTTCCATGTGAACTGCTAAATAGCATCATTCAGCAAACCTTTAGAAATGCTAATATCTAGATCTGCAAGTCTTCTGTGTTTGTAACGGTGGACACTCAAAAAAAGGAGTATAATATGGCCCAAAGTGAGCTGATTTAGCAAATAGTTCACATTCTTTTTATGCTGCCGTCTGAAACAGGCAGATATGGAGGCAATTTATTCAGCATAAATTATTGCCAGCCTTAGCTAAAATAACTTACACTGTTGAGGTTCCTCAGATGTGTAGCCAATAGGGAACTGTCTGACTACATCTGTTGTTGCACATCTTTCAGATATTTCATATGCAAAATCCAACATTGGGGATACCATGTGATTTGTGACACTCCCTGGAGAACTTCAGTCCATAAACCAATCCATCCATATATGTAGCTTTTTCATCTGTGACAGATACAATATTGATAGTATTCTTCATTGTAATATTTAATGACTATCTTCATTTAATAATTAATCACAGAATAATTTAATACAAGTTACACTCATACTGGAGGTTGAAAAATATTCTTCATTTTACTTAACTGTTTCAGGACTCTGAGGGAAGAAAACAATAGAAATTGCCTGTGCAGAAAGAATGTAATACATATTGGTCAAGTCAGTCTTACTGTTGGGCTACAAAGTATGTGGTGATATTACAAGTTATTAACAGAATATAAAAAATGTGGCATATTTGGCTTTATATCCTGGTGTCTTTTATGTATTTATCAATTCACCCCTTCTCTTTCACTCTCCTCCCAGATTCATTATGCCTCTTCCTTGGCCCGCCTCTCAAAGCATCTCTTCAAAAGTGCTACATACCTCTCTCCTCAAGCTTGGACCTCTTTATGGCAGTAATGGCTTCCCAGTGCCCCTCTGTCCAGCTACAACACTTTCCCTGATGATAGGCACCTCATCTTGTCTTTCTTGACGCTTCTCTTGTAGTGCTACTTTCCCAAGCCCCACGGGGGTTCAGGGGTTCTTTTCCACCCCCTTCTTTGCTTGGAGAGGGCCATATGAGCTCTGGTATCTTTAACCCTTTCCAGGATAAGGAGCTGGGTAATTTCTATTCCTCAGAGAAGCTTGGAGAGAGGTTGCTGGAATTGGGTTAGAGAAGGACACTGTGATCAGATGCCAGAAAAAAGCTATGTTTTGGCAAAGCAGGCTTTCCTTAGCTGAGGCCTGATCGGCCAGGGGTGAAGAGGGAACAATCCTAGTTCAGAAGAAGTGTCACATGTAGGAGCCACAGATCATCACTTCCCCTTCCCGTAGACACAGAATCCTGAAGGATTAGGAACAACTGCAGATGCTACTTCATTGGCTTTGCTATGTGAATTGAGGAGAAATGTCTAGAGCTTGCTCTAGAGGTCTGACTAGATAAGTATCACCTGCTTTCACCGCCTGACAGCTGCAACTTGCTTACATTCAGTTCACATTTAAGGTTTTCTTGGCAACCATAAACATAAATAACCTTGGGTCTGATTCTCCCTTGCTCTGAACTTTGTGCAGCATTTACACCAGTGTAAAGTGGAAGTAGAATGCATCTATCAAATCAGAGTAGTAGCATTGCAGATGGTATTGCTTTCAGTGGCGCTATTCCCACAGTATGCTTATGTAAATGAATGGAGAATTAGGTCCTTGTCCACACTGTGCTCTGCCAAATGAAAGATGATCTCAAAATCATTGGTAGGCAAGAGCTCAACCAACAGGCTCCCCAAAAATGATGAAGCATTGTAGGGTCCTATGAGTGGTGAATGAGCTGCCACTTCAGGCAGTGGGAATCATACGTAATGCAATATAAAAGCCATTGAAAAGGTGAGAATTTTGTCTTACAATATTTTTGTAATCACATAATTCAATTGCTGGTGGGCGAAACTTAAAAGAATCAGTAGGTGAGTGTAGGTCTTTATCTGAACTATCCAATTAAACCGCCAAGGTTTGCTAAAGTTTATGGAAAAAGAATGCAACACACATTGGTCAAGTCTATATTGGGCTGGAAATCTCAGGAGAACAGGCTTTCTCAAAGGGTTTCTACTACTTTCACCACTGTGGAAATATAGTGAGAACAGCTTTAAGTGTTTCATCACTTCTGCTTAGGGTGACATGCATCCTGTTTTTAAGCCCTATCCCAGCCGCCCCAACTTTTTTTTTTTTTTGGCAAAACTGGGCATTTGTCCCATTTGCTCTTGACAGCTGGTCATCAGTTGGTGAGATCAAATGGGACAAATGCCCATTTTGCCAAAAAAGTGTGCTGTCACCCCTTGGTGGGAGCAGAGGAACGTGCGTGGGAGATGGTGCAAGTGGTGGGTGGGCTCAGGTGAGCGGTGACGCCAGTCCCGGGGGGTGTCCTGTTTTCCCTTTGGGAAATATGGTCACCCTACTTGTGCTTATAGCCCCTACCAGAAGGAAGTGCAGAGGTATAGAGGTATGTGGGCAGGGGGAGGGAGGGACACCATGAGGAACATGTGTGTGGGTTTCTTTGTTTTTTCTATTCTTATAGACCTAAGGCCAGATTATCAGCGGGTATAAATTGGCATAGCTTCTCTGAATCAACAGAGCTACTCTGATTTAGATCAGCTGAAGATCTGGTCTGTAATGTTTAATGGGAATTCAGGAATCGAGTTGTTCAGGAAAGACAGTACAGCACTTGTTAACCACACAAGCACTCAAATAATTAGATTCTGCTTAGTCTTCTGGAACTATCTAGTTCAGTGGTTCTCAAACTTTTTTGTATTGGTGACCCCTTTCACACAGCAAGCCTCTGAGTGTGACCTCCTCGTCCCCAGGGGCACCCCCCTATGCCCTTGGCCCCCGTGGGCTCCCCACTTCACCCCAACCCCTGCACCGTCCTCTTGCGCCCACCTGTGGAAAATGACCTGCATGCATATTGTGGCTGATATTGCCGCTCGCTCCCCTTCCAACGCTGCTCCTCCATGCACCCCTAGGGGGCTGTGAGAGGGGGCCAGTGAGGAGCAACCTCTGGGCTTCCTGAATCCAGGTCACTTTCCCCACCGGGGCTGCATAAGGGAAGGACAGAGAGCAGCAGCTTCTGATGGTCACCTCACAGCACTGCTCAAGTGTGGAAAGTGACCTGGTTGTAGGGAACCTGGCTTGGCTCCTTGCTCCCCCCCCCAGCCCTCTAGGGGGCACAGGGGAACATTGGGGGGTGGATGAGCAGTATGTGTGTGTCACTGCTCGTCCCCCTGCTCCCATGTTCCTTTGCTGGGAAGAAGCAGGGAGGATCACAACTCTGTGCCTGGCTGGGGCAGGAGCTCAGAGCTCCTGACCCCCACATAACCACACTGTGACCCCCTAAGGAGGTCGTGACCCTCAGTTTGAGACCCAATGATCTAGTATGCTCAGACTTAACACAAGAATTAGTCAAAGGCCCTCCTGTCCTGACCTTACATCAACTAACGTGCATAGCCTCTCCCATCCTAGAACTTTGGTGGCTATCCTTGTAGTCTCCTTTTTAGTGAACTTCACTTATAACTGACTAATTGAACAACTCTGAGAAGTATTTCAAAACCTACTGACTAAAAACGGTATATTTATTTCAAAGCTTAAAGTGTTGCCTTAGGGGAATTAAAGCAACACTTTCAACTTTGAATAGCATAGCTTTCTAGTCAATAGATTTTGAAATACTTCTCAGTCGCTTAATTAGTCAGTCATCATTTATTTTAGTCCTGTAAATAACTAGCTGGCTTTCTCAGGGCCTGGCCACTAATGTGATTCACTGCAAGCTGATGATGTTGTGGATTATGCCAGAGCCTACATGGATTTTGGCAGCCAGGAGAGTCATGCATGTAATGACTCTGCTGACAGACTCATAGATTCTTTCCCTTCAGAAATCAAGCGTTCAACATCCCAGCTAGTTGCTGATGCACAAGAGAAAGGTGAAAGGAAACGCTGATTTATTTGATACCTCGCAAAATATGCCTGTTGGTTTCAGAGATGGCGTTGATATGGCAGAAAGTGGTCACACCCCTTTCCTTGTCCTTTCCCAATCCCTATTCCCCACCTTCTGACCTGCAGAGCCCAAGGCCCCCCAGAGGAAGAGGAGAAAAGAAAGTACTAGAAAGTTATTTCTTCCTTTGCCTGCATGCCTATATATGTGCTCTCCACTGCTTACAGAGGTGAAGACCACCACCATGTGGGCTGTTAATGAGTTATGGGCTTAATTTGCCATATTCAGCACTTGAAATTTACCCCCGAGAGTTCATTTTCAAAGAAGAAACATAAATTTCAAATAATTCAGTAGCACCCTCCAACACAATAATATTTAGCACATATCTGTAGATCTCATAATACTTTTCAATTGTGGATAAGTGCCATTATCTCCATTTTTATCAGCACTTTCTTAATTTACTAATAAACTGGCCAACACTCTAATTTCACAGCATTATTAGTCAATGGCAACCCTATTCTATTTTGCAAACACACACAAATACTATTGATTCTGTACAGTGGACCTCAGGGCGCTATTTTTTTCTGATTCTGATTACAGATCCACTATCTCTTTTTCTGTCTCCTACAAGCATACTGACTCATATTTTTGAGAGAGAGAGTTGAACAACACTTTGCTTGACCTACAGGTCTGAAATCTCTTCCACTAGCTCAACCCTGCCAGACACAAACAATATAAAGAATACAGAAAACTTGTGTGATTACTTCTGGATATTGAAGTTTAGATTTTTTTCAAGCAGAATTTAGAAGTCACCTTCTGAACCTACGGCTAAGCTCAGGGCTTTTCTGATGTGAGAAATTATCAGAAAATATTGTGTACTCTTTTTTTTCCCCCCCTCCCCCCTTTCCAATGAGTTTTAGAATGTTTTTAAGGAGGGGTGTGTGTGTGTGTGTGTGTGTTGATGAGATGTTCTAAGGCTTTTCCATTTGCACAGGAACTAATTCTAAACTCCCTCCCACTCCCAAACATGAATGAGACCTATTGTAAGGACAGGTATTGAATAATCCATTATAAATTTGATGTTTACCTGTTTCAGTACATCACCTGCTCATGAGAATACGTATGAAGTAATGTGGGGACGAGGGGAAAGGAGAGACCTAGTCAGACAATGAAAAATAACATAAAGAAAGCTAAACTTCACCATAAATATCTGTTCCTAGACTTGCTAGATCTTAGTAGTACACCACTATAAGGAATGATCTTCTCAGAACAGATTCTAATGAACAGGTGAATAAAGAAGGAATTTCCCACCAGATCTGTTACTCAAATCTAAGCAAATACCAGACTTGCGAATACAAATGGAAGAAAGCCAGCATGCACAAACGCTTTACTATAATAGCCCTACAAAACCACTGTCCAGACTGAAAGGTGGGCAGCCAGTCCCCTGACAGATAATAAAGTCAGAGAGTGTCACACCTGCCACTACAGAGATGTGATAAGGGTAGGTATACAATTATTAATATAGGAGTGATTATGCAAAATAAGATTACATAATATTAGTGTGGGGTGACTGTGATAATGCATGTTTTAAATCCAGGCATGCCCACTGTGAACTAGATGTTTCCAGAAGTTTGATCAGGCTTAGACTGATGTGAGTGTTCTTCCATTTAATCAAACGTGCAGTACCATCTTTCCTAAAAACTTCTCTCCTGAATAGAGTGGGTTGAATTATTCATTGAGTAATTTATTAGATGTACTTAGCCCTATTTTCTGCTCACACATTATCCACAAACAGCCTGAGACTTTTCTGACATTTGTTTATTTGTGTTTGTTTTGTGATCAAACATTAGCCTATGGTTTGTTCATAACCTAATCACTTTGCGTATACACTATAGTTTATACTCATGTTTAAGAAAATAAACTCTAATTTATTCTCACTATTATTTATGATGATTTTTGTTTAACATTCCTGCAATTAAAATCTCAATTATTCAGATTTCACTAGCAAAAAAGCATTATGAACACTGAGGCAAATCAGTGGATTTCATTTGGAAAAACATGGATAAATTTTAACTACTTTTGCCCTGCTCTACTCCTTTTCAGGGCTAATTCAACCTCCCACAAGTAGTTACCAGTCAAATATAAACACAGATAATAAGGGTGAGATTGGGTCTTGGCTACGGCTCCTAAATTAAGAACAATTTATTTAGATACATAGCCTTCATAATCCTAAAACAGTAGTGATATGTACAGGCCTAGCAGGCCTTTGTAGTCTTTGGACAAAGGCTGGCAGACAGAACATGTTAAGTACAGAGAAGAAATTTTCTGATAAATCTTTTAATGAAAAATTGGCTTTTTTGGGGAGGGGAGCGGGGGGAAATAAGAACTTCTGCATATAATTTTCTTTTGAAAAGAAACTTTTTTCCTCCAAAAAACAAACTGAAAACATTTCAATAAAACACAGTTTTTGGTTAATTTCAGTCTTGCCTAGGAAAAAATGGAAAATTTCCACAAAAAAGTCCAAAGTTTTTATCTTAATTTTTTTTTTTGCAGAAAATAATTACCATTCTCTAGCCATTTTGAACTTGCTTTAGTGAATTTGGATAGTGAAAAGGAGTGTGAAGTGGAACGAAACTTTGAAGTCATTTCAATAGATTGCATTTCCTATGTTTCTTAAGAATCTGCTTTCATATGGACTAATCAGTGATCATGTTGCCCTCTTTTAGACATGAAGAGCTCTGTAACTTCTTGCCTTATGCATCTATATCCTTTTCTCAAGGCATCTTCTCTTCTGTTTACTAGCATGTTTGTGTCCTTTGGTTTCTGGAAATACACAGTGCCTTAGGCCATGAGTTGCTTTTATACACGAGTCGATGGCTGGGAATTTTGAATGAATCTTGTAACAAATGCATAATCTGACTGGAGTTTTTTATGTTCTAGCTTGTTTTGCTTCACTGTGAGAAATATACTGGGAAGATGCAATATCGCACTATCTTTGCCATATATCCTTGTCTTTCCAGTAAACTGTAGAGAGTACAATTTTAAAAAGTATAGCTTCACACACCAACAACCTTCCCCCATTCAACACATACATATGATACATTGAATCATAGCTGATTAAGGCCATCGCTTGCTATTTAACCCTTTCAAACTTCAGCTGACTCTTATGGTTGAGCAGAGTCACCAAACCAATACTCTCATCACATAAATGCCACAGTCTAGCTGTAACAGGGCTTAACTTGTAGGGCCAAAGGCAGACATCTTCCTCAGTTTCCCTTCCCCAACTTAATCAAGCCCACATAGTAGATGTTTTCTCAACTGTCCCCTTTTGGGCATTTGCCTTATTAACAAAGTTCAAACCTCCCCACCCCCACAAATCTTCAATTCACCCTTTCAAGGTAGCTCACAGCTCTTAGGGCAGGGTTCTTTGTCCAGTCCCTGCTGAGGCTTTCTTCCAGAAGATATGCACCCCTCATTTCTTGTCATCCTACCTAGCTTCTGAATTCTGGTAAAGGCGAGTCGTTGTCTGTGTAGAGCAGCTCTTGCAGCCCTCCCATTCCTTTGCGTTTGTTCTTGAATACTCTCCCACTGAGTTCACCCACCCTTTATATCTTTCAGCAGGCCTGGTTCTGAGTTGCCTGCTCCCATCATGTGTCCCTTGGACTCATTCTTGTCACCTAGGTAGGTGGACTAAGCCTGGCCCAGGTGCAGCTGAGCCCCAACTCCCTTAAAGGGCCAGCTAACCTTTTGATACTAGCCCTGGATATTTAGGAGGAGAGCGTTACTGAGGACTTTTTCCAACTGCTTTTCTCCCTATTTCCTCCCTAGCTCCAGATTCTGCTGAACAATGCTGATGTTTAAATCAGTGGCCATCTTAACTATATCATTTTTAGGTGTCCAGAAGCGCTCAGAAAGGGACATCATAGAAGTTTAACCTCCCCTCCCTTGCGCCCCCCCAGAACTTAGCGTTATAAAGCACCTATTTAAATTTGAGTAATGTGTAAAGATCTGGTTTTCTCTCATCTTTTTCTGGAGAAGGGGGCAAATGTGTGCAGACTCATACATTCATAATAAATGTCTAATTAGGGTCTAGAAACCTCATTGGACTAACTACAGGATAGTCTTTTATTTCAGTAATACCAGTTCAAGTCAAGCCCAGGTCAGTAGTAGCAAAAGGCAGCTGATGATGGCTTGGCAATCTCTGAAGTGTAAAACAAGCTGGCTACTCCTCATTTCTGTTCCTTATGGACAAGTGTCCATCGCACAAAACCCACCACCATTCTTGGCGCCAATAGTTAGGCTAAGTAATGAAGCCGAGGACCTGAGAGTCATGGAGACTGAACTACCCTTTTGCCCCTAGAAACAATCCCTCCAGGTGCGGGCTGAGTCACATTGACAAGGCAATGAGAAGCTTATCCTGCTGCTACCTTTGTTGTACCTGTTCTGGGCACAGGGGAGTTCAGGCTCAAGTGCTATCATGTCAGGAAATTTCATGAGAAATTAAGTCGTAAAGATATCATTATTTTATGATTTAGTACCCATTTTAACTGGTTGTAGAGAATTTGTAGTGTCAGCTTGTGATATTCAGGTGCATTTAACAAGGCTCTAATTCAACAAGATAGGTAAGTGAGTAGCCCAGCAAGCTTGAAGTTAGGCACATGCTTTAGTACCATGCTGCATTGGGGCTTGGAGGAGCAATCATAATAATTTTAAATCATACACTTTTTTTTTTGGAAAGGAGTATGTAAATACCTTGCTCATTTGGGGAAACAATGCCCCTTCTTGGGTAAATATCAGTTGTTTTGAAGAAACAAACTGTCATAACAATATCTACCCTCTTAAATACTTTTAGGGCACTCTTTTCGGTGGAATCTGAGTGCCGAGTACAACAGTTAAGATTTGCATAATACACCAATAACCTATAATTTTAACTGAGAACCACATTATGCATCTAGTTAAATTAAAAGTTATAGTAGGAAGACTAGAACCTTGCAGTACATTTAGAAGTTGAGTTAGATATTGACTCCAAACAATATGAACTTTGTGATTTAACTTTGTTTGTTACAGATTTTAGACCTTGATAGGTTATAAGCTTGAGAAGGAAAAAATGATACAATAAAAACAAGCAACATCAATAGAATAGAGAGCAAGAACCACCTGCCACTCTGTTAGCTGTAGGCAGCTTAGGGTACGGAAAAGAAATGATTGACATCAGAATACAAACATACACCCTGACTAGACATAGCAATATAGTTCAATTGCAGAGTTATAGCCAGTGACGAGATGAAAGAATACGGGCTTTAAAAGTAAAACGCTTTGTGAACATAAACTCTCATATATTGTAGTGAGTCTCATAGGATCAACAGTCTGTTCACCACACCTTCTTGGCTCCCAATTTCTCACAGATCCATATCTTCAGCCACCAGACAGGTTCAAACAAGGTCAGAGTGTCTGGCTTCTTGGCAGGAGCTGTCCTTTCTGCAAACAATAGATGGAGTCCAGGTGCAGACAATATACTTTGCAGATATGTCCCCCATCATGCTTGTAATATTTTCCATAGCTAGTGCTGTATATCCCAGGTTGTGTTACGTCTCCTGCTGATCAGGAAGGGGGGCTGACAATGACCAGTTGCCAAGAGAAGAAACACACAGCCTGTGAATTGGAACTTAAAATCTTTGTGAGCCACATGGCACGCAGACTGAAAACTTACATACTTTTTTTATAAGCATATTTTTAGCCTTTATGGTTTATGATGTTGATCTTTTAAATGTGAGGTGAGGGTAACTGCTGACTCAGGAAGGCAACTCTGCATCAAAGAGTCTGAATGATAGCTCTAGAGGAAATTACCCTTCTTGTTAATTTCACTATTGTGATAACTCTAAAGCCTAATAACACATTAGGTGTTATTAACTGTTTAAACACTGATTTCTAAGATGGGATAGGAAACCAGGAAGAAGTGAAGCCCCTGGCAGTAAAAGTGGTAGTTACTAGTGGGAAGGAACTGAGAGGGTCGAAATAAAGACAGGCCAGGGAAAAGAGAGAGAGAAAAGAAGACGGGTGGAAAGAAGAGAAACAAAGGGCAAAAAAAAAGGTTGCATATTTTCCGACTTAGTAATGGTCAATATGACTTAGCAAAGGCTGCTAATAACAAAGTTTAGTTACTATGTACAGGCCATATTCCAACTTTGATCTTTGTGCAAACCTCTCAAAGTGAGTGTTTTTTCCTGTAGCTTGAGGAGTCTTAAAAGTATGCTACAAACCATAGTTAACCCTGTACCTCTTTAAAAATAAGTTTGACATCCAGGATCTGCAGCCTTCAGAAACTTTCTTCATATTATTTTTTTAGATTAATTTAAGGATCATGAAACCGTAGGGCTCACTGAACAGGCTTGTGTAGGCATGTGTTATGCAAGGTTCTCCACTTCAGATGGAAAACAATTTTGCAGTTGTTCATTCCTATTACGAGTAAATTTTGATTTGACAGTGGTTTGCGTCCTATGAGCATTTGAGTGTTTGAGCTTTATTTGCTCACAAGGCAAATCTTTAGCTTGAACAGTTGCTGAAAGCAAACTTCAATGGCATATTCAATTATATAAACTGTAAATTGCAAAACTAGGAAAACACAAATTGCAAATCTTATTTAATATACAATCTACAATCCATCTCGTGTTGGCCAGTTGCATACCATAAGTCACATTGTTCTGTTTCGGTTGCTTCACTGGATGATTTATACAATTAATCAACATGGATTAAATTCTGAATTGGATATTTGACTGCAAAATTTATAGTATATGCTAGGGGTGGCCAAACCCCTGAGATCTCCCGTCCTCTGGGCAGAATCCTCTAGCCCCATCACCCTACCACGTGGCGGAAGCTCTGAGCTTGCCACCCTTGTCTGGTAGGTGGAGAATGGGGAGGAGGAGCATGGGGGCTCTGCAAGCTGCTCTTTAACAGTAAAAGAGCTGCATGTGGCTCATGAGCCACAATTTGGCCGTCCCTGGTATATGCTATGTTAGTTAATTACATAAATTATCCAATAAGGGACCAAAAACAGTACCACATGGCTAAACAACTGTATATTTAGTTGTAAAATTTGCATGAAGTAATTCCAGTGACTTGAATATCAAGAATTGTTCGCTGGTAAAATGCTCATATTATTATTCATTATTATTTGTAATGATTGGCTCACAATAAAAATATTCCAGAATGTGGTGATCTATTTGTGGATAATGCCTTTACTGATAAAAAGGCAGAATAAGTTCAATAAATCATTCATCCAGTTCTATTACCTGTACTGTTCTTGCTAATGTACTTCAGTCCTGACCAGCGATTCTCCTACTGTCGGCAGTTCTGGGGTTCTCTTGAGCAGACTTTATCAGCTGTGCCTAAATTTCTGATATATTTACCGTGTGTGAAATGCAGAGTAGGTGGAGCCCAGCAAGCTCACTTTTTCCTGAGACAGGATTTGAAACCATATCTCCTGTCACTGCAGGCTGCTCCCCAACTTCATACTATTTTTAACTGATCCCTGGAAGGACCTAACCATAGGGCACTGGAAACAAATGTACCAGAAGTCTGTCCTTCCTATCTTACCATAGTTTTGCCACCAGGCATTAGATATATCTGGAATCATTCTATTTAATTTTGAGGTGAGAGAATGAAATAACCTATATAAAGATTTATGTTGTGTCTCAAGATTTTCAATTGAGATTGAAATATGTCTGGTTAAGTTTCAAATAAATTGACTTCTCCAGAGTTTTCTGTGAATCTTTCTCCCAGGCTAGTGTATGATTGAGGTTTATAGGTTTAACATTATGAAGTAACAGCTTTAGAAACAGAGCTGAGACATCTGCCCATACCTTTGGCATATGTATTATTAAGATCAGTGAGGGGATCACCACATAGGTCTCTTTTATGGCTCTGATTTATCTGTAATTATTGATTAAAAGGGTGCCAGCAATATCAAAATTGGATTGAGTCTAGTCTGTAAAGGAAAAGGAGCCATGGTTGCATTTGAGTAGCCTATGCTTTCCAGCATTTGCGTGACAACTTTGGGTTATGATTATATTCAGGCAAAACCTCCAGTTAATCATAGGAGGGTAAAGGAATGTCTGCACTTAAGCTTTTGGGTCACCTTTTTCCAAATTTTAAGTGAATGTAGCGTAAAGTGGTTTATGAATCCAATCAGTGACCACTTCTTTCCTTCTTCCCCAAAAGATACTCTATCTTAATGTAAAAGGACTAACGTTCTTATAGTAAGTCTTCATGTTAGCACTGAATGCAATTGTACCAAACACCACAGAATTCCAGGTCTGGCATAACCTATTTACTTTCCCAAGAAACTATGCAGAACCGAAATGTATTGAGATAGTGCTTTCTCTCTAGTTGCTTTTCACAGTGCAAACCTGGTTAAGTACTGGAGGACTTTATCTAGAATAACTATGGATTGCATGTGAAATTGCAAAACAAAAGCCCTAATATTCATTCTGGGAATGTTTGTTTGTGTGCCCCATTTTAGTTGCAGTGAGGTATCTGTTTGTTATGATTCATTTATAGTGTGCCCAAAGTCTTTTATGGTGGTTTTATTTTACACATAGAAGGAAAGGGCCCTCCTTGAATGAGGAGACAATATATAGGATAACAGAGGGCTATACTCGGCATGGAGATTTGTCATGTCTTTTCTGATTGTGGGGATTAGGCACGTTGCTGAGAGTGAGACAGAAAAACTCTTGAAATTCCTTAGTATTTTCATACCTAAAAATGTAACTGTCTTTTCACTTAAAGGGGTAAGAGTATCAGCAGCTCTGCAACCAGTTTTCTTGGCAGGCTCACTGGCAGCACTTCTGTTTAGTCACAGTTGATCTGGAAACCTGACAGCTGATAAAACACTGACACCCAGAAGAACTGGTAGAAATCATACAGCATTATCAATGCTTTCTGCAGTGGAGTGCGGAAATGTTTAAATGGCATCTAATTGCCTGTGTAAAGGAGGTCCATAGCGAGTGCGAATATCACAGTAGCACCTGGATAGCCTCTGTCATGTGTCATAACTGAGGCAGAGTTATTAAAGCTCATCACAGAGCACCTGGGGTTATCCTAATCAGGTGATTAAAACATCTCTGAAAAATCCATGATGTAATGAAACAGTTCGTAGGAAGGGATACTCCACCTGGCCAACTGCGTTTTCTCAATCGAGTGACAAAGACAACAATGGAAGGTGGGCAAAGGGACTACAGTAGCTTTTGACTGTGATCTGATAGCTGTCTTTTGCCGAAGTTCTTCTGCTCACCACTGAGTAGGGCTGTGGCAGAACCTTCACTTGTTTTTTATACTGCTGTTAAGGGAAGTTATGGACAGTCTGATTTTTAGAGCTTGTTTTGTATTTTCTGAGATGCTTTGCTTAATCTTTTATATCTCTCCTTTTTTTGTTTTAAGCACACATGATAGAAACTGGACTGAAAGCATAGAATCCCACAGATCTCTATTCTTCCTGTGGAAATGCACAGCGTGGGCCATGGCTCTGCAAGATGCTCCACATTGTCCTATTGATAGGCCTAGTGTCCTGGACCAGAATAGCCCTACTTCTGTTGGGCCTTGTCTTCACTTAGGAAAAAAGTGTATTAACTTGAGTGAGTTAATTTGACCAGGATTTTACCTTAAATTAAGAACACACCTTTTCCTAGTGAAGACACAGCCTTTGAGAGAAGGTGTCTGTTTCCATTCCCTCTAAACCCTTGCCCTCTGAGACTGCAACCAAGAGTATCAGTTGTGAGGTGACTTTGTAGATACTTCTCTCATCAGAATTGAGTTAAAACCATCTTATTTTAACCAAGCCACTATGCAGCCATCCAATGAAAAGGATTCAGTGACTACTAGAATGCTCTGCTTTACTTTAAAATTTTGATTGCTGGTATTGTTTGGTTTTGACAACTGTGTGTGGCGGGGTGAGGAGGACACAAGTACTAGGTGTAGTTCTAGAGTGGATGATTAAAATTTATGGCCAAGTAAAATGCTGAAGAGAAATAATTTAGTTTCTTGATCTGATTTGCTAATTCATTTATATAGCAGTTAGGATACATTCCTACAACTATATATCTGATTGTAGTGATAGATACTATTGCTCTATTGCTTCCGCCCCTTACCTCCTGAGAAAAAAACTTTAATTACTTGATGGCTCAAGACTTTGTGGATGACTCATGCTATGAGGCAGATGCTCACAGCATATAATGGAGCAGATGAAAACATTTAATAACTTCCCCTTCTTTGCCAAAGATTTATTAGGTCATTTAAAGGGAAATAATTAAAAGATTTTTGCACACACAAAAATAGCACTTGCAGCTATGTAAGTATATCACTTCGAACACTGAAACAATATTAACATTATCAAAGAATTGTTTTGAATTGTGACTGATAATACTCCACTCCCATGTTACACTTACGCCAGTGGGAACTAGTTGTCTAGGTTTTCACAGCAGGAAAGAAGCCAATAGAGCCCCTGCTCTTTCCTAGGTTTTGCTATATAAGGGGTTTCTGTCAGCTTTGTTCCCTCCAGAGCTTTTGTTAATTAAAACAAAACATAATGGGGAGTGAAAATTCTCTCCATAATATTAATGGGTTAGACAGAGTTTGGTGGTCAAGCAGTCCAAGGGAAAAACCTGATCATCTCTGCAGGGCAATGGAAAGATGGGCCTCATTACTTAGATTCCACTTCCTAGAAAGTAGGTGGTCCCATAACTTCTGTAGCAAGTGATGATTTAACAGGCACAAATGCCCAGCCAACCCCTAGAAAGTGTCTGACAGATTAGTCACAGTCCTCTTGAACTGTCACAGAATCCATCTGCTCACTGAAGTAGTGGCTCCATTCTGACCTATTATATTCTACAACTGAGTTAAAACCTCCCACTAGCCCAGGATATCTTGCTAAGGGCTTACATTTTTTAACTGTTTAAAGATGCCTGTGGATTTGGATGTTAGAATAAGTCCTATAAGGGTGAATTGCTAGAGATAGGTCAGGTAAATCACTCGGTGTATGATAAATAAATTGGCTCTGCAACTGATAACATAGATGTCACCACTATGTGTTTGTGTGTGTGTGTATGTGTGTGTATAATTAACTTCACCCACCAGCGAGACAACAACCTCCGATGTGGATAATGGCATCTATTTAACAATGCAAATGAACATTACACAGCAGTTTTATGATGGGAAGCTAATAACCTATCCAAATAAAGCTATAGTGAAACTTTTAGGAATGCAGAATGTAATTACCAAATTGAAATTTGGCCAGAACAATGGAGCTATCCCCCTACTCTTTGGGGATAGGATCTTTAATAACAAATCATGAATTTTGTCCTACCTGCAATACATCATTGCCAGCAACCATGGTGCCTCCAATACCATGCTGAGGCAGTAGCTCAGTACCAATACGAAGGGTTAAGAGTAACCTATGGAATAACCAGCAATAGATAATAGTAGGTAAGAACATTTTTGTAGAGATGTGCCATGCACAAGTGGAGACTCAGCACTCACTGCTTCTTTTAGATGAGATTAGCTATTGAAACTAGTGTCCAGAAACTAGTTTCATCTCGGGTTACCACTAGTCATGAGACATCACTCTCGATTCAAATGCAACTTGCCACATTTTTTTTCTGGCTGAAACAATGTCCCAGAATTAATAATAAAATCAAGTACACTGTAAGGCTATGTCTACACTGCAGCACTAATTTGAATTAGCTTAATTCGAATTACAGAATTAATTATAGAAATTCGAATTACAGAAAGCAGACTGTCCACACTACAGTGTTTGTGCTGGTTTCTTGCATCCACACTGGCCAGCCTTAATTCGAATTAGAAAGCAGTGCAATGTGGAAAGTTATCCCACAGTGCAACTAACCATAGAGGCTGTTGTGATGAGTGTCATCATCCCAGGATGCAGCGCTGCTTCCCCCACCCTCTTCCCCCATCCACAAACAAACAGGAAAAGGATTTTCATGCTGTTTTTTTACTCCCCCAATCACCATTGCTGCAGGCACATGGAGCCAGCTGAACTATGCTCTCATTTTGACCGTGACAAATACATCGCAGCTTATCCTGGATTACTTTAGAACTGTATCCTGTTTGCCTTTTATGCTCCCACCACCACCCCCTGTATATTGCTTGCCTTTGATTTTTCCCTTCACCAAACGAACCCCCCACCTGTATGCTGTTTGCCTTTTATGCTCCCCCTACTGCCCCCTGTATATTGCTTGCCTTTGATTTTGATTCTACAGGTGTCTGTAGAATGTAAGATAAATAACAACGGAGTCAGTTAGTATATTAATACAGTGATACAAATGTTTCCATATCACTGATGGAAAGCATGATATAATGTATCCACATGTAGCACTGTGAATAAACTCTTAAGAAAGTATCAATTTCCATGATTGGCCACTGAAACAATGTAGCAAAGAATTTCCTCTCCCTGCAGGCATTTAAAATGCATTCACCACGCGGGGAGGGGGGTGGGTGGTGAAATCTTTCAAAGGGACAAACTTTAGAGGGCTAAACTTTCAAAGGGACAAACTGCAAAGGGTTTGCCGGGCATTTAAAACGCATTCACCATGCGGAGAGGAGGGTGGGTGGTGAAATCTTTTAAACCCTTAAAGAGACAAATTGCAAAGGGCTTGTTGTGTGTGTGTGTGTGATCGCAGCTTGGATTTTAAAGCCATTCACCGCAGGAAATGAAGATTTAAATCTTCCTGGGGCTGCTTTGGGGGAGGGTACTGAAATGGGGCATTATGTGATACAGTCTGAAGGCCAATTAATTTGAATTAAGTCCCTTTGCATCCACACTCACACTAATGCAAATTAACTGATGCGCTTCAGGCACTAATCCACTTGCAGAGGTGGTTTTATTAATTCGATTTTAAAGGCCCTTTAATTTGAATTAATAATGCGCAAGTGTAGATGCAGGAGTAATTAATTTGAATTAAGGGACTTTAATTCAAATTAAGCCACCAGTGTAGACCAGGCCTAAAGGGTGGTTGAAGTTCATGCTGCTTTAGGGTGCAGTCAGTGAGCAATGTGGATCACAGAGGAGATGTTTCAAATGCAAGAGTAGCTCTTTTAAAATGTACTCAGAGAGCCACATTCAGACCTGGTGTAAGGGAAAAGCAACGTTTGACTGGAAAAACCCTTAAGCCTTTGATTTTTGGGGGGGCCTTAGTTTTTGGATGATTGTAACAGGGTTCCACTCTTTTTGGTAGTGCGCCTCCTTGCGTGTAGGTCTGGGAATGTAGCTCTCATTGCATCAGGTGCCCCTTTGCTGCTCCTTGCTGGTTCGGCAATGGTTTTTCTTCAGATAACTTGTCCCTCTGGGGCCAAGTCCACCCCTTCTGGGGTTACAAAGTGTGACAGAACCACTGTCCAAATGCCATCTCCAGATGGTGTTCCATCCCAAGTCAGGGCTCTCTACCGCTATAACAGTGACTGGCAGGAGGACCCAGGCCTGCCTGATATACTAGGTTCCAGCCCAGGGACCCTATAAACAGCAGTCCAGGTCCTCAGTCCTCATCCCTGTTGCTATTTCTGTGGGCTCCTTCCTACCAAGCATCTCTATCTTCTGTTGCATGCTTCTGGATTTACTGTACTCCCTGTGGCTACTTCACCTTCCTCTTGCCAGACTCCTTACTCTGGGGACAAGATCTCAGGGCTTCCTCTCCTTCTGGGCTTCCACCCTCATCCCAGGGAGTGACTACAGCCTCCTTCCCCTGCTTACAGCCTCCTGGCTTTATACTGCTGTCCCAGCCCTTTCCAGCTCAGCCTCCCTCTCACATTTGACACCAGCTAACCTAACTTGTCTCTCAGGCCCTTGCTAACCCTATTAGGGCTGGTGTGGGATGCAAACTTCATCATGGTGCCCAACTCAAGGCCTCTTGGGCTTGATTCTTTTCAGACATTCTTAGCACCCACTGCTCCAAGGGGAGCTGCAGGTGATCAGCCCCTCTGAAAATCAGGCGCCACTTCGAAAGTGTTGGTGTGAGCCAATGGTCTGTGGATCAGTAGACAATCGCTATTTGGAGTCTTAGATTCTTTAAGGAGAGACTCAGCGGAGGGAGTGACAACTTCGGGAGTTTGAGAGAGGAGAGAAGAGGCAAAGGCTGGATTATTGGGAGTAACAGGGAAGCTGAGCAGGGAAGGCAAGCCTAAGGGGTTTCTGCAGCTGAGAGCAGTAGCAGAGGGAATGAAGAAAGCTATTTATTATTCACGTTGGGGCAGGCATAACTTTATATATTAATAGCTAGGTTTAGTAGCTGCTTCATAGCAGCAGTTAATAGTGGCATGGGTTCTGCCAGACCGCTCTATAATGATTATAATGGTTAATTTGGATTTGAAAGAGGATTGAGTCGTTGCAGTGTCAGAGTTCTAAATGACATAGGAAACTGTGAACATCACTGTAGTTTCCTCCAAGAGCAGTAAATGGGAGGGTCAAGTGATCAACCAAATGGGGGTGAAAATACAGCACCTCTGCTCTACATAGTCATGTGCTTTCTTTGACTGCCATTCCTGACTTTCTGTGATGTGTGGGGATAAAAGATGGAATCATGAAAGGTCAAAACCTGGCCCTGCTGGCTCTATGGTGGAGTTTGCCCAGAGTTGTGAATCCCAGCCTGGTTTCCTGGCCATAGATTCACCCATCATGTATGTTGAGGGGGAATCCCTGCTTCCTCATAGGTCAAGTGAGGTCTGTATAGGTGCTCCAACCCTCTTTCTTTCATACCCTTTGTTCAACCTCCCAAACCACCACAGACAGCAGCTAGGGCACTGGGATGGTGTGGTCAGAGACTGTACCTCTATGGTGCTCGAACAGATATACCCTGGCTGAACAATAGCCAGCCAAGCAGGAAGGAAGGGAGACTGGCTGAGTACCCTATAGACCCATCTGAAATAGGTCTGGCATTAAGAGGATAGCAACCTCGGGGGAGGATGGAAGGATGGCAACAACTTACTTGTGCCTCTCCAGAAGAGGAATACAAATGATGTGATATATCAAGATGTAGCTGATATTGTATTTCTTAAAATCTTAACTGGAAAACTCACTCCAGTTGTCTTATGAAAATACTGTAATAAACTAAGAAACTGGCCAAGACTGTGGACAAAAAGCGTATGTGCCAAGTTGAGGGAGAGATGCAAAGTAGTCCAGTGGAACTGGCATTAGACTAGCACTTTGAGCTGGGTTCATGTCACAACTCTATTACTGTCCTGTGGTGTGACATTTCTCAAGTCTCTCTCTGTGCTTCCATTTCCTTATCTGTAAAATGGAGCTAATACGTCACTTACTGTACGAAGTGCTTTGAGATCTACTGATGAAAAGTTCCTCACAAAAGCCAAGCATCATTATCCTGCAGTACTTCAGGGATTGGAGATAGAACAAGTCTTACTAAATATCTTCATGAATCATCTACAAATGAGGGAATACAGCATGATTAGAAAATTCAGAGGCTATTAAATTAGGAGGACTAATAAGATGAAATAATACAAAGGGATCTAAAGAGATTAGAAACATTAGCAGGAATTCCTTTAGAAAAACAGATTCAACCTGGAAAATTGGAAGATATTAAATCTGAAAAAATGTGTTCAAGGGGAAGAAACCTGGGAAGCAGTAATATTGATGACTTAAGATGGTGATGGACAGCAACCTAAAGGTGAGTTTGCAATGTTATATGGCTGCAAAAAAGTCTGTAGATGCCAAAACAGTATATCACAAAACTAGTAATCACTTCAATATACAATTCTGGTGTGACTGACCCTGAAAAACTGCCTCCAGTTGTGGACAGTAATTTTAGATCCATATAGTCAATTGATCCCTACAAGGAGTCATCACTAAAATCATTGTTGATGTTTCAAAATGTTCTCTTAAAATTAAAAAAATACTATTTTCAGGTTCTTGTACTGCACCCATCACTATGGTATCTGAGTGTCGTCCACAGATGCATTAAGCAGTGTAAATAGCATCTGTCACATATGGTTCTTTCTCTATTTCTCTTCCTAGGGGAAAATTGTGAGTGTGTGGGTGGTGGGGTGGGGTTTCCTTTTTGTTTATATAATGTTCTCTTTAAATGTGTTATGAGCTTTTACTGGAGAAGTCCATTCCAAGTGCAAAGCAGATTTTTTGGCCAATGGGAAGACTTGAGAGGATTCCTAGTTCCTGCAGGGATGGGTTCCTTATTCCTGGAGCAGCCCATTACCCCACTGGGCCTTCAGCTCTGCCCTCCAGGAGCTCTATTCCGAAGCTTACTGCCAGGTTTCCTCTCCCTGGTAGTCTCAGCAGCTCCTGCACTCGCATTCTGTCTCCAGACAAAACAGAAACATCCCTCCTCCATTGCAGTTTCCTGCTGCTCTTATAGTGGAACTGCCTGATCCAACCCAAATGTGCCTCTTAAAGTAATGGACTTGGCTATGTCTACACTGCATTGGGGAGTGAGCCTCCCAGCCCAGGTCCACAGACTCAAGCTAGTGCTTAAAAAATAGCTGCGTGGATGTTGTGGGTTGGGCTAGAGCTCAGGTGCTGAAGCCCACCCACTCAAGGTTTCAGAGCCTGAGCGCCATCTCAAGTTGCAGCTTCTATGTGGCTATTTTTAGAGTGCGAAAGCAAGTCTCTGGGCCTGAGCTGGGAGATTCCCTCCCCTGTGCAGTGTAGACATATCCTAAGAGGCAAGCCAGCCAGTGACACCCCTGTACAAGTGATAATTCCACTGAGCCAGAGCAGAGCTGATGACTAATCTTGATCCTGAAAAGTAATGTGATCTTTTAGATATCCTGGGTCCAGACCATTAGCACCTTGAAGATAAATACTTTGCAGCTGAACTTCTTGTGACTTACTTAAAGGTGGGTGAATTTTTTCCAACAACTAGTTTATTTGCTGCAAAATGTAGTTTTGGGTGACCTGAAACTATTTGCAAATTTTATTCAAATTTGCTTAATAGTTTTTTGGCCAATTTTTCTTTCCAGGGTGAATTCCCAAGGGGACGTAAGTACCATTCACAAACAGCTGGAGAAGGAGTTAGTGATGCCTCCTTTATAACCTTTAGACCTTTTGTTAGGGCACTTACATCACATATCAGTTCTACCTCTGACTGATGTGGCGCAGTGATTTCTACTTTAATCTCCTGTACTGGAGGATAGTGGCCCCTAAGTACAGCTCTATGGGATATTCTGGGGCAGCAGTTTCTCCTGTTGAAGCTGTTCCATTGTGTATCGGTAAAGAAATCATTAGAGCAGGGACTCAAATGTGGCTTTCTTCTCTTCTAGGTGAATGCCATAACAGCCAGGATACAGGGTAGTTGCGCTGGATGGTTTTCAATCTCTCATGTAGAAGCTGTTCCATGTTGTATAAAATACTTGAATAGACATTAGACCAGAGAAAAAACAAGTGATTCTATAGCATGGGGTTAGGGGACTCTCCTAGGAGATGGGAGATTAACGTTTTTTTAAAAAATTTCAGAACTGCCAGTGAACCAAAAAATCCATTATTTGCTCAGCTCTAGATATATGGGGCCAATTTAGTGAGCAGAAGATGGGTTTCCTGTGCTTACAGTACATAGTGTTGCTGCTGCTTTTGGCTCCAGCTGTATTTTTTCCAACTGCTGAAGCTTTCAAGCCAGGTAAATAGTATTTACAATCTCACTATTAAATCATCATACACTTTTAATGTTAGGAATGGGACCTGTTCACAAAATCAAATGTAAATAGCTAATGTTCTGAGTGGTTATTGAAATTGCTTTCATGGTGAATCATAGAAACATACAAAAAATCAATTGCTAGAATTAATAAGGCTAAAGTTGTGATAATGAATATCTGCTCCAAATAAAGCAAAAGTAAGATTTTACCAGCCTCTCCTGGAAGAAATGTACGATGGCTAGGATATGAATGAAAGTTATGGTTCTATTTATTTGATGTGTTTCCAGAATCATCACATATGTGGAAAGTAATATGGGAGATGTGGTGTATATTTGCTTCACCAGCAAGGCTGAGAGAAATCACTGTTCTGTCTGTCAGATTTGATAGGTGGCAGAGGGTCTTTTCAAAGTGAAAGATAAGAGGATTGAATAATAAGAGATGAACTTGGCTATTGAAAACTTTTTAATTTGTCCAAATGTTTAAATTAACATAAAAAGTTAAAGCAGAGTTTTAACATATCTGAAATAATTTAGGATTGCTCAGTCAATTGTATCCTATTTAGCGTGTGTGATGGGATTTTCTAAGACACAAATGGCAATCAGGTTTACTCCCATTGGCTTTCAATGGTAGGTAGGTATCTCACCACTACTTATCTTTGAAATTATCCTCTCATTGTGGCAGCACCAGAAGCTTCAACCAAGTCAAGGCCCTATTGTGCTAGGCGCTGCACAGCGTGTATTTATAATAGCCACAATAATCTGATGTTCCTTGTCTTTTTACTGTTTTATTATTCATTATGTTTGTATTGTATTTTGATTAAAGTGCAAACCTCTGAACTGGGGCACCCCAATAGGCAACTTGTCTTGATTACCACTGCTATTACAAGTAAGGGCCCAGTTTTGCTCCAACTGAAGTCAACAGCAGAACTCCTTTCTGATTCCAGTGGGAGTAGACCTGAAAAGAACAGACCATTAAAACGGGTGGAAGAGACGTAACATGAAGTAACTGGACTGAATAAAGGTGCTATGTGATGCATTTCATCTTTATGCCCCCTTCTCTTAGGGGAAATCTCCTCCTCTATTTAACAAGTCCCATTTGATGAAGGATTCCAGAAGTGCTGTGGGGAGGAATCTGTCCCTAGATTACAAAACTGTAGTAAAGTCCTTCTCTGCCCATTACTGCAGCCTCAAAGATACCATCTCTCATGAAGGTATGCCTTGTCCAACACAGGAGCACTGGGGTCTGTACAGTCATGGATTCACTGGCATTTGCATCACCCAGTTTTCTTCTGCAGTTATGTGCAGGTGCCTCCTGCAGAGCAGAGCTATGGGCAATTCAGGGCATCTGCCACCCCCAAATACGTCTGTTGCACAAAGATTCCCTGGCAAAGGGTCACCTGTTTGTTTGAAAATATGTCTGACCTCATACCTGACAAACTCACTGCATCAGATGTATTGCATATAGAATAGTTATTCATAAAAGGTAACATGTTAGGTTTCTATTGAAAGCTTGCAACTTATCATAATAATGTTAAATAAAGTGTTCATAGTAAAGGTGTGATGTGCATATGGGTAATATTTAAGGAATAATGTAACTATTGAAGTTTGGGCTCCTACGGTTAAAATGAGTCACCAGCGAGTGCTATTATTTGACAGCCTATTTGTGCAGGAATGAGTTACCACCCCTCTTTTTAGTAAACTGGTGATATAATCCACAGGGGTAGCCGTGTTAGTCTGTATACAGCAAAAACAATGGGAGTCCTGTAGCACTTTAAAGACTAACAGATTTCTGCAGGCATAAACTTTCGTGGGCTGCAACTCTGACAAAGTTTTTGGTGATATAATGAAAAGCTCAGTTGTCTACCGTTGTCCCATCACAGAACAGTCCATGGAAAACCATCAAACATTACAAACAAAGGAGTACTATAACCGCCCGGGGATCACTGCTGACTATGGATTAAGATAAGACTGTATTCATATAATAGAGAGACAAGGTGGGTGAGATCTTTTATTGGACCATCATCTGTTGGTGAGAAAGACAAGATCTCTTCCTACCAAGAGTTCTTCCTCAGGTCTGGCAAAGGTCGTGTGCATGTCACAACTAAATACAAGATTGAACAGATAGTTTAACATAAGTAGTTAGCACATCTTCTAAAGGACCATTCAAGGTTAAAAGGCCTATTAACATCCTGGTAATTGTAAGTCAAAAAGGGGATTCGGTTATGGATCGTTGTAACATGGCTACAACAACACTGCATGTATCAATATAACACAGAGTGGAGCAGGACCCTCCATCCATTCACTGGGGAGACATCCTGTTGAGCATGGGTGTTCTGCAAGAAAATGTGGATCCTGGGACACTAGCCAACTCTGCAACAGATTGAAATTTTGGGGGAGGAGGGCGAACCTACTTTATTAGATAGGAAAGGTAACGATCAAGTGTATGCCCTTGTTTACATTTTTGTTTTGTTTTGTATGTAGCCATTTGTTTCCCTTACACTCTCATTTCTAGCTGAATCTATCTTCTTTCTTAAATACATCTACTTTTTGTTCTGTTGTAAGGGCTCACAAGGGCTGTGCATTATATAGAAGCAGTGGTTTAAGGTATAACTGATAAACTGGGGTTCAACTGCACCTTTGAGGAAAGAGGATCTGGAATTCCTGTGAGTAGCCAATGCCCCAGCTGGACATCACAGTGCAATGCTTTAATGGGACTTGAGGATGAGGGTGCACCTCTTGTTTGCCTTTCAGGTTAAGACAGGGCTGGCGTGGCCCAGAGGAGAGTGCTTGAGAGACTAACAGGCTGATAGTATCAGAGACCCATATGGGCAAGAGGTGTAGGGGATAATCTGATTTACAGTCCTGGAACCCTGAGAACCATCCTGGACTCCTCCAAATTTGGCTCATTCACAGTATAATAGTATTAGTTATTCTTCAACCAGAACAGTCCTGAGACAGAGGAGTGCTAGATTTGTCTTTTGCTCTTCATTTGACAAACTCTGTATCAAAAAACTGGAGCTTAAAATTTGCTACCCATTGAACAGCTGGTTAAGAGTTGGGGCCCATGTTCAGGAATTAAATGCAAATGAAAAAGACATACGTAGGTTAAGGTTATTCCAGAAAATACATGTTCTTAATAATTTGGTCAGGAGCTCTGACTGTCAGCAGGAGATAAATCTGCTTGAGCAGCTGTGACAGCTCTTTAAGTCTGAGGCCAGAACATCTTAATTGGGGAAATGATCAATTTTAAGATATAGTCAAGATGACATCCTTGGTGCAGTAAATTCTTTCAGGAATGAACATGAATAAAATGAACATATTTATGGAACAATGATGTAATTCAGAATCTGGGTTAAGAACCTTGTGTCTTCATTCTTTCCTGCCCTGTAACAATCATGAGTCTCTAACCCCAGATCACAAAGAATGGTCTAAATACTACTGTGTTGGTGTATTGAGTTCATAAAAGGATGAATCTTTCCAAATTCTGGAAGAATAAAAAGTCAGCATTTCCCAGCAGATAGGACACAGTTACCATGGTTATTTCCTCTAAGTATAGGTCAAATCTGAGTCCTCCAATACTACTTTCCGTGAACTGTTAGCAACCAACATTTCTGGCAACCACCATGTATACTAGCATCATGGCTCTTGTAAATAGATACAGATGCTCTTTTTTTGGCTAACCAAAACAAAATATTTTGTGCATCGGTTACATTTAAAAATCCTGTGGGCTGCTTTTTGCCCCTTGTAGAGCTCATCAAATTCTTTTAATTAAAAAAAAAAATCCTGTTGACATTTCTAACAGTTGGAGAAATTTTTCTCCCCCCCATACTTTTTTGACCAATTCAATTCACCCCTCCTATCTTTACATTAAGTAGAAGATTCTGCAGTATGTACTACAAAATATGAGTACTTAGTACAGGTGCAGTAAGTTTATAGGAACAATTATAGGTGGAGTTGGGTGAAAAATTGAAGAATTTTATGAAATTCTTCATCTGGACTATTTGAATGTTTTCCTGATCAAGAGTCCCAGGACTCCCTGCCCAGTTACGATTTAGCCAGGACTCCCTCTCAGGTAGCAATGTGGGAAGGATAGGTTGGTTGTGGCAGATTGAGAGCCTTGGAGTTAGTGAATTATTCAATCTGTTTTCTAAGTAGGGCAAATAATGCTTTTTTTTTTTTTTTTTTTTGGCAGACTCAGTGCACTTGGAGAAACTTAATGTACAGTGTTACAGTATAGAAAAGGAAAAGATTAATCTAGGCCAGTGTTTCTCAATTAAATTTGGCCACGGAACCCTTTTGAACGCCATAAATAATTGCGGAACCCCCCAAACTCTTAGCAGTCTTCAAATGTTGAAATAAGCAAAGGTCAGCATTTCTCACTTAAATTACACTTACACTGGATACCCTCCACCGGAAAATCCGAGACATCTTCCCTTTTTCAGCGGCGCGGAGAACAGCTGCTCTCGGTGGCGCGGAGAACAGCTGCTCGCGGAACCCTAACAGTGTTCCCGCGAAATCCCAGGGTTCCGCGGAACACCAATTGAGAAACACTGATCTAGGCTCACCAGCACAGTCCATACCCAGCGCCATCCTGGAGGCTTTGTCATGATTGCAGTTTTTGTAGTTCTGTATGCCTTATGGCAGATTGGGAGTTCAAAAGATGTGGGGTTTGTTACAGGAAGCAGGTTTTCTATGGATCTGTCTCTGCCCTATTCAGATCCCAGTAGCCTTTCACCAAGGGCACTATGCTGCTCCTTGAAATTTGCCATTGCAAGCTACAGTGACCCAACCATCTTGTATATTTTTCTATGATTTGCAATTTTGCCATTTAAAAATAAACTAACTGCGAAGGACTCATTTCTTCCCTTCTGTGCATTAAATAGCATGGGAATGGAAGACCTCTGTAGAGCCTGGAGTTTTTTACTCTGATTTAACACCCTCTACTGGAAACAGAGTAATGTGGCAGAAAGGAATGGCTAAAGAGAGTCAAGTCAAGATACGCAGGAGCAATAGTACAATCCAGTGCATCTCAGCTTTTTTATGTTCCCTAACACCACCTAACATCATGGCTTTTGTCCCTACAGTTCTGCTACTAGCTTTCCACCAGCCTGCACTGCTGCCCCCCTTCCTCCCCCCGCTACCTTTTAAAGTTCTTGAGGGAAAGTTACTACTGCTCAATGGAGAATACTTAGTGCAGACTGGAGTGGAGAAATTTGTCCTCTTTCAGTTTCTTTTGCAGCTGTTATCAGGGCAGAGTACTTTTTTTTAAAAGCTTCCAGTATTTGTTGCTTTCCTTAACAGGGTGAGGATTTTTTTTTTTTTTGGCAAATAGATCCCAGAGCCTGCTGGGTATCTTGAAGTGAACAGTTTGTACTGAGCGATTTTGTTTTTAAATAAGGAGTTATTTTCACTCTTGTGACATTTCATGCGTCTGCACATGTGCTGGTGGATGACCAAACAATACAGTGACCATTCATAGAGTACTTTGTGCAGAAGAAATGGCTTTAGGTCATGTGAAGAGCATCCATTCATTCACCACTTCATGATTAACCTACAGGCTCCTGACAATGAACACAACAAGAGGCAAGATAGAAAACATTGTTTTGTTGCTGTAAACTAGAGTAGGGCAAATATCGCCACAGCTATTACCATATATTCTGTCAAGATAATTTCCATGCTTGCGTTTGAGGTGTTTCCTTGGTTTTCTGACAACATGATCATGGGGCTCAGCAGTGAGTCAGGCGATAGCAAGAAAAAGCAGCTTCTTTAGTTTCAAACAGGGACTGTAAGAAAAAACCTCCAAATGAGCTGGTATAAATATACTGACATTGCCTCTGACACTTTTCCCATTTCTGTGGTATTCTGCAGGGGGGGCAGAGGAGGGTCAGATACAAAGTAGCCAAAATCCCATGGCTAGCTAATGAAAATAGTATAAAATGAATTGGGCAAATCAAGCAAACTAAATCAAGCAGGAATGTTGAGCACGCTGATGAATGCATTCAGCTGATACGCCTGTTATCTGTTGCAGCTGATGTTGTTTTATGCAGGAGTCGTGTAAATGTTACACGTATCCAAAATGAGAAACACAGTAAATAAGAATAAACTAGGGTCAGACACGTGTTGTTGAGGGAGGCAAAGGAGTTGGAAAAGAGGAGGAAAGGCTGCCAAAGCAGTGGAAGCTGGGAGCAGAACTGGAAGTTCTGTGTCACATTCACTGTGACCAAAATCCCCCTCAAGATGAACATTGTCTTGTGCAGTGTTTCTCAAATGCAGCCACCAGGGGCTTTTCTTGGGAGTGCAGCCTCCTGGGCAGTGATTGGGGATGGGGGCAAAGCTGTGGCTCCTCCCCCCAGGGCCGCCAGCAGGAGGTTGGTCCCTGCCTTCCCACCTCCCCCTCTGGAGACACATCCAGGAGGAGCAGGCAGGCAGTGAGTTACCCACCTTCCCATGGGAGGTGGGGTCAGGCTCCAGTCCTGGGAGGCAGCCAACTCCAGCCACGGGGCTTCGGGCTCCATCTCCTGGCTGCGGGGTTTCAGGCTCTGGCCGTGGGCCCCAGACTTTGGCCACAGGGCTTCAGGCTCCGTCTCTGGCTCCCAGGCATGCAGCTTTGGTCTCTGGCCCTGACATTGCCTCCCCCCACATCGCCCCTGGCCAACTCTGCCTCCCCTGACCCCCCTCTCATTGTCTTTGGCCCCACTGCCTCCCTACCCATCACCTCATCTAGGGGCTTAATTTGTCCCTGGGCTTGGCGGGGCTGAATAAGTCTGCTGTGAAAAGTGATATTTTTGTGTTTGATATTAACAAACATACAAGTGTCTCTTTTTTTATGCAACAGACTTACTAGCTAGCACGTCTTTTAAAAATAAAAAAAGCAACAACAAAAAATACAAGAACATGCAAAGCACCTTATTTGTATTTCTATGCTGTTTAGGTTCAGTAAAAAATAGAGACAATTGTACATTATTTTTGCTATTGAATCTCTGCAAAGAAAAAAAAGCCAACCAAAAAAACCCTACAAAATAAATTACAATGATTTGGACATGTATGTGTGCATATTTATTTGTTTTTTCCTAAATTTAGTTATTTTAGGAAAAATTGTCAGAGCAGCCACCAGCAAGAGTTGGTGGCCACACTCCAAGGCCACCAAAATATTTGTTGAGAACCCCTGCTCTCATGGGAGCCCTCTTCATTTAGTGTGTGGGGTGGAGGAGCAGGGAGATTGCTTTATTAATACTGAGGGGGGGGGGGGAGAAGATAGGAGCAGGGAGCCCCTGCCAGACATGGCCCACGCCTCTGGAGATGTTGTGCTTGATTCTGCTGTTGCTTACCTTGATGTAAATCAGGAATAACTAAGCAGAAGCCAGTGAATTTACACTGATGTAAGTGAGAGGAGAATCAAGGCCCTTGGGAATTTCCAGGCAGAAAACAACACAGGACTTAATTGTTCTTACTGCAGCATTAACTCCTTTGTGGTTTCTACCCTGCACTGTGGTAGTGCAAAGCGAGGGGAGAAGGAGCAATGCTACCAGGGAGGAGAAAGAGGCTGGGGAATAGTGTGGAGGGAAATATAAAGCGTGGAAGCCCTATGGCTTCTGGGTCCAATGGGGTTTTGTGGCCACATCCACTGCTTGCCTCACAAAGCTGCAAAACCTTTCCCAGTGGGGAAAGCAGAGTAGTCTGTGAGCTTAAACTTGCTGAGTTTAAGGATGAATTTTTCCTCTTTCATGGGTGAGGTAAGGGAAAAGTAATTTGAACTAGTTAATGTCCTAATTAAATCTAATTATTTTAACAATTCTGGTCCCTTTTACTCTCATTAGACAATATGTCTTAATTGTTATGTATGTAAGCCCCACGGCCTGAAGGCTTAGAGAGTAAAGACCTCTCTATTGTCACCTGCTGGTGAAGTGGGAGGAGAGCAGTTCAGAGCTGCTTAAGAATAGCATATAGGGAGGGGCTCCACGGGGGAGCTCTCTGCCAGCATTTGTTGCAGGGCAAGGGGAATTGATTAAACAGGACAGGCCTCATTTGAATTTTAGTTGAGTAACAATTTGGGGCATTTTGGTTGAACACAGTTTACTTTTGAGTTTTGGCGCAATAAAATCCTATTGACTTTACTGCGAAATACAAGGACAAGGCACTGACATATCAGTGGTGTAGTGGTTTTTAAAAAAAAGAAAAGATAAATTTATTTAAACGCCAGATTCCACAAACTTACGATTTACTCTTGACTTTGGATGTGCCTAGGGTCACCCTGACTGAGATTGCTGTCAGGAACAGTGGAGTAAGGGAGCCTGGACAGAGCTGGGGCAAAGAAAAAGGCTTCTTACCATCTGGAGTCACACTCCCAACGGTAATGAGGACTGTGAAAAGGGTCCTAGATACCACGTATCCCTCTCTAAAGAGCTGAACTGTGATGATTCATGGGACCAAAATCTGGATCTGCTGGTCCCCAAGCAACTGCCATGTCCACAGCACAACCTGATAGCTGTCACAGGGCAGTGATCAATGAGCGGTGAGCCTTGTGGAGTCAAGCACCCCAGGACATGCTGTCCACTCCCAGGGTCACTGATTGGTCCAGGCTCACTACATAAGCCTGGTGGGGACACCAAAAGTAATTCTTCCACTCTACTCCATGCTGATTAAGCCTCAGCTGGAGTATTGTGTCCAGTTCTGGGTGCCACATTTTGGGAAAGATGTGGACAAATTGTAGAAAGTCCAGAGAAGAGCAACAAAAATGATTAAAGATCCAGAAATCATGACCTATGAGGGAAGAGTGAAAAAACTGGGTTTGTTTAATCTGGAGAGAAGAAGATTGAGGGGGGGACATAAAAGGTTGTTACAAGGAGGAAGAAGAAAAATTGTTCTCTTTGACCTCTGATAATAGGACAGGAAGCAATGGGTTTAGGTTAGACGTTAGGAAAAACTTCCTAACTGTCAGGGTAGTTAAGCACTGGAATAAATTGCCTAGGGAGGTTGTGGAATCTCCATCACTGGAGATTTTTAGACAAACGCCTTGCAGGGATGATCTAGATAATACTTAGTCCCGCCTTGAGTGTAGGTGACTGGGCTAGAAGATCACCTCAAGGTCCCTTCCAGCCCTACACTTCTATGATTCTTCCATGGAGGCCTTTCCCCAGCACTGAAAGGGTGTTCTGCAAAGTCCTGTGGTTCTGGACTGCAGACAGTGCTACAGAGTGACAGTTTCCTTTCTTCTCAAAATCTGCACAGCTTCTGTAAGGTTAATGGAAGTGGGAAATAATTCTAAAGAGGTGGTGCTCTCCCTTTTTAATAGTTGACCAACATGTATCCCCTGTGTCTTCTGTCACTCAGTCTGGAGTAGCTCACAACTGTGAGTGCGTATCTCAGGACACACTGTCAGAAAACAAGGGCAGCCACCCCAAACTGATGGAATCTATAATTAGATTTCACCAAGCCAGTAACAAAGGTGAACTCCTGGATCCCTATACCTATATTACCATGGAGTCACAGACAGTCCCCTTAAGATGGAGTGCACCTGGACTAAAAATCACACCAAAATCAGGTTGCTCCCTGTCCCAAAGGACTAGCCACTTACCCCAGATCAATTGATACTCCAGATCTTACACCAAGGACAATGCTGGCAGCCAATTCTATAGTAAACTAATTAAAGATTTATCAGCTAAGATAAAAGAATGAGTTATTGATTAGTTAAAGCAGGTAAAATATATGTACAGGGAAATGGTGTGTAACTCCAAATGGTGGCAGTGATGTAATGAACTGCCAGTTTCCCAAAAGTCTTTCAGGGCTGCCCAGACTAACTCTGGGGATTTCCATCTTCTCATTCAGTTATTCTGCCCTGTTAGAATCCAAACAGTCCAGAGATGAAGGCTCTTTCCTTGACTCCATCTTTGATATCTCCTTTACACAGAAAGCTGGCTGACAGTGCCCATACTCACTTGGGTTTTTTCTTTGACAGTTACTGAGGAATGCACTTAGAGTCCTTGACCTCAATCCTCAAACACAATGACCACTCGCTTTGAAATTAGCATTTTCTGCTAAAGTCCTGAAGTCCGTCATTGGCATTTCACAAGATTTCTCTGATGGGTAATATAGATACAGGGTTAGACACAAATGTAAATGTTTACTGTTACATTATAACAGGAATAGATAAGCGAGAACAGTATAAGTACCCATTAGTTTTTCAGATAATTTTCAATGACTTATGATTTAAAATATTTTCTAGTTAAATATCCCATAATTCCCCAGTACTATGGGAGTTCACAGCAGATTTTCCTGTATTATATAATCTGCCAGTTTGCTAGAATCAGTAATTATTTTTACCACTCCATGTGTATGTGACCCATATTTATAATGTACATATTTGCTGAGTAGCATCCCACATTGCCCACTGCTACATGACTCTTTATTCAATGATCCTACAATAACGAATATGGGAGTAGAATTAGGGTTGTTTTGAGAACCTTTAAATTTTTTGGCTTATATATATCTAAATTATTAACCTAATGTAGTGAGTCTTTCGCATTCAGCTTTCTTGTTTGTTTCTTTTTAAGAAAGAAAAAGGAAATATGTATATTTTCCTGGTTAATAAATGGTGGTCCCAATGTTGTGATTCCCAACTCTTTTTGCCTCCCAGATCATCAGAGGGGCTACTATCTGCAGTGGGCTAAGATGGACCTTCCACAAAATCAAAACTGATGGCTTCCAGAACTTCTGTGGCTCAGATACTGTGGCCATTTCTGAATGGATAATGCTTACGATGAGGCAGGATAGGGGGAATAGCTGATGGATCTGTTTAGTGGTAGATCCACATGCTGTTCCCAAATCTCTGCTGCATTGTGGTATGCAAAGAACATCTGCAAAGAGTAGCTCAACAGCATCTTATGAGGGCTAAACTCTTCTTGATTTCCTAAATTCTGCCCCTGTGCTGTGGGACCTGGATTCACTGTGTGGACAGGTTCTCTGTATCTGCAGAGAAAGGGAGTGGGATTTGCTCCCTAATGAATAGTTTCTGGGCTCTCTGGAAGATATATAAATATTCTTTGTTATAAACATAGTGCTGTGGGGTGGCTGGATAGAGTGTGAATGAGGTTTTGGCTTCAGGTTCTGCCACTGACAAAATACCAATTTGCAGAACTTGAACCCAAAACAGCTTAAAAAGTAGTGGAATAACCACTTAATCATTTTAAACGAGGACTATAAAAATGAATCAGTTCATAATAGGTGTTTTGCACCAGTGCTAAGTACTACCAAGAAAATAGTTACCCAAGCAAATCAATAAAATATCATTTCCCTCCAAGGTCTCGCTGTCCCAGTCCCTGAACTTCTCCTTCAGAAAAGTACTGAAATCTGTTATGATTTATTTTGAAAAAGGTAAGTAGCTCTGCATTATCAGGCAATAAAGAACTCGTTTACTGCTTCTCTAGGAGTGCTGAAAACTTGCTTTGAACACACGCTTGTACTGTAGGTATCATAAAAATCCTTGCTGCTAGAGGAACCCACACTTTCCAGAAAGGGAAGGGTCCATCACTGACACCTAGAGGTTGTTCCCTAAGAAAACGGTGTATCCTGAGAGAGACAGACTTAGATGTCTTCTAGTGGCTGCTAATATTAGACCAGGCCAAATACTGCAAAAAACCATTTCCATTAATATTCTTTTGATTGTTTAAACAAATAAGCTTGTCTGTGTTTGCAGCACCTGTTTTTTTTTTGTGTGTGTGTGCTCTCTATAAATCAATTTAGAGGTTTATATGGCCATCGTTACCATAGTGTCTGAGCACTTATGTTCTAGCTAATGAACTTACCGGCAGGAGAGTTCTGTAAAACAGTGAATTTTTAGCTAATGCTGTAGAATATTTTCAGGAAGCAAATTTTGAATTGGTCTTTGGCAGTAACATTCGAAACACAATCAGGGTATAGAAGCATAAGGGGTGACTGATGTGTGCAGTTAAAACAGTTGGAATTTTGAATTTCTAACCTCTAATACCACAAACTCCTTGCAAAGGGGCTACACACCAAGAATAACTTGAAGAAATTATTTGGTGAATAATTTCAAATTGCAAATACGTTCCAGAAAATCCTGATCTGTGTGGACAGAGCATGAATACAAAAACGCGGACTTAATTATTGGCTATGAATGGCTTGCTCAGCTCTGATCCGCCAGTATAAGTAACTGCCAAAGCAACAGCATAAAAGGGACATTCATGAGAAACTTTTGACTTTTTGATTTGCACCAAAAGCAAACTGAAATAGTGTCCTGCAAATTGTCTCTTGGAGACAAAGCTCTGAAGGATGAGAAGGCAAAGGAGTGGTTTCATTAAATTGTTACCATTCTTCTCACAGCGGAGTGCAGTCATTTTTATCATTCGTTGCATGATTTCTTGGCAGTTGTGAACTCTTAAAGTGAAAATCCAAGAGGAAGGATATTACATAATACTTGGAGTGCAGCATCTTACGGATCTGCACATCCTCAGTGGATTTACGCTTGGAGAGCTGATGAAGGATAGATCATCAAGATCCCCACTTTTTTCGTGATGACTTTGTTCAAAATATTCATGTAGGGTTTGAGGTGGAGCCTAAAAAAGAATGACCTCACTTGGACTGGCTTTGTCAGAGGACTTATTGCAGTCTGCTTTCCTGAAAGAGTGAGGCTAATCTATTAATGCCCACTTTTGAGGCACTGGCAGGAAAAGGGGGCTGGGGTGGAAGAATTGATTGAAACTCCTTATGTGCTTGACTCACCGCAGCTATACCATGGTGGTTACTGCCTCCCTTTTTCCCTTCTCTGGTGGCTCATATGGACCCCTGGTAGGAGTAATGAAATGAAATTAAGGAAAGGAAAATCTGGGTCTGGGGGGGAAAAAAATACGGTGTGGAATATTCTCTGAACTGATGCAATGGAAATGTTATCACTTAGGCTGCTTAAAACTGGACTGGACAAACCACTGGAGAATCATAGGAGGGACCACAAAGATCAATCTAGGCTAACCCCCCAAATATAGAAAATGACCCTCCAAGGGCAGGGAGATAGATTTAATGTCCTAAAGAGGTAGAACACTCAGCCTCACTAGATAAGTACATTAGTTGGTGGTATTGCTAAAATGTTGGTAGGGAAAGCCAGATTTTGAAAAGCTTCCATGGATGCAAATTCCAATATGTGCTCATTTTGGGTGCAAGTTTGCAGATTAACACAAATAAGATTTTCAGAGGGGCATGCACAGAGTATAAGCACAACAGAGGATGGGCACAGGCATATATAAGTATGCAGAGCCCAGGATATCTAAAAGATGGCTTGAAGCTCTGGAATGAAGACCACAGTCAAAAACTCTGTTCTTCTGCTACAGTGCAACTCTCAGTAATAAGGGTAAAGCTTGTCTGTGCGGGGAGACAGAATTTTCCCAGGAGTGGTCCAAACCTGTGGAAAGAAACTCCCCCAGGAACTAAGGACCATTGCAATCCTCACCACCTTCCTCTAAGTCCAAGGCACGTTTCTTTGACCTTGTCTTCTCTAATATAAACACACAGCAACAGGTGTATTTATTAAAAATACACAAACAAAATAAACCCCTACCAAACCAAGACACTCCACTGCACATGCTTCTCCCCCCGAGGAGAGGATGAGAGAACAAATGTACAGGTGTTAGCCACTTTGCTTAATCCACTGCCAGAAGGTGCTCAGATACTATGGTTATGAGCGTAGTATAAGTCCCTATATAGAATAAGCTGACAAAATTGCACAGGATACACTTAAGACAAATTAGGAATGCACAGGTTCAGCAAGGGTTCAGGCAAATGCCTTTGGAGGTGGTCTCCAGTTAGCCCTGCACTAACTGCTGAGTCTTTCACTATGGTATAGAAGAGGCAATAGCTAAGGGAGAGGAATAGTTGTACATGTAGTTGTGGGCGAATGAAGCAGGAAGGGATTTGGGGAGTGCCCAGGAGCAAACAACACAGTATACCTGTGACTGTTCTTTTCTCTCTCATTCATCAGAAACGCCACTGGAATGAGCCAGACAGCAGCTTCCATGTGCCTTGCATCGTGCCACGGAGGCTAATTTTAAAAAGAGATCTGCCCAAAGGTTTGGAATGGTAGCGTTAGTCTTGAGGGTGAGGGACTGGGGGCAGCAGATAGGTGAGGCAGTCAAAGCTGATTTCAGCTGCAACAGGCTGCACTACAGGAGGAGAGGCTGGTGGAGAAAGACTTGTAGTAGAGAGTTGGAATGGATACAGGTACATGCAGGATCTTCCATTGTACCCAGTGCATGTGTCCTCTGCCCCATGCTCCTCTGGCATGTCCCTCCCCCTTCTCCTTCCCAGCCTCAGCTTTCCCAGGCTGGAAAACTACAAACTTTGGCAATATTCACTCATTGGCTGAAGATAGTGAGATTTTTATAGACCAAAATATTGGGGTTTAAAGCAAAAGTTAGTTCTGTTTGTTAATAAATGTTGTACATTTTTTCCTTTAATGTTCTTCTTTTAGCTAGACTCATAGATAAAAATGTTTTTTGGTTAAGATTTTTCATTTTTATATATTCTGGAGAAATTTATTGACGTTCTTTTACTAATATGTACCTGTATATATCTATATAAAAATCTATCAAGGCCATCAAGAAATGGTTCCCCTAACAGAATTTATTGCAAACTGATTATGTATTAATATATACAAATGACAAATCTAAAACACAATGTCAAAAAGCAAGAAAATGTAATCAAGAACTTATTATTTTCCCATTACTATTCAACTGGGAAAATAGCTACTCTACTTTAAGCGAATAAAAAAAAACAAAAAAACCTCACACACCCAAATCTGGCTGTTTAAGTGAGTGCCACTAAAATTACTGGTAAAATAATACTTAAATATATAACAATACCAGAAATGCACTGTAATTTATCTAAATGTTTTTTTGCTTCTGCATTTAAATATGGGTTTATTATAACAGCTTACTGCAGTGCGTTTGCCTACCTGCCTTCCTTACTGGTCCAGTTTACAGACAGAATAAAAGTCTAATGCATTTAAAAACTTTTTACACCTTTTTTGTTTTGTATATTATAGCTAGTGTTGTAAATATGGACCATCATATAAAATATTCACAAATTCCTCTCGCAATGGATTTCCCTGCACCACCCCACCCCCAGCATAGCTAGCAATTGTAGTAATGTAAGAAAGCTTTGATAAAACTTTAAGTACTTCTGAGCCTCTGTACTCAGACATTTTGGTGCAGCCTAGAGGACCATACAAGGGTCTTCATGTCACATGCTCCCATATCATCCCAATGTGGTTCACGGGTGGAATAGTTGTCCAATAGGGCTTATGAACACTGGAGAGGGTCTCAGTGTTGACCCTAGATAGGCCAGCATTGAGGGTGGCTAAGGGATTAGGTCAGAGTGAAGATTGAGTCACTTTTAAATAGTTGTCCTTCATTCTTTGAGCAATCCCAGTGATTTTTATTGGTCAATTATTCGTCTGCTTTGAACTCCCTCAGGTGGGGGGATTTACAGGGATCCATTCCGTCATACACACCCTATCCCCCATCCAATGCGGCTGTTAGGACTTTAGTGAGGAACTATGGGCTGTGATGTTCTCAGCGTAACAATAATACTATGTTCTAGTCTTGGCTGGTGTTGCTGGTGCAGTAGAATGACGTCTCCTGTGTCAAACAAATATTGGAACATGAATGAGGGCATGGCAGCTGAGACCCAACCCAGATAACAGTGAGAAAATGCTGACAGGATGGGAGAAACCACTGGCATAAATGTCAGGTTATATTAGTGCTGGGCTTGCCTGTTGCATGTTGCTAAGAATCACAGCCTGAGGAGTTTATTGGATGCCAACCTGCTTCTGGCTATCTAAAAGGCAACAGATGCTAAGATGGCTTTCTAGTGAGACAAGGCGGGTGAGGTAATATCTGTTATTGGACCAACTTCTGTTAGTGAGAGAGACAAGCTTTTGAGCCTACACAGAGACCTGAAAAAGAGCTCTGTGTAAGTTTGTGTCTCTCACCAACAGAAGTAGATCTAATAAAAGGTACTTTCTCACCCACTTTCTCACTCTAATATCCTGGGACCGACATGACTAGAACAACACTCCATACAAGATGACTTTCTAATGGTTGCCCTTAAGAAGAAGGGTACATCCTTTTTTTTTAATTCCCTCAGTTGCAGTCCTTACCACTATTAGCTCTGTCTTTCTTACCATGATGGCGTCTGCATAGGGCATAGTGAACTCAGCCCAGTTAGAAAGAGAGAACAGAACTGTTGTTTATATACCTATACATATATATCCATTCCAAGACTGAGCTTGATGCGAACTCTTGGTATAGCATTGAAATGATCTTTCTGTGGTTTGCACAGAGGCAATCATTCTACCACATACAAGAAGCCATTATAATAGTTATTCTATTTACAGAGAAATGTGTAGCTAAAATGTAGGAAAATTATTGTTCTTCATATTCTTACTTTTTTACTGAAGAAACAAATCATACGGTAAATTATGTCGGATTTGCATGAAATGTTGCATGCACCTACATATCAGCGTGAAGTAGGGAAAAGACATTGTTTTAATTCCATAGCCCTTACAGTTTGATTTTTTTATTAAAATTTCCTGTGCTATAATTCTTACTTGGTTTTTATTACATTCATGAAACTCTCCTGGGTATAATTTAACATCTGCAGATTACCATGGCTGGTAATGAAAGACTAATTCGTACTGCCCAGAAAGAGTGGGAGAGAAGCAGGTGGGGGAGTATATCGCTTCCTTTGGTGGCAAATGCTGCAGATGCTGGGGGAGATGGATAAGCTGTTAGCACTTGCCAATAGACATGCTCAGGAAAAGAGAAGCTCCCTCCCCATTCCCTCAGTGGGTATTAAAACAACTAGCAACCCAGTTCAGCTGTTCTCCTGCTGTTCTATTTGTGGCTACTCGTCAACCTATAGATTTTTTTTTCCATCTCCCTTCATTTGTCTCTGATTGTACCCAGAGAAGCTGAAGGAAGACTTATTCCATTGTAGTAGGTAGTGTTCCAGCATAGCAGCAGGCACCCTGCCTATCATCTCTGTGCGTGCAGCTCTGCTTGAGAGTGGACATGTGAGATGGCTGCAAAAAAGTCAATGTCTTTTTGGGATTACATACACAGAAGAGTAGGGAAGTAATAGTTCCTGTGTATATAGCTTTGTTGCAGTGCCTCTGGGGTTTGTTTTTCTCTGCAGCATGGGGAATGGGTAGGTTTAAACTAGTGTAAACTGGTGGATTCTCTGTAACTTGAAGGCTTTAAATATTGTTTTGAGGACTTCAGTAACTCAGCCAGAGGTTAGGGGCCTATTCCAGGAGTGGATGGGTGGATGAGGTTCTATGGCCTGCACTGTGCAGGAAGTCAAACTAGATGATCATGATGGTCCCTTCTGGCCTTAAAGTCTGAGTCCATGAACGATATCTGTAATATTACATTCTGGGTACCATGTTACCAGTCAAATATCTACCAGGGTGGGTTGAAAATTTTCCGACAAAACTGTTTTTTGATGGAAAATTGGGTTTTCAATAAAATAAGCATCTGCTTTCCATGGACAATTTTGACTTTTTTTTCATCAAAAAACGGAATGCCTGAAAAGTGGAATATTTAGCTTTAGAAATGCTGTCATGGTGCCTCATGGGACTCACAGTTCATGCTCCCATTCTCTATGGATTGGACTCCTCAGCTAGACAACGCTTCCTATTATGCACCATAGCCAGAGACTGCCATGATGCACCACTTCACTTCCAAGATGTGTAGGGCATCATGAGAGATGTCTGACCAGAGAGTCTGGCCTATAAGGAGAGTGTGAGCCTAAGGCATCATGGCAGCATTTCCATATTGAGATATTTTGGTTTTAGTCACCATTTTTTGATATTCAAATTTTACACACACACAAATCAAAATTTGTTGGGGGAGGGGAATCCATTTTTAACCCATCCTAATATTGACAAATTGTGTGCAATTCAGAGAAAAGCAACAAAATTATCACAGGGTTGGAAGGATTTGGGGAAAGATTAAAAAACAATCTAGGTTGGCTAAGCAAGCAATGACTTGAGGGGACGAATCTACAAATATTTGAAAGGGGTGAACACTGAGGAGGAATTATTTAGTTCCTGATTCAGGAAAGCACTTAAGCATGTACTTAAGTGCTGTCCTGAATAGAGATGCTGGCCTGAATCAGAGCCTTGGTGAGGCACATAGAAATACAGCTAATAACAATGGGATAAAATTAATAAGGGAAAAATTAGATTGGATATCTAGGAAAGCTACTTGAACAGTCTCCTGAAGAAAGCTGCATCCCTGACGACTTTTGAAACAAGTCTGGCTAAGGTACTACAACTGCAACACCAGGGCAATTCTACATGCTCTAGCCGGTCTTTTCCATCTGTGGATTCTCTGTCTGAGCTATCCGGGCAATGCTGTCCCAGTGCCTTTCTCAGGAAATGGAGCTAGAAATACCAATTAGATCTGAAGCTGAATTACTTTAAGATAAAAATCCATTTTAAAAAATAAGAATGTGAAACCACATTTTACGTACATATATGTGCTGAACTGGTTTTCCTTGGCTGTGTTTAGCAGCAGACTTCAGAACCTGGCAAACAGAATTTACACCCACTTCACTTTACTCCCAAAGCTTTCACAACAGACAGTGATTCTGTAATTCTTTACCGCTGCTCAGGGTATGTCGCATCTTGTTCTAGCCAATGTTTAGTGTGCTGAGAGACTGACAAAATAATCTCCAAATCTAGCCTTCAAGTGTGATATCTATTGCAATTAGAGTTGGTTTTGTTTTGTTTTATAATTACTAGCACCACTTGGTTTTTACCTGCAGGCATGGAATAAACACCTGGATATTTATACCCTCTAAATTCCTACCAAGATTTCAATCCCAGTTTCAGCAGCCTTGCAGAGGTGAAGCTAGCTGCCTCGAAACACCCATTGAATCTGCTAAAAATGATAGTTAGCGACCATGTCTGGGTTCTAGTTTTTCCTGTAGGCAGAGCAAAATTAGAAAATAACCATTTTTAAAGTCAATCTGATCTGATATTTCCTGTTTTTGCTGAAATAATCCTGGGGTTTTTTTTGGATGGATTATATGGTTTCCTCCGCAAAACCCATCAATCTCAAATAACTTTTCCTTTTCTTTTTGTTGTTCACTTTTTCAGCCTTTTCCCCAGCAAGGAGTTCAGAGGAATTAAGGAATTAAGAAGAATTATCACTTGCCTTTTTTTTAACAATAGCAGCAGGTGCCTAGATATCACAGTGATTGGTGTATTAGAAGTTAACAGACAGAAGACCATTATTACTTCAGTGCCTCACTGCAGCAAGAAGTACAATGGATCACAGCTATCTGAAATAGGAAATAATTGGAGAGAGAGTCACGTGGACTTGTTCTGCACTGAACATACTGTGGGCTTGTCCAGGGATGTTTCTAGCGGCTTTAATGAGGCCAGTGTAGCAGCCCCTTGTCCCTACATGCCGTCCACTCCCTGGCAGGATGACTCTTGGAACAAGACACAACTGGCGTAACTCTGCCCTGCTCAAGATGTCTCTTAAGACCTGGAGGAAAAAGGAATTAGCTAGTTGATGAGAGCACTGGACTCGGAATCTGGGGAGCTAGCTGGATTCTAGTTCCAACTATTCCATTGGCTTACTGTGAGATGTCCTAGGATAAGTAACTTAACCCTTCTGCCTCAATTTCTCCATCTGCTCAGTGGTCAGAACACCAACTAGTCCATCTGTGTAAAGCACTGTGGGATTTTTGAAAGCTCTACAAAGCATTATTATTTCAAAGCTTAGGAAAAAGGAAGAAAAATGGGTCTTGGTGAATCAAATTCTTCCCTGTTGCACTTGTCTAGAGTAACTCCTCTGAAGTCTACCTAGATTGAAAGCTGAATTTATCCTCGTGTGTCAGGAAGGATTATCTTTTTTTGGAATATTCTCAGAGAAATAGCATTTCATATGAAGTGATTCTCAGTGCCTGCATGGACTGACTGCTGTCAAAAGCAAGTGAAAATAGCATGGGGAACTTATTAGGATTTGTTTGCTGCAAGAA
This sequence comes from Emydura macquarii macquarii, assembly GCF_026122565.2. Classification (NCBI taxonomy): domain Eukaryota; kingdom Metazoa; phylum Chordata; order Testudines; family Chelidae; genus Emydura; species Emydura macquarii. The sequence goes on along the minus strand of NW_027130842.1, from coordinate 15,326,633 downwards.
TGAGAATTGGCATGATTCAACACATGTCAAGAATACATGCTGAAGATCAAAGCCACCTCTGAGAAGCTGGCATGGGGATAGAGCAGTTACATTTTAAAGCAGAGAAGTAACAGGGGAGGCTTTGCTTTAAAATGTACTGTGAGTTAACAGAGATGGCATTTTGTGGCCATTGTCAGCTAACCTAAGCCACAAGGAAATGAAATTGAGCAATAAGTAACTGCTGCATGCACTGTATATTTGTCAGTTTAGTGCTCAGTGTCAGATTGATAAGCTCCTGTATAAATCTTTCCACCGCTGAAACACATTTTAATGTATAACCCCTATAGTTTCAGCACATAATCTAGTCATTGTCATCTTCAATATAAAATTTCCAGACACACTATAACCTAGAGTTGAGGTAAAGAACATATTTTCTTTATAAAAAAACATGAATAGAATGTTTTAACAAAATCAGCAACAAAACTTCCTGCATCTGAAAACTATTCTTTTAAGATTCCACCACCAAATGTAACTCTTCCCACTGTGCACCTGCCCTCCTACTATTCCAACAGGGGCCACAGACCCCTTTCCTGCTGTTCCCCAGAAACTTGCATAAGTCCTTCAAATTGCAGCCACACAAAGACCGCAGATGCTCACCTTCTCATGTCCTGTTACTCCAAGCTGGATATACTACATCTCACATCTTACCCCGACAGACATCTCACATCAGACCCTCTGCAACCCTGCCTTGTCCCATTCCCAATATGGGCTGGAGACCTTACTGCAGGCCCTCCCACTCAAATCGTACTTTGTTACCCTCTTTATATGACTGTCTGCTCTTTATGCTGGGGGTGTAATTCCCAGCTCAAGGAGACACACCCGCACTAGCTTGGATTGAACTAGCATGCTAAAAATAGCGTGTACCTATGAACGGTAGGAGGGGCTAGCCACCTCAAGTATATTCCTGTGTCTCAGATAGGATATATGGGACTTGCACTTTCAAAACAACCAAGATTAGATCCTGCTTGCTCTCTATATACTGGATCACACAGATCTCCTCATCACCCCCCCCCCACCCCCACCAATACACTCTCCCCAGAGTGGTCTAAAGACCACCCTGTAGCAATGTAGGGGAGAAGAGTTCTTGGTTTTATGTCCTCATGCAAGGGAAGATCAGGCTACTGTAATTCACATACACATCAGAGCAGACTGAAGTTTCTCTTCTGTGATAGCTGGAGGGGTCTCCTGCTGATAAATGAAGGTGGAGAGGAAGAATATAGGAGCAGGGCTAAGGCTTGTGTTGGAATCTTCCCTTCTCCTACTCACCTCTCTGTTCCCACCTGGCTAGTGCTGATAGCTGGGGTATCCAAAAGGCAACCTCAGAAGAGACTAGGTGCTGCGTGGAAGGAATTCTGACACGGAGGGGAGGAAGAGCATGTCATTGGAACACAGAGTCTCTGGAGCAGCTCCCTGAATGGTCTGGGGAAAGGAGGCGTGTCCCTGCTCCCAGCTTTTGTCATGGCCATTTTTCACTTCCCGCTTTTGAGTGGTACTTAAAATCCTGATTGCCCAGTGTAATGGGGGCTTATTGCCTGCATGTTCCTACGTCCACCCCCATCAGACCCAGCAATACCATCTGCTTGACAAACATATTACATCCCTTTGCTCGGAGAGTTGCAGCTCTGCCCGGCTTGCAGCGTTACTCTTAAGCGAAGTGAAAGGCCTGCCATGTGTCCCACAATGCTGAAACCCTCTCTTATATTTGATATAAGCAATTTTCACATGAGTTCAGTCTCTCACACGAGGTGATCTGAAGCAGTTCAGTGATACGAAACCATTGCCAATATATATGTTACAAATGAAAAAAACTCCAGTATATTTCTGATTCATTGCTTTCTGGATCTACTGCAGCCCTCGAGGGCATGTGGCAAATCCAGATGCTATCCTTGAGTGCTGGCTTTGGCATTTCAGTTTCTGAGTCAGGTGAAAGTGTTTAAAAAAACCAAAAACCTTCTTGTGCCCCGACTCACAAGCCTAGCTCGCAAGTACCAGGGTGGCATGTGCTCAGCCTGATATCATAACTGATCTCTGGTATGCCTGATTTTGATAACTGACTACAAATTAAATACATTAGATAATATAGCTACTATTTTAGATAATGGAATATAAGGAATTTGGGCATACTAAGTCTTTCCACAGTTAATCAAATCACACTGCTCTTTGTGTCTCCAGTATTTACCATGGAAGAGACCGATGGAGTTGCTGAGCCCTGCTTTTTGGAGAATGTAGAATATTGGCAGATCAATAGTTATGGGGTGAACTGCTATTAGACTGCTAAAAGCATAAAGTCTGTCCCCTTGGTATGTGTGGATCTACGTGAAGAATGGGGTTCTCAGCATGTTAACATTGAGACTTATCATCATGTTTATCCTGTGGATGAAGACAGTTTTTAATTATTCCACCCTCTACCACTTCAGTACATATCCAGGGTCGGGGGCAGGTTTGCACAGGCTGTATTGCTGTCTATGCTGCTGTGGGTGTACTGCTGTTGTTACTGGAGCTAGCCACATCAGAGCTAGCTCAGGTATGTCTACATGTGCTGCAGTCATTCCTCTGAGTGCAGAAATACCATTCATCTCTCTAAGTTCCTCATCTGTAAGAAGTGATTACAGTACTGTCCTTTGCAGTGTTGCTGGGAGAGTAAATATATTACATTAGAAGATGTTCAGATACTACCGTGATGGAGGCCATATAAGCATCATAGATAAATACCTTATCTGTCAGAATGTCTTTGCTCCCAAAGACTGGCGCTGCAATGAGGGTAATGTGGGTGTGTCCACCATCAATATCATGAAGGCAGTTTAGAGAGTGGCTCTCCTTGATAATGAGCTGATTGTGAAGCGAAATTGGAAAAGCAGTGTGGGGAGACTCTTGTGATGTCACATTCGCCATGGCTTCTCCCGCCTAATCTTTCATCAGCTGTTGATTGGACAGCAGAAGTCTTTCGTTAGTGCAGGATTCCCATGGGCCATAATTACATTTTCAAGAGATGTGCTTGTAGGAAAAAAGGGGGGAAGGAGAGGGAGTGTGTGGTGAGTTGAAAGGAGTGTTAATGATTCTGTTAGGGTTATACAAAATGATGAGAAATGTTATCTATGACTGTTGAAGAGACTCCTTTTTACTGAGCCAGCCATTTAAGTAGAACAATTGGGGTTATGATCCACAGGAGCCTTTTTAATTGTTAATTTGCCCACTTTAAACTATCCATTTTGCATGATACAAGGAAGGCACTGTCTCTTTAAATGTTGTTTTCCTTAGCATTGGTTTCCCTTTGCACTGTTACCTTCCTAAGAACACAGGGGGGATGTTGTTGGAAATTATTTCCCGTATACTGAGTGAGCCTGTGTAGACCTAACACAACCCTTGTGACGTGTCAGGTGATGAACCATTCCCCTTCTTCCTGTTTATCTTGATTTCTGCTTCAATCGTGTTCTTTCACTCATGTAGAATATTATTTGACTGTAATTTTAGCACCTTTTTCCTCCAAAGTCCCTTCCTCCTCACTCAGAAAAGTTGCAATGATCTGAATGTGCATTATCTCAAAGTAAAGGTGGGTGAACTGTTCTGCCTGAGAATAGCAACATTTACCACAATGGAGCTCAGCTTTGGAAATTGACAGAATCCTTACATATAGAAACATTTTTATGCTAATGCACTTCTGATGGCAAGACCAGGCTTTTTACTGCTAATTCTAGCATGAGCAGTCTCTTATGGGAGCCTAATTTCTACAGAAAAAATCTGTGAGTGAAAGAGGAAAGGGAAAATTAGTGCCTGGGAACTGATGTGACTCACCTCTCACCTGAAAAAGTTACAATTCTGTCTAATATCTGAGGTTTTGCTTAGTTAGGAAAATGGAGCCTGCAGATAATAGGCTAGAAGTCCAATGTTTCCTATCTAGTGCTGCTATATGGCTCAGGGATCCTATCATCATTGTGGCTGCAGACGGAGCTGCTCTTTGGAACATTTCCTCCTTCTTAATCATTATATCCTTAAGACTAATTTCTGCCCATCCAAGAAACACTGAATTAACATGTCTCAGTAATGGGGAATGTGGGCAAGCATCCACCATGAAATTAGCATTAAACAGGTGATGATGTTGCAGCTTGTGATGCGGTGGACTAAGTCTGGAGGTTCCCCTGTTGGAGAATTTATGGCTCTGCCTCACCCCACCTCAGGACAGAGCAAAAGAGAAGTCCTCCAGTCTCCAGGGAAATAGCCAATCAGAGGGGCTGCTAGAGTGACCAATCAGGGTTCAGAAGGGCCATATAAAAGGAAGCAGCAGCAGCAGGGCAGTCAGTTGTTACCTGGAGTTTGAAGAGGGAGGACCAGTTGCCTGGCTGGCTAAAAGAACAGCAGGACTGCACCCAAGGAAGGAAGCCTTAGGGCTATGGTCCCACACCAGGGCTGTGAAAAGAACTAGAGGCTGGGGGGACAGAAGAGGGGACAGTGTGTGTGGCTCACCCAGGGGGCTGAGTCACTGGGGAGCTGCTGAGAGAACCAGCAGCTGGGGAAGAGGGGTGCCCCTGAGCAAGAAAGAGCAAAGAAAGAAGTAGGCTCCCACCTAACCAGAAAAAGGGCATCTGTGAAGAGGTGAGTGCTGCCCTGCTCAAAAAACTCAGATTGCCGGCACGTATCGAGCAGAAGGGGCACTTGCAAGAGGCAGGTGCCCACTCCATTACACAGCTACGTGGAGATTCAATAGAAAGGGTCTTTGTTGCTCTCGCTCTTTCCGCAACAAATGTAAGCTGAAGGAATCACAGGGGTATGGTGAAGTCCAAATAAGTGTGTTTACTAACTATCTCCAAGGTCTCGCTACGTGTACACACTGCTGCTCTGGCAAGTTTCGAAATATAGAACAGAGAGCACCAGTAGAGGGCTGTCAAAATACTTAAAGGGACACTACCCAGTTCCTATACAGTACAGTGCTGTGGTTACAAATTTTGCAGAGGTATCACTTTGAAAAGGGGCAGGGCCCTCGGCCACTGAGTGCATTCATTTGCCCATCTCAGTCCATATCTGGTAAAGAGAAGCGGGATGTTGCTTTCCTCCACTCTCATTTGCTATGTGCACATACAGGGCTGGTCTTCACACAAGTTGCACTTGTTTGAGAAGGTGTGACTCTGAAGCTGATCTAGTTAAGCCCGTGTGAACCCCTGCATGGGTCCATTTATAGACCTTTAAAACTGTCTCTAGTGGTTGAGCTTGCTGTGACGCTTTCTTGGGATGCCCAGGCCTGAGAGTCACCTTGTTACTCCTCAGCCTCCAATGAGAGAAAGACATGCTGGTGCTTAACTGGGTGTCCGCTCCCTGACACTTCCTGCCTGTTAGATACACCATCACTGTCCTCTGGGCAATGCCAGCCCTCACTTTACCTTGCATGTTAACAATAGGCACATCCCAAGCCCATTTGAAGTGTTCCCCTGTGATATCCAGCCCCTGTCACTGGCTACTCACAGAAATACCAGGTGTGCTATCCTCAAGGGGTCAGAGGACACACCAGCCTGTTGATTCAATTGAAGATCGGCTCCTATGTAACATCCCAGCACTGAAATGTATTTACAGTGAAAACAATCAGAAATTTATTCTCAAAGGCTAAGATTTAAGAGATAACGAGTGAGGATAATAGAAACAGAAATGATTACATATAAAACAAAATCAATACAGGCTCTCTAGACGCTAAACTTAACTTTAACAGGCTAACCATCTGTCTAAAAGCAGTCTTATTTCACCCAAAGCTTTCTTACAGCATTTCCAGCCTAGGCAAGGTGGGATCTTGTTCTCATGAATGTAATTGCATTGCTTGATTACTTCCTCAGGTGCAGGGGAAAAAAGGGCTCCTTTTGCCTTCTCCTTATGTCCCCCTAATCTGTTGCTTGTTTCCAGAATCAGGATGTGACCCCCTGTGGCCTATTTTCTGGTGTGCTGATGTCATGTTGACTTCATTATTCAAGTGGGGTTTCCCTTGTGTTGGCTTACAAGGGTTAATTTACATGTGAACTGAGCCTGACAGGTGAATATACAACCTATGTCTCACAGAAACCTGTTTGCCAACCCTGCCCTGATTTAGACTTTTAGGAACATTTTCTTTCTCTAACTTCTAATGTGATATCTGTGCATACATTTCACAATGATATTAATGAGACGTGTGACACCCCAGCTTTTATTGAAGACTTCACATGACATTCTGTGTGGATAAATACTGTGAAAGCAATGTGTTAGGTTGGGTGAGTTTGTCAGGCCTGTTGGGAGCTGCTGTTATAGAACAGTGAATCCTTCTCCAGTTGATGCTGAGGGGTTTGTAGCATCACACTTGCATCTCTAATGTACAGGCGCGAGCTACATGGACATTAGACAGGTTTAAATTGATTTAAGAATGTCCCTACCCAAAGTTGCTTTAAAATTGGTTTAAAATCATCTTTGGTTAAAGCATTGTAACTTCGTGTTTGGACCAGGCCATAGAAAGAAGCTAGTAGTTATTGCACATGACTAGGAGCCAGAAGATTGAGCTATGTTTTCTACCCAGGTCGACCACAGATTTGCTGTATGCCTTGACGTTTATTATCTTGTCTTTGCCTTGGTTTCCATCCAATAGACATAATCGATTCCTTACAATACGCATACCACACAGGCATCTGTGAAGCTTAATTCATTATGTCTGTGAAGCACTTTGGCTTTCTTTTAGATTGTAAATTCTGTGGAAGCAGGGATTGTGCAGTACCGAGCATAATAGAGTCTGATCCTGAGTGGGGTTATAAATGCTATAATATATATAAAGCCTCTAATAAAAGATGCTATCAAAGTGTTGTTAATTACTATTGTCATAATGAGATCATTGTTCTCTGTTTGGCAGTTCAGATCTGAAATAAGCATGGTGGATCAGAGAAAAAAATAATTTGTGAAGAGAAGGGCAGCTCCCAGAGAGCGCACAAGTAACTACCTTCTTTCCCCTATACTCTTGCATGGAGCAGCCATAATCCTAGTCCTTGTATTCATGGAGTGCAAGGGTGGAGGAATCACAGCACAGCTACGCTTATACTAACTATTGCTTTCAAGCTATCACAAGTGGAAATGCATGCTGCACTTCTTCAGCGGGTGGAGCATTTCCCACATTTGCCTGTGAGGGGCCTCGCCCCATGATGTATCTGGTCAGAGAATACCACCAATTCAGACTTTGTGTGCTGCAGAGAGACTGGCACTAGATCTTTTGAGACTGTGACTTTCAAAATACCAATAGACCCCTAAAAGCTCAGAATAATTACTGTGGTTTCATTAGGGCCATTTTTTTTATTGTTTTTGGTTTTTTGGCTGTCTATTCCTGGTGCACATCAGTGCTGTAGCATGGGTATCATTTCCAAACATCCAAATGAATCCAAGAAGCAGAACTGCAGTGGGTTTCATTTTGTCTATGGTACGTTATGTCAGAGAAAAGATTCATATGAACCAAAATGGAAGGTTAGGAAAGTGTGAGACTCTTGGTAAAAGTTATTTGGTAATCAGCTTCTCTATCCCTGTGCAGGGAGGTAAGGAAGGGGTGGGAGGTGGGAAAGCGAGCGGCGATCTGTGTTCAGAGGCCACTCGTAGATTCACGCTGTGGGTCAGAGTTGGCAGACAATTAACTAATTATGGGAAGAAGTCATTGCTTGAGGTGACGAGCAGGCCTCTGGCCTCTAAAGTGAGTGCTCAGCACCTTTTGAAAGGTGAAGACTTGACAATGAATTCAAGCTCCAACAGGAATAGATTTTCAAATGGAAATGTGCCTGTCATGTTAAAGCCTACATATATCCTTATAAATATTTGGGATTCTGAACTGCTTAAAGTAGTTTCTCCCATCCTCCCACAAAGGGATTTTCTGTTTGACTCTAAAATAATTCCCTCCCCCGCTTCCAACTGTTACAAAAGAATGTGTTTGTGGGGTGAGATTCTTCAGCCCAAAATGATCTATTTGTGGATGAGTTAAAATTTTCCTGTAAGTGAGAGCTTATTATAGAATACCTGATGCAGTCTTAAGTACAGCAGCACAGACACCATTGCTATTAATTCTATGCAAATGTAGAATTCATACAGAGAAGCATAATTGTAGCCAATAAATTCTGATAGAGAAAAGTACAAATAAACTTCAGAGCTAGGATCCAGGCTCATAAATATTGTCAAGCTTTTCAAGTTAGTCACTTCACACAATAGTCTTAGAGGGGTTTTAATCAGCACATGTTGTGCATTGGCCCATGCTAAATGTATTTAGCCTGGGGATTGTTAAACCTGAACTGGTGCTTTTTTTTTTGACATTCGTCTCTCCGACAGGTTGGTACACGTGAAAGAAGAGCAGATATAGTCATCTAGCAATAGCAGAGCAATCAAGCCAGCATTGTGTTGAATAATAGGTATCTTTAAAACATGTTGACTTTAAGCCACTGTAGGCCATATACATTTTATTGACAGTCTGATGGACCAACTAACAGTTGGGTGGAAATGTTGGACAGACAAAGGCAGTGCAGCTCTTTGAAGCAACAGTGAAAACTACCCATCTCTAAATGTTTGCCCAAAGAATCAAGACCATTGTCTGTTTTCTCGAGAGCTCCTACACCTCTCACTAGTGATTGCCATCAAAACTAATGGGTCAAATTTACCTAGACGGTAAATCCACTAACTAGAGTGGAGTTACATTAGAACTGAATATGGCTGAGTGTCTCTAGCCTCCGTATAGAGCAGCACTTTCTCCTTTGGGATTTGTGTGCACTCACAGTGCATCCAATGGCAGAATATCTCCTGCTTGTGACTCCACACACACACTGATGAAGCTGCAACTTCTTTTTAATCAGGGCTGCAGGGGGTGTACTAGCAGAGGGGTGTAGCGAGGGTGTAGAGAGCAGCATTGTTTAAGAGATGCTTCACATTGAATGTGTTCTACTTTCCGACTTTGGTCTTTATGTCAATTTTGCTACAGAATGAAAACTAAAGTTTTAATCAAACTCCTTGTGCAATAATAAACTATTTATTTGTAGTTTTATGAAAACATCTACCAGATCCTTCATAGCCACCCTTGAGGAAGAGTGCTTTGAAATCTTGTTCCCAATAGGGGGGAAAATAGTAGAAAATGTGTATAATCCGTAAGGAATGGGGCAGTGTTTCTTTTATGGGAAGCAAACCTCAGGTGAGATGTTTGTGTCAGGTTCCCATGTGAACTCCTGATTTATACGTTGAAATGTTATAAAATCTCAGTTCTTTTACACTTAATCTTTCCTGACTCACTTGCTCATTGAGTACTATTGGGGTCTAGATCTTCAAGGTGCCGTAATGAGCTAAGCCTCTCTGAAATCCTCCTGCTGTGTAGTTTTGAGAGGACGTATTAATGTACCAGGGGTCTCTCAGTAATGAACCATTGCTTTGCCATGTCAAAGGTGGCAGAGAAAGGGGGACAACAAAATGGATAGCATCGGTGGAGAAAATGCGGTTATGGCTCATTAGAAGTAGGATTGAGGGATACTTACTGAGATATTATTTGATCAATTGGAATGCACATGGATTAACAAAGATGATCCTGTCTAACTAATCTGATAGAACGTTTATTTTTAGGAAATAACACAAAGAGCTGGCAAGAGGATGCTGTGGATATAATTTACCTAGGCTTCATGATACTTTTGCTAGAGTCAGAAACACAAAAAGACTAATCTACAGGGTCAGCAGCATGGTATCTGGGGTGAAATGCTTGAGTGGATTAAGAAGTGGCTTAGATATAGACTACAGAGGGAGGTGGTAATTCTTTGGGTGTGGACTGAAGTTACAAGTGCAGTATCAAATGGATGAGAATTGGGTCCAGATTTGTTACTTTTATTTGTACTATGTATATATCCAAGATGTGGAAGAGGAAAAAAATGCTGTAAGCAATAGAATTTTCAGATAATTCAGAAGGCGCAGCCAATAAAAAGAAGCTGACTTAAATGAACGGACAGAGGAATGATCTAGATAAAAGTAAAATCAGATTCAGAACAAAGTAGAAGACCATATCATAGAAAAACTTGGGTGAAAAAAAGTCCTCTAGGTTTCAGTGAACAGACATCCGAAACACAAAACTATATGATTAAAGACAGCACACAGACACACACACATTACAAACAGCTCTGTGAAGTGTATGTAAATAGAAATATTAGGTTTGAGTCATAGGAAATTGTACTCCTTTAGAATTGATCAGACCCTATTTGGAATGCTATCCTCATTTCTGATCACCTTATTATTAAAAGGAAATCCTAGGGATGGAGAAGGTACAGCAAAGGGCAACCAGAATGATCCAGGGACTTAGGAAACTTACTTATTCCAAAAAGCTAAAGAAACTAGGCTTGTTCTTTAGGAAAAAAAGAGACTGAGGTGATCTCATTGAGGTACATAATTCTGAAGGGAATAGAAAGGATGAATGATACAAGACAATTTGAGAGTGTATCAAATACAAGAAATGGGGCACACATTAAAGCTTTGGACTGTATGGAAAAGGTTTCTTCAAGGAATTTAGATAAAATTTCTTTATGCAGAGAGCAGATAATATATGGAATACAGAAAAGTACACTCTGTTATACAAGAGGCCTGTTGGGAGCACGAAGTTCTTTTGCCTATGTCCCTCAAAGCCAGGCCTTTGTTGGGAAGAGTGCTTTGAAACATGTCAATTTTCTGGAGAATACAGGAAAGGACTTTAAGGAAAAGAGAACCTGTTGCGTTCTTATAGAAATATTTCAGGCTTCCTTCATAAGTTTATTGGTAGCAGTTTGCGGGAGGTCGGATAGTGCTGTGTCTGAACTCAGAAACTTCAGTTATGCAGGAAGGGTTTGTCAGAAAGTGACTGTTACCTTTAACGCTCAGTGATGTGGCTCCGGGGTCACGCAGGTTTATGTGTAAAAAATAGCAACCCCCCTTGAGGTGGAAGTGTCAGCTATGCATCTCTGAATTCCTTATTTTGTGTAGTTTTTGACAGTATTAATCAAATTAAGGTAGTGGGGATGGCAAGCCAGCCAGCAAGGTTTGTAAGCCTCAGAGTGAAAAAACAGAATTAAAAAAAAAAAAAATATCTAGAGGCTGTCTATAGGAAAATATGCAACAAAGGTGCAATTTGCTAATTTCTCATAGAGGGGCTAGTTGGCCTTATCTGGTCCTTTCAGTGTTCACAGAGATGGATGAAAGTCTGAAATAGCACAGGAGCTGAGATTTAAAATATGTAAAAGAAAACAAAACCCACAAGTTGTTGGTTCATTTGAAAAAAAAGAGAAGTTATGTGAAAAAGGGAAGATTAAAAGGAAATAAGATAATCAAGAAAGAGAGATCAGTGGTTGGAGCTGCTCCACAGGGCTCACTTCTGCTTTCCCATACAGCCTGCTGATCTGCTTCTCCTGAATGTTTATTGTCCCATTTAATGAACTGAGCACCTCCTCGAAACTGCAGAGTGCCATCAACTCCTATGACTGTTAGAACCTGTACCCCAACACCAGCACCTCTTCCCTTAACAGGGTCAGGCCCTAAGTGAGTTCTTAACTTCTTTCTTTACTCTCTGAACTACATATCGAATGAACACTTCAGGTGTTTTGTATCTGAACCCAACAGCTAGAAAATGCCTTTCTTTCCAATGAGAGTTTATCACTCTATCTTCTCTCTTTTCAACAGGAATTTTGTGGGCATTAGTAGTCTGAACTACTTCTTGACCTGCCAGTGACACTTGCTAGCATATCGTATCTCAATCTCGCACACAAACTGCTTGCAATACATGTTTTAATCCCAACCTGAGAAATAGTGCAGGGATTTTAAATTAGTCTTTCATACAATATATATAAGAACTAACCTTACTACTACAGGTAGGCATTCAAAAACCCCTTGATGTCTGGATTCCAGTTTTCCTCTTCATTCCTCACAATGAATGCACTGTTGTGCATGACTTGCTGACACGAAGATTTAAATGCACACAAAAAGGCACCTGATCAAATCACTTAAAGCATGGGCTATATGAGGTACAGTGAATTATTTTTACATAGGTAATTAATAATGGAGAAACAATGTAGTGACAGTGAGCATCTCAGGGGAGAAAACTGTCAGCCTATTTATTCATTTATTCTTCTCTAACTAAATTGATGGGATAGTCTGATGCCTTTCCAGATTCCACACGGATGATGAAACTGCAAACAAGTTTCATTTAAATAACGGGTAAATCTTTCAATTAGTCAAAGCTAATCCTCATGCCTTAAAAATGATGAAATGTATTTACCCTGGCCTCTGTCAGCTTGAAGAAGGGAAACAAAAGCCCAGCAAAAACACAAACATTGATCTAAAAATTTGGGGGCACAGATTCAATAGTACATTAATCTACAGGGATATATACAGAGCTTATGACTGTCATTAAGATTTCTTAGTCCATGTTTAATGTGATATCATTGATTCTTTCATATAAGCTCATGTTTTAGTTTCTGGAGAGTTTCAATTTGCTGAAAACCTAATTCAAGAAACTATACATTGTATACCAGTGAAGTTTCCCATGGAATGAAGGGGTATATTCAATGTTCCCTATTGTTTAAATTTTTAAAAATTACATTCTACATAATGGGTGAAATCCTGGCTTCAGAAATTGATTTCAATAGGGCCAGGATTTCTCTGAGTTTAGCCTTTATTAATAACATTTAGCAAATCTACCAAACTCTGCATTTGTTTTGCGAGGCAGATAGGGGCTGCATATAAAAACTGAACTAAAATCACAGGTTTGTGGAAAAAGACCTTTTATTTTGACCAAATTAAAGTCTAGCCTTTTTCCCAGATTTTTGTGTCAAAAAATGCTTTTCAAAGTTTTGTTGCTGAGTACCAAAATGTAAAGGGGAAGTTATAAGCATCAGTATGCAATAGAGAACATCTCTGGCCATGGCTGAGGGAATGTATGATTGGTGCTTTCCTATGATTTCAGTTGCAACTTTTTTCAAGTCTCGCATTTTTTTAAGTTATTTTTGAGATGAGACTTTTTAGGATGGTAAGGACATTTATTCCACAAACAACAGGGCTCTGAATGCGAGGAGTCCCAGGAGTAAATAAGAGGCAATGCTGTGATTTGCCTAGTGGTGGTCTATACAGCTGTCTCTATAGTTCTCCATAACTGGGGCCTGAACCTGAACACCATTAATTTTTGAGGGCCTGATGTGGTGGATATGAGCTGATCAACCTAAAAGTCTGACTCATTCCCCATAAGAAGTCTGTACTCCTCACAGTTGGCTTACATATATTATTGTGGAATTATGGTCTCACAAGAGACTTAAATGTGAGCAATTCAGAGGGGAAGATCTTTTTAGTCAATTTTGTGTGTTAACATTTGGTGGAAAGGAAGCATTTGTTAAAGATTTCCCACCCTCACCTCTTCAACTCAGATGTGAGAAAATTCCTAGTACACATCTGAGTCATCCACCAAGATAATCAAGAAAAGACTTGACATGCTTGCTATTTCTAAATCTTTACTTAAAAAAAAGGCAGGGAAAAGCAGGTAAGCACCCATACCCAGTTTGTCTGCCAAAACAATGTCAATGAGAAGAATTTCAGAATGAGAGACGCCCAGACAGGTCTATCAAAAGGACAAATACAAACATTTTGTTATGCCCATTAAACACACAGTAATTGGATGCACTGAGAGACATTTAGTCCAGTTTTGTGTCAGTAGCACCTTAATATAGCCTCTTTTTTTTTTTTTGACATCTTTAGAAAGATATTGCACCAAAATCAGGAATTTGTATGAAAAAACATTCGACATCTTATAATGATGAAACAAACTGCTAATGGTGTACCATATATTGAAGAAATATCTGAGTGAAACACGGCCAGAGCTTCAAACAGGGATGGTAAGAAGTCTAGCTTTATACTTGAATATACAGTTTGCAAACAATTCATGGAGGCAGTGCACTTTTCATCACAGACCGACTCTACAGGCATTCCAATAGATAATATTGCATCATTCTTACCATTTCAGAGTTCAGGCAGAGAACTGTGCTCAAAGAAAAATGCCAGCAGACAGAACTTTAGATGGATTAATAACAGTATTTAGTGAATTGTGACAAGAATAAACCCACTGGGTAATCCATATATTCATTTTCAGTCAACTTTTGGTCATCAAAGTTGTGCTGCTCCAAAGCCAGAAAACTGATACCTGCTTCAATAACACCTGAAATGTCACAGCTAGCACACAAGGGACATTTAGCGATTGAAAAGAGTTGAAGGGCCAGGATAGTCATGCACTGGGTTGGTCAAAGATGAGCAAAAATACTGATGTCCTAGTGCATCACTAGGAGAGTTTTTTATTAACATGCATACAAGCAAGCCAAAAACCCAATGAAGTTGCTTCATAAGCTTTGGGTGAAGATGGAAGCTGATTTGTTGCAACTGTAGAGGTGGGACTCCCCAGTAACTTTTTCTTGTTCCCCTGAGTAAACTTGCAAAACGACAAGTTTCTCTGCTAGATTTGTCTGAGATGGGAAAACTCAATGAGCTGATCACAGGCAAAGCTCTGCAACTTGGTATTATTTTCTTTCACTGTCTTGCTAAAGCCTGTGGCATCATTCTTAACTTTTCCAGTTCTCACTAGCAAAGAAAAGTGCAAATTATTGAAAGATTCTTAGAAATGCTGACAATAAAGAGTAGATTGAGAAGACATTATGTCTACCGGCCTGTTCTGTCAATGTGTGGCTGTTTCATATAGAATATTCTCTGGTACTATGTCTTGTGTCATGTCTTCCTCCCCCTACTTATCTTTTACTAGGCTCTGTGGGTAGTTATAAAGTGGATGGGTTCTAGTTGATCGCCTAATGAATTGGAAGTTGCAAGCTAGATCATAAGCCTCTTAATATCTAGTTGAAACTCTCTGCAAGGCATTGAAAAGCCAGGAGGGGGAATACTTGAAGAAAGACAACAGAGAAAGAGCCCACTATCCAGCCTGGGTAGAGTCAGAGTAAGGAAAGTGAGATCAGGCAACCGGAGAGCCAAAGTGACTGAAGAAATGTCCCCAAGATCTATAATGTAAATGACAGGGTATGCACAGTCAAGTACCGAGGGGGAAAAATGAGTCATGTCCTGACAATCTTCGAAAAGGAGATTGAGGTAAGAGCTGTGAGCTATCCAGTATCTTTTTGACACTCACACTAGTACTGAATAGACTATGGCTCTTTATGAGAGAACTGAGAACTACTTGGCCAAAGCTGACTAGCATGACCAGAACTTAGAGACAGTTCAGAGCATAGGTCTGCCAGAAGCCTAAAGAAGTTGGAGAAATGTCAGGAGCCAAGAAGCTGTTAAGTTTATTGTAGCACCAGGATATTTACTGCTAGTTATTAATAATTTGACAGTTGTATTGTTAAACCCTAATGCCGAACAGTTCAGTTTATTTTCCTTTAAGAAAAGGGAAGCGATGCTGGTGTTGTATCAGTTACTAGACTGGACCACAAGAGGGAATTGACTCAGTTTGTGTGGCTGAATGAACAAATGAGCTCAACTTGTAGGGTGGCACCTTTTCCTAACAATAAATTCAACTACAAGCAAGTCTCACCATTACAGTCCATTTATTATTTATCTGTGCTACTGTAGTGTTAAGGATCCCTAGTCACAGACCACAACCCCACTGTGCTAAGCGCTGTATGAAAACAGAACAAAAAGATTGCTTCTATTGCTTCCCATCTTGCCCATAATCAACGAGTAAACCCTGATACCTTTAAATCTAGAACAAATAAAATGGGAACTTCAATTTTGCAGGCAACCTCTCGGCAGGACCTACATTGCTTCTCACCACACAGTACTATACAGCACAAACATTGTGACAGTATGATTGCATTTTAATGGAAGGCTTCCACGTAATGTTGTATACATTGCTTTAATATTTCATGTTTAGGTCTAAATATTAAAGTTCCTTTTCTGATTGTAAAATCGAACAACAGCAGAAAGGAAATGTTTTTTCTGGTCTCTTTCATGGGACCCCTGCAATACAAATGGTGTCACAAACAAGTCCACTTTTAGGCAAGATGGTCACAAGCAAGCTGTAGGCTCAGAAATACCAGGGTAATCAAATAGTCTGTGAATTGTTTGGAAAACAGCCTCTCTCCCAAAGTGACCTTTCAGAATGCTGTGCTCGGCAAAATCGGGATATATTCTCTTTTATGCACTAGTGTGCATTTCAGTGGAAGGCAAGGACTACACTAGAGCAGCTCCACTGACTTCAGCATGGATGCATGAGTGAATCAGATCAGAATTTGGTACAGGCATGAGTCTAGAGTCACACAGTATGATGGCTTTGCTCACAGAGGAAACAGGGTTAAAAGCACACTGTATAATAAGGGGTGACAAACTCCATTCTCTGCCTAGCACTTGTGTTTATTTCATGATTGCAGTCAGCTGACCTGGATCAAGATTCCTAGAAGTTTCTGTTAGTCTCTGTTGTGGCAGTGCATGGGTTTATTTAAATGGGGGGTTGGGAAGCTATAAAAATCTGGAATTATTAAAAGTCCTGTTACCTCAGAGAGAGTTTTAGGCTACTTCTTTGCTGTTTTTTGCCCCCAAACATCATAGCTGGTATTAGAAGCCTTTGAGTTATACATAAAACCCAAACAACTGATAGATTGCCCAGCAGAAAATTATTTACATGAAAACTCCTGCCTAAGCATAATTTTCCTTGAGATGACATCTACTTGAAAATACAACATGATTTCCTCTCGAATGTTGAAATAACACCCTCCCCCCTTATATTTTTTGCTGACACCAAGTGATACTGAAGTTGCTGATGTTACATGGCTGATACTTGGCTGAATCCATCCTAAATAGCCTATAAATCTGTTTGATCTACAGTACAGAGAAAGATATCATTGATTTATGTAATTGGAAATTTTAGCAGTACAATTTTTGTGTAATTATGTTTGTATTTCCCTCCAAGAACTTGCATCCCTGATGAATCCTGGAACAACTCTGACTGTACAGTACCACTGTTTATTCCACCCTTGTACTTCCCTTGAGTATAATTTATGATCTATTAGCATTGTCTTTGAGGTCTACCAAATCTGTGGAAATGCTGAAAAGCGCAGATGGAATAAAGTTTAAAGGATTCATGAATAAAATGTAAGTGGCTGATACTTCAAGCTAAAGCATAAACACTGAGTTGGCTAAATGGAGAGAAATAGCTTCTTTTGTTCAAGTAGAAGTCTCAGCAGGATTTGCTGGGGATTATGGTTGCCTAGGGTTCTAGTTCCAATTGTTGCTATAAATATATTTAATATTGGTGTATATAATATACCTGAGTATGTATTTTTATTTATTAAACTTTTCCAACTTTCCTTAAAACTGACCAAAACGTTCTAGGTGCCAACATGAAAAACAAGTAGAAAATATTAAGATATTTACACAGTGCTTGGATTTCCACGTATTAACCACAGTATTTCCAGCACATGGATTTTTATGGCACATATTTTTAGAAATTAAGGAAATAAAAGTCAAGAGAAAAAGGGCTTGCGGTGGGGGATGAGAAGAGGAGAGGAAGTATGTGGATTTTTCATCTGCCCTCCATCCAAGGCTCCTGCAGGGATCTTTAGTTAACAGGTTGTAGGAAACTGTCCCAAATGGACTAATTTTTTCCAGGGGTTTGGTGTCTATTGTATGTGATCCTTTCTGTTGTAGCCTGGCCTGCCAATCCATTACACCAGCCTTCATGTCTTGGGTCTGGGGGTGGAACTTACTTTTCCAATGTAGCAAAAATTGACTACTTGCAACTTTTTTTTTCCTTTTAAACGAGGAGCATGATAGCTCTGACAGATGCTTTGTGGTAGAATAAATATCCCAATGGCTAATAGGGCCCTGCAGACCTGTGGTAGAAACTTTGCCAACATTCAGTGATCCCTTTATAACTTGCAGCACTCAAAGTTTTTCAATCCCAAAACTTTCATAACTGGTACTCACTTCTGCCCCTGCCTTTGTCAATTTTCTGCCCTTTGCAAAGAATTTTATTATGCATGGTTAGTATATAAACATACTGCAATAGTTAAATAGGTACCAAGGCTGAGGCTGCTTGATAACATAGATCATCATTTTGCTTACTCCCTCACATCATTTAACTTTGTGCTGGCGACCCTGGGACCTAGTAATACATACTGCAACCAATAACTGTAACGCCACGATCCATATAGAATAAATGAGGGATGGTGGCAAATGTATAATGTATTTCCTTCTGCAGTGCTGCGTTATTGTTGTGTGACTATTATAGCATTTGTAGTTTGACAGATTCCTGTTAGCCAGTCTTTCAGAGGGTATATAGTGTATTATTTTACCAAACCCCGATGCATATCAATGAAGTACATGAACACTACTTTAAATGAACAGCTAACCTGTTTCATATAATGTAATACCACACCTGAATATTCACCCCAAATGTTCAGAAAAGTCTGAATAACTTTCTTTCCCCTTTATCCTGAATCTGTGTGCCTCTGCACATTTTAGATCTCACTAGGACTAGAAGAAGTGCCAATACAGTATGAGAGGTTGTTCTTGTATTTCTGTCCCCATAATAGAAATAAATATTAAACCATGAGACACTCTGTTCTCACAAGATTCCCAGCATATTAACTCAAGAATCAGATAGATTAGGTTTACACAAATAGCTAAGCTTTTGGTTACTTATCATAACGGCATCGAACCAAATCCTGTTGAGGTTTCCTACATACTTAATATATTATGCAGATATTGACTAAATCTGGAGAAGATAGCAGATTGGGGGAAAAATTTGCCAGAGCTCAGGATAAGTGGAAGTGCTGTCTGGGTAGGTGAAATGGCAGAGTTTCTGCCTGCTAGACAAGAATAAGAGGAGAGGCTGGGTACAGACTAAGTGATATCAGATATAACCACATTGAGCTGCAAGGCAGAGGGGCTAAGCAGAATTGGAGCAAAAGGAACTGAGCTGCTTGAATGGGTAGAAGGCGTAGAGGTTGAGCTTTGTCATAGACTAGTGTAATGATGATACAGAAAATATGGAGCTTATTAATGACTAATGTTCATCCAGACATAGGCCAGAATCCCTGGCACAATTTAAGCCTATAAACCTTTAAAACTTGTCAAGCAGCAGATGCTGTTTCTGCGTTCCACTCATGGGAAATATAGGTGAAGAAACTCTTGCTGAGTTGTAAAGTAACTTCCTCTTCTACCTTTTCTTCTCTTTTACATGTTTTGTGTCTGTAAATATTAATAGAGATATAGTAGTTCAAATTATATTTGAAAAAGTATCAAGGTAATGCTATTACTAGATAAAAGGCATTCATGAAGATTTAAGAAATATCAGGAAATTAAATCTATCTAAAAGCATTCTGTAACAGGCCTCTTCAATTTGAGGAAGTTTCGTTGACTAGGCAACCTGATGACAAACTATTGCTAATAGTTTGGTCCAAGTTGTCTATTTTAAGTAAAAATGTGATCAGTATATATAATAAAAGATTATTTACCATGGTAAAGATTATTTAAAAAAAAAAAAAAAAGATTATTATATACCAAGATATATCTTTTGCATTAAAGAAACTGATACATTCAAATAGTATGTTAGGAAGCCAATGTAAATATTTAAGGTGAATCTACCAAAATGTTATAAGGTCATAACCCCTGATCAGCTGTACAATTGGCAGTTACACAGAGTGTTTTACACGTGAAGCAATCTTACTAACCTTGTAATTGAGATGTAGGGAATTATCAAGTACTGGTAGAAAGGTGTATACAGCTGTTTTGTATGATTATTGTTGCCTCCTTTTGGTGACTGGCCACATAATAAGTGAGTGAAATAACTTGATGTGGCTACATGAGGAACTACTAAACAAAGACAGAATCATCGAGGAGTGTTTGCATAAAGGTTCTGTTCTAACATCAAAATGGACATTTATGCAGAGAGCTAAAAGTGCTGGTGGAAAGACCGTGGAGTTGTGCAAAGTTGGCCAATGGACCACACTGCAAAGGAGTCATGGAAAGTAACTTGTGGAAATAGGTTACTGAAATCTACCTTGGGTATTAATAGCAGGGAAGCCATGGCAGCATGGACATCAGTGTTGGCTAGCCACCTGTGTAATTTCCCAGGGTCCTGAGTGGGCTTGTACAGCCCATATTGAAGCCCATACCTTTGCAGTTTCATTGCTATTGGGCTGAGCGATCTAGATTAAAGCTAGGTGGGATATGTCTACATGTGCTGCAGTCACACTCCTGATTGCTGTGTTGACATACACAAGGAAGAAATGCCTAATGCTGAACTTTCGTTAATAATAATAATAATAATAATAATACTTAGCTCTTATACAGTACTTATCAGTAGATGTCAAAGCACTTTCTGAAGGAGTTCAATATCAATACCCTCATTTTACAGATGGAGAAACTGAGGCACAGAGAGGGGCAGTGACTTGCCCAATATCACCCAATGGCAGAGCTGTGAATAAAGCCCAAGTGCTCTATCCAATAGGAAGCTTTACCTTCCGTGGGGCACCAATCAATGTTCTGCGGGACTAGGGAGGGGAGAGTCTAAATTTTTCAACTACAGGCAGAAAGACAAGTAATAATTTAACTTGCTAACCAATCAAGAGTAGGTTTGTAGTAAAAGAAATTCAATGTAATTATCCGCTGCTGCTGCAAAACACATCTCATTTTGATTTTAGGAGGGAGATTTGAGGAGATGTATCTCTATAATACTTTGTTACAGCTGGAGCTGGTTGGGAATTTTCTGTCAGAATGACTTTTTGATAGCAAATGCAGTTTCTACAAAATCAAAATTTTTCTGTGGGGAAAATGTGAATTTTGCTGTATTGTTTTGTCTTTCTGTTGGGAAAACTGAAACCAAATACTGTGTTTTATGTCAGTTCAACCCAAATTGAAATACTTCAGTTTGTCGAACTGACTGGAAACCTTTCATTTTCACTCAGTACAACATCTGTTCCTCCTATGCACTGGGCTTTCTGGGTCTGATGGATTAGTTTTCCATGATAAAGTGATCAAGCTGTGTGGTGCATCATGGGAGTTACATGGCTGTGAATCACATGGCATATCAGTTTAACAAACCAAAATGAAACATTTTGATTTGGGAATGATTGAAAAAATTATCTTTGGCTGTCACCATTAGGATCCTTTTGCACACATTCATATAGAACTAATGTAACCTGAGTCAGGGTTGTTTTTAAGAGGATCAAGACAGACAAATTTGTGGGCACATTGAATTTCACCTTTGGGATTTTTTTCAATCTGCTTGGGGCTTTCCAAAGCTAAGCACAGTGCTGGAACTCCCAATAATGGAAGACAATCTTGGCCCTTATATCGAAAAACAGCTAACAGAGGGTGATTTACTCACACATGTAGCTTCACAGCCTGCCTTCACCTGTCCATAATATAACTGAATGTTATCTAGAGTGTTGTCTAGAAGTAACAGCATTTCAGTCTTCTAGTGTATGTAAATCTCTCTATTACTCACTCATTTATAAAGAAGGTTATATACTCAATACTGTTTCACTGTAAACTTCCATACACATGAGAGAGAATGAAAGAAACAACGAATCACATGTGACATATGCTAGTCATGTCACTTAACTTTGTGTCAAGTCAAAAAAGCCAGCAGAGTGTTAGGATCCATTAGAAAACGGATAATTAATAAAATGGAAAATATCATACTGCCACTATATAAATCCATAGTATGCCCACATCTTAAATATTGCATGCAGTACAGATTGCCCTTGTCAAAAAAGATACATTAGAATTGCAAAAAGCAGAGAGAAGAGCAACAAAAATAATTAGGGGTACAGAAAATCTTCCATATGTGGAGAGATTAAAGACTGGGACTGTTCAGATTAGAAAAGGGATGACTCAGTGTTGATGGTGGGGGAATATGACAGACGTCAATAAAATCATGAATGGTGTGGAGTATACAACAGAACACAAGAACTGGGGATCATCCAATGAAATTAATAGGCAGCAAGTTTAAAAAAAAAAGGAAGTACTTCTTCACACAGTGCATAGTTAACTTGTGGAAACTCATTGCCAGGGGACGCTGTGAAGGCCGAAAGGATAACTTGATTAAAAAAAAACTAGATAAATTCATGGAGGATAGGTCCATCAGTGTTATAAGCTAAGATGGTCAGGGACACAACTCCATGGTCTGGGTGTCCCTAAGCCTCTGACTATTAGAAAGCTGGGAGTGGGTGGCAGGATGGATCACTCAATAACTGTCCTGTTCTATTCATTCCCCTTGAAGCATCTGGCACTGGCCACTGTCAGTAGACAGGATACTGGGCTAGATGGACCAGTGGTCTGACCCACTATGACCATTCTTTTGTTCTTAACAAACTCCTGGGAGGTACTTGGATAAGGTGATGAGGACAGTATAAGAACCTCTATATAATGGAATAACCATGGTTATTTCATTTGTGTTTTGGAATGTGTAACACCACCTTTCTTCCAAGATGCTGCATCGGCCCTGTTCCCTCTTCACAGACTAGGATTTTCACAATGTTATTCAGAAAGAGCTCCTTTTGTTTCATGACCTTTTGCATAATCTGTGCGCTACACTCTATCTGAATGTGTAGGTTATCATTGTCCACTGACTGACAGAGACTATTGGTATATACAGGAAATGTATTAATCCTCTCATAATTAGCACCTTGTTGGGGTCAGTGAAGGTCAAGGACGTAGACTTTATGCATTTTGTTAAATTTACTTAGGTTTTTTCTCCACCATCTGCTTTCATCCATTTTACTCTCACCTTTAGCAATAACTTCTCAGCACAAACTCTTCTTTTTTCCCCACATGCTCTTTCTACTATTACTTTGTTAATACCTTGGTTTACTAAAGGGAATGAAATAATGCAAAGGAAAACTTTAAACCCAATATCAGGAAAACTTTGCAGACAGCATGGCTTCTTAGTCTGAGCAATAATCGCTCATGGGAAGTGGTGGAAGCCAATAGCTTGAGCCACTGAAGACTAGACCAGTGTTTCTCAATTAAATTTGGCCACGGAACCTCTATAAATAATTGCGGAACCCCCCAAACTCTTAACAGTCTTCAAATGTCGAAATAAGCAAAGGTCAGCATTTCTCAATTAAATTACACTTAAATTGCACTTACACTGGATACCCTATGCCGGAAAATCCGGGACATCTTCCCTTTTTTGGCGGCGGCGGTGAACAGCTGCTCTTGGCGGCGGCGGTGAACAGCTGCTCTTGGCGGTGGCGGCGAACAGCTGCTTGCAGAACCCTAACAGTGTTCCCATGGAACCTGAACACCAATTGAGAAACACTGGACTAGACTGATCTTTTTCAAGTCAAATGTCTTTGATTCTATGGTCCTAAGAATAAAAATTATGTAAACTCCAAAATGCATTCATTTAGGTATTATACTAGTGCCCAGAAGTTCCAATCAAGACTGAAGTCCAATTGTGATGGGTGCATACAAACATAAAATAAAAGTTAGCCTCTGCTTGAAATTGTAAACAATCTAAGGCTTTGATCCTGTAGACACGTGAACTCATTCTAATAAATCTGTATCTGACCCACTGATTTGTTGCGTGGCCCGGCGAAAGTCACTTAGGCTTTCATCCAACAAACAATATGTATGTGGTTAACTTCACATATGTGTGTAGTGCCATTAAAGTCAAATGGGATTGCTCACGTGAGTAAAGTTAAGCATGTGCATAAATATTTGTATTATTCGGGCCTTAGTATTATTCTTTTCTTGTACTTTTTTCTTCTTGTTATTTATGAAAAACTATCTATATGGTTGGCATAAAGGAAGATGGTTTTTGACTAGGAGCTTACTACCTAAATAAGATATAGATGTTTAATCTGTCAGATGGAGGATCAAGGGTGACTCAATGCAGAAATCTTTGGGAGTTTATTATTGAAAGGCTTCTGAGGGGGGGGAAAAGTGATCTGAGAAGTGATTTGAATGGATAGAGGGCAGGTTGCTGGGTGCAGGAGAAGGAGGGGGTTTGAAGCATGAAGAGTGACATACAGATGTAAGTAGGGTCTGAATGAGCTCTCCTCTGCTGAGCTGGCTTCGGGGGGAGCAGAACAGGCTTCAGAACCAGACAGTATTTGCATGATCATATCCACCCTGCTTAGGTACTCAACATGATTGGAGTGCTTTGCCCAAATGATTGCTTTGGCTGGTGTTGGGTTACAAATCACTTTAATGTAGAATGCAGGAGTAATAAAATGTTGTTCCCCTTATTGTACGATCAGAGGGCAGCAGAACTGTGTTTAGTCTGTCCTAATTGAAGGGTCAGTCTCATCTGAACTGAACTCAGTAAGCAGGGAGTGGAGATAAGTGTCCCTGCCATGAGGTGTAGGCTTTTCTTAAGAACCCTAGACATGGTTTGACCTACCCCTCTCCCTGTTCAAAAACAGAGCTAATAAAGGCTCCATTAGGAGTCTTTTTGTTTTGTTAATCACTTGCTGTGGGACACCATCCTGCCCAGCCTGCCTTCTCACTGAAGTTCCCTCCACCGAGAGCTGAAAAACACTACGAGCTGGGCGGAACCTCAGGAGACTGACCTCCAGAGGAGCGGATGTTGATGATGTGCATTGGAGCAGCTGGCAGAGTGGGGACAACTGGAACATAATGGCCAGACAGTGGAGCGAGCAAGGTGCCTTCTTTCCTTCTCCGCCCAAGCGGGATGGGAGATGAACTTTGCAGTTGCACTTCTCGCCTCTGGATCTGCCCTGACCAAGAATAACACTTATGAGTGCGGTGCTGTGAAGGGAGGGGCACATTAAAGGAACTTCCTGTTGCTGGACTTAAGAACCTGAGACAAAAGGAAACTGCCCAACGTACTCTGGGATGGGTGTTTTGTTCATGGTTTTACGTGTGTGCATCTTGCTTGCGGCGTTACTACTGGGTTATTTTTCTCCTTTTTATTAAAAGTCTCTTTTTGACACTCAATCTCTGTGCTTGCAAGAGGCGAAGTATTGCCTCTAGAGGCACCAAGGGGTCGTGTGTATTTGTCCCAGCTTACTGGATGGGGGCTCGAGCTGGCTTTGTGTTGTATTGTTGAAAGGAACCCCTAGATATTGAATCTGGCCCTTGTTGCTGCTGACTCCGACTGGCAGAAGGGTTACACAAGAAAGCATAAAACATAAGTAAAGGAGTACAAGGAAGGTAGGCAAAGCGAGAACAGCAGCAGGGGGAATTGATGGAAATGAGAGGAATGAGTGAGGATGAGATGCTTAAACTCAATGAGGAACATGTGGGGAAGCCAGAGAAGATATTCAAAGGGAAGTGTGATGTGGTCCAAGAAAGAAACAAGATTTTAGCAGTGGCATTTTGAATAAACTGGAGGGGATTGCATTGGGATGCAGGGAGTCCCAAGAGGAGGAGACTGCTGCTTTCAAAGTGAGAGATGACCAAGATATGGATAAGAGATTAGGCAGGAATTTATGGAATTGGGAACTAACCCCTATAGTCTCTATTAAAAATCCCAGCTTTATGCAGTAGGAATGGAGAAGAAAGAATGAATTTTAGAAACAATGTAATGAAGTTGCAATATGATTTGGTGAGTGCCTAGATGTAGGGGAAACTAAGAATATCATGCTACATATTCACAGAGAGTCTTGTTTTTCTTAGTGAAGATTTCTGAAGTGTTAAACTTGAGATCTTGAAACACTGTCTGGTCAAATGGATATGAATTTCAGCATGTGGCTTTTCAGTACTCATTTCCATGGTATTTAATGTGTGACCTGGCCTTGCTTTGGCCTGTTTCTCTAAACCTCCCCTGCCATTACCTCTTTCCCTCTTCCTCAACCCAAAAAGACCCCATACCTTTAGAGATTTGAGTTTGTCAAGTGCTTGTACATTGAAAATGTGAAATGTACGTGGGTGCATTTTTCTGAGTAAATATTGATTGCTTTTATTGTGAGATTACTTTTGGCTTATGTTGAAAAGCCTATTTCTTCTGTACCTGCCACAGTTCAACGTCTATGTTCTGATAGAGCTGCACAGTTTTCTGCTCAGTTTGAACTTTCAGTTTAATTTTCCCTTATGCTGATTGCTGTTTGCATGGAAGTGTGTCATCTGTTTTATTCAAACTATATAATTTGTTGTACATTTTGTTTTAGAATTGTGGAGGTAAAAAAGAAACCCTGGACCACACTAACTATCAAGCCACACCTGGTGCTTGTCTAAATAAATAAAACTACTACTGTATTCCAGTTTAATGTCACCAGTCGTGCAGCAACCCTGTAAGTCCTGGTCTTTGGGGTATTATATTAGTACAGTGTAGCATTATTTCTGATAAGGGAGAGACTGAACAAAATGCAAGAGAGTGGACGTAAGCATTTCCGGACAATAACATAGGCATTGCAAGTCCTGATGCTCTCAAAAGAATGTTGTTAATAATACGTGGCACAGCGTTCGACAAACGTACAGAAATGCCTAAAGGAAAATGCTGCAAGCTGACTGATTTCAGGTTACAGCTTACTTACCAGAGACCTGATTCTGAGACTCCCCGGATGTCATACTTCACTACATGTTATCCAGAACTATCCACTATCTTCTAATACCACTGAGTCAGGGATGCAGGCATTAAACACACACACACACACAAAAAGGGGGGGAGGGGGAAGCAGCAAGGCAACGAACAGTTAAAAGGAAGAAAAGGTAACAGATGTGCGTCACTATCTTGCCCCAACTGGGTGACACTTTAATCACTTTCTTATTCTGCCTTGTTCTGCTAAGAGACTGGAAGACATATGTCACTTTTGCACCTTAACTGTGCATTTTCTGGTTTGTTTGGATTTATGTCACAACCTTAATGGGATTTAAATGGAATTTTTATATGTGAATAATACTCTGCATTAATGCAAGAACTTTAGGTTGCTGTGTTACTGGCATGATTTACATAAAGGATTTTAAATATGAAAGAAGAATAGCCAGGCTATTGTAAATGGCAAAATAAAAAAATGACACTGGGAATAATAGTAAGGGCAGACAATGAAGCCACCAAAGCACTGGCTTTCCTGGGGTTAATATTCCAATATATAGGTACAATGGAGTGCAGGAAGAGAAGCTGAAGGTGTTGCCACTCAGCATTTAGCTATTGGAGGATCAGGAAAGGATTAAATGGTTGCACAGACCAGGTCAATATCGTGAGGTTTGTATTTTCTCAGAAAACATCCTTAGTTGTATGCAATAACCTACAAATGCATATGCACCTGATTATTCGATTTCAGGTCTCTTTAGTCAGGTAATTAACTTTGTGCGTGCATGAGTGTGTGTGTGTGTGCGCACGTGCGTGTGTGTGCCTATGTGTGTATATATATTTCATACAATTAATTTACATTTTAATTCATGTTGTGGGGGAATATGTATTACAGTAAAACCTCAAAAGCAACAAAAGCTACAATGAAAATTGTACCGTATTGTCCAGCTGTATACAAAGAACCAACAATAATGGTACTTTGTCCTTCTATTTAAGGTGCTGTATCTCTTACCAATCTCTGTAAGCCTCAGTATTCACTTGTGAGATAGGAGAATGTTTAAAGCTCTGTTTTACAGATGCGGAAACTGAAGCATGAATTTTTTAAATTCCCCCCGCCCCTTCCAAAGTGATTTTGCCTGGGTCTGTCACAGAGTTGGGAATAGAACCACCAGATAGTTTGCCTGACACACAGTTCTGTGTCTTAAACATAACACTATCATTTCAATAGACCAGACCTTAATTGTTGCTAGGGGCTTTGAGTTACTGATGTTGGTGCAGTAGGTGAACCTCCATATTTGGTTTTTTTTTCATTTTTTGAGTACCATTTTTATTTTTTAACATCTATTATTTATAGAACACCCTTGGTGCACATATTGCTTTGCATGTGTATAATAAAACAAGGTTCCTGCTCTGAGTGGCTGGCAATCTAAGGACTTGATCCACCAATCATTTATTACTGAATGACATGCTTGCTACCATGAGTATTTCCATAACCGATAACAGATTTTTTTAGACAAAGGGAATGCAATGAATCATATTTACTTAGATTTCAGTAAGGCATTTGATACGGTTCCACATGGGGAATTATTAGTTTAATTGGAAAAGATGGGGATTAATATGAACATTGAAAGGTGGATAAGGAACTGGTTAAAGGTGAGACTACACTGGGTCATACTGACACGTGAACTGTCAGGCTGGAGGGAGGTTACTAGTGGAATTCCGCAGGGATCGGTCTTGGGACCAATCTTATTTAACCTTTTTATTACTGACCTTGGCACAAAAAGTGGGAATGTGCTAATAAAGTTTGCGGATGATACAAAGTTGGGAGGCATTGCCAGTACAGAGAAGGATCCGGATATCATACAGAAAGATCTGGATGACCTTGTAAACTGGAGTAATAGAAATAGGATGAAATTTAATAGTGGAAAGTGAAAGGTCATGCATTTAGGGACTAATAAGAATTTCTGCTAATAGCTGAGGAGGCACCAGTGGGAAGTGACAGAGGAGGAGAAGGACCTAGGCATATTGGTTGATCACAGGATGACTATGAGCCACCAATGTGATGTGAGGTAGCCGTGAAAAAAGGTAATGTGGTCCTAGGATGCATCAGATGAGGTATTTTCAGTAGAGATAGGGAGGTATTAGTACCATTATACAAGGTGCTGGTGAGACCTCATCTAGAATACTGTGTGGAGTTCTGGTCCCCTATGTTTAAGAAAGATTAATTCAAACTGGAACAGGTGCAGAGAAGGGCTACTAAGATGATCTGTGGAATGGAAAATCTGCCTTATGAGAGGAGACTCAAAGAGTTTGGCTAGTTTAGCCTAATCAAAAGAAGGCTGAGGGGAGATATGATTGCTCTCTATAAATACATCAGAGGGATAAATATCAGGGAGGGAGAGGAATTATTTAAATTCAGCGCCAATGTGGACACAAGAACTAATGGATATAAACTGGCCATCAGGAAGTTTAGACTTGAAATTGGATGCAGGTTCTAACCACCAGAGGAGTGAAGTTCTGGAACAGTCTTCCAAGGGGAGCAGTGGGGGCAAAAAACCTAGCTGGCTTTGAAACTGAGCTTGATAAATTTATGGAGGGGATGGGAGGATGGGACAGCCTAGTTTGGCATTGACTAATTTTTTTACTACTGGTCGTAGATATGCCAATGGCCTTTGATGGGATATTCGATGTGGTGATATTTGATGTTCTGAGTTATTACAGAGAATTTTTTTGGGGTGTCTGCCTGGTGAGTCTTGCCCACATGCTCAGGTTTTAACTGATCACCATATTTGGGGTCAGGAAGGAATTTCCCCCCAGGGCAGATTGGCAAAGTCTCTGAGGGTTTCTCACCTTCCTTTGTAGCATGGGGCACTGTTCACTTGCTGGTGGATTCTCTGTACCTTAAAGTCTTTAAACCATTATTTGAGGACTTTAATAACTCTAGTCATAGATTAGAAGTTTATTACAGGAGTGGGTGGGTGACGTTCTGTGCCTGCATTGTGCAGGAGGTCAGACTAGATGATCATATTGGTCCCTTTTGACCTTAGGGTCTATGAGTCTATGAACTGGCCCTGAATTAACTGGATAACTCAACAAACAAAGAAAAGAACATGGTAGCTAGTGAAGAAAGGAAGGGGGAGAGCCACAACAGTAAATAGAGGTTTATGAGGAAAGAGGATAATACAAGCTGGTTTTGATTTGATTCACTTATTGATTCACTTCTTATTTTGTGTTAGATTTTTATTCTTTTAATGGTCAGGTAGCTTTGGTAGCATTATACCCTCACTTTGCATTGGTATAAATGATGACAGAGGATGCAAGGCAGAGGTTCAAAATGAATTTATTCGCATGGCTTCTTAACTTGGGGTTTGTAATTGGTGATGGGGTCTTGTCAGTAGACAAATCCTGCTCTTTCCCTACTATTATATGGGTGGGGGAGGATGGGTAGGGTAGATCCTGTCTAGACCAGAGGGGAATTTCAGGACTGGAAGGGGTGGCAGTATGGAAATGGGGATCGTAGAATGGAAAAGTTTGAGAAACATTGGCTTGGAATGCTGAGTAGAACACTGATGGTTAGAGACAATGGGCCAGATTCATCATCCAGAAGAATTGAGTCTGAGCCCCTAACAAATGAGAGTTCACCTGGGGCATAGGTGCAATGGTGCTGGCTGCCCTCAACTCCCATTTCACCATCTGGCATGGTCTACAAAGCAGGCTGGGTAGTGGGTGGGACCAGGGAATACAGGAGGTGCTTATTTAGCACAAGCTGACCTCCCATGATGGAAAGGGGTGGCAGTACCTCTGACGCCTCTGTCTCAGGGCTTTGTCAGGTGCAGATGCAAGGGAGGTGAATTGAGTCAGTTATAGTCATCATGAAATGGAATACCAAGTAGAAAAACAAAATGAAGAGTGGAACTTGTACAGCTTGTTGTACAAAATAAAACCCTTATTGGAAACATTCCAATACAAGATTTGTTTCTCACCTTTAATCATCTTGTTGGGATTCCCTCTGAGGCCTTTTCTACTCAGCTTAGCCAGAACACCTTGTCCGGTTCTGGAAGAACTCTTCAGTCAGTTCCCTGGGATCCAAAAAACTTAGTTAGACTCCAGATTTCATTGCTTAGATATCCTTTATTTGGCATACAGCAAAGCTACACTGGGTTGGATGTACCATACATCCAAAGTTACACCAAAAACCTCTTCCTTTATATACATTTACACATTAAATTGCACTTATTATACAGTGCATCACATGTTTTGGGATTGGTGTGGTTGCTTTGCAGGAACCAATCCCTGTGCTGCATGCTCTGTCCATGTACTCTCCATGCTCGCGACCTATTCTTTACCTCATCTCCACAGTCCTAATTTATCTTGTCCATTGTTAGTAAATGGTTCGCTGGATGTTTTCCTTTTTATCTTAGCTGACTGAGACATCTGTCTTTTTAGGCTACTGACCTATTTACTTATCTTATTTAACACACTCATCCTGTTTTCAGCCTAATGATCTGCTTACCTCCCTAATTCTATCCTTCAAGAAATGAGGCCTCCCTCCGTGTGTTAATTATTCATTTCAGGCCAGGCCTCAACTACACTTTTCCTTTTAACATACATAATTTGTAAGAAAATATTTCCTCATCCTCTCAGATCATGATGACATTAGAACATCATGCTACAGGAGCCTGTGTTTTTAATCTCTCTCTCATAATCTGCAGGGATAAAAGTTTAATTATGTCTTAGTTGCTTGTTGCGATTTTGAAATCAGTACAGTAATCCAAATACAGCACATGATGGGTTAAAAATGGCATGAATATTTGTATGTCTCATGTTAAAATCTAGTTTTGGTGAGATAAGGGGCTATAAAGAAGTTGACATTGGATTAACAGAGATGACCTCAGGTTGCTATCAAATATGAGATTTTTTTTGTTAAATGAATGAAAAAGTAACAGTAAAAAGAGTCCCAACTGTGGTAGAAATTCTGGAAAATATATTTACTGAGGACTTGTCTACCCACCATTTTTGTACCACTGTAAATGTATATGCAGTAAAATTACAGGAATAAGCCATACCAATATACCAGTATATACCTTTATACCAGTATTACTGTGTCAACATTATATATATATATATCTATATATCTATATATATTGGTGTATATATACCAATATACACCTTTATACCAGTATTACTGCGTCAACATTATGGGATTGTACCACTTCAAGTATACTGGTTTCTGAACCAGTATAGTAATAGCGGTACAATGTACTTTATTCCACTATGGAGGCTGAAGCTGAAAAGATAGGCAGAAAAATAAGTTAGAGACGGAACTAAAGAAATTCTAGCATACTGTAGACAGAAAGACAGGAAGACGGGTAAGTACCATGGAAAAACCTGGATTATTGCTGCTAGGTGATGGCTGGGTAGGATGGAAACTGCACAGGTAGTTTTGGTGGAAGTTGGTTTGGCAATTCACACTGAAGTTTATTTTTAGTGGGCAAGAAAATATTGGCAGGGTTTGATAGAAACAGCTACTTGGGAACTAGGCAGGGGCTGATTTTCGTGGAATCCCAGTTGTTTGAGGTATGGCCCATTGTTTTAAAATATGATTTTCCCCAACAAGCTGCAGAAGGTTTATTCATGGTCTGAATCCCACAGTGCTCTCCAGTAAAGTCTAGTACTGTAGAATATCTCTGCTTTAACAAGCTAGCCTATCGCTAATAAACAGGTCTTTTTGAAAAACTATTGCATATTTTCAAAGAAGGTTTCTGGGCTCATTGACAAATCACATTAATTGTCTCCCATCTGGACAGTCTCAGTAGGGAGACAAAATTGTGAATGGACATGTGCAAAATGATACTCTTACCCCTAAAGCTGGTACCTCTATGTCAGGGTTCAAGTGGGCTCATATTCCCATCAGAACCACTCACTCACCTAGCCATGAGCAGAATTGGGAAATTTTCTTTTGAAGAGGGAGGAGACACAAAATCAGGAATAGTCTTTGTGGTTGCAAAGGTCAGGAGACCCATGGAGGTTTTTGTGGGTCAGGAGTTACTTAAACTTTTCCATAAAACAGAACTATTGCAAGCATGAGGGCATCACAATGTATGGACAGATAAAAACATGGTCCATCTGCAGGTCAGTTGTGAGCTGCCTACCTCATCGTCAGAAAGATCTAAATTAAAATGTTGTAGATATTGGCTTGTGTATATGTTTACCATGGTCTTCTCCTGGATCCAGTGACAGAACTGCTCAGATGTTCGAGACTAATGTCCTCTAATTGCTAACCTGCAAAAGGTATGGTATATTCTATTGTATTTATGTTCTTATACTGTGCCTGCAACTTTGGTGTTTGAATGTGGTGTAGTCGCTAAGGTGAAAACAGCTTGTCCTTTTGGAGGAGGAGGTTTTGGATTCAGAGGCATAATCCTCAAGTCTGTGTGCACAAATCTGAAAACTTCCCTTTCCCTCACCAATTCAGAATGTCCATCCCAACCCATGGCCTTCTTAGTCCCTACCCCAGTTCCCAGAAATGCTTCCCCACCCCTTTATCTTCACTGCTGCCTTGTGGCTTTGCCATTCTCCATCCCCTCCACTCCGTGTACCCCTGCTGGTTCTGCCCTTCTCATCTCTTTATCACACCCTGTTCAGTGAGATTTAGTGGTTGGCAAAATAGGCTGATATCATCGGCTGCCCTTCAGCCTTGTGTGATGTGGCTTGTGTGATTGCAAGGTCACTACAGGAGACTGCTAGGTGATGCAATGGGAGGGCAGCGCACAGACAGACTGGTGGGCTGCAGACACCAACTTTCCTCACCTCACAGCATCAGGGAGTTTCCTGCAGTGAAGGTAGGGAGTTAGCAGCTCTTCTTACTCTTGCTGGTTCCCCGTCTCAGCACTATTTGCTGCTTCTCCCTACTTCCTTTTCCTTTGTATTAAGTGCAAAATGGCATCAGATCTCTTGTAGCCTAATGCTTTTCATCGTGTTTTTGTAGCAACTGCTATAGAGTTCCTGGGATGGGCCCCAGGTACAGGTGGGAATGCCTGGCTAGAATCTATACCCATGTCAAAGTTCTATCACCACTGACAACCATGAAGTCTGTACCACCACAGCATCAATTTACTGAAATATATGCACTCATCCTATACACTTATTCATCACACCTTAGATTCCTACTGAGGGTAGTTGGCATTTGGCACCAGTCCCTCAGCTTGTGTGTGTGTTCCTTCATTATTGCATAGGCTTAGTTGGCTAGATTGGAAAATACTGAAGATCGAAGGGTGCAATATTAACTCCTAGCCAAAAAGCTTTTAGAGTTTATTCTCCCGCTGAGTGATACTGATATGGGAAAGATCAATTGTGGTAGGTGCTTTAGGGAAAAAAAAATCTAATAACTACTTCAAAACATTTCCCCTTTGACTGGTGTGGAATCTTTCTTGTTATGACAGAAGGGAGCAAACAGGATGGGAAACAAGATATTAAAAATATAAAGGGCATTCTCCAAAAGAGAAGCTGTTTTCTTATCATGGTAGGTACTGTAATATTTTCCTCAGGTCTCTATAGCTCTTTTGTAAGGGAAGTAAGTTCAACTTCAAATCAGTTTTGAGTAGCTGGGAAATGGTTTACTTGTAATGCCCCCTGTGTCTGATCTCTATTTTATTTATATAGAGAGATTTTTAACTTACATCTTTTGTTTTGATCTTCAGGATACACTGTCAACCATTTAACTAATGACTGCATACAGATGAAGCAACAAAATATTCAGTGCTACTCCTAGGAGGGTAACAATCATGATGCTGTGTGTGAATCTATCTTATACCCATGGCCTGTTTAGGAAGAAACAATATTATATCCTATGTGTTCTCTTCCTAAGATGTTTTGATAATTATTAAGCAGTATGATATAATAATATAGCTTTTTTTTAAAGGCAAGATTGGAAGTGTTTGAGGAAGGATGACAAACATTGAGTTTGATGGCGTCCCAGCATTCAAGAATCATTCCATTGACTGAATAAAAGTATAGAGGGATCAGAGCGGATTGCCAGCTGGTGTAAAATGCCTTCAGTGGAGCAATGACAATGGTCACCAGCTGAGAATTTGCCCCACAGAATTTCCTGCTTTCTAGTAGTTTTTTCTTGTTTTGAAACTTCATCTTTTACTATTAGGGATACACAGATTCTAGAACGGCATGCCATGAAATAGTGTTTAAGCGGACAAAGAACTGGATAAGTCAATTATACTCATCCATATAGGAAACATCACAAAGGGTCACAGAGCAGTTCTCAGCTGTGCTTGTTTTTTCCCTTCGCACTGTCCCTTTCAGTTCTCTGCCTCCACAGGAATTTCTTAGGTTTAAAAAGTCTACTCCGAGGCTGGCAAAGTGCCAGCAAAAGGAAGCCCTGTACATAATAAATTAGGTCTCTGTGCTCATGACATCTGATTGAATCTCACAACTCTATAGCGATCTATCATAACAAAGAGCAAATATCATAATATAGTCAGGACAATTCAGGGAATCAGTCCAAAAACTGGCAAGCTCTTCCCTTCTCCCACTCCCCCCAGTAGCTCTGGTTTTGCTTGGGAGATATTAAGATGGAAGAACACCTCCCAATAGGCCAGGAAGATGCTGCCAGATTTTTTTTTCTTCTAGCCTTTCATTGATCTGTAAAATGATAGGGCTAGAGTAAAAAAGTTCTTGTCAACTCCTCCTACTTTTTATCCTCGGTGTCCTTTTCTTCTCTGGCATATTCTGTGCTCTCCATGTATAGGACTTTTATCAAACTGTGAGCATGTGAATGGCTGAGATCTGATGAATTTTTGAGATTATCTGCCAAATTAATCCCTTTAAAGACTGATACGTCTGAGAATACAGAGTCAAAGCTTAGTGAGAGCAGATCCACCTTGATTTTGAGGAGCAGAGTGAGGTTACTTGTTTGTATTTTATTAGGGAGGTTGAGCCCCTGACTGTCTGTCTAGACATGGGACTCTCCTGCATGGTTACTCTGAATTTGAACTGAAATCAATGGCAGAATCTGCTCTAATGTGGAATATGACAAGTATGGGCAATGTTTGAAGGGTGACCTTATTTAGGGATGCAGTGCAGGCCTCAGAAGCAGAGTAGCATGCAGTGGACACATGAGGAAAGAGAGGAGAGAGATGCTGAACATTAATTTGTTCAGCTCATCAAACTGGCCAAGTTCACTAAGTTTCCTAAGCCTATTGAGTGAATGTGGGTCAAACAGTGCAAAATGATGTGCTTTCTATTTGCATGGTTTTGATGCAAAATCTGGCAGCTTACAACAAAGTTTGATTTATGAGATTTGGTTTTCCCAATGTAAATTCAAAATTCAAAGTACAGTTTGAGACAGGAGCATATGTGAAACTACATGGAACAAACTGAAAAAAATATTTGCACAAAACCTCTGAGGTCAAGTCAAGTTTTTCACCATTTTAGACAATGCCATGATGAAGGGTGGTGGGACAATAGTTTAATCATGGATGCTCCACGTCAGGACATTTTCTATGAATACAGTCAATAGGTAATAGATACAGCCTTTTCTACATGCAACAACAATTAAATGAGGAAGAGAGAGTGAGAGAAATCACATCTGATATTTGAATATTGCTAGGCCAAGTACAGAAAAGGCTATAGTTGCTGATAAAAATTAAGCCAGGAGCACTTCATTTATTTTAATTCCTGGAAATCAATTGTGTGATTTCCCCCAGTCATATCAGATAACATTACAGAAACACTAAGCTTTCATACCTAATGGAGATGTGTTTGATGTTACTGGGCAACCTGCCAAAGAATCATTGCCAGATGCCGACATGGCAATTATTGAGACCATAGGTAAAGGGTTTCAAGGGACTCGCATCAATATTTTTTTCCACAGTCATAAATTGGAAATATTGCTGTTGAGAAAGCGTCCTTGAGTCCTTGTGAAGTCTATGCCTTTGTGTCTGAAGGCTACAAAGTACCAAGAAAGTGAACTTTAAGTTGGCAGAGGAACTGTCGATGAACATTAGAGTGGACACGCCTGCGAATTAGTCAGGTAATGAGGTTATAAGAACATAAATGTGGCAAGGGTGGTGGGAAAATCTTTGTATTATGTGCAAAATGGCATCAGACCTCAGGACTGAGACTGACACCCTCAACCACAAAAAGGACTCAGGACGGAAACCAATATCTTCAGTCACTAAGGCCTGGTCTACACTAAAAACTTAGGTCAACCCAACTACATTGCTCAGTGGTGTGAAAAATCCACACCCCTGACTGATATAGTTAAGCCAATCTAACCCCTGGGGTAGATGGCACTAGGTCAATGGAAGAATTCTTCTGTCAACCTAGCTACCACATCTTGGGGAGGTGGATGACCTATCCCAATTGGGAGAATCCCTCCTGTCAGTGGAGGTACTGTCTACACTGAAGCGCTACAGCATAGACAGTACCTCAGCATGCTGCAGTTACACGTCCGTTGGCTGTCCAGACCTATTTTTGTCTAGTTGTTTTTCTACCTGAGATTTTTAAGGTCAGCAAGGGCAAGCTAACAAACAATGTGTGTTTTATATTTGGTTCTGAGAAGGGCCCTTCAGATCTCTTCTGCAAGTGAGTTTTGCAGTCATGGGCCAGTTGCCATGAAAGCTCTCTAAGCTCTTCATTTGTATTTTACTATTAAGGCTGACAGTTTCTCCAAACTCCCTTTGGAATTTATGCTCATGCATCTATGGGGTAATGTGAACAAATCACTCCTCTCCCACTTTGTTGTTTAGAGCCTTCAAATACTTGTACAGGTTTATCATAGCCTGCCCCTTAGTCGTCATTTTGACAAGCTCCACATATTTAATTTTTTTAATCTTATCTCATATATCATAAGAATGGCCATACTGGGACAGACCAATGGTCCAGCTAGCCCAATATCCTGTCTTCCAACAGTGGCCAATGCCAGGTGTTTCAGAAGGAATGAACAGAACAGGCAATCATTGAGTGATCCATCCCCTGTCGTCCAGTCTCACTTCTGGCGATCAGAGACTAGGGGCACTCAGAGCATGGGGTTGCACCCCTGATCATCTTAGCTAATAGCCATTGCTGGACCTTTCCTCCATGAATTTTTCTAGTTCTTTTTTGAACTCCATTAGGGTTTTGGCTTATCACTTATATCACTGTGCAAATGTCTCTAGTAGTAATAAAAAAAAGGATAATAGGGGAAAGAAATTCAGAATATATATATATAAGCAGAATTGTCACTACACAGAATACTTTTCAATATTTTCCATGAGTTTGACTTCACTGTAGTGTTAACTCAAGCTAACTCCTCTCACGTTAGTCTATCTTGAGTGAAAATGGCCATATTACAAAACAATACTTAAGCTGCACAGAGTGATTGTATTAGAGCACAGATCAGCTTCATTACCACTGCATTACTAGCTTGAGCATCTGAAGCATTTGAGACACAATCCCCTGATGGCCCTGCTAGTTTGAGTTTAAAACACCACTTAAATCAAACAAGAGGTAGGTGTGTGTGTGTGTGGGGGGAGGGGACGGGAGTCAGCTTAGGGCATCACTTGAGTTATGCTTTGAGCGAACACTGAGATAAAGACAAGATCCGTGAGACACCATTGAGTTTATAAGGAAGGTGTAATGTGTCAAAGAGTTTATCCAACAAAGGGTATGTCTACACTGTGGAGTGAAGTTGATGTAATTTAAATCAATCTTCACCTGCCAAGCTACAGGATTTGGAGGAGCGTGATCACTCCACTCTCATTGCTTCAGGGGATTGTGTCCCCACCATCTGCGCTTACGTTGGCAATCAAAGCAGTGCACCATGGATAGCTATCCCACAGTGCAACTACCCACAGGAGTATTTGGGGGTTTTCATCCTCCCATGATGCAACGTCCTCCTTCTCTCCCTCCCTTCTTGTCCCAGTCCAAACAAACAGACAATTGTCTTTTCATGCCATTTTTTCAAACCCTTCACTCTCTGCCATGCACATACCATTGCCTGAGAGGAATGACACTCACTGAGCTCTGCACAATTATTGTGAGCATCACAAACACCTCATGACCTATTCTGCCATATTTTCAGGGGTGAGACAGGAGCTGCAGCACTGAAAATTGCGATGTTACTGAGGCCACCTTGCTACAAGCCATAAAACGAAACAATTCTCATTTGCTGCTGGCTGTCGTGCACCATCTGCAGTTGGTGGAGCGCCGCTTCTGGTCCTGGGAAATAAGCAGTGCTGGTGGGATCGCATATTTATGAAGATGTGGGATGATGAGCAGTCGCTGCAGAACTTTTGTATGCGAAAGGCCACTTTCTTGGAACTTTGTGGAGAGCTCTCCCCAGCCCTGAAACGCATGAATACTTGCTTGAGACCTGCTCTGACTGTGGAGAAGAGAGTGGTCATCACGCAGTGGAAGCTAGTAATGTCAGACTGCTACCAGTCAGTTGGGAATCAATTCGGAGTCAGTAAATCCACTGTGGGAACAGCTATGATACAAGTGTGCTGGGCCATTAATAGACTTCTGCTAAGAAGAGTAGAGATGTTGGGAAATGTGGAGGGCATAGTGGAAGGCTTTTCCACAATGTGGTTCCCTAACTGTGAGGGAGAACGATAGATGACATGAACATCCCTATCTTAGCCCCGGACCGCCTTGCTATAGAATACATAAATTGAAGGGAAACTTCTCAATGGTGTTGCAGGCACTTGTGGATCACAGGGGATACTTTACCAACATCAGTGTGGGGTGGTCTGGAAAGGTGCATGATGCATGCATCTTTAGGAACTCAGGTCTGTTTAGAAAGATGCAGGCGGGCACTTTCTTCCCTGACCAAAAAATAAGTATTGGCGATGTTGAAATGCCAATAGTGATCCTGGGGGATCCTGCCTACCTCTTGTCCCCTGGCTAATGAAGCCGTATACTGGGCATCTGGACAATGAGAAGAATAATAGGCTCAGCAAGTGCCGAATGGTGGTGGAATGTGCATTTGGATGTTTGAAGGCGTGCTGGTGCAGTCTGCTCACTAAGTTAGTCCTCCGTGAAAGAAGCATCCCAAAAGTTATCTCTGCCTGCTGGGTGCTCCATAATGTCTGTGAGAGAATGGGAGAGAAGTTCCCATGGGTTGGGCTGTGGAGGCAGATAGGCTGGCCACAAATTTTGAGCAGCCAGATGCCACTGCAATGCTGAGAATCAATCGTGGAACTCTGCGCCTCAGGGAAGCATTGAAATACCACTTTTGCAATGAGACACAAGAGTAATGTGCATCACTTATCTGTGCTATGCTTTCACTTCGCATCCCCTACCCATCCCCCACCAATACAGTTCCCCCCGCCCTCCCTCTCCCTTTATTCCCTTCTTATCAATAAATAAACAGTAATGAATTGTAAAGCAATACTTTTTTATTGGTGATTCTTCACAGAAGGGGGAAAAGGGAGATAATTGAATGTTCTGCATGAATTGTGTGGGGGTTGAGAGGGGATACAGAGCTCAGTTTGGCTGTGCACACAGGAAAGAATCACACATTCCCACTCCTTAAAGGTGCCATCACCTCTTTCTGCTCCCCTCAACCAGCAACAAATGGAACACATACTGCACCCTGTTCAACCTCCTCCTAGACCACTTGGGGGTGGGGGCTAGGAAAGAGTGTGTTAGCTCAGAGTTTTGCAGGGGCTGCAGAGGGAGTCTGTCTTTCCGCTGAGCTTTCTGAAGCTCAACCAGACACCTCAATATGTCTGACTGATCATCTAGTGTTGAACTCTTATACTACTGTGCTGCCTTCCTGTTGTCCATGTCCGTGTTCAATTTGTCTGATAATGAAAACCTCCACGCTCTTAACTCTGTGTCAGCAGCTG
Source organism: Emydura macquarii macquarii (assembly GCF_026122565.2). Taxonomy (NCBI): domain Eukaryota; kingdom Metazoa; phylum Chordata; order Testudines; family Chelidae; genus Emydura; species Emydura macquarii. The sequence goes on along the minus strand of NW_027130842.1, from coordinate 15,286,301 downwards.
CAGAGGTGTTCATTATCTCATTGAACATGTCATCCCAAGTTTTTTTTCCCCCCACCTTCTTATCTGCAACAGGAGTTCTGCAGGAGTATGAGACAGCTTTTGTCCACTGTAAGGGAAGCAAAGCACAAAGTACCCATTGTTAACTTGTCCCATGGACAAAAATCAATGTTACAATGTAAAAATAACTCCTCTGAACATTCCCAAGGGAAGGATAGAACCGCACACCATTGCCTAACTATTGCAGGGGTCGGAGTGCCGTTCCAGCCATGGTAAGTAAGGGGCTACTGCATCTATTTTAGGGAAATCCCCAGTGCCCATGCTGTACAAGTCCATGCTTCCCAGAGGAGCATGGATGTTGGGCTCCCATTGTCCTCCCTAAATCAGGCCTTTAAGAGGCAGTGGAAAGGATGTGGGGTGGGTAGGGGATAACCATCTCTGGAGGAAAAAATATGGGCACCCGTTTCTGGATGCATGAGGCCCATAGCATCAACGTCCTGCTTAGGGGCTTGCAGTGTGCTGAAACAAGAAACCATCCCCGGCTGTGGAATAACACACACTTCAAAAAAAATTTCTTGGGTGGGTGATCTAAACATGTGCCATCTTCCCTAGGTAACCATGAGTGATATCAGTCTGCTGATGGTCACACTAGCGGAAAGGGAGGATTTTCTGCAAGCATCTATCTACAGGCCTGGCCTTATGCTGCTATGCTGTGTTCCGTGATGATGCTTGCACAATTAATAACAGAGTGGTGGGGAAAAGCATCCTATCGCGGAGGAAGAAATAAGGCTGCCCTCCCAAGAAACCTCCTGTAAAGGATTGCAGAGTACCTACATGAAAGCTTCCTGGAGATATCCATGGAGGATTCTCGGAGCATATCTGTGCACATAAATAATCTTTTCCGGGATGAATGCAATGATTAAGCACACCAACTACAAGGAAGCAAAGCCCCACCACCACAAACACCACTTTTTTTCACTGGTACAAGATTATGGACTAGGGATATAAGCAAAGAAATGCAATTTGCAGTACATACTCATCAGATGTGCCTTCTCTGGCATCCCAGTCAGTCATGGTTTCCTGTGTCCGGCTGGGCTGCTCCCATATAGCAAACAGCTCCTGGCTTTCAGGGAGAAGGGATACCCCACTCGCCTGCCCCCTGTTTGCCTCATCCTCCCCCTCTTCCTTGTCCAAAGACTCATCCTCATTCATCCTGAACTCGGATTCCCCAGAGGTATCAATGCTGCATGGTGGCATAGTGATTGGGTCTCCTCCGAGAATCACATGCAGCTCCTAATAAAAGCCCCATGTTTTTGGTGACACACCAGAATGACTGTTAGTGTCTCTAGTTTTCTGATACGCCTGCCTCATGGCACTGCTGCACATCACTGTTGTGCCCCTTCTCCAACATGCCGCGAGGTATCTTCTTGTAGATATCCAAATTTCTTTTGCTGGCTTGGAGCTGAGCCAGAGCTGACTCTTCACCCCACAGACCGATGAGATCCAAGTCCTCAGGTTGGCTCCAGGCTGGAGCACGTTTGGGACGTGTAATCACCATGATCAGTTGTGCTGGCAAGCTCTCTCCATGCTGACCAACCAGGAAATGGGAATTCAAAATTTCCTGGGGATTGAGGGGAGGAGCTGTTTCTGTTTACGTGGCCACTGTGCAGCAGAGGGCGAATGACCACAGAGGTCACAACAGAGCATTATGGGATACCTCCCAGAAGCCAATGACATTTATTTATGTTGCTCTCTGCCTACACTGATGCTCATTCAACCCATACAATTAGACTTCAGCGCTACACCACTTGCTGAGGTGATTTTATTAAGTCACATTTTACCTCGATTTAAGTAAGCAGAACTGACATGCCAGTGGAGATGCATACTTTATGTGGTCGCATTCCGTCGACCTACAATATCAGTGTAGACCAAGCCTCAGAGTAGTTCTTCCTGGTGCAATACTAGAAGGCTGAAAATTCTTGGGTATGATAAGCATTAACCAGGAAAGGTTCTAGATTAGGGAAAATCTGTTTACTAAGACAGCCCACACCCAGTTTTATTAATTTTATTACCATAGTGCTTGGAGGCCCCAACCAAGATCAGGGCATCATTGTGCCAGGTGTTTTACATCTATGTAGTGTAGATTTTATAATCTTAATAGACAGAGGGCAGACAAAGGGTGGGAGAAATTGTTATCCCCATTTTGTAATTGGGGAAATGAGGCACAACGAGACTAAGGCTAGATGTAAAAAGTTAGGTCACCCATCTACATTGCTCAAGAGTGTAAAAATCCACTCCCCTGAGCACCATAGTTAAGCTGACCTAACCCCTGGGGTAGACAGCGCTAGCTCGACAGAAGGTTTCTTCCATCAACCTGGCTATGGCTGCTCGGGGATGTGGATTAACTGCAGTGACAGGAGAATCCCTTCCCTTGTTGTAGTGAGTGGCTACACTGAAGCACTGCAGTGATATAGCTGCAACACTGCAGCTGTAATGGTTTAAGTGTAGATCTAGCCTAAGTGACTTGCCGTGGGTCACTCAGAAAGTCTGTGGCCCAGATGGTCTCCAGTCACAAGACCATCATTCATCTCACTCAATCACATGCCTTCTCCTTTCCTGCTCAACTTTCTCCTCTCTTCCTCAAAAGACAGTAACCTAGCTCAGCTATGCCTCGGTGCCTGTGAGTTACGGTCCATGTAGAGAAAAACAGTATTGCAGTTAAACCAAAAGTAATTAATGCTGATTACATGTTGAGAAAAAAAAAATCCTTGCTAAGATGTATTTCAATAAAATTGAAAAAGAAATGCTGTCTAGATTGTTTGAGATAGTCAGACCTATTCTATTACATCTCTTTAGCAGCAGGATACAACACAACTTAAGTTTTAAGGCAATTTTGACACCTTAAACCAAAACTGTAAGCACTACAGCAGATGTCTCCAAACTGTGGGGGCTCACCTCTCTGGGAGGCACAGAGGAACATTCAGGGGTGTGGGAGGGCCTGGCCAGCTCCCACAGGGGGCGGGGAGGGAGTGCCACCCAGCCCCTGCTCTGGACCCAACGCTGCTCCAGCCCCTGGCTTTGCACCCGGCCCCAGCTTCAGTCCTTGGCCTCAACTGTGGTTCCAATCCCGGCCCCAGAACTGGCCCTGGCTTTGGCCCCTGGCTCCTGGCCCAGCCCCAGCTCCAGCCCCATCTCCGGCCCCACTCCCGGCCCAGGGGCGCAAACAAGCGTAAGGGAGGCATGGAATAAAATGTTTGGTGAAAACTGTGCTGCATAGACTTTTAAATCTAAAGAAAATACACCCTGCTCATTTATTGCCTTCCACATTTTCAAAGAGACGATGTTTCTTTTTTTAATCTTTTTGCTTTGCTGTGAAACCATAGGAAGTTATTAACCCGATAGACACTTTTAGTACACAATCAGGCAAAAAAGAGACATAGGGGTACTCTGAGACTGTGAGTTCAAACTCTCATCTCTTTATATCACTCTCCTCTCTGCTCCAAAACAATTTAAAAGTGCATAACAAGTGGTGAGGTGTTATAGCAAGGTTTCATTTTGACCCTCTTGTTGAGCCATAACTATCTGAAGCCTTTCAGGGAAGACTTCATTATGGGACATCTCCTCAGAGCATCACTGCAAGGGAGGATGTATTTGATTTCTGGACAGTCACACCCTTCATTGTAGCTGGTGGATGAGATAACTGTCTTCCATTCAGGCTAAATGAGGGAGCAGTTAAATGCCTTTTGTTCAGTGATCGCTGAAGCTGCTGCCCAAATCACAGATCAGGAGCTGAGCCATATGATTTGAACAGCTTTTCTGGGATCTAAATGCAAATGAAGGGACTGAGTATTGTTGGGAGTTGTGTGTGTCTGTGAGTCAGCAGCAGCCAGAAGGAAAGAAAGAAAGAAAGAAAGCAAGCAGAAAATTAAGGAAAAAACAAGAGAAGCACTGGGAGTGTGGCCTGAGAGAATTCCCAGAAAACTCTTTCCAGGCTGAGTGCTAGCTGCAAAGAGTCTTGGAACTGTGAACAAAGAATCTGCCTCCTGTTGTTTGCTTCAGAGAAACAGGACTTTGTACATTCTTTGTAAATAAATGGATTATATCAAAAAAATACCTGACTCATATTATCCATTTCTTCTCCTAATACAAACAACCCACAAGACCTTGAATATTGACTAATAAAGTGGGCTAAAAAGGGGTAACATAAACTAAATCAATGAATATAAGTAGAGAGTCGAAAAACCAATACCTCAGATATGAACTTTGAGGGGGATTCAGAAAACAAACCAGAATCCATATCCAAACTTGTCAGCTGATCCTTATCACCGTAATGGGTTGAATCAATTGAGTTGGGTCCCCATTTTCCTGAGTTAGGGTTGGACTCTCTCTAGGTCCTTCATGGTTCCATATAGAAAGCCTTATAAGACCCTCATGGTGTTATCCCCACATATACGAAAACTCAGAATTGGCACTCTTGTAGAAGAGTTTGACTACGTCTAAATAACTACACTTAAAGAGACACAACTTCTTAGACCTCTTTGGAGGTACCCAGTTGGCAAAAATATGGCCAGGATGTTCCAAAATAACTTAGTGGGTTTGGGCATCTTAATGTTTGAGTGCCCAATTTGAGACACCTGAAGAGGGCCTGATTTTCAGAAAGACGTAAGAACTTGCCCTATAACGTGTCAAACTGGGAATTTAACAATTGAGATACCTCAAATCACTAGTACCTTTGGAAAATTTTGGGCTACAGCTTTCAAGAAAAGTGTTTAATGGCAATGTACTGAGTAGTGGAGAGCTACAGGAGTGGCCTTACATAGGTCTTGTTTAACTTCTTTGCTCTTCCTCTAGAAGAGGGAAACAAGAAGGGCAAACAGCATGTTAATTAAATCTGTAAATGGTACTAAATTTTGAGGTGTTGTGCACACCCCTCTTTGGTATTATTTCAAACTGAACTAAAGAAGTTATTAATATGATCAAGAAATAACAGTCTTAGAGCCAATAATAACAAATAAACAAGTTAATGCTTGAGAAAATGAATGATAAAACGTAGACAGATACTTAATGGGAAGGAGACATTTGAAAAGCAGCAATACTTAGAGATATAGTGGTGATACTATTATTTTTTATGTGCTGAAAGTATACTCTGATGTCTATAGGTCTGAAGAGCGTCCCTGCATTGGATAGCTTAGAATCTAGAAGAGAAAAAAAAGATGAAATGCGACAAGAAACACAGAAGTAAGGAGTTGGTTTTGATATTTTTGTCTTACTCTTGTAACTTTTAATTTATTAAGTTTCTGAGCCTCACGGAAGTGGATTTATAGGAAGGATTGAAATGCGAACAGGGTGGTTATGTATGAGGTGGAAGAAGCTCACATCAGGGACCAGCAAATTTAACAGTTTGCCATTTGATACAGCAACAAAAAAGTATGTTTGTTTCCATTGTTGCCCAAAGTTTGGATCTGCACTGTGCAGTCATCCTCTTGATCAAGTCCTGGGATATCTGGGATCTAGTTTTCAAATAATCTAGTCAAAATTTCTCCTTCCTCTGAAGCAGTGAGACCCAGGACTTTAATACTACATGCTCGTGTTTGGTTTTCTAGTAGTTCAATTTCATACATCAAAGCTTTATTAGCCTTTGCCTTCCCATTAAGTGAGGACACCAGCTGTGTGCTCCTACCCTCTTTCTTTTTTAGCCTGTCACAGAATTCTCAGTGCTCTTCTCAATTGCATCTATAAGGCTATCCTCCTGCATTATTCACTCAGTAGGAGAGTTGGTCAAATTTTACATCTATTGCTTGTACCCCAGTTTGTGCCGTTAATTGTTTGGAGAAAGACTTGGGAAGAATTCATCTAGTTCAGATGATAGTCTTAGCATTCAGACTTATCATGATATTGCTCTTAGTACCTGTGTGGATAGTCTTTTGCCAAATAAATCTAATTGACCTGTCCATAGGAAGCTAATGTAAATAATGCAAATCAACATGGGTTTATGGAAAACAGATCATGTCAGACTAATTTGATGGTTTTTTTAATGAGATTACAAATTTGGTTGATAAAGGTAATAGTGTTGACATAATATATTTAAATTACTATAAGGCATTTGACTTGATACCACATGACATTTTGTTTTAACAAACTAGAACAATATAAAATTCACATGGCACACATTAAATGGATTAAAAATCGGTTTATGGATCGGTTTCAAAATGTAATTGTAAATGAGGAATCGTCATTGAGTGGGTGTGTTTCCAATGGGTTTCTGCATGGGACTGGTTCTTGGCCCTTTGCTATTTAATATTTTTCTCAACAATCTGTAAGAAAACATGAAAACCTCAGTGATAAAACTTGCAGATGACAAAAACATTGGGGTGTGGTAAATAATGAAGAGGATCTGGATTGCTTGGTAAACAGAACACAAACAACCAATATGCATTTTAATATGACTAAATGTGAATGTATACATCTAGGAAAAAAGAATATAGGCTATATTTTTACAGGATGGGGAACTCTATCCTGGTAAGCAATGACTATGAAAAAGATTTGGGGGGTCATGGTGGATAACGAGCAGAACATGAGCTCTGATGTGAGCTTGTGGCCAAAAGAGCCAGTGCCCTCAAGGGATGCATAAATGGGTATCTCAACTAGGAGGTAGAGAGGTTATTTTACCTTTATTTATGGCACTGGTGCAACCACTGCTGGAATACTGTGTCCCGATCTGGTGTCCACAATTCAAGAAGGATGTTGATAATTTGGAGAGGGTTCAGAGAAGAGCCATAAGAATGATTTATGGATTATAAAACATGCTTATACAGATAGAGTCAAAGAGCTCAATCTATTTAGTTTAACAGAGAGAAAGTTAAGGGGTGACTTGATTACAGTCTGTAAATATTTACAAATATTTGATAATGGGCTCTTCAATTTAGCAGAGAAAAGTATAATACAGTCCAGTGGCTGGAAGTTGAAGCTAGACAAATTGACTGAAATAAAATATAAATGTTAATGGTGAGAGTAATTAACTATTGAAATAATTTACCACTGTACATTCTGTACATGTTCATACAGTAGATTATTTTTCCCCACCAGTCCCTATTTTATGTGAAAGTCAGGCTCTAATAACACTGGCCCTGAGACAGACAGACAAGTGTTGTGCAAGTTTCTCAAAGGGCCAGTCTCATTTTGCCAAATTATATGGTAGTTTATGATGTGAACTAAATGAAACCACCAAAATCACTTACACTTATGACCTGAAGGAAGGATTGAGCACAGGGCTTGAAAGGTAAAAGACCAGTTAAGCCACTAGGGTCTCTGGAAACAGTAAAGTTGCTTTGTTACATGTAACTGTTCAGGTTCACCAAACCTACATAAACATGAAATAAAAAGAAACAAAATAGAGGGTGAAAAATACAGAATGTTAAGATATGTGGCAGAGATGCCTTCAGGAGATTAAGATGGAAAAGCAATTAGAAGAATTTAAAATCACTTGTGCCACTCCCTAGTACTGATTTAAGTGCTCCTACTTCTCTTTGTCATGTAAAGAATAAAAGGCCTGATTCAAAGACCAATGAAGTTGATGGAAAGACTCACATTGACTCCAGTGGTCTTTGGATCAGACCTAAAATGAATGACATTTGAAAAATCCCATTCTGAGAGAGAGAGAGAGCAAGGATGCATCTACCATTTGTGCAGCCCAACAAAATGCAAAATAATGGACCTGGACAACAAAACCTGGAAAAACAACAACAACAAAACAAACAAAAAATACTACCTCCTGAAAGAATTATTAACTAGAAAAACAAATGTCACAAAGGTGAAAGTCACAGAGCTAGTAGTTCACACAGGCACAAGCTCTTATTTTTACATATTTTGTAATTTAATATATCCTAGTGTATCTCAAACTCAAATAAATCAGATAATTCAAACCTAATCCTTTGGAGACCACAGAAATGCTTCATATACATTCATTTGCATTTATTTGACTGGCAGTCTAGAAAATTCCAGCATTCTGTGAACGTGGTAATGTGCTGCCATAATTTCAACAAGGGACTTCCTCATAAATTTGCCTTCTTAGTTGGTGATATGTCTAGCTGTCAGATAGGACTCCTTGGAAAAGGTCTTTTTTTTTTTTTCCTGTGGGAATTTTGGAAAAAATATTTTTTCCCCAAATTTGCCAAAATTTTTTTGTTGTTCAACAAAAACCTTGAACTGAAAAAAAAAAGTTTTTGGTTTTGAAAATAAATTATTTTGTTCTGTTTTTGTTTTCCAGCTTTGTTTCCCCTCCTCTTCCCACCTTTTCTGGAAACACACAGAAGGGAAAGAGAGTGCAGGTGGGAACCTAAAATCTGGAAAACAAAAATGTTTTCAATTTTTCATGTTTTTGGAACTCCAAAATGTCTTATGAAAAATGTATTTTAATTAAAAAACCCACTTTCCATTAAGATATGTTTTGATGGAAATGTTTTGACCAGCCCTGTTGCAAATTTTTGTGCAGTTCCGGTTGTGACATAAATCAGAGACAGTTGTTGATTCTCCAGGGCAGTGGGAACAGATATTGGGGAGCAGACAAGAGCCTATTCTTCAGAAATAGAGTGTATCGTGACTAGAGCTGTTACTAGAGCTGATTTTTTGGTTCGCTGCCTGAACCAGAAAATTTAAAATAAAAAAAAAAAAAATTCAGTAAACTGAGAAAGTAGAAAAATGTTTGTTTTGGGGGGTCAAATGAAACATTTTTGTTTTGTTTTTGAGTTCAACCCTTTTTAAAAAATAAAACAAAAGTAAAAATAGAAACAAAGTAATTTCAAATCGAAATGTTTAGTTTAGGAAATGTCAGAACAAAATATTTTGATTTTTTTCAGAATATTTTCCCAACTGAAACAATTTGGTGAATTTGACACAAATTTATGAAATGTTTCCATCAACCTGAATGTACATTTTTTGACAAAAGAAAAGATAGTCCAAAAAAAATTTGCATGGCTATAGTAGGGACACCAGGGTAGATCAGGTATTTGAGGAACCTGCAGGAACCAGGCTGTTGGAGGGAGTGGAGTGCAGCTTGTTTTTCCTGGGTAAATTGTTGAGATTATTTCTAGTCTGAAATCTATAAGAGTTGATCTTCTTGTGAGAGATGCCAGGGGCTAAGTCTGACTTGTCAGAAATGTTCATTAGACAAGACAGAGACGTTTTAGTTCAGTTATCGGAATGTACTTAAATTGAGAGAGAGTACCGTGTGCTATGTGGGACTTAGCTATGATTGTGGAGTAAACAATACCTTTCTCCTACTGATCTGAATGAGGCAGCAAAACCAAATTGTTTCCCTTCCTAACTGAAAAGTCTTCTTTTTACCTTTGATTTTTTTTTTAAAGGCAGTTATGTCTTCATGAGGCTAATGGGTGCATCCTGAAAGTGAAAGGTAGAGATGTCATCTTCTGCTAGTTAGTCCTTTTGCAGAAGAGAAGAGAAATGATTTTGAAAAATGCTATATATAGTTACTGGGATAGCCAATTCCAGGTGTTTTAGCCTGTTAGGGGCCAAGTAAGTGGTTGTGTGTTAATTGCCTAATGGAACTATTTCCAATGGATTAATATTTAAGATTGAAGCTTTCCCCATATTGATTCAGCAAGTCACAAAGATGGGCAGAATTACAAGGGGAGTTAGGTAGATCAATAAATCAGCCACAAACACAGAGATTGTTATATGAGTTGGCCCTATTTGGATTGTTTTGGCTAGTGGTTCAATGACAATAATTGTGTAAAAGGGAGAGAACAGGGGACATCTCTGCCTAGTACCTTTTCTTAAATCCATGGGGGCTGATCGAGTGTTCTAGTTAGTACAGTAGCTATGGGGTGTTGGTAAAAGGGTTGTACCCCAAAACTAAATTTAAATGTTTACACTTCTAAGGTGTACAATAAATATTTCTAGGAGACTCTATAGAAAGCTTCATTGAACTCAAGACTGAGAAGCTATACATCTTTTTCTATTGCAAATCATGGATAATATTTAACAACTCTTTAATCTTGCTGATGATTGCACAACTGTAGGTAAAATGTAATTGTAGGTAGCTGTACAGTCCTACCAGAGGCACATTATTCAATATATTGCGTCATGTAGGGTTAGTAGAAAGTGTCTTTATTGTCTGTTAGTATGCATAAATACCCTGTAAGAAGAGGGGTTACCAAAGTGTGTAAACTTATTAAAAATGTATTGTTACCATTTGGTCCAACTGCTTTGTAGGCCAGTAATCTTTGCAGTATTTCATCTTGGGATACGCTTGTTTTCAGGATTTTTGGATAATTGTGTGTCTAACAAGGATAAAGGTAGTTTAGCTAGAAATTTTATGATATTTGGATATGGAGTTTTTTCTAGGGTATAAAGTTTCTGACGATCTGTAAATGTTCATTTTCTGTGTCAATCTATTGTTCTGCCTAGAGTTTTGCATTTGATAGCTCCTGTATGTGTTCTGTGTTTGCTGAGTGATGTACAAGTTTGCTGACATTTTCCTTGATTTTCTAATTTAAAGAACCTTTACTTCTGTAAACTATTTGCTAATTCATTCAAGAGAAGTGTTTTGTTCTTTTATAGTCCAGGCAAATATCATTTATATAGCGAAGCACCAATGTAGTAAACAGGAGACATTGGAGTCATCTTTCCTTGGATCTCACCCTTATTGTCATTAAGAGGTAAGCTGGGATAGTGAATAGGACACTGTGCTGGGAGTTGGTTCCTATTTGCGGCTCTACCACTGACCTGTTGTGTGATTTTGGGCAAGTCTCTGTACTTTATTCCCTTCCCATCATTTGTCTGTCTTGTCTATTTAAACTGTAAATTGTTTAGTGCAGAGACTGCTCTCTTCCTAAGTGTTTGTGTGTAGCATAATGGGGTCCCATTTCTAGCTGGGGCCTCTAGGCACGTTACTAATAGAATTAATTAAAAATACCTTATGTTTAAAAATGATTTCCAATCGAACTTAATGTTGGAGGGATTGTTTCTGAATTCAGACTGTGTGTGGGATAATAATTACTTGCAGCAATGATTGGTATAATTCCTACAGTAGGCAGAGGTTTATGCTGGTGTCTTTGAACTCATAAAATTGTTTTGTATTAACTTTTATCAGGGTTTTAAAGGAAGGATCATCTAGAACAGCGGTTCTCAACCGGTGGTACTTCGCAGAAGGCTGGGTGGTATGCGAGCCGTACCGCACCACCGAATCCGCCGCCCCCCCACCCGCGGGAAACCCTGCTGCTGAAAAGGGGCAAATGGCGGAAGGGTTTCAGCAGAGGGCATTGTTCCCCCCATGTAAACTGCCGCCGCCAAAAGTCCCCCCCGCCGCCACCGCAAAACCCCGCCGCCGCCGCCGCTGCCGCCGAAAGTATCCCCCCCACCTTTTTTTTTCCCGAGTTGTACTCGGGTCAGGTACAGTCAGGTCAAGTATACCTGACCCGAGTGGTACTCGGGGAAAAAAAGGTTGAGAACCGCTGATCTAGAAAGTAAATACGAAATGTTGAAGTTAAGATTTTCATGCTAGATCTGCTACAACCAGACAGAAACATAATCTAATTGATCTAATGTAACAGATGCAGTATGTCTATCTACATCTGTCTAAATGGGTCTAGCCTAGAACAGGGCTTGAACTGGACATCAGTGGGACATGGGTCTTATGCTAGCCTTCTGCACAAATTAGGTTTCACCTTAAAGAATAAATTGAAAAATCTTTACCACTTGGATTTAAGTACCTCCAAGCTTCAGTAATCTATAGTCGTTATTACTGGACAATAATGATCAAATATCTTATCCAATTAAAACCACAGTGGGGATCTGAGATAGGCAGAATAGCTGGAATTTGCCCAGAATGCTTATCTGGTGGTAGCTGTAGCTTAAGGTAAGTAGGATCATCACAGAGTAAGAGACCCTACTGAAAATATCCAGGCACATCATTTTATATAGAAAGAAAATGTCATGGGGCTGAGTGCTATGCAGAAAAATACAAGTGAGTGTTGCTCTGTGGTATAAGAAATCCACTAATATTTTGTACCCAGATGCAGTACAAGGCAGCATGCTGCAATGGGTCTCTCTGCTTGCAAGCAGAATGAAATCTTTGGTGTTTGTATTCTACTTTGTAAACCCAAAGCTCTGTTCTTTGATTTGCTTTCAAAAACAAAAACAAAAAATAAAATGAAAAATATTTCTTCCTGCAAACTGACTCCAACATAGTTACTACAAACAATTATTTCCCAAGTGTCTGGCAGGTGGGTCTTGCTTGCATACTCAGGATCTAATTGATTGCCACATTTGGGGTCAGGAAGGAATTTTCCCCCAGGTCAGATTGGCAGAGACCCTGGGGATTTCTCATCTTCATCTGCAGCATGGGGCACGGGGCACTTGCAGGTTTGAACTAGAGTGAATGATGGATTCTGTGTAACTTGATGTCTTTACATCAAGATTTGAGGATATCAGTAACTCCCCAGAAGTTATGGGCCTGTTGCCAGAATGGGTGAATGAGGTGCTGTGGCCTCAGGAGGTCAGACTAGATAATCATGATGGTCCCTTTTGGCCTTAAGGTCTGTTAGCTCAGGACTATTGTGCTGGATATCCCTGTGCGTCCATAACCCTGAGCCTTGCCTGTATAGGTTTATATTATAGAACCTCTTGGTTGGAAAAACACATTGACTTATATAAGTATATTTTAATTCCACTTCTAAACTATCTGTAGGATGATTTGCTTATATGAGGTTAAGAATTAGAGGTCTTATCCTGCTCCATTAAAGTCAATTGGATTTTTGCCATTGACCTCTATGGGAGCAGGAGCAGGTCCCAGGAGTCTGATCCTGGAAACCTTACACATTTAAGTAATCTTTATTCATGCAGGTATTCCCATTAATTGAAGTCTAATGGGATTAATTGCAGGACTGGACCCCAAGAAAATGAAGTAGTTTTGGTTAGTAGAAATAAACGAATGGGAATAAAAATCAGATCAGACCAGACAGCTTGTTACTAGCAATCTGCTGAGAATGGGGAATAGAAGTAAGAATAAAATTAATTTTCACTCAGTATTAGATCTGAATCCTAAATATGTGCTAGAACTCATATTATAGTCTTCATCTGAGAGAGAGAAACAAAAATCTTACATCTCTGGAGACTTTGAATCTGCTGTTTGGCCTGATATGCCTGAGGAGTCACTTGATTTCTATGAAGTGAGGTTTCCATTACCAGTTGGATTACTATCAGCTAGCAGAGGTCACTTCTTCAATCTATACATATCTATGAAGAAAATACCCTATTCTGTATTATTGGCAGAAGCACATCAATGTCAGATTCAATTATGAGAGAGACAGAGAGAGAGAGATGAGGTGGGAGTAGTGGTGGGAGGCAAGAGCTTGAGTATTAGAACTCATGGAACTTTTCAAAAGAGTTAAGGGTGTAAATCCTGATGTTCTCATGTCTTAGTGAACCTTACTTTCAGCTAAGGTCCTCAGTCTGTTCCTGTATATTCTCATTTTCCAAGTACTTTCCCTGGAGGTGAACTTGTTTTCCATCTTTTCCCATGCAATCTTGCAGCTCGTCTTTGATATTGTCATGTAGCTGCTGCTCACTCACTTAAACGTCACAAAAGCACGCATAAATAGGAAACAGTCTATATGCTTTTGTAAGAGATGCACAAGAGCACTTTGGCAAGGAACACGTGATGGACTCAGACTGATTCAAGGATGGCTTACTACATTGAGGCTTCCTTCCCCATCCTTTAGATTAATGGGAATAGTCACATTTCCAAATGTTTACTTCTTTGGGAAGAAAGAAGGGGAGAAAGCAATACTGCTACCAATTCCATTAATATTCTTTGCATGGTACGAAGGAATTGAAAGTCTCTCTCAATTTTTTCCTTTTCTTTTCGTAAGGATTCACTCTAAAAATTGCACAGTTCTTTTGAGGGAAACCTTTATTTACAGTTTCTTTTTGTTTTGTTTGGAGAGCATGCCCTTTACTGTGATTAAGGAATAATTGGATTCATTTTGAATTGTGGTAAATGGCACAGCATTCTTTTCATGAAGTTTCTGGATCCGCAATTACATTTCTGCAGCACTGTCTAGCAGTCACGAAAGATTAGCAGTGTTTTCTTCTTCTGTCATGCAGTTCTCTAATCTGTCTGGAACACAAATAGATAAAGAAATGTAGCTTTGTCGATTATATCAAATGCTACTGTATATTGCTTTGTAACTGTTGGGTCATTCTTGGATACATAAGACTGACATATAAATCTATAAGAACTATTTCCAGAAAATATGTACTGTGCACTGTCAGTGAGTCCTCCCTTTCTTCCTTTTCAGTTCAAATTTCATAATTAGAATAAGATGAATAATAGTATCCTCTCACAGAAGAATAAAGATGCGCTCGACTTCCTTTCCTCTGCCTTTGAAAGATGAATAAATGAGTATTTTCTTCAGCCTTGCTAAATCTTCTTTTCCTCTTCACACCTTGCTCCATTTTTGAGCATTTCAATAGGGATGAGTGAACTGCTTAGATAAGAGCCACTTCTAGAAAGAACTTCAAAGAAAAAGACAGGGACAGACAGTCATAGAGAATTCCTTTGGAACACAAAATACAGGTATATTTAGTGACAAGGTTTTGGCGATGACCTTTGTTTTGTTATAATTTTAGTTTCTGTGACAGCAGAAATTGTGCACTTTTTTAATGTCCAACAAAGTTGGCAGTTTTGGAAATATTTGTTCAGCTACAAGGATTGGGGACTGGCTGGAAGATAATGACCCTGCATAGTACAGTGAGATGATCCTGCATCTGTCAGAGTGGGTATATTTCCCTTCTATCTCCTGTCTACAATTTGCAGACAGGCACTAACTCACAAAATACTCACCCTAATGTTTTCATCCTATTGGGTGGAGGATTCAGGGGAATGATTCTCAATGCTGTTAATGGGGAGTTGTTCAGCGGAAACCTTGTGCAATGCTAACCTCTTTAAAAAGAGAGAATTTCTTTAGAAGTACATAGAGAATTCATTAAGTCATCTCTAGATGAGATATAAGGCAAGATCTTGAGTATTAGAACTCATGAAACTTTTCAAAGAGTTAAGGGTGTAAATCCTGCTGTTCTGGCAAAATTCCTTCTGTGGTTTAACTTTAAGGTATCCTTTGTGTCTTTCTGGAGCTATTTTGTAGTGTTACTACGCACCGTTTAGAACAGTGCTGGTCAAATACCAGAAAAATATTTGCCAAATACATTTTTCTATGAAAAATTGGCATTATCCATCAAATCCTTTATTTTGTGAATAGTATTTTAACAGCTATATGGCTGGTTGAATAACACAAGAGAGATGAATCTAATAAATTAGTTGACAAAAAAGGCAAAATTAGTTGAAATGTGTTCATTGAATAATATCTGCCCAGACATTGTTTAAAGGCTGCCACCTTCCATCTTAGTAGGGGTTACATATCCATGAAATGATCCTTGTATAAATACTTTAGAGTTTGTCCTATGCTTTGTGAGATGTGATATCTAAATATTCATTGTTATTGTAAGCCAACCCCTATTTTCATTTGGAGTAAAAAACAATGCCATTTAAATGCTCAAGTCGGTGCAACTGTAGATGAAAGGAGTGACATTCAATTAATTGTGTTAGTCTTTCAGAAAATACCTTAAAAACTAAGGCCCTTTGGAGCTTTTTGTAAGAATAGGAGCATGCCATGGTGGAGTAGATGATTGCCCAATAGCTTATAAAGCACCTTGGGGTCCTTTAGAATGAAAGTGGTATAAACATACATTGTTATATATAAGCTAGTAGGATTGTTCGACAATGAAGAAGGCTTTTAGTCAATATTCCTCTTCAAGGTTGTATTTTTTAGGTGTTTAGGCTGTTTGTCACAGAGAAAGAATTAAACCAAAATGGGTTTACATAAGCAAAAAACCAACAACTCCCTCCCCCAAAGATCTGTCTTCTCCTGTGTCAGGTGCCTCTTTTTACAGTCAGCTATACACTCTCCAAGGTTCTGACTGAGCCTTTGGTTCCCAGTCCTGCCTTATTATTCTGCTTTGCCAAAGCAGAGCCTTTGGACATTGTCACACCATATTACACAAATGTTTTGGTTTTTTTTAGGAATGCGCTGATACAGAGGAGTCTATTAAATTAGTGCAATATGATATGTACTTGTCTTACTTTTCCTATATGAATGTGACACATCTTTAGGCCAATCTGCTATTTGGAATGATTGCACCAGTTTCACATTGGCCATTGTATTTTAAATATGGGTGATAGTTTGCCTTATATATTTAAAACTATATATGGAGTGAATGCATTCTGTGAAATGTTGAGCCCACCAGAATACTGTGAATTTTGGACTATTTCATCGGGTCTCTTCAAAGCAAATAAGAAAATGTCTAAAAGACTCCAGTCTCCTATGAAGCCTGTGTTAGCTGTTAGTTTTACTTGATTCTTTAATTATGTCAACAGAAAAAGTCTTGATGAATAGTTTCTTGTGCAGGAAACCATGCAGGTAAATAGAGAAGACAGAGGAAAATGTTCTGTTTTCGGATTTTAGCACTTACTCTCCAACCCAGGAAACATCTGTGTTGTCTTTTTGTTTAATCTGGCTCTTCCATAAGATGGTTTTAAAAGTGTGTGTATTGTAAACTTCATGACGAAGCTGAGGGTAGCATCAATCGTTATGCCAGCCCTGGTAAGTTTATTATAGCTATAGAAGTAGAAGCCATTTAATATCCCATGAAATATGTAAGGAAAGTTATCCTATAATTTGGTGGGAACAGAGAAGACCAGAAAATTGGATTAATGTATTGTTGGAGTGGGGTTAGATGGTGAAGAAGATTAAGGTGGAAGGTCTTTCAACTCCGGAGACCAAGGACATGTGTAGAAATGAGGTCAGAGCTACCTAATAATTCAAAATGAGGTCACAAATGGAAGGGAGTTTGGTCTTATCCTATTTCCTGGTTCCCCAACTGATTGTGAAGATGGCCCCCTCCACCTGCATAGAGCCCCATAAGTTTGTATAGTGCTGAGTATAGTATTATAACACATCTCTGACCACCTCAGTCTCTACAATTGTCTTCATGTTGTACAGGCTCTTGTAATTTCTTGGTTGTAGCAGAACTCAGAACCTCCTGCTCAAAAATAACAGGCCTCTGCCCCTTGAGCTAGAGACCATCTTTAATTATGAAACATTCCAGAGGGGTAGCCATGTTAGTCTGTATACAGCAAAAACAACGAGAGTCCTGTAGCACCTTAAAGACTAACACATTTCTGCGGGCATAAACTTTTGTGGGCTTGCAATCCACTTCATCAGATGCAGTGGAAATTGTTAGTCTTTAAGGTGCTACAGGACTCTTATTGTTTCATCTTTAATTAGTTTTACATATATAAAGCTTATGATATAGCTGAGGGGTTCTTATTGTGCAGTAGGACTCTGGATTAATCTATTGGACCTAATTTACTTAGGCATTTGTACCTCACTCATCACTGTGGTATCTGAGTACTTACTTTCAAACACATACACACTATCTCCTTCTTTACACCAATAATATCATTTATTCAATCTCATGTGTTATGAGAGAACTGGACTTAACATAACTGCAGCTTGGACTTGACAGAACTTGCAGCCATTTTGTCTATGCAGCCACCAGGACACCATGTAGGTAAGAATAAATTGGCCTTTGTTTAAGCAGAACAACTGCACAGCTTCAGTTTGTGTTTGCTAACAAAAATAAGAAAGTGACAGATTCATGGGAATGAAAGGGAGCGGAGAGAACTGGCCTTGAGTCTGCATATTCCTGATTATAAGTTTCTGCTTAGAAGCTGATTTTGCTGATAAGTAGAAATTATGAGGGGTTTTTTTTACTGTTGCTAGGGAGTAGTCTGCCCATTAGTGATTTTATGGGTTACTGCTTTGTCTTAAGCTACCTATAAAAGTTTAGTTAGAGAAGTGTACTTTTGGATTTGTGCAAGCAAGAAGACACTGACATCTCTCTCTCCAGTGGCATGGAGGAAGGCTGGCCACCTGAAAGCTGCTGCTGTTACTCGATACCAGCTCAGACTTTGAGTAATATTTTGGGAGTGCTCTATGACAATTGCTAGGTTTGGATGTGTGCTTTAGACTCAGTAAAAAAGGATTTTTGAGTGAAAGCACTTGTGTGTGTACCAATCATTTATCAGATGGAGGTGCTGTGTTCCCATTGATTTATGTCATGACAACACCTGGAAAACACAGAGGAGCTACCAGTATTTTGGGTTCAGAAAACCCTGGGTAACAATGAACACTAAGTAGGAAATGTGTCACTGATACCTCAGGGATGTGAAGGAAAGGCTCTGAAAACATGTAGCAGTTTGTCAGTGAAAAGAAACTGTCAGTGATGTCATACACACCTGAGGAGTAGGTTCTAGAAAAGTGTTGGCAAGAAACCCCTGTGTTAGGCATTGGGCTATTACACTGCTTTGTGAAGGGCAAAAAGGGGCTGTTGGGTAGTGATGATGCAACACTGTGACACTGGCCTGTGTTGTGAGTACAAACACATTTTGTGTGTGCCGATTGCAGTGACTATGCTTGCATCTTGGACCCAGTCTCAAAGGGATGTGCATGAACTTTTGCAGGTAGGTCAAGGAAGGGGAAGCTAGAGAGAGAGATGAGAGAATTGAAAGTGGCTGTTGCTTAGGGCTGGGAGCAGCATCTGTTGAGTGGCAGGATGGGACTGTTCTAAGCCCTTCTGGGAACTCACAGTTCACAATTGCCCGAAGTCTGAAAGGAGAAGACTTGGCTAGGAAGCGGGTGTGATTTGTGGGTGTGGCGGAAGTCCAACCAATTTGTAAGGTGGGAAGCTGAATTGTTTACCTACTTTAAGGATGCAGAGTTTAGAATGAACTATTCTCATGGGAGCTGGTGTGAACTCACAGGTTGTTACTTCTTGCTCCAAGATAATTTTAAGCTCTCATGCTTGGGTAATCAAAAAAACCCAAATTTTAAATACATTTCCCATGAGCATTTCCATAGAAAACCTAAGTATATCCAGTCATGGAACACAACAATTTATGTGATCTATCACAACTAAACAACACAGCTCAAATTTTGGATAGCAAGACAGAAATTTGCGAAAAAAGTCATCCAATAATTTTGCATAATAATAATAATAATTACGAATGAGTATGAAATGCAATCTATATTTCAACTTCAGGTGGTCTGTTCTTTTATGTAAAGTTTAGCTTGTCATTAAATACTTTGCTGGATCAGAAGAATGCTCAGCAGCTTGTGGGAGTGAATCCTTGGAGAACTTACAACATTAGATATACTAAAGAAGTGTAACTTGTACCATTGAAAGAGGAAAAGATTTTTAGATTGTTGAAAACTTTATTTTTATAGCACCTATTGAACTCAAATGCCAAACAAACAGTTGAGAGAAAAGAGCTCTCTGTTAAATATTTAATGCCCTTGAACTTTTAGTTTCAGACTACAAAAGCTCTCACTTCAGTTCTCAATCAGGTCCTCCTTTGAAGACCTGCAGAAAAATTAGGGAAGACCTTTTCTAAATTTAAAAAACAAGGTGGAAAGGGAAGGAAAAACAACAACAAACTTCCAGGCCTTCTCTATATATCATAAACCAGGTTGGAAAATTTACCTGAGAAAGTAATATGGTGGCAAAATGTAGAGATTCCACAAACTTATTTATATCTGTCAATACTAGAGGAGAATGAAAAGAATGGTAGGGGGACCGAACCAAGCTACGGAAACAGGCAGCATAGTGCTGATGTAAATACAAGGTAACACAGTTATATTCATAGATATGAAGACCAGAATACTCCTACACAAGGCTGGATTCAGTATAACTTCTCAGGAAAGAGATCAGGGTATCACTGTAGACAGCTCACTAAAACATCTGCTCAGTATGAAGTGGTAGTCCAAAATGCACATAAAATGATACAGTGTATAAAGAAAGGGATAAGAAATAATACTGAAAATATATATTTATATAAATCAGTAGAGCTCCCTTAGCTAGAACATTATGTTCATTTCTAGTCAACCCATCTGAAAAAGCTATAACAGAAATAGAAGAGGTCAGGGATCTAAACCGTAAACAACAAAATCCCTACTTTTCAGACTGTGTTTATACATGCATCATAAATAAGCAAAAAAGGACAAAAGTACAGTTCTTTGCAGGTCACTTCTAAAGGGACAATCATCATTGAAGCTACATCTCACCATCTTACTTTTGGAATAAAATGTGAGTCAGCTGCACAATAATAAAAGGTGAATCTACTGAACAACTAAACAACCAAGAAAAGAAAAAAGAATGAAACAAAAATGAGTGAGAATGTTTGTTTGAATTCTTAAACCCTCTGGCCAGGACTGTGACTAATGAGTTCAGAGGTTGGTGAGCCCAATTTTTTGTCTCAAAACAAAACTGGAAGGCTGAGAAGATAAAGCTAACTTGCAATTTCCCCGTCTTGGGCTACAGTGTTTTACAGGAGACAATCCCACTACTGTGATGTAATATTCAGATTCCCAGAGTGCCCAGGGGCACAATGCTAATAAGATGCATTCTTTCCCCTTTAGATTGATGGAAACAGTAGGAGCAATATTTTCTACCAAGTTGCTGCAATCCTTTTTCCCCTAGGAGCAAATATAAGGAAATCTGGAATCTGAAAAACATTCCTGCCACAACAAAGAATGACTGAGTTTTCTTTCTGCCCTCCATTTGAGTTGGTGACATTTGGGCCTTTTCTGGTCTCACCAACGTCAACGGTGAACTTGCAATTGACTGAAATGGGAGTAGATCAGGCCCATTGTACAAGTCTCTTCCATAGTGGACCAAATTTTCTGCTGACATAACTCACCTGACTGATTGTTATGGGGCCTTATTTTTTGCTAACATGACTATGAATGCATCAATCTGATCCTCTTCCATGGCTTTTGCAATGCACACCATTTATTTTTTGTGGGTCTTTAGCCCCAAAATAGTGAGGCGCCAAAGTTGTTCATATGCTATATAGATTTGCATTTGATTCCTTATTTTCCTTCTGTATGAAAGTTCTGTGTTTTTTATTCAACCACAGAGATAAGACAGTAAAGCTGCAGAATGAATCTTCGAACTGTTATAGGACAGGCTGTAGATATGTCTAGAGTGGAGTGTTCTTCTGAAGCATTAAGTAAGAGTTAATTCAGATAAAATATAAAATGCTAAGAAAAAATTGATCTTGGTTAAGGAATTTATGCTAAACAGGTTGCAAGGTCACGTTAGTAGATTATTGTTCTAGCAGGCCCTGACAGAGCATTGCCGCTAAGGCTGCTTCAGAATTTCCGTAATGAAACTCCTGTGTTTCTGAGAAGTTCATAAACTTTCTGAGATTGCTCAGAAGGGTTCCAGTTTTGGTGATGTGGAAACTTGTCCCCCAAAAGCCACACCAACTCATTGCACAGATACTACCAAACAACCATCAGAAATGAATAATGACCTGGTGATCTAGAGGTGATCTGCTTTCAGTGATTTGATCCAGAGGTGAAATTTTTGTTCTCTGTCCCAGTACTGATCTTCTGAACCCCTCAGTACCCTCAAAAGAGCCTTGAACCTCAGTGGAAGTGAATAAATGCAATGGATCAGATCTGAAGACAGCAGGTAGCAACAGGAGGTTGAGATGTGATTTACCCTTTTTCTTATTTTTCCTCATTTTTCTGTGTAGGTCAGTTATTTGACAGCATGAAACTTGATCTTACAACATTTTGACTAAGACGAGAGAGTTGTTTGTCATTAGCCATTCTAATACCCCATAGGGTTTAGGAATAGGCCTCTATGTGGCTTCTTTTATATAGCCACTTGCTCTGTAGTACAGTTACAGTATCCTTTGTTGTAGAGTCTCTAGGCTACCACTTCACCACTAACACACTAAGCCTACCAAGTCTTTTATTGTGCTATAGAAACCATGAACATATAACATTCATTTGACACAAAATTTCACATCCTTTTTCCAAGACCTTAACCCTTCTAACCTTTGAATTAGTTCTGAGCGTAAAAGATGAATAAAAGTAGTCAAGTGCCTCCTGGGACTGGTAATGGGATACAGAGCCTTTTACCTTCAAGTAAAATCTAGCCTATATTAGCAGTGAACAAAAGTTTGTTTATTTGACAATTTGGCAGCCTATAAAAAAGGAAGGAGAGATTTATAATGGGCAGTAGACACCCAAATCCCATTGAATTTCATGTATCTTTGGACGGGGGGTGTCAAATTTTGGTTCCCACCCCACTCCTGGCTAGGACCCTGTTCCAGTCACCACTTGTCCCTCCGCACTTCCTGCCACATAGACCCCAAGTTTCCCTCACTGGGAAGTCTCCCATCTTTCTTACCCACACAATGCATGAGCTAGTGCCACCAGGAGTCGAGTTCTCAGTAGACCTTCCTGCATTCCACCGAACAGGAACATATTCCTTGTGTGCCAGGCTGCAACAGCCTTTGGCCTGGCCACCACTTACTGAAATTTGGCCCAATCATTCCTCCATCTGGACGGAGGGGTGGCTGGGGACTAGAGTTATGCTCTGGACTGCTCCAGTAGCAACCATACTGATTTAGTACTCCACTGTTGCCCATGGTATACATTAGATAGAATAAAAAAAATACCCAACAAACAAACAATAAATCCTTTCCTCCAAAATTTGTTGAAGGTACATAAACCCGCATGCATCAGAGCAGAAACCAGTTTGTAGACCAAGCTGAAAGAAGGGTAGGATGTTTTCCTTGTCTCCTACAGGGATCACCCCTGCTCTGACTACCGATAAATCATCTCTGCTAATAAAGAGCCTTCTCTCTGGAGGCCATAAAGACATTTCAGAAGGGAACACCTTTTGTCTTTTGAATGCATTGGATTCGCCAGGAAGTTTCCAACATTTAAATTACACACCAGTTGAACACTGCACTATGCTAGCCATATAGCCAGTATATTTTTCAGGCAGAAAGTATAGGTTTCCAGAAAGTACACTTTGTTTGTCAAGTAAAATTGCTCCTTCCTTGCCTAGGGTTATGAGGACACATTTTTGTTTAAATAGAAAAACAAATTGAGTCCTTAGCCCTCTTCTCTGTGAGTACACACAGCCTGGTTCAAGGTTTATCACAAGCTAAAAGAGGTGGCAGCTTTTTCTGGGAGCCCCTTATAAAACATTGGCAGCACATCAATGATTCGGGCAGATGCCAGATGTCTCACTTGATGTAAAAACACAATGATTCTAGGAACTGTGCAAAATGTCCAGTATGAGCTGTGAAATACTCTGGGAATTTTTTTTTAATTGGCTGCAATCTTTTCACTAAAGCATATACTGAAAAATTAAAAATTCATGAATAAAAAATACGGTGAAAAGTTGGACAGTTGGTTTATCTGCTTTTCTTGGCAGCTTTAAAAACAACTTACACTGATTTTCAGAGTGCATTAGATGTCAATGTTGCACTTTTATGCTGCTGGGGAATAGCCTGCTTCTTGAAGTGAGAAGGCCAGAGTCTGGTCCATGCTATGGCCTTCTTGCCTCATTGGAGCTGTTCAAAGGGGGCCATAAAGCTGCCATCAAGTGGGCAGTTTAGGATTCTGGGGAAATTCTTGGCTGGTATAGAGTTGGCAAGGCTGTTTATGCCACCCATTCTTGCCCCAGGGTTTTGGGGGTTAACCCAAGGAATGGGGTAGGCTGGAGCACTGCTGTGTTCTGGTTATCCACAATCAGAAAAACCGCCTGTGTGTGTGTGTGTGTGTGTGTGTTACAGCCAGTTATACAGCTAGTTATAGCAACCACAGGACTGATCTAATTTATGTCCAGGATCAAAAAGGCCCCCTGCAGCCCCAAGAATCTGGGGAGTGCCAAGGAGATGCTTCGCTACCTCTGTCCCCTACACCTGGGTCTTGTACCAATCTACTTCATGCAGACTCAGACTGGAGCAAATGGTTTGCTATTTAACCTGAATGGGAGAAGGATAACACTGCTGTAAGCCATTATTCTGACTGAGGAGCATGAGAGCACATGCTAATTCCATGCAGAGTGTGCGCGTGTGCGCATATATCAAGAACATGTGGCGTATATACAATATAATTTGTTTGAAAAAGATACATGGGATTGGTGTGTCAGGGAAATGGGGGCTTTTCTAGTATCCGTTCCAGTGAAGTAGCAGCACTTAAAATTGGATGGCATATTGGGGTGAACTGATATAACATATGCAATGCCACAGGTCTGGACAAAACTAATTTCTCTGAAGTTGACAGTACTCCAATTTTGGGGGAAACGGTGGCACATTTTGAAAGGAGCAGTACTTTGCAGTAGCCCTTTCTCATCTTTTCCCCAGCTTTTTAAGTACTTCATCTCCAGTTCAAGTACCTGAGATAGCTAAGATACCTCTGTGTTACCTATTTTCTGCATTACTGCATCTGAAGAAGAGAGCTAAGTCTCTCAAAAGCTTATGTCTGCAAATATTAAATTTGTTAGTCTTTAAAGTGCCACAGAACTCTCGCCGTCTCTAATGTTATGGGTGCGACATATTTTAGACCTTTTGACCTGAGGAAATGTGTGTGATTCTCACAAGCATGCTCATTGCATTCATTTATTTTTTTGGTTGGTCTAATTAAAAACACACTCTACAGCTTGTGGGAGGACTTTGGGCTCTTCATTTCAGGGGGCTTTTTTGGATCCTGGATTAACATGATTTCCACTTACGTATCCTGCACTGTGATTTTAAATCTCTTGATTTAAGAACAGATTCCATATGGTGTGTGGAAGGTATGCAAACTGGGCACAAAGCACATTATTTGACACTATCACTGTCAAATTTTACCTCCTGTGAGAACAGTTTTTGTCTCTCTTTTTTTTTTTCAAGCTGTCAGACAAGTCCTTAGGAAAAGTCTCAGCTGCTTTTGTGTGGAGCAATGGTCACACCCAGTGGCCAGTCGGGTTAATCACATATGTGTATTCCCTATGGATACACAAGAGAGAGTGACCCAGACTTCATCTCTTATTTACAAGCGTCAGTCTGGAATCAAACTGGATGTCAGCAGTAGCACCTAGTGAAATTAACACACACCACCTGTATCCTCTGCTTTTCTCTCTAAAGGTCCTTGATTGATCAAACTGAAGTTCCAGGCCATTCATGAAATTAACGGTAGAAAGGAAGTGGGCCCCCTAGAGAGTCTGGCATTTTTAAAATGAGGACCTTTGGCTATAATGAGATGGATTTTTAAAGAATCAGTCAAGGACAGGCTGAAACAAAAAGCCTTACTTTCCCGCATTTTAAATTCACCTTTGTTTCAACTGTGGAAAGCCTGAAACATTTGAACACATGGCTGATTCTTTTTTTTGGTATTATCAAGGTAATTTGAAGAAAGACGGTCTTTTGTTTTAATGTAAAAATGCACAGAGGTACCATTTATAAATCAAAGGAGGTACATAGACTAATCCCTATCCTTTTTTCTCCCAGCGCAAACCGTAGCATCCACCATTAGCATCACAATGATACTAATGTTGTTTTCTTTCTCTCAATGGAGACTGTTTTGTCAAGGTCCCTGTTTTCAATTAGTGTCAATGAATGACACATAGGTGGAGACACTGTGAGTATGTCTCAGTGAATATACAAGTATGGTCTTTGATTTGGTGTGTGAGAGGAATGATTGATTGTTCAGTGCTGAAATTGGGGAAGGGAGGGAAAGTATTTGCAGTAAATATTAACTTTTAACATTTCTAGGGACACACATTTTATTTTCACTCTGTACATCACATTTTCATGTACTTAGACCTTAGAGCGGTCCCTTCAAAAGCTCAGATGTGTGTTGTAGAGGTCATTCACACAGAGTAGCAGCTCACTTATTTGATAATTAAAAGGTAGTCTAAATCTATACTATTTAACCTGGTCACTCTTACCCCAAATGTAGATATAAAATATGTCTTAAAAAACATAAATCAGTTGATTCTTTTCCATTAATTCCTTTTTTTTATTCTTAACCATTTCCCCCTCCCCCCACTTGGAATTGGGTAAAATCTTTCATTTATATATGCTTCTGTTCTTCTTCCAAGATCTACTTTTGTAGAATAACCATCAGTTACTCAGTACTGAATGTAATGTGTTATGTGGGAATGGAAAGATATATTTCCATTTTGGTGAAGAATAACCTCTCAAAATTGATCACCTTCCAGGTGAGCTGCAAAGAAATACTGAAAATGATGTTAAACTTAGATTTTTGTGCCGAATGCTCCCATTAACTAAGCATCTGAGGGCCATTCAACACAGAAATACTTTTTAAGCTAACTTTATTTCCTTTTTCCTCTATGAACTTTCTTGGTGCTTCTTGGTTCACTGAAGAAATCTCAGAATGCAACATTGTAGAGATCTAGAAAATGACATCACACCACACATTTTCATTTCAACTCGGGTGATATCAGTAAAGTTACAAAATGATGCATTCTGGGATATCTTCAGTATCTCATGAACTCTATCAAGAAAATCTCACACAAAGCATATATAATGAATATGTTAAAATTTTGTTTCTGTGATGAGTTTCCTTTCACTCCCAGTCTGATTAGTGGGGACATTCAGCACAGGAATCCATGTTTAACTCACTTTTCATTTTTGCTTTGCAGGTCACATTTAAAAGGAAACTTTTACAGCAGAGAAACCTGACAAAAGAGAACACTTATACCTACAGAAAAAAAATTGCTTAATTTTTGTCTGAGTTTTTTTTGCTGCTCGTTGAAAATATGGCTGATGTAAAGAGAGACTGTCAGGTCATATTTGGCCCCAAAATTCAGATTAAGTTCAAGAACAAACAAAATATTTTAGACAAAACCTAAGATAAGGATTTTTTTTGTGATTTAATAAAAAATTAAATTGAAACAGTTTAGAAAACAATTCCCTCAGGGACTGCAGAATAGTGCTAGTGTATGAAAATCATAAAGCAAAACTGACACTGTCTATAAACATAAATGAAACTGTCAAGCCTATTTTCAGGGTCCAAGTTGAAAAATACAAAAAAGTGAAAAGCAAATTAGATTTTAAAAATTCTTTTGGTTTTAATGACCTAAAGTGGTGGTATTAGCATAGGTAAAGAAATAGGATTTATAATCTGACACGGTCCCTTTAAAAAGGGCCCATCTTCTTCTGTTTGATACTACAGTGAAATCACAACACAATGTTCTTGTGACATCATAGTCTGTTGCTATGGAAATATATTATCACAAACTCAGTAACAGGACTTCAGTGCTGAATCAAATAGTGTGGAAGAAGATGAGCTGTGAATAAACATTTACTTTTCTAGCTCTTCTCTCCCACCTCAGACAGAAAAAGAAAAGTGGCCAGTAATCTGTTTTTGGATCTCTGCAGCACCAGATCCTTGCCCCGACCACCCTAGCTGCTATGTGCTGCTGTGGTGGTGCAAAGCGCCCAGATTGAAGGAGAAGTAAATGTGCCATACAGCCACCTTTGCCCAGCCCCTCAACTGTCTGACCACAGCTCTGCCATACCCAAGGATTTGGCTCTATTTCTCTAGAGTAGGTTTGCTATGTTCTTGGCCCACTCTTTTTGATAGGGTAAAGGCAGAAGTAGTAGAGTAATGGATATTGACATGGGCCTTATGTGTTCTTGCAACTGAGCTAAATGTTCTGGGATGAGAGAAGAGATTCAACATTCCGTCGGAGTCTGCAGCCCTGTGTGACTGAGCTGCCCCCATGCTCAGCTGGGATAGGGGTCACCAGAGCAGCAAGAAAGGAAGCTTAGCACTATATCCATAGTCATAGCAGCATGTTCATAATGCATGCTATAGAACCGGGGTCAGGTCACATCCAAGGCCATGTAGCTTTACTTGCTCCCTGAGCTCTTCTGCTCTTCCCCATGCCTGCCCTGCACTAGCCTGGCACATTTTTCCCTTCAAGGAGACCAGCCACCAGGCTAGGGAAACACTGGTCCAGAAGCTAATAAAATAACAGACCCACAGCAAGCGACATTTGTCTCGTGCATCCCCTGGATCTACAGCAAGCATGAGGAGCTACGGCCCAGATACAAGTTGTGGGTCATAGGCTTTCTGCATTTGCTGTGACAGGATCGATTTTATACACCATTATGGTCTATGGTGTCAAAGCTCCACCAATAACAGGAGTATATCACTTCCACTGAGCGCTGAGCAGTCATGATTGCAATGGGATTAAAATCCTGTCAGGTTTGAATCTGATATGATGTCTATGGGAGATTTCTGAAGCATACTTTTTGATCCAAGTCCTCATGCTTCAAGGTCTGTCGAGAATGCACTCAGGTGTGCGGAGACTTGATGCACTCTGACGCATCTCAAAGCAGCTATGTCGTCTTAATAGAAGGGCCACAATAATTCTATTAAGATCCTGTATGAGAGCAGTACCAATGTCAGGAAGGTTTCCAGTGAATGATAATGGCTGCAAAGAATGTAGTACAAAATTATTTGAAGAAAATTAACAGAAGAAACAAACGTTTATAGAAACATTAAATGTATCATGTAAAATACATCAACAAAGCAAGACCAATTTGTTTTTATCTTGCTAGCCTCTCAGACTTGGATACGGTCTTTTGTGTTATGGGTATGATGACAGTGTGAACATGAATTTAACAGATTCAAATGTGTGCCATGATACATAGATACATGGATACATAGATAGGCATGATGGCACATGTTAGAGTGGCAACTTTCTGAATTCCCTTGATTTGATCCATTTTGATAAATAATATTTTGCACTTATTGTATGTAGGACCTTCATCTGAGGGTTTGAAAAAACTTTGAGGCTTAATTAATTACTGTTATAATGCCCCTGTGCTTTTATATAGTGGCTGCTCTTACTCGGATCAAGTTTGTTCCTATCATGTTGAATGCAAAAATTAGCTGATCATGTTACCCATATGCCCACAAGGGTGACTGTAACAGCTTGTCATGCATATGGCAGTACTTGAAATATCAATAAGAATGTCTAAGTAGCACAATTTTTAGTTGCAGTTATCTTTTATTATTGCTTCAATCTTTCATGGGCACTTCTCTTCTACCTCTTTTAGAAATTTTGTATTTCATTATTAAATGAAACGTTCTTTAGCCAGGGATCATACTATTGATTACCTGCCTAGAGGGATCAAAACTGATCAGAATAAAGTCTGTGTCATTTTTCATACATATTACTTAGTTGAAGAGGTTTGATCAAACTAAACAGAGGAGAAAATGAAACCACAAACAAAGTGAAAGGCATTTTCCAGATGGGGAAGCTGAAGTGCAAAGGGGTTAAGATCCATGATAGAGCCTGGAACAGAGCCCAGAACACCTGAGTGTAGTCCCAGGTCCTAGCAACCAGATGCATTGCCTCTCAATTTGGAACCCTAAGGTTACATAGGTATTACTTTAAATGTTCATTTAAGATCTGTGAATGAAAGTGAATTGTGGTTTTGTAATAAAGTCATGATACAAACTAAACTCTATTAGAGAATGGATAAATGCTGGTGTAGCCACCATGGTATTTTATCTTTAAACATATCAAAATATTAAGCTCCCAAAATGATTCAATTCGATATTAAGCACATTTATGATATTTCTTAGAATCTCTGTAGAAAACGCTGTATTGAAATCATCCCTCGTTTTAACTGAGATCACTTTCTAAATCACTGCCTGTTACTGGAGATCAATAGCATTTTTGTATGGATTTGAGAATAACTGCTTGGTGACCACAAGTGTGTGACTGATTAATGGATATTGTGTTGTCAGGTACTGTAGTGACTGGCTAGTTTACTAATGAAAACAACAAGGATTTAAAAGTGAAACAGAATTGGATGGCACCCTGGAAATGTAAGTAAATGATTAATTTGAATGGGCATTATTTTAGGAATGAAATAGTGAACATCAAGGAAGATAACTGCTTGGAACTTGTTTATTGTATTTGTCCAGTGAATCAGAAGCTGAATACTGAGATCTCTTTAAGGAAATAAGCTTGTCTGGATTGTACAGGCTGTATGTAGTGCCTCATATTTCTTAGTCCAGTTTTGCAGATAGATGCTAAGACGGGAATCTTTTCTTCTTCTTTTTTTTTTTTTAAGTTATCGTTCACCTGTGAATATGTAATACAGCCATAACATTCTCATACTATAATTTGTTCTACATTACCTAATTGCATCTGTCATTTTACTCTGCAATAAAATACTTTGGGGGAAAAAGAAACATGAAACTTAGCACTTGAACTGCTTTTTAAAAAATTGCTTTTGATTTTAAACATAGAGCAATGACATTTAAAATTTAAAAGGCAAAAACAATCTGCCTGTTATCAAGGCTCTGTACTGTATAGTACTTGTTTAAGTGATTCTCAGGGCAGAGATGTCCTCAAACGAGAACTAAGTTACAATCTACAGCTCCCTATTTTCTACATATTACTAATTGTAACCAGTTTAGGGACTGGCTGGTTTTGTGTTGTTTAATTATTGTTCCACTGACCTCGCTAATTACATTCTGTCTGTATAATTTGTAAATGGGAGAGGTGCCAAAATATTCAGCCAGTAGCATCTTTGCTGTATCCATGCCAAACTGCCAACAAACATATCCGAGGTGGTTATTGATCTCTTTTCTTGTGCATTTACAGCTGATTTTTCTTCCTATTCTTTTTTTGCTTCTTCTTATTCTTGAGGTGATATCCAATTAAAGTGATTTCCTTTAGCAGATCCCATGACAGCAACGTGTCAGTTTCTTGTAATACTCAATGTCAGTTCCAGTTCTCCTTATGCCTTTCTCATCTCTGACCTTTCCTTTCATAATTCCTCTTTCTAGAACAGTAGATCAAAGATCTGGGAAAATTTCTTCATTATTTAGTGGTTGGGATACTTGATTGACGCAGAAAAATTAGTAATGAACTCTTTATTGCCTTTGAAAGCCAGAGAAGCCTCCATATAGAGCTATCTCCTGAAGTATGGGCACAAAGACAGTGTTGCCTTATATTTGCTTACATAAAAGGCAAACAGCAAGGATTAATTACTTTAGTTAGCTAAATAAATATTTATTTTTTTCATAATAGTCTTCAGAAATCTGTCACTACTTCAATATCTAAATAACAGTGAATGGTTCCATGATTGGCATCTTTCTCAATGGGAGCTGCCTTTTCACTGGCACATTAGGATATCTAATGTGATGGTACCCAATGGATTGAGGCCTTGGGTGCAGAAGGAAGTTGCACCAGTTTAACTAAAAGTGTGATTTAAAATTGATTTAATTAAATTAGGGCAATCCTCTTAGTTTGGTTTAAACTAGTCTTATTTCTGTTTATCTTAAATCAATTAGGAATGAGTTAAAAGTAAATCAAAATAAGCCACTTTTAAACCAAATTACATCCACACAGGGTTTTGCACCAGTTCAACTAAATTTGTTTAAAAAATGATACATTTTTATGTAGACAAGACCGGAAACTCAGGAAAAGCATTTGATCACTTGAAAACCTGAAAAAGGTTGGAGACTTTCAAAGCTGGCTAAGACAAGTAGTATTTTTGTGTGTAGTTAATTAACAGCCGCCTGGTATATTTCGCAGTTTTGGAAGGCTACTGAAAAGCAGCGCCAATGATTCTGAAATATCTGTCTATAATTAAAGAATTTCAGCTCAACAACAACAAATGTTTAAGAAAACATGAGAATTTACCTTGCAACAACCAAGAAAGTTTCCTGTTCTTTGTTAAAGAGAACAGGCTAAACAAAAGTTGCATTCCCTTGTATCTTGAACACCATCTGCAGTTAGATTGGAGGCCTTCTGTCTGATAATTCATTTGTCTCCTTTGTTATATTTCAGGCACTTTCAAAATGTCATGCTCGTTTTGAGGGATTAGAATATCTTCTTTATAACACTGGAGATTTTCTTTAATATTGCATGGGTTCTAAATCACTTCAGATATGGAAGGGTCTGTCTGTATTTGCCAGGGAAACCTAAGGCCCTGCTTGTCCCTTTCCAATGATAAGTCTGAGCTGCTAGAACTTCTGCGAGGCTCGTCTTATGCAGTTCACTCCTCATACACCTCAGAAGAGAATTTAAAATTCGAGCCACTTGATGGGAACTCTGGAGTCCTAGATCTCTCTGGGGAAACCTGACTGTAACCCCCTGCACCTGGGGCATAGAGCACATAGACCCTCTACATTTCTGGACAGAATATTACAATCATTTAGATGAACATGACGCTCTTTGCCTGCCTCTTTACTCTTTACCCTAGTAGGCTGGTACCCCTACTTTTGTCTCTATTTTACAAACCAACTAAAATGTGAGGTTAAACCGATTCAATTTTAATAGAGATTTATGTTTCTAACCAAAGACTAAATTCAGTGCTGATGTAAATGGTGGTGTAAGCTGGTCAGAAGGCAGGTGTATATGAAAAAAGTAGTGTAACTTGCACCAGTTTGGCATTCAGTGGCTGTGCAAAATGAATGTAATTTACTCTAACGTTGTCCTGTGGGAATCAAATTCAGCTCTGCCATAAAATAAGGAGGGGTTGCATCTGCTTACTCCAGGATGCAGCTGACACAGCCTGTTTGCATGTGTCACGCTGTACCTCTGAGTTCTAGCCTGGGGATTCAGAGAACCTGGAGGAGACCCATATTCTGGGTCTCTAGAGAAATGGGGATGCCTCTTGTGTATAGATTTTTTTAAAGCTGGGTCTTAATACCTAGCTAAGATTGTACTAAGCATGGAAAATATATTTTGCTGAGTTCTGAAACAATTGGTGTCATTTAGGTTTGAGAGTAGAGGGTGCTCATGGCTTTTTTGGATTCACATTCCAGCTGCATTCTGCACAATGAGGGTCAACTTCTGGGTTGGTAACGTGTGATCTCTGTCTAGATCCCCCTCATTACAGATCCCCACTCTTGGATTTGTCCTCTGACACGCAGTCAGAGCATGAACTTGTAAAGCGCTAAGCTGTTTGTTCCAGTAGGGGGCAATTTGTGCCAGTCCCTGTAATGGAATCCAAGAACCACTTAGGGTATATTTGTACTGCAATTAGGCACCTGCGTCTGGCCTACGCCAGCTGCCTTGGGCTTGCGGGACTCAGGCTTGCAGAGCAGTTTATATGATGTAGACATTAGGGACACTCCCATCTTGCAGGATCCTAGAGCCTGGACTCCAACCTGAGCCCAAATGTCTACATGGCAATCAAACAGCGCATTGGCCTGAGCCCTGAGAGCGCGAGTCAGCTAGTACGGGCCAGCCATGGGTTTTTAATTGCAGTGTAGGTGTGCCCTTAGTGTTTCTAAGTGCCAGTTTCTTTCTGACTTTTGTTTGGTAAAGGAGCTCTCCTGAGTCACTGCTTCAGCTTATAGCTACTTGTTTCACCTCAGTGCCTCATCAGATTAAAAAAATAAATAAATTGAGAACAGAACAGACTCTAGGGTCATTCAATGACACCACCATCATTTTGGTGCACTGTGATTTCACGCCTCTTGGTCACTTTTTCCTGAAGGAGCTCCAATAGATGTTGTTTGTGTCCATCAGGGCATTGGGAGTCCATGCAGTGCAGTTTCTGCGGTGTCAAAAATCTTTCTTGCTTTCTTTCTTGCTTTCAGAACTTGGCTAGACTTTAGGATCAGGGCCTTCCTGTCCCAGAGCTCAGTGACTGTCAGTGTAAAAAATAAAAACAACAAATAGGCTTAAATGGCCTTATTTTCTCACACTGAGCCACACTGTCTCCTCAATCAATGGGATTGCATGGGTTTAATTGAGGGCAGACTGTGGCCCAACATTTCTACCAATCAATGGTATTCTGTGCCAAACAATCACATAAAAAAGCTTAAGAACGAGCACCTAGGAAATCAAAGTACACTGTGTCTTGATTATGCTGCAGTGTAGCTTCTGGAGTGTGCCAGTATGCTATCACAGAGGCTGTAAGTGAAAAAGAGCCTCATTTTAACTTAAAAGAAGTAGCAGATGCACAAAAGAGAGCATCCATGCATCCACTCCAATACACGGATATTGTTATGGTTAGCGATGTTGCAGCATAGGTACGGGGGAATGGAGTTGATCTCCTGACCTCATTCAGCACATATGCTGTAGCTCGCATTTGTGCTAATGTAGTGTATGTAGTTTGAGAGGAACGTATATCCACCGAATGGGTATTACAAATATGCATACCATACTAAATGAATCATCTCATTACTTTTAAGAGACTGGTGAAAGTAAAATACCATAGCTCCATTATGGCTGCCATTGTACATGTGTGCAAATGGGGTGGGGAAGGAAATAGGGAGAGCCTTCCCTCTTGCTCGTGTTTTAAGGACAATGGTACTGCTTGAGCTCCCCTGAATTGGCTAGCCCTAGAGGTAGGGAGTGTTCCCTCTCCACCAGCCATTGGAGCTGGCTGAGTGTGAGGTGGGGAGAATGCATGAGGCATCTGTGGTTCAATACCATACGCTTCCCCCTTACTGCTGGAAGGATTATGTCAGACTGAGGCCCATTGCCTCAGGGAGCTCCCACTATGGTATGTACCTCACATCTACCCATCCTTTGGGTTGTGGCTTCAAGCAACAACTGAGCCCATTGTAAATCAGATTTGAACAAAGCTGGTTAAAAAAGAAAAATCTGTTTGGAAACAGTTTGGAACAGAAAGTTTGGCATTAAAATATTTTATTTTTAATTAAACAAAATTTCTTTTGAATTTGAATGAAAAAGTGAAATAAAATTTTAATAATGCAATTTGAAACAAAACTTTTTTTTCATTTAGAATTTTCCTATTGAATAATAATTATAATTAATTAATTAAAATGACATTTTTTCCAGGGGGAAATTTTCAACAAAACTCCATTTTTCAGATGGAAGTGTTTTCAATCAAAATTGATTGACCAGCTCTACTTTGAAAGAAAAAGCAAAGTGTGTGTGTGTGTGTGTGAGAGAGAGAGAGTGTGTGTGTGTAAAACAGAACTTAGTATTGTTTATTGGCAAACTGGAATAATCTTAGTTCAGATGACTCCCTAGAAACATGCTGCAGTGTCTGAAGCAGAAAGATGCAGGAGAAATCACCAGTAACAGAGGTGAATAGGTTAAACAATAACTCTTCATTAAGAGAGGTAGGCCAACTGCTCAATGGAATCAGAAGTATTTTCTGTGTCTACCTTCATCCAGAGCTTTCTCTTAGAATACTGGATGCTGGTCACTCTTCTAATTTGAAAGTGATAATTCACAACATGCAATGGTTATGGTAACTGCTAACTATGCAACAATGTCCATTTAAATCTCTAAAACATCCCACTTTTGCAGTTGTTCAGTGCTCTAAAACTGTTTTATTTATTTTGAAGTATGTTGTGCAGGAAATTATTGTTACTTTGACATATCTGAGCTACACTGATGGTCACAGACTGGTCTCATGATCCAGCAGGAGTCAACATAGGATTGCAAGACTGCTCCACAACCTTGCCTTAATAGTTTGTCTCAGGTTTGTGGTTCAGAAGATGAAAGATATTTTAAAAATAGAGGGAAAATCCCAAAAAAGATGATTATTTAGTCCTTTCAGAATCTTCCTTTAATAACTTTGCTCCTCATATTCATACATAAAACTTTAAATTTTCTGGTGTTTCACTGCAAAAATGAAAAATTATGTTTTCTTTTTTTAAAACTAATTTTCATTAGATACAGTTTCATTAGCTCTTAGCACACAAGGGTATTTATTTATTGTTTAGTTCTTCATTTGGGATTTTTTGTTAGAATTCTTTTGTGCAGGGATTGCTTTGGTTGGAACAAGAGAGAAAGGTTCCTGTTATCTACTCTTCCAAAACATAGCCTTCTCCTGTCCGCTAAGAGCGAAAATACAAACCACAAAAAATGCAAACTCAGAAGCAAAGAATAAAAATTCTCCAGTTAGCTGATGCATCCCAGAAATTCAGAGTAGTTCAATAAGATCTCCAGGTAAATATTTCATTAAAATAACAAACATGGGATCTGATCCTGCAGACATTACTGGATATAAAATTTACTACTTTGAGTGTACCCACTGATGTTCAGGGGGACAACTCGTGGGAAATAAGAACTAATCTTGCTATCGTTTGCAGAATCGGGTCCACGTGTTTTATCATGGCTTCTGATCCAATTGAGCTCTTCTTACTGTCAGTGATAAAACTCACTCCCTTCAATGGCCCTTAGAGAGGAGTTGTGATCAGGACGTTTGGGGGAAGTGGATTTGGAGAAAAGGTCAAGAGGTTCTGAAAAGGAAGTATGGGACTTGAAGAAAGGGGTTAAAAAAACTTAAGAAGAACACTAAGTTTTGAGAAAAATATTGGCGTTTCAGAAACAGAAATGTGCTGAATTGAAATCCAGAGAGGTAAAACTCTCGGACCTTGAGAAATGGCAAGGACATAACTAAAAGCAACCCACGTGGCCTTTTGTGTTTTGGAACAAGTGTTGGGAGGTGGGAAGATATTAGTAATCTGTACCTTTATCTTTCTTTTTATCTTTGGGAAACTTGTAGAAGGCAGCTGTCTGGAGGGATCTCTAGAGACAGCTTAACTTTCACAATGAACAGTTTAACAGAAGTGACAGTTCAGGTAAAACAGTAGAGAAAAAATACCCCAGAAAGTGTCTGGCTTTTGTGGGTTGGGGAAGAGAGGATGTAAAACTAGAATGATCACAACTACTGTGGATGCCTATTTTATCCATGAAATATGTGCAGTCATCAATATTTTGTTTTTAATTCTATGGGTTTAATTCTTCTGTTATACAGGTTTTTATTTTTTTATTTATTTATTTTTTTAATAAGTGGAACTCCCTCAACTTCAGTGGAGTTACTTTTGACTTACACTGTTGTAAGGTGGAGAGGAGACTCAGGATCTGAATCATCCCAGTCTGATAGTGCATTAAAAAATCTATCTAGCAAGCAAAATATAAAAAGGATTTTTCAATAATTTAGCCAATGCCTCTTTTTGCCTCAAGTCTTTATGCTACCCCCCTCCAAGCTATAGTAAGTAAAGGAGCCCACACCTTCTTATGCAGATATTATATGATTTTCACAGAAGATATCTAGTGTCCTGGGTACAATACAGTTTTTACATATTTAATTGGAGACCTTGAAAAATATGTGGGCATGTTACCGTGTTTTAAAAGCTTTTGTTTCCATGCAGAGATGAAGTATGGGAGGATGTTAGAAAATATCCAGTTATCCCACAGAAAACCTAAACAATACATACAATGTTTGTGTATAGAACCTTGTGTATAAAAGTACCATGCTTGATAACTAATTCTATTTTGTACAAGTAAATTCAAATAACACATGTTAATTACAATATATCATATTGATAGCCTCTGTAGACATGCATGGGCAGAAGTAAAATGGGGGCTAAGGGCCAGTTTTAGAGAGAATGTGCTGTAGGAGAGTGGGTAAGTTGAAATCTTTTTTGTCTGCCATAATCTTCAGTCTCTTAATGTGCTATAATAACATTGTGCTGTAAAATGTGCTATAATAACATAACAGTTTTTTTCCAATTAAAAAAAAAGGTGTTTTTGACTGACATGACATTTTGTGACTGACATAACATTTTGGGGACTGGCTGCCACATTTAGCCCTGATCCTGCCAATACTTATTTGTGTGACTAACTTTTGCATGCATAGCCCCACTGAATTCAATGGAACGGCTCATCTGACTAAAGTTGCTTATGTGCCTGTTTGCAGAATCAAGCATTAATGTAGAAGGGTGGACACTCACATACTCCTCGCACATCCTGAAATCCTTTCAGTTCTCAACTTCGTTCCTGGGATCATCTACAAGCAGCTCTCAATCTAAATAAAATCTGTAATAGTAAGAGGGACCATTATATTTCATAGTCCTTTAGCTCAGAATGAGTTGTAAAAATATCACAAAGTGGTCCCAAAACAACAGAGAATTTGGTACCACATTGCTCCATTTCATATACTAATCTTCCTTTTTCCTTCAGACTTGGCACACAAATGTTACAATGATAACAAACAGTTCCAGAGGAACCCCAAAATACTTCAGCTTAACTTATTAAATACAACCCAAAGAAAAAAGGGAGGAGAAATGCACCCAAATCCATGCTGTTGAAAAACATGAAAATTATGTATTTAGCATCCTCCTGCATTTTATGATGTGTTCTACAGAATCTAATCTTTAACTTCAAAGCACAAAGAGCAAAACTCTTCTCTGGGATCCTCTCTTTGTGCGTGTCTCTCTTATCTACAGTGCTTTCTGCTTCATATTCTGTACACTTGTCCTACTCAGGCAGTCACAATTGACACTTAATAGGAGTTCTGCATATAGAGCAACTGTGGAATCTGAGCAGCATTATAAAGTTCTACACACCTACCAGCCCAGCTCAAGGGAGTTTAGTTTTTTTTACAGGTGTATAAAATATTCTTAGTTGTTTCGTTATTCTCTCTATTTATAGCAAAATGAGCATTGAGACTCAGATTGTGCTCTCCCATACATGGGGATACAAGGAGAGAAAATCTCTGAGAATCCCCTTGCAAGAATCCCCATTCTTTTGGGGAGGAGGAGTTGGTTCCAAAACTAATGGTAACCGCATGGATATATGGGAAGTCAGGACCAATTGGACACTAGTTTTGGCACCTGGTGACTTGATCCAGTTCCCTAGCAATAGGGCTCTATTGGAGCTGCATCACCAGGGAAACCCCTGGCTATTTCTGCAGTCATAATTGTTGGAGCCAGATGGTGGATAATGTGTCCCTTCCCCCACACAGTCTCTGACCCCTGCCTTTGCACACATCTGGATCCATGGAGTACCCTCAGCAGGGTATGGAGTGGGGTGTAGAAATTGTACAGTAGAGGTGGTTGACCTCCCAGATGTGCTGGCCACTGTATTGGCAACTCCTCTCAGTATAGACTCTGTCCACTGGTTCCCTCCTCTTTCACTGTATCAGGGTCAAACTTCTTGTCCGAACCTAAGCCTTGCATGACTCTCATGCTTTCTATTTTTCCACCATGTCTCTTGTTGTGTTGTCTCCTCCTTCCTGCCTATGATGCCAGACTCCACTGCCCACTGACCTGCTCCTCCCATACAGGGCTTTTTGTTCTTTCTTCCATGGTATTCTATAAGTGCACCTTTCCTTCCCTGAACTGACTCATACAGCTACTGCCCTCTCCTGCAAAAAGGTACTGGTTCACGCAATTCTAAAGCAGTCAAATGCATTATAAAGCATATATAAAAATGGCAAATATGTTATAGTCTGCCTTGCCCTTGAGTATTGGGGGAGAGATCACTTGTGTCTGTACATTACTTAGCAAAATGGAGCACTGGTCCTGACGGGTGGTAGGGTGCTACTTTAACACAAATATTAAATAATAATAGAATCATCTTTGCATTTCATTCAGCTTGGCCAGTGTAATTAGACTGTTCATTTTCATTCATTTTCTGTTCATAATTTCATTTCTTGTTTCTCATGAACTGGTGTTTCTGAGTTTGAGTGGCCAAGAATTAAAAAAAAAAACAACCACCCAAACAAAAAGAAACAAACATTTTAATTTCAATTTGAAGAAAAAAATCATGAAAATATATCTGTTCACTTAAATTCTGAACAGAACCCTGGCATTACTAAACATACATTTTTGTGTCTAAAGTACTTGGGCAGCATTTCTCTAAGCAGATAATGGCCTGGACCAATGGCTACTGAAATTAATAGAGGCCAGAAAGTCAGCTGGTCTACACTGCTGAAGCTCTGTTAACGTCAGTGTTGCTGTGTTGATTTACACCAGCTGAGGATCTAGCCCTGGGAGCTTTTTCTTTGACTTCAATGGTACTTGGATTCCACTTTTATGAAAAATAAAGTAAAGGCGAAAGTGTGGCTTTCTAGGATCCCACAACTGGATAACTATGCAGTCAAAAACAAACTCAAGATCAACAAGAACCTGAAATATCAAAAATGTCCTCAAGAAGGCTGTAGTAAGTAGCATCAAATACAGCACTAAAAATCCAAAAAGACAAGAAGCAGTGGTGTACTGAGGAGGGGAACCAGGCCACCAGATGCCAGCCTGCGGGGGGCGCCAGACTGGTCCTTCACCATATGCAGGAGGCGGGGGACACAGGAGGCTCTATGGGGTGCCCCTCAGCGCCTCCCCCCCATGCATTGTGAAGAGCCGGCCTGGCGCCCTCCCCCAGGCTGGTGGGGTGAGGCTGCCCCATCCAAACTGGTGCCAGGCTGCGGGGGGTTGTAGCGGTGGGTAAGCGCAAGACCTTCTTTTCATGACAGGCAGGGGTGGGGGATGCAGGAGGCTCTGAGGGCCGCCCATCAGTGCCTCCCCCCCTGCATCATGGAGGTCTGGTCCAGCCCCCCTCCCTAGGCTGGGGGAATGAGGCCGCTTCTGTCTGAGCCGGTGCAGGGCTGTGGGGCTGGAGCAGGAGAGGCAGGCGCTGTGCAGCGGGTAAGCGTGGGGGGGAGTCACCTGTTTTTTCACACCCCCCCCCAGTCTCACGCCTCCTCCCCTTGCAGGTATAGACCTCCCTCCCCCCCCCCCCCATGCAGTTGGGGGCAGTGCCGGGACACCTCCTGCCCTGCGCAGGGGGGTGCGTGAGGCCTGGGGATGCGCAAATGTAGGCTTGGCCACTGGGCGCCGGAGACCCTCAGTACGCCACTGACAAGAAGTAAAAAGAGCCCTGATTGGCAGAAAACCTCATGGAGATCCATCTTTGGGCTGCGGCAAACTGAAAACTGAATGGGACACAATTATGAAGATTATAACTGGAGAGATGATTACAGATATGGGGAATGCTTTTTCAAAGATTTTCTAAGGAAATGGGATTGTAATTAGAAAAGGAAATTGAATCAAGAGAAGATTTCTAAAAGGTGAATGAAAAGGCTTTTATAAATAGTAAAAACACAAGTTAGGATGCCAAATTAGCAACAAAATATGACTATGTTCATTTATTTGTAACATTTAGCATGAAAATGATAGAGGAAGTGTGTTTTAAAATATTTATTTCCCCTTTACTTCCTTGCCAAGAACTGAGTTTGAGATTTCATGCTTGCCTTGAAACAGCTGGTATGATATCACAGCCCTGTGACAAGGTGGAGAAGCTAGGGACTTCTGCCCTGCAGGGAGGGTGTCTCAGGGCTCCAGCCCCATGGGGCGTGCTTCTGCTGAAACCCTGAGCCCCAGCAGGCACACCCCGCAGGGCTGAAGCTCTGAGAATCCCTGCCCGCTGGATAGAAGCCCCTAGCGCAGCGGTGGGCAAAATATGGCCTGCGGGCCAAATTCGGCCTGTCTAACTTTTCTGTCTGGCCCACCATGCAGGAGCACTACACTGGAATGTCAGGCAGCTTTCAGCCTGTCGCTACCTGAACTTCCTGCTTCCAGTCATGTGGTTGGAAGCAGGAAGTTCGGGAAGCGACCAGGAGAATCGTTAAGCTGCCCGACGCTTCAGTTGGCAAGGCCACTGGAGTGTCCGGCAGCTTAGTTTCTTGGCTGGTTGCTACCAGAACTTCCAGCTTCCGGTCATGTGGCCGGAAGTTCCGGTAACGACTGGCCGAAAGCTGCCTGATGCTCCAGTGTCGTGTGGCATGCGAGATTTACCGGAATTCTTGGAGTGGCCCCTCTGCAAAAATTATTGCCCATCCCTGCCCTAGCGCTTTCACCCGCTGCAGGGCAAAAGCCCCGAGCTCCCCCCGTTAGGAGGAGAATGGGTGGAGAAGGTGTGAGGGGCTCTGCAAGCAGTATTTTAACTGTCAAAGAGCTGCATGTGGCTCGTGAACCATGGTTGGCCACCCTTACCGTAGGGCATTGTTTCAGTGATGTCATGCAAAGAGCAAGATGCAAAGACAAGAAAAGGCATTGAACAAAATCCTGAGCTCCTTTTCAGCACATATTCGGGCAAACACCCACTGAAATTACTCAGGATTTGGCCCATTACAACATGAAAGTGCAACAATGAAACTGTACCTGCTGTGGTTCACTCCTCTCCCTGATATCTGCCCCTTCTGCAGTTTGAGGGAGATGTCTATTTGGAGTGTGCCAGGTTGCAGCTCTTTTTCTGACTCCTCCAGAATCCGCCTTATGGTCCTGTCTGCACTTCTCCCCATGCCTTCTGATCTACGCACATCCCATCCATGGCCCTACGATGTCGCGAGACCTCCTTGTCAACCTCCTCCTAGTGCTAGCCAAAGTGGCCATTTACAACACCAGGGAGAGGATGTTGGCTGAGGAGATACTCTGTAACTGTGAGGACTATTTCTGTTCCTCTCTCCATTCACGCATCCGGGCAGAGTTCCTTTGGGCCACGTCCGCTGGCTCCCTAGATAGCTTCCACTTCTTCTAAAAGGTATCTGGGGTTCTCTGCTCAATGTCCTTTCAGGTTCCCTATGTTCAACCCTTTGACCCCCACACCCATTCCTGTTTTTTCATTTGTTGTCCCCCGTAATTAGT
This sequence comes from Emydura macquarii macquarii, assembly GCF_026122565.2. Taxonomy (NCBI): domain Eukaryota; kingdom Metazoa; phylum Chordata; order Testudines; family Chelidae; genus Emydura; species Emydura macquarii. Next base: position 15,243,957 of record NW_027130842.1, on the reverse strand, counting down.
TGAGTCCCGGGTTCAGTAGCTCCTCCCCTTAGGCTGGTAGTGGGGCCTTCAGCTGTGGATGGGCTTGTGCCTGCCCACCTCCCATAACCCAGTAGAAACAATAAACGTTCTTTTACAAATGAACAAACTAATATTACTCAGCTTGGGTGAATTTCACCGAATCTTTCCTCCAAGATGACCCACGCAGCAGGACTGTTGTGGTTTTCCTGGTGAGTGGGCTCACAAAAAGATTTTACATTTTCTGCATATAGCAGAGATGCCTCCACACCTATTCTGCATAGACTAAACAGGGACATTTGGGAGTGGACTGAAGGAGGGGCAAAGGTGTAGCTAGTGGATCCATAATTATGTGGCTCCAGTAACCACACCCCTTTGTGTAGCAGATGGCCCCCACTCAAGCCCAGGGATTGGAGGCATAGTCCAATGAGTAGAACAATAGATATTCTTTACTCTGTCAGTGACCTGCTTTATGATCTTGGGCAAGTCAACTGAACACTGGATGAAACCCTGGCCCCCTTTGTTTTCAATGGGAGTTTTGCTTGTTCACCATCTACCTTAGTTTCCCCCTCTGTTAATTGAGTATAATGATACTTGTTCACATGTAAAGCACTTTGAGATCTATACATGAAAAGTGCTATATAAGGTAAGCTTTATGTGTTGTTTATTATTATTCTATTCCCCTAGCTCTTGTATTCTGCTTGAATAAAAAGAACATTTCTTCATGTAGAGGGTCATGTAGAATTTCACCCTGGTTGAACAACTTATAAAAGTGAGGGTAGAAAAAATTTGTTTTCTAAGAGCTGAAGAAAAGACAAGCTGAGTTTGTATTATTTATATTGTTTTGTATTTTATCAACTTTTGAATGTATGAAAGATGCATATTCCTTGCATTTAGGGACCAAGAAGAACAGTAGAAATGAAGTTGGATGGCTGGAATTAAAGTTGGGTGAATAATTCATAACAAATAATTTCTTCAACAAATTTTGCCTCTTCATCTTCTCAAAATTACTCTAAAACAGATCACTCTGTTCTCAAATTCACATATTACTAGAAATTATTTACTGAATAATTCTTGTAAATTGATTGTGAATATTAAATATTAGAAAGTTGAGCTGTCTTGATTTAACATACAGGCCACCTGGTATTTTTCTGTTCACTGAATGGATGAGTATAACTCTTTAAGATCCAATCCTGACTTCATTGCTACAGGTACCTGTGTGGAGCAGCTTCCAGAATTGGGCCGTAAATCAGGATTCTTGGTGCAAATTCATTATTGTGCTTTCCATTAATATTTGGAAAATATCACTTCAGATTCACTGTTTTGTTGAACATCCCTGCCAGTAAACTTGTTGGCTAGAACTTTTACAGAAAATAAAAACAAAAGTTGTGCGAATCCTGTTGAAACAAATTTGTTTCACAGTTAAAAACAATATTCATTGAAACAGTGCACTATTCAACCTGCTCTCACTGGAGTAAATAATTATGTTAAAAGAGACAACAGATTGGGAAGACTTTAGAGAACCTTAGAAGGAAGCTACTGGTTTTAATTCAATTTAATGATTATTAAAAGTGCAGGCTTGACAGACCAGGAGAATGGGTTTGGGAAGGTAATTTAGTTTGCATATCCATTCAGCCAAAGCAATCTTCCTTAATGCTGGAGTAGAAAGGAAGATCTGATAGGGACTCAGGGGCTGAGGGACTTGGGACTCTGCTTCTTTGGGTGCCAATGGGATATTCTGCCACAACTATTTGGAGTTTCCTAACCCTAAAACAAAAACAATTGTGCTTTGACTGGCTTGATAGCAAATGTGAACTTAAACAACTGCAGAATGTGGTAGAGGTTTGGCTGCATGTGTGCTACTGATGATCTATCTGCAGAACATGCTAGTTGCTTTACTTAGCGTAGGTTGGTAAGAGATCAATTAGAGTGAGAAAGTTCACAGCCCACTTAAGAAGCAATATTCTCCTTTTATCTCATCTCCTTCTCAGGTTTCTGTTTCTCCCTCCTCCCATTTGTGCTGCTGTGCGGCTGTTGTGCTAAGTGCTAATGTGAAAATTCTTTATCCAGCACCAGGCAGACATTTTTGTTGAAATTAATTCTATCCCCTTGCAGTTGTCTCATGGTTTTCCACATCCCTATCCAGCTGATCAAATTATCCCCTGGATATTAAGGGACAACACTTTAGGTACATGGATTGCTGCCCATCTCTGCTAAGGATGCTCTTCTCTAGCTGGTTATTTCAGAACAACTTTGCTGAGATTGCTTTATTTTTTAAGCAAAGCAAGGAGTTAGGGTGAGAAGCCAATCAAATTATTCCCTTTAAATAATATTTGAATAAATTAATAAACCTGTGTTCATTAATTAACCAGTACTATAGGTGGTTGAATAATATTCAGCAAATAACTTACTCAACAGTTTTTCTTCTCTTAATCATTGCATAATTTGTTTCTGAATAATTTTTTTCATTCTTTGACCAGCTCTTCTCAGTGATCATTGGTCTAATTGTATCTATTCTATTTATGTTCTTACCTTGAGCTCATCACTGTGGTGTCTGAACATCAGATCAATGGCATGTAATTACAGTCACACAGAATACAATCAACAATTATAGGGATCACTTTTCAGATCTTTCAACATGGAAATCCTATTTAAGACATTGCTGCAGGATTTCAGATTTCCAAATGTTTGCTCTTGTAATTAAGCAGATGGAGAACCTCCTGGTAATGAGAAACCAGGCCTCAGAACTTCTTCCACAGCTAATTTCTGCTCAGACCGAAGTAAATTATGCTGCAACAATTCTTTATCAAGGTAAATAACACTGTACACCATTTGGCGAAGTGCCTAATGACAAAAAACCAAAGAAGTGTCTAAAGGTAATGCACACAGTAGGAGATTTTCACACCCCAGTAATAAATGCAACACAGCAAAAATCCATGGCTAGCAGAAGGGAATGCCTTCTTATCCAACTACTCTGGAGGATATTTGCTGATCAATCCTATGAAAAGATGATATGCTTCTGTGTGTCCAGAGGATGAAATAACAAGCCTGGAGGAGGTAATGCTCTGATACCATGTTTGTGAATTTTACAAATACAGCATGAGGCTCTGTGACTCAGTCTGAAAAGAATTCTGTTTAGCCCATGAATTTACATGATATTTCAATACTAGCTCTTTTGGGCAGTTTTCCTAATACCGTGAGATGTCAGGTTTTTGGGCGTTTTTAATCATAGTGGTAAACATCATAATGCATATTGTGAAATGTGCAAGAGGCTCTAAAACCTTAGAATTTGAGAATTACGAGAGTATTTTATGTCTTCTTTTACTTTTGTAAGCTTTCCAATAGTTTTGAATGTTTGTGAGAATTGAAAAAAGAGAAAAATGAAAATCCTCAAAAGAAATACAATTTAGTGCAGTTTTTGCATGGTTTCTCTCCAGGCTATAAATTCTGGCTAGTATTAAAACAACTTTCCCAGTACAATAAACTGTTCCAGATTCATCAAAGAAATAAATAGATATGTAGATTTTTTTTCTTTTTAACAAAAAAATCCATTCCTTTGTGTTGTTTCCAAATTTCTACAAGTAACAATTCTAAGTGATTATCAAATTTCCATATAGAAAACTGGTAGGAATGTGGGAGTGTAATAGCACAATCTGATGTTCTTGTAGCACCAGTTTGCTATAAATAGAGAAATCTGTTATTTATCACTGGAACTGTTCTTTAACTCAAAAATATATACATTGTTGGGCATCTGTTCATAGATCTGTAGTTGACTGAGAACTCTTAATCCACCGAGCTGCCATTAAGTGGAATCTCACTGGAAAATCAGTTTTTAGATGTGGGCATTTAGAGTCATTTCTCATAGTGTTGCCAGATCTCATGATATTTGATGATTTTTCTTAAAGCTCCAGCTCCTGGAGTTAGAGGATTTACATGAGAATCTCAGCTTCATTTAAAAATAAAATGAATTTTCTAGCTTTCATGATTGCAGAGTAAAGCTTAAAAATATAAATCCTAATGGCTCAGCTGTTCCACCCCACAAAGTAACTGCAAAGAAAAAGAACCCCAAAATTATTATTTTAAAAAAACTCATGATTTTTGAGCCAACCCCCTGATTCTTGGGAAGCTTGACTCAGGATTTTTGAATACTTGTAATACTATGTCAGTATCTGCAATACCAGCTGAAACCCCACAAAACCATTCTGTAGTACTGTAGATTGTTCATTTTTGAAGCCAGGGACTATGTCTCCCTCTGTGTTTGCAGCACACCTCGCACAATAGGGGCCCAAACCTGCTTCCCCATGCTGGATACTTCTGTAACATAAGTAATTATCAGCCCAGTTTCTAGCTCTTAAGCACCCATGACCTTCAAGGTGAGCTTTGGGTGCAAAAGGACTGCTGGTTTAGGCCCCACCTGGAACAAATTAATGGCTAAATTGGGAATTAGTGAAATCTCATTTTTTCTCTGATGGCCTAGGGATCAATAATCCATTCTCAGCAATCAATTTAGGGCCATTCATGTTATCATTTGTTAACCCTTGTATTTTACAAACAACATCTTATAGCCACAGTACTAACATTACCTCTGTTGTTTTCACCACTGTCTTCCCAAAGAAACCTGTTACACCTGAGCCATAGTGGAATGTATGTGTGTAGCTGCCAAGCAAATTTGAGTACTTGCAGCATATTCCAGAATCTCTTAGTGCTCCGTCCCCAACTAGTGTTTGTCTTTTGTTGTCCCCTTGAAACTTCCACCCAAATTTTGGTCATTTCATTTTTGTATGTTTTCCTAAGCTGCCTTGATTTACACTCATTAAATTCAGTGATGTTCCTTGATAGGTACAATGGGGTAGAATTTGACCCTACATCTTTTTCCCATTGGTTTTCATGGATAGTGATTTGATTGACTGTTTGTTTTTTCTTGTCAGTATTTGTCTTCCTTTATACTTCAGATATGTCAGTGTGTTTAAAACAATAAATAAAATAATCCCCACTCTTCTGATTTAAAATGGCAAGAAGGGACGGCAGCAGGAGGTGTAATGTTCCCCATCCCAACTTTTTAGAGGAGATTTTCTTAGTTTACAGTGAATAAGTGAGACAGTTTAATTTGCAAGCTTTACTTTCCCTTAGTCTTATTTTTAAAGATTCAAAGCTTTGCCTCCACAAATCAGCTTAAACTGTACATTACAAGGCAACTGCTTGACCTTGAAGCAATCCTTTTTGAGGGAGAGGTGACGAAGGGGTTGGCAGGCAGAATTTATTGCACTCTGGGGAATGGAGAAGGAGCACATGAGCATAAATATGTGGAGAAATGGGAGCAGGAATCGCAGATAGATCTGCAGATAAGACTTGGGCCTGTATCTTTGAGTAAGTGGGTCAAAGTGTGATGGTATCGTCTCCAATGGAAATGCAATTCAAAATCTTGTTTAGATGGTATATGATGCCAGGCAGGCTTCATCAAACAGATAAAAATTATCTTCATTGTGCTCGGGAGGCTGCAGAATAAGTAGAAAATTCAACCTATATTATGAATGTGAAGGGGTTCTGGGGCGGAATACCGAGGGTGACTACAGAAATCACACAAAAACAATTCTTACTGAATAATTTTAAAGCCATTCTAGGTCTGGTCTCTGTGGAAGGACACTGGCCTGGGCAAGACACTTACTGAAGTTTGCAGTTTCTTGTTCTGTAACTAGAGCCTGTGATCCCTGTATGTGCTTCAGTTTCCTGCCACACCTTGCAGGCTGCACAGTAGGATTGGTCTGCTCTCAGGGCAGAAAGGGAGATGTGGGTGGGCATGTGACACTTATCTTTCTGGGCCAATAAAGGATAGGCAGAAGTCAATCTGAATTGACGGAGGATCCAGCAAGAGAGAGACCCTCCTCCTCCCTCCCCCTCCCCCCCCCCCGATAACTGAACAGTTCATGCCTAGCGCTAGGGAACTCCGGCAGGTGGGACCTGTGAACTGAGCTGGAGAACAAAGGGGAAAAGGTGTCAGGGGACAGGGAGAAAGGCTGCACTTGGGAGGGACTCAGGAGCTCTCACCTGGGTGGACACAGGGACAAGAGAGGGAGCCAGAGATGGAATCCCTCACAGCTTGGCTGGCTCATCATGACACTGGTTTGACCAGGATGGATTTAGCCTTACATTCTGCCTCTCTGTGTGAACCTAAAAACTCTCCGATTCTGTGTGCGAGATGACTAATAAATGGTTGCCTTCTTTTGGAAAGTCTGTCTGTGTCACTGTGAATCTCACTGAGAGCAATGCACCCTGCAGGGGCACAGTAAAAGCCTTTTTCAGGAGTCTGGTTTGGCCTGACTCGCTGCAGGGAGCCACAGAGAGAGAGGGATTGCTGGTGATGAAGGCACATTCTTGGAGTGTTGGCTTGCCCCTGTGGAACTGGGTGGGTCCTTAGGCCTGACACACTAACAGGGTCATTCTCAGGAGACTGGTTACAGGCTGGGGCATAGACCAGACCCTGTGTCTCCATGACACCAAGTAGAGCCCCCTAAACAAACTTCCTTTGGTAAAGGCCTGAACCCTTTGCCACCTCCAGCCTCAGTCTGTCACTTTGTGCTTTCAACCCACCACCCATCTTCCACAATTCTACCATCCCTCGCCTCCCAGCACTTGGGGATTCCAGATGGTCAAGAAACTGCTGTGAGATTGAGAGAAAATTCAGGTTCAAGACATAGAAATAGAAAACGAGAGGAGAAAGACTATTAGGGGAAAGAGGGGAGGAGATTGAGAAAGAATGGCTGAAATGCCAGAGAGGTCTGTTTATTTAATTTTTAAAAACAAAGCTAGGGAGTTGTTCTTTCCAGCTGCTCCCCCTTTTGTTTTAGTAGCTTCTTTCCATCTTCTGCCTCTTTGTTCTCTGTTTCCGCCTCTGCCTTTGGAAATATTTGAAATGTGGCCTTTCACAGTTTGGCTGTTGGATTTTTGGGCCCTTGGGTGAGGCCCGCCTTATTATGTACAAATTTGAATAATGTGGTCAAGAGTTAATTAGACATCATATGTGGCTAAAATTAACCACAATGCACTCTAGTGAATGATGTACTGATGTACATCTATTCATACTGATCTCTCAAGGGGCTATGACCGACCCCACAGAGAGGTTTGTGTGTCTGGGTTCAATGGGGAACCAGTGCAGTGTGTGTTGGGGGTGAGGTGCTCACATAACCTGTGTTCCTAAGGCAGCTTCATTTTGAAGCAGTTGGAACGCTTACAGGCCATAACGGAGTTAGTTTCCGACACCTTCATGTGCTGAGCATATAATAGGAAACACGACTTATTTTGCATGACTGTAAATATTTTAATGTGTTATAAAATGATCTAATCTTTTTGAAAATGTTGGTCATAAGTATTATTTTCAAAATACGTCAGACTAATATTCTCTGAAGAGGAGTTATTACTGCATATTCTTTATTCCTAATATATATTATGATATTTTCCTCAGAGGACACCTTTCGCTTAAGAGCTGTGGATCATATTATCCTTTCACCTAAGCTTGCCCCTCCTTTGAAATTGCATGTTTATGATAATAACACACATAGTCTCCTGACATGCTCACCACTTTGTATTTCTAATGCATTATGTTCTGTGCCTTTACATTATATGCATGCAGAGTTAGTTGCAGCTGTGTTAGTTCCAGGTTATTAGAAAGACAAGGTGGATGAGGTAATATCTTTCACTGGACCAACTTCTGTTGGTGAGAGAGACAAGCTTTCAAGCTTACACAGAGCTTTTGACCTGTCGCATTAGTTAACAATTCATTATGGCTAGCTCTGGGACACAGATTTTTTGGAACAAGGTGGATTTGAAGAAGAACTTGGAGGACAGCATGAAGGCATGGCATCCTGGGTGAGGGAAGGGTCTCCAGGTATATGGGACTGCATGGTAGAAGGCCCAAAGATGAAGGAGATGAGGTAATGGGCTGTTTGGAAACAGTGAAGTGGGAAAAGTGGGGCACAAACTGAGACCGTGGAGTTGGTGACATCTAATGACCCTGTTAGGAGTTAAAGGTACATTGATGGCAGAATATGTCCCAATGTCCTTTTCTCATCCTTTTATATGAAAACATCATTAATCAGGAAAACCGCTCTGACCCTCAAGCTAGAGGAAAACAGGGAGACTAGTTTGAAATCATAGTTTTGGATGTATATGTGCTACCATCTTAGCACATTCCATAAATTTCTTGAAGGTTGTTCAGAATGTTCTGTGAATGTGTGAGAGAGAGATGTACTGTAGGCAACCATATCACAGACACAACCTAGAAGACATGTTTTGCAAAGAAAAAAAAATGCAGATAAAAAGCGTTTTGCACAAATCAACATGAAAATAGAACTTGCTGTAATTGTTCTGAAAAGGGACAGATGTTAGAATTCCACCTTTAACTCAGCTGGCCTATTACATCTCTGAATACTGAAGCTCACAATGTTTTTTTTTCCCCTCCAATTTCAGAAGTGTCAGACAGGAGACACAGTGCCAGTGGAAAACCTTATTCCGATCTCTTGTTAGCTAACTGCAGTGTTTTGTTCCATGGTTACATGTCTGCACAAGCCGTCATTGTGTCAGTCATAATTACCACCTGTTCAGTGGCTCCCTTCAGGTTTCATCACCTTTGCAGTATTAAGCAGCCAGCTGCAGGAAGCAGAGTCAACTGCCCTGGAGCAGCAACCGTCAGGCTCTGGATTTCAGAATATAATTGCTGCCTGAGCACAAACGTTTCTCCTGCTTTTGCACTCCCTACCTCCCTCTGCCTCTTCCTCCTCCCCCCCCCCCCCCAAAAAAAAAAAAAAAAATAGACTACCCAGTCTGGCTTACTTTCTTTGGCAGAGATCAGAGCTCTATCAAATGTAGTATTTGCCCTGTACTGGAATGCATACTCTACTTTTTGTAAAAGTTACAGTCTTTCTGCTATTTGTCTCTGGTATATGATTCTTTAAATGAAGCATCCCACAACACAGCTATATAGTTTGGAGATTTTTTCTAGGTGAAACTTTAAGGGACTCATGTATACAGCACTTAGCCTCAAAGCACTATGTTAACTTAAGACAGAGGCCAGTTGAATAATTCTCTGTGCCAATCAATAGCTTTTCCATCAAACAGACTGAGAGCCTGAGATTGGAAATCGGAACCGGACCGCCTGGGTGAAATTGCTGAGCAGCACTGGCAGGCCAGTTAGTGGTTTTAACAGGGATTTTTTCCTCCCCCGTTTTCTCATTTCTTTTTTTAATTCAGCATTGGCTATATGACCCAAACAAATGTTCCTGCCAGCAATCAGGTTGCATTTTGTAACTAGTTATGGCTGGTGGACAGTTTGCTGCTGTGATTGTCACACTCTTTCTCTTAAACATATGGCACACGGAGACACAAATTGCTCCAGCATGCAGCTTTAAATGACACATTTTGCATATTCATTGCAGACGTGGTATGCTGCTGCTGAGATGTAGCGCGATCCTGGGAAGTGCTGAGTAGCTGAATTCCCACTGAAATCAATGCAGTTGCTGGCATGCTGCATTTCGTAGGCTCTGGCTCAATTAAGAAAGGTGGTGTGAGAGCCAAAGAGGCTCCTGGTCCTTGCTCAATCCGATAGGAACATTGCTTCCCAAAAGAGAGAGAAGTCACCACGAAAATGAGAGGCACAAACAATATTTCTCAATGAGAATAAAAGGTTTCCAGAGCTGGGTGTGGAAGGGAAAGATGGGAAGAGGGAAGATGTAATCTAATTTTAATTAGAGACAAGGTGTAATTTAAGGGTTCAGAAGTTCAGTCTGGATATGCACACAGATATTTGGATGATTGAGTCTCTCTATACCACAGCATTGGTCTGGAACTCTTCTGAGCACTCAGTTTTCCCAGCACAAACCTCCAGTCCCAGTTACAATGAGGAAGGGAAAAGATATTGAATGTGAAAATGAAATAAACCCCCCAAATTCAAAATGCTTTAAATCTCCAAAGAGATGAGTTGTACTCTGAGGGACAGAGGAAGAAGATTCTGCTCAGTTCTTTTATTTATCCAGATTGGTTCATCCTTCCTCATTTTGATGAGGGTAAACCAGAGAACAGGAATTAAATGGATTTTGCCAGAGTTAGCTGCCACGACCTGCTGAATCTATCCAACATTGGCGGGTCTCGACTAGAGAACATTCTGCAGACTTGTCACTGTCTGAATTCTGTTGGTCGTGTGGATGTTGGTGCAAACATGAACATGGGGGAGCCAAGAAAAAGAAAATGAAGAAGCTATTCTCATTTTTGAGTAGGGGCAGCATATTTTTCAGGTGCTAATTTTGTGTGGGTGTAAGAAATTTGATGGTAAAAATATCCCTCTTCTCCAAACTTTTATAGGGGGAAGAGGTAATCATGAATCATCAGCTGGAAAATGGAGCAGCTGCTACACTTTCTCAACAGATTTTTATTAGTTTTGCATGGTGCTAAACTGAGTAATAGTGAAATATGGGGCATTTTATGTTAAGCTGGTTTCATCAAAGATTTTTAGATTCACTAAAATTTGTTTACATTGTGGCAAATCTCTAAAACTTTCTGGCCACTTCAGTATTTAAAGTGCTCTAGGGTCTGTCATGATGGAAGGCAATATATAAGTGAATACATATGCATATGCCACTACCAACACTATTGATCCATGCCCTTCTTCTTGACATCTTGACCTATCTTGGCTTTTGAAACTCTTTTCTCTTGGTGGTTCTCCTACCTCTCTAGTTGTTTCTTCAGCATCTCTTTCTATGGGTCCTGCCCTCTCCCACTTACTGTGAGTTTTCTAACAGGGCTCCCATCTCTGGCCAACTCTTTTTCTTCTTGTATCCTTATCTACTTACATGGCTTCAGCAACCATCACTATGCAAATGACACACACATTTACCTCTCTGCTCCTGATCTCTCTCCTTCTGTCCAATGCAATATATTATTACTCCAGCCCCTCATTTAGCATAATGGTCCAAAAGTCTATTCAATTTAGTCTTGTGAGTTTTATTCCTATTGAAGTAACTGAGATTACTTCTGTGAGTATGGTGAGTAGAGATTGACTCAGTGTCTCTCAATAGAAATGTAATGGCATCGACAGACAAAAGCAATTCACGCTCCCATAATATCTAATCTAATACATTTTAGCTGTTTCTAAGGTACCTATCTCAATCTGATCTCATTACACTTTACAGTTGAACGGACTAGTGACGAGCGTAAACCAGAACTCTAAATGTGAACATCCTTGAACTTTTGGAAGGTTCAGATCTAGATCAAAACTCTGTGGCTTGGCTCCCTTTTGAAAACAGACTGAACTACCATAGACTCCACTTACCAATGGGGCAACAAGCAAGCATAAAAATGACAAAATATATTGCATCTCAATCACTGGATACAATTGGATTGAAAATAAGGCATACATTTTTAACAATGAGGGTAATTATCCATTGCAACAATTTTCCAAGGCACATGGTAGATTATGGAAATTTTAAAATCAAGATTGGATTTTTTTTCCTAAAAGATATGCTCTAGTTCAAACATGGATTAATTAAGGGGGAATTCTGTGACCTGTATTATGTAGGGGTTCAGTGATCCGAATGAACCTTGTTGATTTTATAATCGATTAATCTAAGACACACAAATGATTTGGGAAAGAACTTTGAAAAGAACTCTCACCCACCCTCTAGCACCCGCAGTTTTATTTATTTTTAGGTGTGTGGGGGAGAGAGGGGGGAGGCAAAATACAGCTAATCACAATTGTACAAAACTTTTTCTCCAAAATATTGATATGTGGAAGTTTTCACTCTGCTCTCAACAAGGGAATATTGGAGGGACAGAATAAAATGAATCTGTTTAGAATTAGCTAGGCTTGAGTCAACCAAACCAAACTTGAACACCTGTGGATTTGATGTTGTAATTTAATGATGTTTTCACTGTGATTTTATCACATCACTATGCCAGATCAGAAAAGCTCATTCTCGTGGTATAGGCGGCAAAAGAGGGTTGGCCATATGGAGTGGTGGTGCTGGTATTTCTCTGAGTGCCTAAGACTGTGCTAAATAGCCCCCAAAACAGCAGAAGATATGATTCCTGCTCCATGGGACTTGCTAATACAATTAGATATGTGAATAGGGTGGCACAGGGAAGATAGTGGTATCATTAATAAGACTTCACAGTTACATACTGAAGTAGCTAGGGTGGTCAAAATATAGTAAGGACTTGTAATGGTTGCTGGGCTGGCTGCACCTCTGTCCCTTTGGTGGCCTCTCTGATTGCACCCCCTCAGGGCTCAAGCCTTGTTCATTTACCTCTCCTGAAGTGGAATTCCATACTTCTTCCACACTTAAACTGGGCCCTGGGCTTTGGTACCTGTGTATCTGCTGTGCTTATTCAGCAGCTCTGATTGAGTTCTGGCACCTATGCTTCTTCCTTTTGGGAATCTGTGACCAGTGGTGAATACAGTGACCAGACAACCTCTTAAAAACTGAAGTATTGTTTACTTTGCCAGTAGGAACAAAACATTTAGATAAAAAGCATATTAGACACACCTATAGAGTATTTCTTGTTTTATCTTACCTCTAAGCTGACCTCTGAGCCAATGGCTTTCCCATTATCCTGTAACAATCCTCAAGTGTTTACTGTAGGTGGCTCAACTTGAGTCCTTGTTTCATTCCTAGTTTCCTTACAGCCCACTATTAAAGAAACCAATATATTCATACAGTAAACATCACATTAACCAGGACAAAATACCATATTCATAAATTATTACAGAGAAGCTTCATGTCTGTCACACGACTTTCCATGAAAGATTTCAAATGAAAAATCTTCATGTTCAAAAATTTTCACAGTATTTGGATTTTTTTCAGTGAAACAAATTTGTCTTTCATTTCAAATCAAGAATTTTTGTTTCATTTTGGTTTTGGTTCCCTTGCCCTCCCCCCCCCCTTCTCCAATTTGGGAGGGCGGAAGAAGGAGAACCTCAGAAACAAAATGAAAAATGTTGATCAAAATAGAATTTGATTTGATTTGTCATGTTGAAAAATCAAAACATGTAAAGGAAATGAATTTTTTTCACATAAATTTGTTTCCTTCAATAACCCATCTTTCATTGTAAAAGATTTTTAATTATTTTTTTTTCTTTACCAGCTGTAGAGGTAACTCCACAGGGGAAGAAGGTCAGCTGGTTCTTCATGCAGATGTCTTCTGCAGAGTGTGGACTTTGAATGATCTGGAGACCAGCACGTCCTACCACTTTCCCAAGGTATGGCCTGTGGTAAGCTATCATTTCAATGTTCTGATCTCTATATTGGAGCATGTCTTTCTGATACTGCATGTTAAATTGGGTATCTTACAGGGAGATGGGTGCCTTACAATATTTGATAGGTAGATATTGTTGTGATGAAGTTTCAGTTTTCTGATGTAATCAAGTCTTTGCTGTTTGAATCTCAAATTCTGTAAGCTTGCCTTATCCATATGCACACTGCAGTTCTACTGAACTGAGACAAAAACTAAAGAGCTAAGTTGTATATCTATTATTAGCTTCAGAATATTCAGTACCTTCAGCTGGTGTAACAAAGAGGCAGTCGTCACTGATAGGGAGTCAGTTTTTCTTGATAAAAGTGAAAACCTAATTTTGGCTAGATTTCATTGGGTGCAATCTGAGCCATAAAATTATGATAATTTCCCATATTTCTTAGTATAAGGACCATCTATGTAAAAAAAAATATAACTCCACAAGTCTGGATTCTCATCCAAACCTCTTTGGGCTGGATATCTTGGTGAGCTTTGAAACTAGGAAGTTTTTGAGATGGTTGAAAATACCATGAAAATCATCCCACAGCACATCAGTACTTTCACTTCTCATCCTGCCCATAATCACCAAGTGCAAGAATGTTTGACATTTCCCCCCTGTAGTGAGGGGGTGTGGCCTCCCTTCCAGACTGCCAGGGAGAACCAGACCAGGCCGGTGGGGGCGGAGCTAGAGCCTGCCTGTCGACCAGCCCGGAAGCGAGAGAGCGGGGCAGGAAGTACAAAGGAGAGGCCCAGGAGCTCAGTAGGCAGCTGGCTCCCGGAGGGGAAGGACGTCCCTCCTGGCCCTCCAGGGCTGCCGGCGGCCTGGTACCCAGGTGAGCCGACTGAGACCAGGTACCCAGGGAAGCGGACCAGGGCCAGTGTCCGGGAGCAGGTGAAGGAGCAGCGTGAGGCCTGGGGCCCCGCGGTACCCCCGGATCCCCCCCACCCCGTTGGACCAGGGGATTGCGAGGGGCGAGGACCTGGACCTGGAGTTGCCCCTGGAAGGGCAAGAGGACGATGGCAAGGTGTGGGCCCTGACTGGGCCCGACCTGGAGGAGCTACCCCCCGCTGACGGCCCCGAAGAGCTGCCCGACCTGCCACCTCCCGACAAGGTTGAGGGATTCTACAATCTGCCTCTGGACACCTACCCCGACGAGGGTGACTGAGGGAAACGGGGAAGGAAGTAGCCCAGGGGAGGGGCCACACGGTCTGGGAACCGGGGAGCCGGACGGGGAGTCAGCGTGTTGCGGTTGGGACCCCGCTGACCCTGCGGCATACCCTGCGGACCCCGTGGCATACCTCTCCGCTACGGCTAGGGACCTGGGCTGGGATGCAGTGGAGTTGGGTGGGCCTGCGTCCCCCTTCCCCGACCACACCGGTGACCCTTAGACTGCTTACTGCCCTGCTGGGGCCTTTGAACTGTGTGCTACCCCGCCTGGGGGCCTTGAACTAAGTAAAGCTCAGGGACTGTTCCCTTAGCCCCTGAACTGGGACTACCCCTGCTGAGGTAGGGTAGTGAGGGGGTGTGGCCTCCCTCCCAGACTGCCGGGGGGGGAGGGGCGGCTGACCAAACCCTCTACACCCCCCACCCAAAAACAGTGTACTGAATGTTTTGTACCTCTGGTGAGTTGGGTTCAATTTGATTGACTTTTGGGTCAAACATTTAACTGTTTCTTATTGTTTTATCCATTTTGGGTCATTTCAGTACAACTCGGGCTGTAGTATCCTGCAAGGGTGGAGGGTCAGACTGCAGCACAAGCCTGAACATCTACACTGCAGTTAAACAGCCCTTTAAGCCTGTGCCCTGTGACCCAGAGTCAGCTGGCACAGGCCAATTGCGGGTGTCTAATTGCAATGTAGACATTCCCTAAAACAGCCCTCATCCCAGAGGGCTGGCTGTCTAAACAGTGGCAAGACACAACCCGAAGTGTAGTATGTAAGGGCAGAGAGGCAAAGGTAACAGAAGTGGGAACATAAGGTGGCAATTATTAGCAATAAATGTGTATCATGGGGGCAGCAGAGCATGGTTTTTTGTTTTTAAAAAAGTTTTATCTAAATTGGATCTATTACTTCCACAACTTCCGGTGTTCAAAATTCAGATCTGAATTCGGATCTAAGCTTTTGGTTCAATCCTGCAAGGTGCTGAGCACTTCCTATGAAGGGCTGAGTACCCTCAACTACCATTGAAGACTGTGGGAAGCTGAGGTCATTCAGCACCTTGCAGGAGAGTCTCTGCACCTCACAGAACTGGGCCCTTTTATGGCTCTTGTCCATCTCTTATTTAAATGAGATTTTAATTTTTGGCATAACTCAGTGTAACTGATCTTTGTCACTATTAAAATACAAGGACAAACTGTTGGCAAACCAAGAGTTGTATAAAAAGGCATCTGGGTGCAATATCTGTAGCAAGATTTGAGACTACTTCCTACTGTATATCTTTGAGAGAGAGTGCCAAGCGCTTGTGCTCTGTAATTGTGCATTCAGTCACTGAATATGGATAGCATTTACAAGTGTAACATGTTGACAACCCAGCACACATAAATATGTATAATTTTTTTCAGCTGTAGCCAAGCCAAAGAGAAATGAAAAGTACTGTTATTTTATTTTATATTTTGCAATGGCTAAGCAAACTATTACATGATTTATAAAGGAAAGTGGGAGTCCTAATGGCTTAACTGCCAATTCAAGATAAAGGACTTCAGATCTACAAGTTCTGCTTCTTAAAACATTCGTATCTGTTGCTCAGATCCCACCAATTATTCCTTCCTTTGCAGCTATTAGCTCTTGAACTCCCCAGTTTGTTCTATACCTCTTTTGGAAGACTTTTTCAAACTTCAGATCATTCTAAAGTAAAAGCTTTAACTGTCCTTTAAACCAAGATGCCGCTTTCTTTCTAACATCAAGACTTCTCCCTTTGATAACTTCAAAAGCTTTCCCTCACTCTTCACCAGGTACTTAAGTCTCACCAATGGTTTTGCTTTTCAATCACATCTAGCAATAGCAATCTGTATGTTGTTTATCTCCTTTGGTCAGTTCTCTTTTTTCATTTCTCAGCCATGTCAGTATAAACAGCATTATTACTTGTCTGATATTGTTGTGAGTTTTTTTTTCCAAATTATGTAAAAATACACTTGCTCTTTCAACAAAATGTAAACTTCCTTTATGTGTTAGCAGAGCTGCACTACTGGGGTTTTCATCCAGTGCATTGCTCTCTCTGGCTGTGAAATAAATAAAAGCCAAGATTTTGCATTTCATAACCTTGAAGTTCTCTGAGTAGTTTCACCTCCAGGGATGGGTAACTGAGCATTTTTCAAGCAGCTTAGAGAGAAAAGTGGAGGTGGGAGGGAAGGGAAAAGGCAGTAAATGAGAATATAATTTGAGGTTTTCATGATTTAGATTAAGCCAAATAACAAATAGCAACAGCAGCAGCAAAAAAGCAAACTAGAGTAGGTGAGAGTGTAATGGAATGGTTTTATAATTTAAAACATATAGTGTATTTGTATTTCAGCCTTGCAACATGAAAAAACTAGTCCATTACTTGTAATGCCTGGTATTTGTTTAGCACCTTTCATCCCATAGTATTCTGAAGTGTGTTACATCTTTAAGAGACTGAAGGAATCTACATGGATCACTTCACCCACCACTGAAATGCAGCCATACGTGGGGTGTAAAGTGTTAACTGTTTAACAGTGCATTGTAGTGCTATGCAACAATTTGGGACTGGAAATGAAAGAGAATACCCACAGACATTCTCCTGGAGAAATGGATTATCTAGAAAGAAAGTAGTGACTCATGGGTGGTGAGGAACTGGGCTATTTTCCCTAAACTCACAGGGATAATTGTAGTTAAAAAGAATGTTGCTGCTCACATTAGGCCAGAATATTACCTTCTTTTTCCCCCACTGAAATAGCAAAGTTTGCAGACGATACAAAATTATTCAAAGTAGTTAAGCCCAAAGCTGACTGCAAAGAGTTACAGAGGGATCTCACAAAACTGGGTGACTGGTCAACAAAATGGCAGATGAAATTTAAGGGTGATAAGTGCAAAGTAATGCACATTGGAAAAAATAATCCAATTACACATATGTAATGATGGGTTCTAAATTAGCTGTTACCACTCAAGAAAGATCTTGGAGTCACCAAGGATAGCTCTCTGAAAACTTCAGTTCAGTGTGCAGCAGTGGTCAAGAAGGCTAACAGAATATTAAGAACTATTATGAAAGACACAGAAAATAAGACAGAAAATATCATACACCCTTGTATAAATTCATGATGTGCCCAAACCTTGAATACTGTGTCCACTTCTGGTCACCCCGTCTCGAGAAGGATATAGTGGAACTGGAAAAGGTTCAGAGAGGGGCAACATAGATGTTCAAAGGTGTGGAATGGCTTCCACATGAGGAGATACTAAAAAGATTAGGGCTGTTCAGTTTAGAAAAGAGACGACTAAAGGGGGGATATTATAGAGGTCTATAAAATCATGAATGGTGTGGAAAAATGCATAGAGAAGTGTCATTTACCCTTTCCTACAATACAAAAACCAGGAGTCACTTGATAAAATTAATAGGCTTCATATAAACAAGAGGAAGTATTTTTTATACGGTGCACAATTAACCTGTGGAACTCATTGCCAGGGGATGTTGTGAAGGCCAAAAGTATAACTGGGCTCAAAAAATAGCTAGATGAGTTCATGGGGATAGGTCCATGGTTATACAACCCTATGCTTGGGACAACCCTAAACCTCTGATACCAGAAGCTGGGATAGCAAGACACAGGTGGATCACTCCAACTGCCCTATTCTATATACTTCCCCTGAAGTTCTGGTATTGGCCCTGTCATTGAGAGGATACTGGGTTAGATGAACCATTGGTCTAACCCAGCATAGCAGCTCTTCTGTCCTTTACATGCCACAGGGTCTTTTATTATCATAAGTGTTCATGAAGACCTTTGTTTTCCACTTCTAAAAATCAGCACCTCCAGCAGTTCAGTGCTCCTTAGCACCATACTGGCTCACTTGTTCTGTCAACACTGATTCAGAGAAAAGAGTATTACTTACGGAATTTTCAGTACTGCTCCTCTGGCATCTAAGTTTACCTGAGAGGTTTCTTCTCTAAGTATTTGACCCAGTCTGCTTAGCATTTGAGATCTAATAGAATCACAGCAGAAGTTGGAAAGCAGTCAGTAAGTACACTAGCTTTTCAAAAATACATGTACACTTTTGAACTGCACAGTACTAACTCCACAGCATGCATGCAAGCAACTCCTGGTTTGAGTATGCACATACTTATATGCTTGTGCAGCCAAGGGGAATTGACCGGAAAAATTCAGGTTGTTGGACCACAGTAAAGCCAAGCTTTTTGAAACACTTCACATAAGTAAAGGTACATTGTGGAATATGGAGAGACTGGATGTTTATGATGATGAAATGTGGGTGAAATCACTGGTTCCAGAATCTGAATAATCTTGTAATATGCCATGTGGCATTGTCTACGCATGTAACAAAATCCCTTATATAACCAACTTAATTATATTTATCTTTTGACTGGATGACTGTTTACTTACAGCCAAGTAGTTGGGTGGTTGAGGTTTTTTTTGCCACTGTATTTTCTCTGTTTGTATTAAGTGCATATTTTCTGTTGTAATCTTTTGCTATAATATAGTACAGCTGTAATCTGCAAAATATACATATCTTAAAAAACAAAACACAAAAGCAAGTGTTGAATGAGTGCACTGGGGTTTGTGCCCGTACACTTCTGAAAATTTGGCCCTGTATGTGTAAGCTATTTAAAGAAGAAAAGGCAATGTGATCTAATGTTTACTACAGCAATGTCATCTCCTTGAAATGATTGTTGTTTCTAAACACTGGGGTAGCCTCCAAAAGTGTTGAGGAGAAAGTGAGAGAGGTAATATACAAAGCTGTTGGGTTTCAGATGTGCACTTTGGAAATAAAGGAATTATGATCCTTACCCTCTGTTATCCAGTGCTTTTCACCCATCAATCTCCCAGTGCTTTAATACTATTAAAAGATAATATCTAGGACTTACATGGTGCTTTTTATCTTTAGATAACACAGCACTTTATACAGGCAGGTGAGCATCAGCATGTCCAATTTACACTTTGGGGAAATTGAGACACACAGCTGTTTAAGTGACTTGCCCATGGTCACACAGCAAGTCAGTCACAGACCCAGGAATCAAACCTGGGTCTCTGGTGCCGTATCCACTAGATGCTGCCACTTTCCTTTGCGGGTTTTGTACAACACAATCTTGAAAGAAACACAGAATAAGTTGTATTAGCTAACAATTGAAATTTTAAAAAATGCATTACAGTGTGGCTTTTCCATTAGCCTACTTGGATGAGGGGATAGGATCTAGTGGTTAGGATAAGACAACCTAAGGGGAAAAGCAAAGTCCAGAGCAGCCCTGCTGGTGAGGTTAGTTTATGGTAGCTGCTGAGCAAGCTACAGATTGGATTGAAGAGACCTGGTTGTGTATGTGGGCAGATTCACACTTGACATTTGTGAGGGATGTAGGAATCCCAGGAGACTTCTGGGATTTGGAAGCCAGACTAGGGGAGGAACTGCACGTATTCAGAATCTAAGAGTAAAATCTTGGCCTCACTGAAACCAAAGGCAAAACTTCCATTGACTTCAGTAGGACCAGAATTTCACTGCAAGAGTTCCCTGGAAGGGCCAAGTCCTTGTGACGCTTGACAGAAGGCTGGGAATGCATGCAACTCTGAATTTCTGTGTTTGTATCAACCCTGGATTGTCCCTAACTGGGGCAGAACTTCTTGAGGGGCATCTGAGTGTCAGCTCACCTACCATCACAGACTAGTTGGAATTGTGCCTCATGCAAAGGCAGAATTTAGGATGAGATGCAAGAAAGACTTTTCTGAGATCCACAAAATCCACTTTATTGTGGCTGATTGATTAGCCCCTGAGTTCTACTGCAGAGCAGTACTAGGTCTACGTGGGACTGGAGGCTGCATGGATGCAGCAGTGACTGTAGTGGAGTATACAGAGAGATGCATTCAGGGACACGCAAGGACTTCATGACTACTGTATAGAAATCAGTGGTACAAGGAAGCTGTAGTCATCCAGGGACTGGCAAGTGAAGAGAAACAGAAATAAGGATGTGGAAGCAAATATCCAGAAATGGATCAACTAGAATGAAAATAGTGACCTATGGGGAAGGTGAGGAACTTTTACTTAAGGTGGAAAGGGAAAATCATGTTCCTTACAGCAGTGCCTAAAAGTCTCCCAAAACAGGGCTCTATTGCACTGGCACTGTGCAAACACAGAGCAGGAGATGGTTCCTGCCCTGAAGCATGTGGAAACACGTTTGTCACAAAGACAGTTTGAGCATGTAGCTGAAGGCTAAGAGGAAGTTAGGAATGTGCTAATTGATAAGCGTGGTCAGCTAGGCGGGGGGAGGGGGAAGGGAGCTGTTTCTGAATCTAAATAAGATAGCAAACTGTCTCTTTCTTTTGACTGAAGTTGTATTTTTCCAATTTAGCAATAAGCTATGCGCATGCCTTCTTTTGTAACCAAATACGGGAATGTAACCAAATACGGAAAGTTCCTTGTGCAACTGTATATGTGACACTGTTTGTGCAACTCACCGTTATTTCTTCTTTGTGTTACATATGCTTAATGCATTTTGCTGTATAACAATGACTTTGTAATAAGTCGGTATAATAACCCTGACGTGACGCAGATCAGGGGCGCAGTTCAGCTGAAGCTGTTGCCCCAGGTAATTACCTTGTAATAAAGGTCTTTTCCTTGCCCACCCAAACAGAAGTGAAGACTGTGTTTTCTTCTACAAGCACTTACACTCTCCTATATATTACAGACACCGGGTTGGGGAGGGGTGTAACACACAAGCCAAGTGAACAATGTGATGGTAGCAAATGGCCTATTCATTCCACAATTTTTGAGGGATGGGTTTAGTTAGGAGAGGATCAGCTAAATGCTAAGAAAAGGGGAAGGGAGAAAGGGATGGGGACAAGGCAGAAAAGGGGGAGATATGGAGGGGCAGGTATGGAGTGAAGCTAAATTGAAGAGACTTTAGATGGGTGGGGGAGGGAATGGGTTGGAGCAAACAGCCAATCTGTACAGGGCAGGGTAAGCCAGAGAACTGTCTACAGTTTTGCCTGGAATGTCCACAGGTGAAAACGGTCCCTGGTTTAGTTGCTTCTGTTCTTACTAGCTGGAGTCTCTGGCTGGCTCCTCTCTGAATTCAGTATTGTTGGGGGTAACTATCAGGATTATCACCCAAACCTGGAGGCAACAGGGTATGCACCCGCTCTGGTGGAGAAGGGTAGAAAAAATAAAATCTAATAAAATTAAAGAAGTGATGAACTCAAAGGGCACCCATAAAGTGCAAGACAGATTTCTAAGGACACCAAGTGTTCCAGTAATGGAAAAGGAGAGACCATATGAATTGAGAATTAGCCATTTAATATGTAAGGATATAAGGGGTTAAGGTCCCAGTCCACAAAGCACTTAAGCATGATGTTAATTCCTCTGAAATCAATTAAATTACTTATGTGCTTTAAGCTATGCACGTGTTTAAGTGCTTTGCTAAATCGGGACCTATGTGCTTCTATTAAGCTGACTCATGTTTCTGATTGGTGGAAATCTTTAGGGATGAAATTGATCAGCCGAAGCAGAGTATGGGAAGGTAGATTGTCAGATATTAGTCTGAATCAATACAGCCTGAGACTAGTGATAATTGCTGTGAAGAGGGATTTATTTTTCAAAAGTTATTTGGATGGATATAGTTGTCTCTATTTATTTACATCAATGATTGTGGAGATAATGTCAGCAGTTACACGTTGAAATTATTTCCAGCTACTGTGGGATAAATATTTGTGTGCAAAAATAGTGTGTGTAGATACTGGTTCCTACGCAGAAGATCGCAGTGCTTACATGGGCAAATTCTGCCCTGCATAATGCAGAAAAGGGGAGCAAAAGATGCTGCTTGATGCAATCTGCCAACCAGGGTAAGATTCCCTGTGACAGAGGAGGATGCACTGCTTGCTGCTCCTCTGAGCAGGAACAAAGTGCGCCCCAACCTGCTGTGAGCTCATGCTTCCAGCTGACCACAGCATAGGTACTAGTTGGCTGAGGGCAAGAAGTGCCCACTAAACCATATTCTTTTTGGGGACATGGTACACAGGCCAGGGCATTGGCCATCTGTCTTTCTTAGTGCCTTCTTGAGATAGAGGGAGATATCTTACTCTACTGCTTATACAGGGGGGAAATATTCTCCCTGTGTTTTCTTTCAACCCTTGAACAGAAGGACAGCAGAACACAGGATCTACTCAGGGGTTCTCAAACTTTTTTGCTGGGAACACCTTTGAAAATATCAAGTATAGCTGTGACGACCTGCCCGCAAAAGTGACGACCCCCTCCCCCTCCATGTCATGCCACCCTTACTTCTGCACTGCTGCTGGGGGTGGCACTGCCTTCAGAGCACTTGGACAGCAACCGCTGTTCTCTGGCCAGCCAGCTCTGAAGGGCTCTGGCTGTCAGCCATGCACGGAGCTGACAGCCACTGCCCCGGCGTAATAAGCTCATGACCCCTTGAGGGGTCCCAACTCCCAGTTTGAGAACGCCTGCTGATGCTGTATGTAGCTACTCCACTTACTATGTATTGTAAAAACAAACAAACAAATAGGTATTGTCTTCTGAAGAAACTAAGTATCATATATTGTTGAAAAAAGGGCCAGACTCTGATCTCAATTATGCTGGTGTAAAATCAAAGTAGTTCCATCAAAGCAGGAGTTACTGCAGATTTACACTGGTGAAACTGAGATCAGAATCTGGCCCAAAATGATAAGAATCAAAGGTAAATTACATTTCCATTTTATGAATACTTAAAATATTTTGCAAAGCTTCAAAATATCAGAAAGGTAAAGAATGTTGAATAGATAAGCAGAAAAATATGGGTTTGTCTCATAGACTGCATTTTGAAATGTCTAATCCAGGTCATGAAGGACCACACTAAAACTCTGTGCGTGTTAAGTATGCAATGCCCTAAGGTGTGTGTCAACAATACATAAGTGCTTACTGACTAATCTTGTGAAAAGGAATGGAGGTTCAGAAAAGCTGCATAGCTCAGAGATAGAGGGAGAGAAATGCAAATGCAGATCGACCCTGTAATGAAAAACCTTCTTATTAAACTGTGCTTTATCTTGGAGCAGTCCTTTTCGGAACACATCCAAGCAGAGATAAAGGCATCTTACCATACTCATTAAACTGTGCATGGTTTGATGCAATCAGGCTCGTATCATTTGCATATGGATCAGTTTAATCTAGTTCATCCTGTTTTGCACCTATTGTTAATCATGCCCAGACTCCCCCCCTCCTTTTCTCTTTCTCCACAACCCTTTGATTCAAGTAGATAAATGAATAGGCATAAGGACATCAACATCTTTGTGAGTGATCATCAGCCTTGTACACTTAGAATGTCCCATACTTTGCTGATTATCTCTTGGTTGGCGTTCCATATGTTCTTGATAGAGTCTGTCTTTACTGATTTAGAAAAAACTGTACATAGGAAGTCTGAGAAAGATAGAAGATTATTAACACACGCTGCAGACTCAAGTTTAAGTTAGTCTCTAGTCACAAATTAAATAAGATTTGTGTTCTCAACTTATTCAGCAGGATGGAGTTGTCATTAGAGAATGTATCTGTGAATGGCCCTGCAGGTTACACTGAACCAAACAGTTCTTTTTAGTTACTCATATTGTTACTTAAGAAGGTAACCAGGCCAGCAGTAGTAAAAACTGATTTATTTAATCTGTCCACAGGGAAGTGGGTAACTTGGATTTACTCAGACATACATTTTGAATTTTGTGGGGGCAACACTTTTTTCATTCTTCATCTGATCTTTTATTCACACACAGTTAGATCTCTGCTAATCTTAACCCTGATGACCTGAGTTTGTAATGCTTGATTTAGGGATAATTCAACATACTTGTAACTTTTTTTTACCCTTAAATTACTGATATGTTCTCCTAACCTTAACGCCAATTAAATGTAGTGTGCTTGTCTAGGATACTATGTATAATGGCATCACGTCTACTGTACCTTAGGAAAGTATGAGGATAATGATTGTTTGAGGAGGGAAAGAGAGTAACATATTGGACAGTTTATGTACAGTATACACAGTAGTGAATCTTCCACAGAAATGTGGTGCTATGTGTTGTGGTGGAAGAGATGGTTACATGCCCACATTTAAAATTGCAGCCTATGCTCTCAGCCATTATCTGCCCCTGTCCATAGCACACTCAAGGCTTGTCTACACAGAAAAGTTACATCAGTATAGCCATGTCTCTCAGGGATGGAAAATTCCACACCCTGGGAGACGTCGTGAAGGCAACCTAACCCCTGGTGTAGGCAGTACTAGGTCAATGGAAGAATTCTTCCTCAACCTAGTTACCACCTCTTGGGAAGGAGGATTACATGCAGCGATGGGAGAACCCCTCCCATTGCTGTAGTAAGTGTCTACATGGAAGTGCTACAGTGCTGCAATTGCAGCTGTGCCACTGTAGCATTTTAAGTCTAGACATAACCTGATTATCCACTGCCTTGCATCTAGTGCAGTCATTTACATCTGTGTAAATTGAGTAGATCACACTACCATTCCAAACTGGCAGTTTTACACTCTCACTTTGCACAGGGGGAAATGACCTCAAAACAATAGAGAATGAGGCTCAGAATCTTCCAGTATAATCTGCCTGAAGTAGGCCAGATTGATCACTGGAGTAAAAACCTTGAAGTCAATTCAGTTATACCAGGGATAAATATGGCCAATGTGACACACAATGGGCCAGGTTTTCTCCTATGTGGATATGGCCAAATCCCCCTGTTTGGTGGAGCTTGCAGCTGCCATAGTTCTTGTGCAGGCAGTGTGGAAGGGATGTGTTCAGAGTGCCTGAGATCCTGGTATATGACTAAGTCTCCTTGATGTTCCAGTAATCCAAATAATAAAAACTGTGCTCTGGTACTCCCCAGAGGGTACACAGTCCTTGAAGTTCAGGCTTCTCTAATCTATGCCAGTGTCAGGACTAGTAGAGATTCTAGTAGAGAAACAGGGAGCCATAAAAACCAGTTCCCTGATGGCCCTCTCCATTCCCTGCTTTGCATGGATCTTGGTACAGGAGAGCATCTGGACCGAAATGATTATTAATATCCTGGGCAGTCAAATATAGGGATTAGAGATTAAGGAAATGTGTGACTCACAAATTAATATTTAGAATTTAGGAAAATACAAATTCTTCAGATCTAAATATTAAGATTAAAATTCAGGAAAATACATAATTTTGTGGTAAAACCCTTTCTTGGCATCTCCTCAATCCATAAGAGGAGACCCCAACCAAGATCAGGACCCCATTGTGCTATACATATAGTATAGGTAGTCCCTCCCCTGAGGAACTAGTTTGAGGGAATCAGGAAATAATGAAAAATGAATGATAAAAATGTTCTGTGGCACCTTAAAGACTAACACATTTATTTGGGCATAAGCTTTCATGGGCAGAAGCCAACATCATCAGATGCAAGTTAACTCAGTAGTTTTAAATCTCAACGAAGGTTACATTCAAGTTCAGTTACTGGGCTGGGGGGAAGTTTCCGGTCAGCAGTGTTTTATACAAACGGGTGTGCTCATCCCTGCTAGGAGTTGTGTTTGGTGTTTGAGTGGCCTGAACAATATTTTCATTGTTGAAGATGGAGGAGGGGTTTCTTTTTGAAGGACGTAGGGAACTTCATGGATTCTTCTTATTGTTAGCTCTAGAAATTCACTGTTGGCGAGAATGTAAATATGTTGGATCCACTAATCCCTTTCCTGATGTTAGGGTGGTAGTTTTAGAAACCAAGTGATCATTTAATTAAAAACTGATTTAACACACACAAGGGGGACAAGTTAAGGTGGTACAGGCAATTCTGGTATGTCCTAACTTTGGAGTGCTTGACTTTGCAACCTTGATGTGCCTCCCAGTGCCACATCTCAGTACCTCAGTTTCCACTTCCCCAGAACCAGGTTCCCATCCCTCTGGATTCCAGAATAGCTGTTCCCTCCTCCCTGTTGGGTTCCAGCATTGCGCATTGACAGCACAGGAGAGACAATCTCCCTGCTCTCAGTTCCTGTGCTTGGTGCCACAGTGGCCTCCAACAACTGGGAACAGCAATTGCAGGGAAAGTCTACTCAGCCCCAGCAGCCTTGGGATGGAGCATGCTCAGAGCTGATGGAATTTTTGGAGACTCCTTCCTGAACATTTGAAAAATGATTTTTTCAGAGGTTCATAACTCAACTCATCTGAATTTGGGCAGGTGGATTTTCACAAGGACAGCACAGGGCATGTCCCTGACACCAGTGCAACCCTCTATCAAATTTCAAGCACTTGCTACAAAGAATAGAGGTGCTAAAGCTTCTTGACAGCCTGGTTGTAAGAATATTTGTACATGTGCAAAACTACTTATTTTCCACCTAAGCTCATTCTGATAAAGGGCTGAATTGTTTTTGCTGAAATACTCTCCCCCTGCACACCCCAAAAAGTGGCAGACACCCAGCATGGAAAATTTCAGATTGAACCTTGGCCTTGTTAGAATCCATATTTCCGGGCAGAATTTCTGTCCACATCAAGATTGAAATTATGCTAGCAACAATGTTTTAGCAGGATTTCCAGGGTGGGTGGGGACAGCAATTTTTTCCTGAGAACATCTACTAGTAAAACTGCTATAGTCTACATCTATGTTGTCAATAGCACAGTTACATAACATGGTTATAACACCCTAGAACTATTCTAGCAACATGTTTACACATGATTGTGGTATCATGTTGTCAAGTATATTTTTGTTTTATTTTGCCCATTTCTGTAATATCTGAGCACCTGATGCTACATAGTGTCTGTTATACTCCTAGCATCTGTTACTAATATCTGAACAGCTGATACTTTATAATATGTAATGTGGACTGAGGCTAAAGAAGCGTGTGTGGGGGGAGTTGGGTTGGGGAAAGAGAACCAACATTAATATCATCTCTACACACACCAGCTGCCATCTGCACATGAATACCAGCCATCAGCGTTGAGTACTCTCAATCTTCTTACTCTTTGTGCACGCTATATTCATCAGTTATACATGTAGTGGGATAAAAAGGAAGTTTAAATATTCAGATTGTACATGAGGTAATGATTACATAAGAAACTGGTTTTTCATTCCTTTTTCATCCTGCAGTGTGCTTCTTATTTTGCCTTGGAGCCAACTCTTGTTAGTGGAGTTTTCATCCTAGAGCAGTTCCAGGATATTCCAAGATTATCGTATTCCACAGAAGAGTGTGTGTGTGTGTGTGTGTACCGTATTTCCCCATGTATAAGACACACCTTAATTTTGGGGCCCGAAATTTGAAAATAAATGTATTACGGTACATCACCGGTAAGTACCACTGTATAAGACGCACCCAGTTTTTAGACCCCAAATTTTTCGAAAAAAGATGCGTCTTATACATGGGGAAATACGGTATATGACAATATATTATGGTGGGTCGAGGTATAAAGGCTGTATCAGTGTGAGTTTGGAATGACTACATCACTCACAACTGGTCCTCTAACTCACTTTATTTACTTTAACATTCCAAATTGATTAGCAACATCAAACCGTCAATATTTGGCTAAGTTATCCATAGTGTTGCCCTTTTTTGACCTGAGAAGCCAGTGAAAGTTTGGGGTTCTGGGGATATTCCAGTTGGAAGCAGAAATTGATGGAGTCTGATATTTTCTTTGACGCAATCTTGCTTATTGGCTAGGAACAATACCACTGACAGGAATTCCAGGCCCTGGGGCAGAACAGTCCCACCCCACCTCTTTGGCCTGCAGCCCCACCCACAGTCCGCCCCAGGACCCACCCCTGCTCCACCTGCTCGTTGCCGCATCCCTCCCCCTACCCCATCACTTGGTCTGCCTCCTCTCTTCCACACTCCCCCTTCCTCTAGGTAGCAAGCGACAGCGGGGGGAAGCGGTGGAGTGGGAGATGGGGAGGAGGGATGCAACCAGTAGTGGTGGGAGGAGCGAGCAGGGGAAGGGAGGAGGGACGCATGCAGTGAGCGACAGCAGGGGGGGGACTGAGTGGTGGGACGTGGCTGTGGGGAAGTCAAGTGGGGAAAAGGGGTGTGGAAGAAAGGAGGCCAGGGAACAGGCTGGGGCCTGGAGCATAGCGGGGATGGACTGTAGGCTGGGGTCATGGGTGGAAGAGGTGGGACGGGGAGCTAGCCTCCCCCAGGGGAAGCTTTCACCTTGCCACCGAGGGCCTGGGCCCTTTTTAAAATCACCAGGCCCCCTTAAAATCACTGGGGCCCTGCACAATTGCCCCCTTTGCCCACCCCTTTTGGTGGGCCTGACTAGAAATGTACAAAGTCCCGCTTTTCTGAATGCAGGAGGAACCAGGAACAAGAGGAACAGTTTCTTAGCTTACAGCCCCAGGCCTATTTAGACCATATCAGACCCCAAATCTCTCTTTAGCCTTTTCCAGGGTCACACTGTGCTCACCAGCCACGGCTTGGCTTTCTTGCCTTTTGCCTCTGCTTCCCTTTCTGTTCTGTCTGTTCTCAGTTTCGGTGTGTGTTCTACCTTCCCTCATGCACACAAACGCAAACATCACTCAGCAAAGCACTCAGTCCAAAATCCTGGAGAGGTTCACAAATCCCTTTTGTCTTAGGTGGGTGGCTTCTGGTTAACTCATCCCGATCCTGATGGTTATGTTCATTGAAGGATGCATTCACAGCCAATCTCAGTGAAGTTTTAATTCAATGCATAATAAGGTTTCACCCAACTCATAACAACAGTATTTTGGGTGTTTAGTGAAAACTTTATCAGCTTAGTATAATTATAGTATTCAATGACATTGGACTAAAAGAGATTTCTCTCAGCTCTGTCATCTTTCACTGATGGCTTGTCTGGTGTGAACTAGGGAAAGTTTAGCATGCACTGGCACTTGTAGTTAATGAGCAACAGGTTATTGCACTTAAGAAATCATACCTCATAGTGTGTATTACCCCCATGTTGACAATCCCTCAGACAAAGCAATTTACTGCTAAGAAAGAGCGCTCCTTCCTGCTGGCTGGAAAACCCTTATTTATCCATCGTTCATTAAATATAGAAGAAGGATTCAAAATTGATAATCATCCTTCCCTACTATCTCCTTTACAGGGAACATCTATGCTTTTGTTTTTTAACATGAGCAAGGCATA
Organism: Emydura macquarii macquarii; assembly: GCF_026122565.2. NCBI lineage: Eukaryota > Metazoa > Chordata > Testudines > Chelidae > Emydura > Emydura macquarii. Next base: position 15,214,433 of record NW_027130842.1, on the reverse strand, counting down.
ATAACCATTATTCACGGGCAGGTATCTTATTTAACCCATCTTAGGGTGTTAAACCATCAGTATAGTATCACAAAACTATAAACTGCACACACAAAGATACATGTTTTACTCTTTCTTTTTCTCCTCCCTCCAGTCTGCAGGGGCTGGACTTAGTTTTTTATTATTCTTGGTGGGTTTTTTGTGGCATTATTGCAGGAAAGGTAAGTCAAAGGAATTGATTTTGTATTTGGGATCTGATGTTTATGGCCATCCCGATCTCTTCTGGGAGTCAGTACTAGAATCGTATAGCAGTAAAAGAGAAAACACCCATGAGCAATCAGCAGTTTCATCTATTGCATTCCTAGATGGAATATATGGGACAAAAGTGTTAACATAACCCAGTTCCCAGCCACTGTCCAACATTAAATAGTGTTAAACAAGGTTCAGGGTTTGGTATACAGAGACCTCAGCCTGCTTAATACCATAGCAAACATACTATTAAAAATACTTTTAACCTTTTATTAAAGATAAAGACAAGGAAGGAAAACAGTTAAAACACATTAAATGTAAAGTGTTAAATCAAGCTTTCAATTTAACCACATTCCTTGTTTCCTTTCCCTTTAGCTGGAGAGAATTTTTGGAAGAAACCCCCCTTTTATTGACAGTCTCTTAGATGGTGTCAAAGATGTTGATAACTGTCCTTTTGAGGAAAGGAGAAGCTAGCTGAGATGGGCTAGAGCTATTGTTGTTCCTGTTGTTATTAAACACAACCTGTTTTATCCTAGGGGGTGTTTGGGATTCATCTGGCACCAGCAGAGGTGGTGATGTTATCTGGTCCCTCTCTCTTGCCCAGTCTGGTCAGGACATCTCAGAATTAGGATGACAAAGGTCCAAGGTCCCAGGAAATGGTGGAGGTGGCAGCCATGATGAAGAAGCTTTCTTTACTAACCTCTGTCTGTTCTTATTTTTTCTCAAAGTCTCTTTCTTTAAGGACACAAAAAGGGAGTAGGGGGGTGGAATATCCCATCCCCTCATTTTTTTGTCCACCAATTGATATGTTGGAAACTAGGCCTAATCTTCGTTCATTAACTTCTGGACCCACATTTTCTTGTTTACCAAGCACGATCTTAATGCTGTTGAGTTATAGTAGTAGGCTTTTTTCTATATACTAATTCAGTCTTTCTTTCTCCTTTTTACACCTTTTCTCTTCAACATTTGTTGTTGTAGGTTACGGTGACATCTTATGAACATTTACATTTTATTTACAGATAAGCTCATAATTAGGATAATTTTATCACAACATACAGTTATAACTGGAATAATGCAATCTTTATTAATTTATTAAAAAGGATGCCATGGCTAATGAACAAATTAGAAAACTATATAAAAACTGTAAAAGCAGATTTTAGGGAATTTTTTAACAAACCTTTTCTTTTCTTTAAAAAAAAAAAAAAAAAAAAAAAGTGCTGATTTGTTGAAACCAAAATTGTTTTTGCAAAACAAGGTTGATTTTGACAAATTTCCCAGCTCAGAAATTAATTAAGAGAAATGTTTGAAATTGTTGCACTATTTCATTTTGATACTTATGAAAATGAAAAAATTCCAGTTTTCTGGATAGCAATGACTTCTATTTCAAAATTTAAGCTAATTAAACTAAAATAAAGTTTAAAAAAATGAAAAAAAAAAGTCCAAATCTAAAATGGAACATTTCAAAATTATTGAAACAAATATTTTAGTTGGCCAAAACTAGGGAAAAAATTGTTTTTTCAGTTTGCAAATATTTTCAAGTTTTCAACTTGTCATCCCATTTGAGACAGGAAAACATTTTAAATGCTTAAAATTTTTTGTGGGACAAGAAAACAGTTTCCTACCTCATTCTGTCTGTGACCTACTACTTTACCAATATCTTAATCTTTGAAATTTTATCAATGGGAATCAAAAATATTTGCATAGAAGAATAAGTGAAATGGAACTTATTTTATTTACTCTCCAAACACAAAAAGGAAAAATTCTGAAATGTATTCATTGCTACTCTGTAACTATCCTATAATAGGTAGTGATTTTATTAATAAGTGGAATAGATATATATTTACCTAATAGTGAAAAATGTTGGCCTGATGTTCATAAAGCCTCTCCCTGTACCTACCTAATTAGACCATATCATATTTCTAGATGACTTGTATTAGTCCATATTTGTTCTTCAAAGGCCTGATCCAACTTCCACTGAAGTTGATCGGGATTTTGCAATAGACTTCAATGGGAATGGGATCTAGTCCAAAATCTGTTATGTTTGACTCAGCTTTAGTCTGGATTACCTGTAGGAGAAGGAGTTTCCTGACAATCACTGGCTTAGGGTGTTCACTCAGCTGGTTATTAGCTGTCAGGAAATGCCCAGCCCAGGGGTATTGGTGATTTTGATATTCTGTGCTAGGAATGTACTTTTGTCAAATATTTCCACTTTCCTTATTTATTTAAAACCCAAATTAACCTCATGCTAGGTGGGCTACTAATATGACAGTCCTTTCTTGCACCATTTACTCCTTGTAGTTAATTGTACTTTTCTCAGATTGGAAATCTTCCAATCAGATTCCTCTTAAAATAAACAGTTTGTTCAAACCTGGCATGCTTTATATGGAAATACAAGCATCAAAATGAACACCTGTGCTGTTTCTATTAAGACATAACTCTTTATCATATATATATATATATATATATATATATATATAATAACAACCAGTTACCAGATGGGAACAACTTTTAGATGCTACCTAAAATTGGCATGATTTGAGCTGGTGAGCTAGAGGTGAGTGAAAGACATTCTTCTGTGCCATCTATGTCCCAGGAGCAGCATTTTTCAGGTGGTTAACAACATCAATGTTTTAATCTTAATCCAACCTGCATTTCCCCCTTGTTTTCCCTTTCCCATCTGCCCCTAAACAATACATATACAAACAGAAAGAATTTTCCCCTCTATAAATACAATGGATGTTGTTGTCAGTTCAGATAAGAGCAAACGCCAGATAGGATAGCAATATTTCCAGTCCTGGCAAATGCAATCATAAGTTCAGTTTATTAATATTGCAACAGTTGCACTAAATGAGATCACTTGGATAACAAAACATTTATCAACAAAACGCTGCCACCTACTGAAGTTTTGCAAACAGCCCAGATGATTGGATAAGATCACAAATTCACTCTGTCACAAGCTTATGGTCTTTGCTGAAATCACTCTGAAAAAAAGAATGATAACCGGCTGAACGAGACAAGACATCTCTTTCATGCAGTCTGTTCGGAAAGTGTCAGGGTAAATCCTGGAGAGCAGCATCCAAACAAAGAAGTATTTTTTGGCTCTTATGTTCAGTATGTTGTGGAATTTTTAAATAAAGTGACTGGGGAACATTTCTAATCAACTGCTAGGACTTGCTGCTGCCTATTATATATTTCTGTTGCTCTTTACGTGCTGATCTTCAGCCTGTAGTAAAATGACATTTAAAAAACACCCTAGTTTGTTGGCTTCCCTGACTCCAGAGAATAAATTTCTTTGTAAATAAATAAATATAGAAGGGAAAGTTAATAAAAAATCTTACACTTACACTGTGCTTTTCATCTCACAGGATCCCAAGCAATATATAATGTATGGGTCTGATTATGGTCTCAATTACATCAGTGTAAATCTAAAGGAATTCCACTGAGGACAATGCAGTTTACACAGTTGTGAAACCAGTCTGAATGAGATCAGAATAAGGCACTGACATTCAGGAGCCCCTGTGATAGAATTAGGGTGACCAGATATTCTGATTTTATAGGGACAGTCCCGATATTCGGGGCTTTGTCTTATATAGGCGCCTATTACCACCTACCCCATCCCAATTTTTCACACTTGCTATCTGGTCACCATAGGCAGAATGCCCCAGCTGATTACGAATACACAATATTACACAGTTTAGGACAGGAAGTTAAGAACACTGTATCCATGTGAAACTGTAGGTGGAATTCAGATGTAGAATGTAATAAAAAGTGCTCAAGTCCTGCTGAAACACTCTTGGACACTTCTCTGGCATTTTTTGGGGGGAGGAGCTGGAATGGCATCTTATGGCACTTCTGGTACCTGTGTCTGGCACTTTTTGAGTGCAGCACTCACCCGCTGGTAATAACCTCAATTGGAATTTGACCAGGACTCTGGGACTAATGTCTTCATCTCATGTGAGAATTGCTTTTGGATATTTGATTACTAATTTTTTGGTTATTAATCTGTATTTATTAATTGAAGTTAAACAGAATTATTGACAGTACAACTATTTTATTACACAAGCAATAGAAATGAGGAGATCAGATAAACAAGAGAAGCAAATGTAAAGAGTCAAGCCAGCATAGGTTATGATTTACAGTAATCATACTGTCTATTGTTATAAAATGTACCATTGGTATAACATTATACCAATGACATTTTAAAATCAGTTCATCCACTTATTCCCACTTAATTAATTTGTTTTTTAAATATAACACAAGTAGTAAGTTATTCCATATCTCTTGGGGTGGGATTTTCAAGATGTGTATAATTTAGGCACAGAAGTTCCATTTACTTTCTTTCTGTTCATTTTTAATTATTACATTCATATAGTGGATATTTGTCTTCATAATTCTAATATTGAAATAAATAATATGTTGGCTGCAGGCACAATGGGTGAAATCCTGCCTCTATTGACGTGAGTGTTTTTATAACTGATATGCACTATTTCAATCAGGAATTATTTGGGGGAAATTCCATGGCCTGTGTTATGCAAGAGGTCAGGACAAGATTTTCACAGTTGCCTCTGGCCTCATAATCTATGAAAGGGGGTTTTGCTATTGACTTCTCTGGGGCCAGGATTTCATACAAGAATTCTAAACAGATATCTATCTTCAAGTTCAGAAGATCAGAACCCTTCCCTAAATCATGATCACAGGTGATCAGAACTCTGATTTTTTTTTTTTTTAAAAAAAAGAACAGTTACATTGAATAATTAAAGTATCTCCTGTACTTTAAGAATAATTTTAAGACTTTTAATTAAGAAATGACAGCTGATGGGGAAGGATTTCTTGAAAGTTACTGGCTGACAATGCTCACCCAGCTGGTCACTTGCTGCCCAGAAATGCCCAGCCCAGGGGTCTTTATCACTATTCCAAATTTACAAGAAAATATTTTCCTGTCACTTTCCCTTCCTTTCTCTTCTCTCCCCCCCTCCCCCCCCGCCCCAAGTATGTGTTGAATCTTGGGGCTGCATTCTGGCCCTGATGCAATTCTCTTGTTTATGGTACGGTAACATTTTCTTAGCAGTTAATGGCTAGTATTGTAGGGCAGAATCATAGAAGCTGGAGATGGAAAAACTGTATTAGGTCATTGAACCCACCTCCCTGCCAGTGCAGAATGGTTCTCCGTGGTACCTTTTTAGCTCCTTATACAGTCTCATTTCTGGTCAGTGTGTGTGTGTGTGTGTGTACGTGTGGGTGGGTGTCCATCCGCCCATCTCCTCCATCCACAATAGCACAGGCCACTCACCTGGGACGTGGGAGACCCTGGTTCATGTCCCTATTGTGCCTGATTTGGAGTAGCAACTTGAACCTGGATCTTCCACATCCAAGTGAGTGCCTCAGTCACCAGACTATTGCTTATTTTGTGGGTTTGTTTTGGGTTGTTTTTTCACCAAAAAAAATTTGAAAGTCAAAATAAAAGGAGTTAACTCTTTTCCTAATCTTAACAAACCCAGATGAAGCTGTATCCTAGTGTTTCCTTTCAAGCCCTCCACTTTGTTCCCTCAAGATTTAGGGGGTGGTATAGAAAAATGTCTCCTTTTTTTTTTTTTTTTTTTGAATGCGTCAGTTACATACAAAATGCATGGGGATGGATGACATTGTTTGAAACTAATCCAGAAGAAGGCTACAAAAATGGAGACAGCTTAATTACTCATCTCTGCCCGGTGTAAGGGAAAATTCACTAATGGTGAACTTAGATATAATAGACAATTATTTAATGTTAAAACCAAATATTTTCTCTTTACCCCTAAACTAGCAAAGCACATACATAACTTGACGCATCTGAGTAGTCCCATTGACTTCAGTGGAGCTATTCACATGATTAAATGCTTTGGGGATCAAGGTCTTACACAGTAGTCATATATTTTATATACTTCAAAACTTCCATAGTTACAAAGCTCACTGAAAATCAAGGACTAAGTATTACTTTCCTACTTGCTGCTAGTTTGAACAGAACATGAGGATGCAACTTTGTTTGGGTTGAGTTCAGTGATACTCAGACCTCAGTGCTTTAGGAGTCAAATTAATAATCAACTTTACCCAAAAGAGCCACAGCAGTGTGAATTCATTATTTCATTTACTATATATATTCATATTTAAACAGTATGACAGGGGAAATATTTAGTTTATATATATAATTCTCACAGCAAAATGACTGACCAAGTATTATTATTTTATCAACTACAGTTGGTTAATAATATAGTAAAAGCATCCTGAGTTGTTAATAACTTAGATTGGTTAATAATTAAATGGCACGGCATTTTAATATCACGTGCTGCAAAGAGCTGCAGGAAACATATTAAAGAGCCCCTTGCGGCTCGCAAGGCTCAGTCTGAGTATCACTGGTTGGTCTAGATTATGAAAAGAGGTTGAAGTTAGGTCAGAGTTGGTTTACCTGGACCTAATCCTGGCCTTTTTCCTAGTCTGTAAGTAGGTTTACATCTTTAATTTTGATTTGGTTTATAGAGATCAACCTTAGACTCCACCTAGGCCTGACCAGGACTGTATGTGTTAAGTAACCCTGATCTAATCTCAACCTCTTTTCCTAAGCTAAACTTTGTCTTCGCTGCCAAAAAGGTGTGTCTTTACCAGGGGATAACAAATGCATGTTAGCTGTCCTGCTGTAAAATCCTAATGGAGACAAGGCACCTTAAGGTAGCTAGGCAAGGTCAGCACTATACCTCCCCGCCCATGGTTGACCATGCCTATTTACCTCCTTGTAAAACTACAGTGCCTTATCTACCCTAGGATCTCACAGCAGGATAGCTGATGTGTGTTAGTTATCCTGCAGTAAAAACAGCTCCAACGTTTTTTGCCATGAAGACATAGCCCTAGACAAACCCTTAAACTCTAGTCTTTGGCCACATGGAACTCATATTCCCAGAGTTAAGCAAGAAAAACTTCAGGCAGGCCTAGGTATAAACTGCCCTTTGGTGCAGTTGTTCTGCAACACGAGGGAACTTGAAACAGATTTGACTATACTCAGAGTCCACTGGAGCCAGCACATCTGCTAGGTGCTCTCTAGACAAAAGAGAGCACTTAACATACTCAAATTCCCTACCAACCATGCAGGTGCAGTTGCCAGATCGAGCCTCTTGGACCCTTTCTGTAGAGTTTCATATTTAATACTCATATCAGTAATTCATAACATGCCCTTTATTGACATGTTTGCCATGATAGTGTAAAGGCACCTACAGCTCACTTTTCCCACTCCCTTTCAAAGGACAGGCTGCAGCAAACAGGCCGTTTAGGTCCCTAGCCTGTGATTCTCAAGCACAAGGCCAATGTAAACTAAGCAGACTGTGATTTACCTTCATTATTCCAGGGATAAATGGCTTCCCTGACATTGAGGGGACATATTATCCTTGTCTTGAATTATCCTTCACCCCTTTAAGCCCCCAGCTTTACTGAGCTCTGAATAACAATTTCAAAGAGTCTGGGAAAAGTGTACCATTGAAAGGCATCTGATCTTATACAAAGTGAAGTTCGAGCACAGGAGTCGTGGGTTAAAATTGTGGACTGGATTGTGCTCCTAAAATAGGATTACACAGGGAGAGGGAGGCAGTGTGAAGAGGGTCTGCTGCAGCAGGACCCCCGAGAGGAATTTTGATCAACTCAGCCAGAATCCCTGCTAGGGCTCTCTGTCGTGCCAGCTCTGACTTCCTTTGAAAGGGTGCAGTGCACACAGCTTTCACACCCAGCCAGTTCTGCTGCCTGGATGTGAAGGTTTGCGGGGTCATGGCTTTTTGCATTAAGCACAGTAGATCCACTATGGATAAGGATAAGATTATGTCACAGAGGTCACCGAAGCCCTCAACCACTGCAGGCAGCAGGTGCTGAGCCTGACTCCCACAGCGGGCTCGGGCTGTCCTCTCACGTCACTCAGGCCTTCAGTTGTCCCCCGTCATCTTCCCCCACACGGGCTTCTGTGAATTTTTGTTTATTGCCCATGATCTGTCCATGACTTTCACTAAAAATAACCGTGACAAAATCTTAACCTTAACTATGGACATGAAGGACCTTGTGTTTAAAGTAGATTTAAAAAAAAGGGAGGGGGAATTCACAGTTGTATCTCATTGTGAGTATGTCTTCATGGGTGTTGATACTCTGTAGTGAAGTGACACTGCATCTTCTTGCGTGATGAGAAATAGAACAGGGAAAAGACAACTAAATAAATGTGTCTAAAAGGAGACCACAGGTAAAATTTTCCAAAGTGCCTCAGTGATTTGGATGCCTATAGTCCCACTGCAAATCATTGAGGTGCTTTTGAAAATTTTACAACCTATCCACAAAAAGGCCTACAGAACCAGCAAAACAAAAGTATGTGTGCATGCATGCATTTACACATGGTGTGGAGCTGTGTAGGTGAAACCATCCTTGGTTATTGACATCCACATCATGCTCGTTGTAGAGCCAGGAAGGGCAAGAGGACGGACAGGGCCATTCTGTTTCCCTAGGATTCTGGCTAGGAAAGAGGAGGATGCTGGGAGCTCCACCAAACCTTGGAGAGGGAATTCTCCCTCCACTTTTCACAAAGAGGAGCAGAGCTCCCACAGACTCCCTCCACTCTTATTTTAACCACTGCTCTGCTTCGTTAACCTGCTGGGCAAAGGCCACTCAAGCCAATCTGCTGCCACACCAAAACTTCAGTGTGCTATTCACTTCCTACCCACTTAGAAGTTTGTGGCAGGGACCTGTCCCTATCTGCCCCACCACAACACTCTCTCAGCCTCCTCCACCCCCTGGAGCTGGAGATCCCTGCCACCTTTCCCCTGGAGCTACTCAGTCCAACCACAACAGGACCTGGGCACCTCCGCCAGCCCCCTGCACTCCCAGCTTGCACCCCCTACCTGGTCCCCCACACTCTGCACCCCTAGCCCATCCCAGTTCACCCCCCTTCCCCACACCTTTCAAGACGAGCTCCTTGCTATTGGGTTCACAGCACAGGGTGGCCTCAGTGTGAGTCCCAGGAGGCAGCAGCTGGAGTAGGGGTCAGGGGCTGCCCAAGTCTGTAGCCAAGACTCGCTGGTGTAGGTGTTTTTTTGCAGTGCAGATAGATCCTGGGAGGGTTGTCGGTTCTGTACCTCAAGATCGGTAACCTAATGAGACCTGCTGTGATGTTTCAGGCTCAGCATCTTTAATTTGCTGCTTTTATGCCACTTTTGAAAATGGGACTAGGTTCCTAAGACACCTGAGATGCTTTTTGAGAATTTTACCCAAAGTCCCTTTCTTCTTTCTCTTAAAGCCACACAGAAAGATTTCAGCATGAGCAATTCTGTTAATGCAGTGTTAAATTTGAGAATTTAAACCTACAAAAGTCAGGACATTCACCGTGTGGCCTAATGCAGGTATGACATCATGCAAAGAAGGTATGACATATGAATCCTTTGGTATTTTTAATCTGTATAATAAAGAGCATGACAGATGTATGGCTTCCTTGCTCTTCATTTAACATATTCCATTTAAAATACTTGTAATGCTTTTTTTATGTGTATAAATTACTCTGAATTTGTTGTGACCACAAAGATTTTTAGCTAATGTATTTGTCATATTGTTTAAAATGTCCATTTTATTTATCAAGAAAAATTAAAATTTGTACATCTCTATTGCAATTTCTACTTTCTCATTTTTTTCAGAAAGGAGAATAACAATTAACATGGATACCAATAAGCAAAAGCTATTAAAAAAAAGTTGTATACCTCACTTATTTTAAATTAATTTTCAGTTTTCCCAAGAAAGCATAGCTTAAATGCACCACTGTTGCAATGCTGCTGTATAACAAATCATGGAATTCTTTAACATCCTGCCAGGTGTGTCCCATTTCTATATAGCCATGTTAATCAGTAGCTGCTGGAAGATTATGCCTCATTGCAAACATATGAAAGACCCCATATGTTGAACAAATCCTGTTTTTTTTCCACTGTGGGTGTGAAGGGCCCAGCCTGCAGCAGAAAAGTGTGGTGCAATGTGAGGAAGGGAAGCTGGGGCCTGGGATATGACTTGCAGATCTGGTGAAAGGGGGTAGAGACATCAGTCATCCCAAAGCCAGGCAATGAGACAGAGGAACTCCCAAGGAGCGGGTGTGCCGCTACTGCTGCTTTGCTGTCTTGGAGGGAGGGTTCCAGCTGCTCTTGTCCCCATCTCCTCCTCCTCTCCTCCCACAGCTTATAGAAGTCTGCAGGGAACTTGCAGTGTGGAGCACAGGTTCCAAAGGGGAAGAGTTTGGAAGAAGCACCAGGAAGTCAGTCTGTGTGCACATGGCCTGAATGCTACCTGAAGTTGCAGCATCTCTGTAAATTATTCTCTTGATAAAGAGCCAGTGTAGTTTTAGAAACATGGAGTCTTCTCATGTTATTATGCAGCCAGTGGCACATGAAACACAGCTTGGTCACTCAGGGTGTGACCTGGGGGTTAGGATTTGCCCCACATAGCATATGAAGTACACGGGGGTACATTTCAGTTGGTTTTGGAGTTGACGGGCTGATCCTTAACAGGCGGAAGTCAATGTGACTCCATCAAATGCAATATCGGTTTACATCAGTGGATGATCAAGCCCCTTAAACACTGAGGGCCTCTTGTACGTGCAGTTGTGCACCTACAACCGCACACCCAAACTTTAAACTGAATTCCTGGTCTCTTGTGGTTTTAAATGCTCCAGCTTACTGTTAACAGCATGAACGTAATTTGTTATTGGGGTAGTTTTTTCTTTCTTTCTTGCATTATGCCTTGCCCCTTCTGAATCTTGTCATTAACATTTCAAGAAGCTGGCTCCTGAGGAATTCACACGTGACGACTGCCACTTTCCTACTGTTTCAAAATCCCACTACCAGCTTTTAACACTGATGGATGGTAAAAAGATTAAATCTTCAAATGCCGACTCAGTGGTGTAGGGATGACACAACTCCTGCTGTATTGCTAAATTTACTTGAGTCCCTTATTATGTGTGTGGTGGGGGGACGGGCTTTGAGAAAAATGGTTTATTTACTAAGACAGCGAACGAGGAAATGAGTATTTGAAAACTGTAAACATTGTATTTGGAAAGGTTTGGCATTGTGCCTTGTGCTGTCTGCATTGTTTGAAAATTACATAACTATGAGTGTAATTTCTGTGTGGTGGGTTTCTTTTTGTGTTTGTTTTTATGGACAGCTGAGAGTGATGTCTAGGGAAATTGAACACCAATGGAATCAGTCTGGCTGTAAAGAAATGTTCATGCATTTTCTGGTTGATGGATTACTAAACCACAGAAGTACCAAGAGCTCATTAATGCAGCATTCTCAGAGTGTGGCTCATGGGGATGGGGAAGAGCTCCGGAGAGAGCGAAAGATGTGCACTGTTGTAAATGTGGCCTCCTGAAGCAACGGATTATGGGAAAGGAACAGCCCTGTAACAGTTCAGCTCAGCCTTCCCTGGGGAGTACTAGAAATTTTCAGCCAGTGTTTGAATTAGGCAGGAGGAGGAAGGTAAGAGTGGAGGATGCTATTCCGCCCCAGCCATCTCCCCCTTTTTTTTCACAACCAGCAGCAGAATGGAGAGTGTGTGTGTGTGTGTGTGTGTGTGTGTGTGTGTGGTGTGGGAATTAAATGGTGTAACTGCTCTACTCCCCAACATGGTTGTCAGTTAGAGAACACATAGTAAGGTTTTGAAGAGGAAAAGCAGCCAGTCCAGGATGGGCCCATAATCTTTGCACATATTGAGAACAAGTCTGCTAATGGAAACTCTAGATACTTTGTGCTGCTTACAGTGTTTATGAAGAGAAGAATATCATTCACAGATCTCCTGATCCTGCATTAATGGGAAAAACAACATTTCAGTAAGCATCAAGGAGCCATTTCTGCTCTCAATATGTACACATACTCACCATTGACTTCAATAGGAGTCATATGGATAAATTTCAAGAGCAGGATTGAGTCCCAAAGCAGCTACTAGTGACCCAAAAGAGGAAAATAATCGACTAGATATTGGTCACTTGGACAATGCAGATTTGATGTGTTAGAGTTGTTCCAACCTTCAAGTTACCAGATGTCTGTAAAAATTCATAGCAGGCTATTAAATTTAGCAGATCCCATCTTAATTAGATTAGCTTCTGCACAGCATGACAGCAGAGTATTTCACTGATGCAGGATTTATGAAGATTTCTGGTGGGAATTCTTTATGGATGATGTAGTCTTTTATCCAGTGGGATTTACAAATAGGGGGAAAAGTAGCCCTGGTAATGACACACAAACATTGTCATGGGATGTTAAAATACAAATGGCAGCTCTTATTATCTTGATGTTCCCTTTTTATTTCTCTTCAGAATATGGAGAGTGTGTGTGTGGTTGTTTTTGTGTCATTGCATATGAGGCCCAGCTAACATAATGGCATATGGGTGGTGGAAAATGACAAGCAAATTCTTGTTGTCAAACTCCCTCATAAATCTAGCACCAAAGGAGTGCTTGTCAATTCATGAATTATTTTTTCCACCTACAGGAAACAGAACTGTACAGTTTGTATTGGGCTGGTTTTATGTACTGCAGTGCAGCATCTATCCATCTGTCGCCCTTCCCTGTTTAAGGCCACTACAAAAAACCCCAAATAAACCCACTTTTTTATTGCTTCTAGTGCTCACAATGCTCTGGCTTTCTGTGCCCACATGTTTATGGAGGATATATACTGTTAATGGTGACATCAGTGTCACTGGCAGGGTCCAAAAAGCAGCAACTCATGCGCTCTATTCCCAGAAGTAGATCACCATTTTTTTTTTATAAAAGGGCGGAGGGGGAGGGGAGAGGTGTGGATAATTTTTCTTGTCACTTGCTTCCCCATCCTTTCCATGTAAGAAAAGACAGTCTTCCCTCTGAGATGTCTGGGGGAGGAGCCGAAATGTCAGGAAAAAGCAGAAGAGGACCAAAAAGAAAGACTCCGTATCACAATATAATTTTCACATGGTTGCAAAACAGCCCTTCTAAACACAAGGGCACACAAAACCCAGAGCATGTATGCTGGCGGCTGATAAAAAGAAAGGACCATCATTTGCTCATGCCGCAGGCTGATAGCATTCACATCATACACCGTTTGTTACTAGGCAACTGATTAAATATACGTGCTGGTCCTTCAAGCAGTGCTTGCAATTAATTAACCAAATCATTTTAATTTTGACTGTCTTCCCCTCCCCCCTTCCACCCCGCCCCGCCAACCACCTTCCCAAACCTGGACATCTGACAGAAGTGCAAGTGATTTGATGATCCTCCTGCACTCTGATGTAATAAAATGATGGACTCCTTCCCCAGTGGAGCTGGTCAGGACACAGGTAGTGCACACCTCTGAGCACACTTGCTGTGTCTGGTCAGCCACTGGCAAGCACAACAGGCTTTGTTTGTTTGTTTTGCAAGTGTTAGAGCAAAGTGAGCTGCTGAAACCGCAGGGCAGTGTTGCAAAGAAAAAGATCCCTATATTGCAAACTTGAATGTGATTGCTTTGGGGGATTAAAGGTGGGGTATTTTAAGAAAACACAATATTCCCAATCCTAAAGTCTTTTCTGGCCAAGTTTAAATTATTATTATTTGGTATTTATACTGCAATAGCACCTGCAGGCCACAACTGAGATTGGGGACCCTTTTGTGCTAGGTGCTATGCAAACCCATACCGAAGGTTATTCCCCGCCCTGCAAAGCATACACTCTAAACAGATAAGATGGGCAAAGCGTAGGAAGGGACACAGAGTGTTGGAGTGATTTGCCCAAGGTCACCTAGCAGGTCAGTGGCAGAACTGGGAATAGAATTTGGATTTTGATTTGGGAAGAAATTCTATAATAAAATCAAGGATTCACCCCACCCAACGTTTTCCCCTTCCACTTTTGTAATACAGTTTTCATATTAGAGTTGTATGAAATAGACCGGAATTACCCAGAAAATGGATAACTACAAGAATCCTGGAAGATCTGACTGTTCCTATTACACTTGATCAAATGCGACTGTCAGCTGCTTTGGCAGAGATCACCTCTGATCATTACAAGGAAAGGACTACATTACAGGTGGGTTCAAACGCAAAACCGCTAGCTGCAATCCACAATTAAACAGGAATAGGTATTGTTCTGCTTGCTGACTGGGAACAGAGCTTCAGTTTTATTGGAGTTCACAGGCTTACCGCAAGTGCTTGCCTTTGATGAGACATAAAACCTTTCTAAATGAGTGCTCCCTGCCCTGCTCAAAAATCTGAGTGCATTAAAAGAAGTAATTTTAGGTTTTATTTGAAGGGAGAAAAAATAGAATGTCCAGTTGTGTTTCTTTTTACCCTTCTCCCCACTGGCTTTCTGGGGTGGGATTTTGAATCAGTGGTTTTCCAGCAGTACTATCTAGTACTAGAGTTGCGTCTATAATCACTAGACATGTGTGAGACATGAATAATGAAACACAAATCTCCTGAAAATTAAAGGATATTTTTCTGAATATTAGGCAGATCCTTAACAAGGTGTATATTGTCAATGGAGCCGCACCACTTTACACCAACTGAGGATCAGGCCCTCTGTAATGGAGTCAAAATTGGAATAATTTCTATAGAGAATGTTCTTGGATATGTGACTCTGAAAACAGGACCATTTTCTAATGTAAATAGGTCTGTTTTTATTTTGCACTGTTTTGAAAAGAGTATAAGTGTTGTTGGGTTTTGGGGTTGTTGGTTTTTTTTTTGCATACTTTCAGTGTGAAAATAGACACTTCAGCAAAAGATTTGCATTAATCAGAAGTATACATGTGTAAGTAAAAGGAGAGTCAAGCCCACAGGATATTGTGCTTGGAGTTTGTATGTACAAACTAGCAGTTTAAGGAGTCTTGGTTTATCTCATGATGAGAGGTCAGACTAAGTGAAAGACCCTACCTTTGGCAGCTGAATTGCAGCACTTAATGTACAAAGCAGTCCCACTGGAGTCTCGCACACCTTCTAAGTGGCTTCGCTGACTTCTGAATGAGAAGAAAACATGAGAAAAGAGTTATTTTGTACCATCATGAAGAGCTATGTTGTACCCGTCAGTGATGGAAGCACAAGCCATCAACCTGACCCAAAGAACCCAGCCTCATATGACTGCTGTTTTCATTAATGACAATGCTACATCATTAATCCAGCTGGTTCTTAGCAATAAAATTAGTTGAAGGTTTCTAACCAGGCAAGGAGTGACATTCTGGATGGAGCAGGCTTCCAAAAGGAGCAGTGGGAGCAAAAAACCTAACTAGTTTTAAAATGGAGCTTGATATATTCAGGAACAGGATTACCTGAAGGGACTGGACTTGATGACCGAAGAGGCCTCTTCCAGTCCTATGTCCCTAATGTGAAGTGATAATCCCACTCACAAGATCTGATGGTTGTCCCCTCTGTCAGTTCAGACACTGCTTCTCTGCCTTATTAATCCAGAGCAACAGAGAAAATTGGAAAACACCTGTATTTATTTTGCAGGTGTTTTCCTGTTGTTCTTTTCCTGCCATTTCTGTGATGTTCTATATTTAATTATGTCTTAATTTATTTTCTTCTTTTAGTCTTGCAGATCCCATGCCCAAGTATAATCTGTCACCAGCTCTGATTTTTTTCTACCTTACTTAAGACAGCGGGGCTGGGCAGAAAAATTGGCTCACCAGATTCAGGCAGGAAGCATGTGTATAAGAGGCAGTCAGAAGCCTCTGACCATGTGTCTGTATAGTATGTTGTAACGCTGGCTGAATTAGGGGGACCATTTATGATATTATTTAACATCAATATTTCAAAATTGCAGTATTTATATGAGATATGCCATGGCAGGTACCATTAAAAAGGTTGTTATTTTCTAAGTATGATGATATTGTTTATCTGCATGTCATATTTATGTTGGAAGTTATGGACATGTTTGATGTATCCATATTTCGACTTGTGCTGTGTTTCTGGGCGACACACCAGACAGGATGGCTGCAGCACTAGCCTGCTTACTGGCCCATTAAGAAAACTCGCAGGTACAATGGGCCCAGGGGGAGAAGTAAGGAATACACCTGATGAGTCACCAGGACTTACTCACGTGGACTCCATCTTATTCCTGTAAATTTCCACAAGCAGGATGGCAAAGGCGAAGGGACAAAAAAGGCAGCTGCACCACATCCATTTTGTCTTCAGTCTTCACCCACCTCTGATCAACTCATCTACAAGCTGTAAATCAAAAGACTGAGACCCATCCAGGTACTGGATGTATACCAGAGGGACTGTACAAGCCTGCAAACTCCACAATTCTACTGGAAACCTGATATATATGGACTTTCCAATCATTTGTATGTATTGTATGTATGGGATTGCTTTAATCATTTAACAGTTCTCTTGAAGTTTGTTTCTTTCCTTTTATAATAAACCTTTAGTATTAGTTACTAAAGGATTGGCTAGCAGCTTGGTATTTTGGGTAAGGTCCAAACTGATATTGATCTGGTAATCACCTACCAGCTATCTGGTAATGTGGCTGACTCTTTGGGGTCAGGAGAACTTTTTGGTAAAGAGCATAGAGTTTTAAATAACTTATCTCTTTACTGGACCTAGTGGCTGATTGGAGCCAGAGACTGAAATGCAGTGAAAGGGGCTGTGCATATTTTTGTGTTAGCTTCTTGATAACCAGTGTGGGGAATCAGAAGAACTGTTTGTGACTGGTTGGGAAGTCTGACTTCAGTGTCACCCACTAGTGCTGGGAGAATCTGCTCTCCGTTTGCAGCCTGCCCTGACCTTGGCATTTTCAGGTGGCTACCCTACGGTCGGACGGGTCACATGTGTTTCAAGGGATGCCTGTGGCAAGTCTAGGGCTATGTTCAGAGTGACGGTGGCAAAATCACCGCCGCCAGATCAATCTTTCTTGATCAATTGAGCAGTCAGTGAGACCTGCTCAATCGATCAGGAAGTCGACTGAGTAAGTCCACCCCCTCAAGTAGCGTAGCGCTGCAGTGAGCACAGCATGCAGAAGGGAAGCAGAGCAGTCGACGTCAGTTACGCAAACTACTTATGCAACAACCCTTTGACTGCCGCCGAATCGCGCGGTGTGAACCAACCCTAGGAAAACTTCTGTCCTTTGCTATAATAATTACGTGGCAAGCCTTCCTGTTGCTAGCATGCACAGTAGAGATTTCTAGGCGGAGGACCTTGAGATTCCTATAGACACAGTGCACACTGTAGTTATTTACATTAATCTCTTCATATATCTAAATAAGATACTTACGGACCTAGGAGCTGGATTTTGAACACAAGGAAAGGAATGGTATTCTTGATAAGGGTGCGCCTCAGCAAACAAAGCTCTGGGTTAGGCAACTTGTCTCCAGCATTACACAGCTTCACTTTACTCTGCTCTCTCAGACACAGAGCTGTCTTAACCTTTCCCCATTATTACAGCATGCAGGTAGTCATGGGCTACACCCATTCAAGGCCAGCGGCCAGATTCTCAACTGGCATAAACTGGCATAGCGCCATTGAAGTCCATGGAGTAGCTATGCTGATTTACACTGACCAAGCATCTTAGGCCCAAATGTTTATATCTGTCACTAATACTTATACTGTACCAATTTGGGGGTCTGGTCGGGATATTTTCCCCTATTACACTAATTCTGCTACAGTAACTTTATTTCATTTATAGCTTTTAAGGCCAGAAGGGACCATTATGATCATCTAGCTTGACCTCAGAATGATTTTACTTTCAGTGGATTGCTGTGAGTGACAGTACAGAGGGAGAAACAGCTCCTATCCCTGTACAGCCTAGACATCTAAATCCCTCACTCCACTTCTTCCATGTTTCAGCCTGCAGAATGTTATGCTAATTTTGCTTGCAGCGTCAAGTCAGCTGAATTTCCGGTTGGCTTCAATTTAAGCTGTTTTTATTTCAAACAAGGCAAATTACCAGCTTCAGCTCAAGGCTCAGTTTCCAAGCTACCGTTTTGTTGGTTTTCAAGCTTCATTTCCAGCAGTTCAGCATAATCCCTTTGGAATGTATGTCCTCCGTTACTCTTGTGCCAGGGATGTGCTGTTGCTTTTGGCTGCTCTATCATCTCAGGACCAGGAACACTCCTCTTCCTCAGCCTTTCCAGCTGAAATCACCAGGAGTTATTTTTTCACCTCCATTGAACAATCTTTCCTAAGAGATGTTTGCCCGTTTCTAGTCCCATTCGTGGAAGCACTCAGCCCCATTTATTTCAGATTTGCCAAACCCTTCAGCCATAAAAATGAAAAGGATAATGTATGTGGCAGAAGAATATCTCTATAAATGGCAGTGGAAGAGAATTTAAATAATCTGAGGTGTTCGATAACTATTTATTATTTGTATTCCTATAGTAGCTGAAGACCCCCAACTGAGATGGGGGGCCCACAGTGCTAGGTGCTATACAAACCCATAGCAAGAGACTGTTTTTTGCCATGAAGAGCTTCTATTCAAATAAAGACAAGAAAGACAAAGTGGTGTGTGTGGAGAAACAGAAGTATAGAGCGGTGCACTGACTTGCCTCAGGTCAGAGACAGAGCTAGGGACTCATATCTCCTGATTCCCAACCCAGTGCTCCATCCACTGGGCCATACGGCGTCTTAGAAAACCATGGGACCTGTTCAAGTGTACTCCAGGGCCATGAGCATTATACTACCAAACCAACCAATCAGAAACCAATCCCAACAAAAGCCCCTCCTCCCCCAGAAGACTGAACAAAGCACCACAATATCCCACAACGAAAAATAATATTTCTTTGCTTACCTCATGCAGCGTTGACATTTTTTGGTGCTGTGCTTTGGCCTTTCCAGGGACATCTCCTTGTAGGCACTGGACTCTGGTGAATAACAGCCCAAGTGCACGGTATATACTTGCTCATCATGAGCCCAACTGGCCTCCGAATCATTTTCATATCATCCGACCTGTGTAGAAAAAGAGTTGGCGTGATTCAGAGGGCATTAGTGAGAATTTCAGTGTAATTTATGAAAGGATTAAAAAAAAAAAATCTTGAGGAGTTATTGGCTGAAATCTTTGTCCTGTGTAGTTCATCTGTTTCACTTACAAAACAGTTTGCAGAGGTTGCTGCACAATATTTTAATATTGTTTTAATAACAGTTCAGGAGACTGTGACATCAGGCCTGAGTCTCCTGTCATTTACACCACTTATACCAGCAACCTGCCATTGTCAGAAACAGCATACCTAATTAGATGGACCACTAATTTTATGTCCCTAAAAGAGGCAAGTTCTGAATGTTTCAAAGAAAAGCATAAACACCTCAGAATCCATGTAGACTAGACTAGACAATTAACGATAATTCACACCCTGAATCTTTCTATTCTGTTTTGTTCATTTAGCTTCTTGTATCATGCTCGTCACCAGGGTACCCTAACACCTAAGGAAGATGATGGAGCTTATAACGATAGTTTAAATAGTGTAACTGCAGGTGCTACTCCTACTAACATATGGCAAGTGTCTAGTCCATTTTTGAATCTTAAGCTACGTGTTTCCATAACATTCTTCAGCACTAAGAGCCACAAGCTAATTAGACATTATATTGCATTAAAATGTATTTCCTGTATCTGATTTAAATGTGTGCTATTGCCCTTACACAAGTTGGAAAATCTGATTGATGTTCTCTGTACAATTTATTATTTTAGCTAAGGTACTGTATATATTGTATACTCTATCTCTGTTATGGGTCGCTTTACTCTTCTAATTTCTGAACCATAAAAATAAAAATCCTGGGCCTTCTAAAGTCTCTTGTGTAGCTCTCCTCCCCATGCTGCCAGTCATTCTAGTTGCACTTTTCTGAACTTTTTCTATTTCTGCTATTTTTTTCTTACTGGAGATGAGGTGGCTGAAACTGAATGCATTGGGCAAGGCAAAGATATGCCATATTGTTGATTAATACAGTGTCACAGGCTTATAATATTTTCTGTATTATTTTTAGACCCATTTTAATGCAGCCTGATCTCTTCTTCCTTTTCTTTTCTTTTCTTTTCTTTTCTTTTCTTTTCTTTTCTTTTCTTTTCTGTTTTTTTTTTTTTACCATTGCTGGACATATAGCAGTCACCTTCCTTGAGGTCCATATTGTTGCCTGGATTTTTGTTTTGAGATAACAACTAATTCATAAACTATTCATGTGTGTGAGTAGTTTAAGTGGTTCTTTCTGATATACACCATGTTTCTCTTGCCTATGCTGAATTTCATTGGCTATATTTGTTTTCTTAAGTTTTTCAGGAGTTCTTTACAACCCTCCCTAATCTGACTCACCTTCATGATTGTATATGTCAGCAAATTTTGCCACCTTCTCTATTCATCACCTTCTTCAGGTCATTAATAAATATATTGAACACAAGTCCTACTACTT
Source organism: Emydura macquarii macquarii (assembly GCF_026122565.2). Lineage (NCBI taxonomy): Eukaryota > Metazoa > Chordata > Testudines > Chelidae > Emydura > Emydura macquarii. The sequence goes on along the minus strand of NW_027130842.1, from coordinate 15,193,853 downwards.
ATCTCTTGGGCACCCCACTATTAGCCTCTTTCCATGCTGAGAATTGGCCATTTGTTCCTACTCTTTGTTTCCACTCTCCTAGCCTTTTTTTTTTTTTTCTTTTTAAATACATGACCGGACTTTACCTCTCACCTTGTGGTTACCTAGCTTCCTTTATCACCTCTTCTCAGGAACTTTATCAAAAGCCTTTTGAAAGTCTAAATAAAATATACCCACTGGTTGGTTCTCTTTTATCCACTGTTTTGTCAACTCTTTCAAAGATTTCTAACAGGTTAGAGAGGTATGATTTCTTCTCATATAGACCCCATTCTGGTTTGTCCATATCAAATTACACTCATCTACTATTTTTGCTTTATAACTTTCTCTAGTGATTTTCCTACACCAGCAGTGTGTTGCTTGAAAAAAGAAAGCAGAGGGGAGATACCTGTCTTTGGAGACATTTCCTAACAGCCATCTAGCTGGATGGTTTTGTAGCCTTTAAGCCCTGAGGTAAGGAAACAGGAAAACAGATTAATAGACATAGCAATCTTCCCCAAGATACTTTTAGATAAACACAGCCTTGGGCATTTAGAAAGTCGGATTTACTACACCTTAAAAGAGGTTTTTGAAAACCAGGCTGTTTTATTTTAAAGTATGCAGCTGAAGGCATTCACTTCTTTAATATTTGCCACTCTTCACTGATAGACAACCAAAAATACAGGTCCCTGTATAAACTGGAAACAAGCTAAGTACTGCTTTATAACAACAAAGATCTTTTTCAGGGCACTGAAGTGCATTTGAACTCAAGCCAAAACACATTTCCAATGTGCAAGCTATACAGAGATAGATACACAGGCACAAAAGGTATTGTTAGAATAATACAACCACTGATACTTTGCTGGAAGCAAATGAAAGTACAGAAAATAAAGTGAGATACTTGTAGGTGGGTATCCTTTATAGACATGGTCATCACTAGGTTCAAGGACTGAAGATCAAAACTATATCTAATGTTTCGATTTGATGGTCACTCTAAGCAGTCTTTCTGTAATATCTAAGAGCACAGATATGCACCTGCACCCACACAGGGGACACAGGACCACAATGTATCCCTTTATTATTCTGCACAGGTTATCTGCATTGCGGGGTGATGGGCAAATAACCTAAAGTTCAAAACTTTAGTTCAAAGAACTCCAAAGCATGGATGAATATATGAAACTTTTCAGACATATCTGAACACTTGGGCTGGAGACCACAGTCTTTCTTGTGAGCTTTCTGGTTCATCGTTCTTCTGTTCAGCCCAGAAACATCGCAACTGACTTTTGTCACCAGCACCAGAAAGTTGAAAGAGCATTAACATCCAAAATAATAGGGGCAGAAACTTTTTCTGAACTTTTTTTTGGATCTCAGAAAAGGTTCATTTTCTTTGAGTTTGTGGGAGGAGTGAGTGTCGTTTGACCTGCTTCTTGCTTTAGGGAATGTATAAGTGTTGCGCAAACTCACTGAAACTGATTCTGCATCTCCGTCAAGCACAGCTTAGCCATCTTAGATTTTCTGTGAAGCTGGCGATGTTTATAAGAGATCTCAACCGTGCAAGCTACCCAGGAACGGTGGGAAGTTCTGAGCACCATCAGCTCCCATTTAAATAACAGTCAGTCGCGGTAGAGAAGAAAAGATACAGAAACAATGATGTCACTTACAATCAGGGCTCCTGAGGGAGTGATATGGTTTAGGAGTGCAGTTTTTGTCTGTGATTTTTACATGTTGATTTTTGGGAGACAGATACACGTGGAGGCAAGTACAATAGCCAGTTTCTAAGGATAAGCATCAGTACGTGCTGTATTTTGGATATCAGAACCAGCACCTTATTTTTTCTCCCCCTTCCCCTCCCCCCCATTATCCTCCCACCCCCAGGTTGTGGCTGTATAATCTACAGATGGTATTCATTGTCCTCTGCTTGTGGTTTATTCTGTTTCTGCTCTGTTTGATGCACAGTTTGCCCAGTCCTGAAGTGATTTACTAAAGCCTGCAAACTGGTTGGAATTCCGCTAAGCTGTTATGGCAGACCTGATGCAGGTATTTCAATGCCCTGCCTTAAACTGATAGTGTTACTTTGGGAAGAGAAGGCAGCTCTGGAAATTGTTTGAGTTCAAAAGGAAAGAAAATCCCTTTAATCATTCAGGCTCTTAGGAAACCTAAGACCCAGTGGGACAGTCTTTTCATAATCAAGACTGTCCCAGCTGATCAGGGGCATTTTAAAGCAAGAAAAGCCTTGCGGTGCTAAAGAGGGCCCCAAATTGTGCAACTGAAACTACCTCCACTAAGATAAAAATATACAGAAGAGATTAGAGCTCTGAATTTCAGAAGGGGACTTCGTATTTGGAACTCCACCCTCTTCCTCCAGAATTATGTGAGTGGGTTTGGGCCAGATCTTCAGTTAGTGTAAATCAGCATATTTCTTGGATCTATTTCCAGTTTATCAAGATGATATTTAGGCCCAGATCCCACGTATCTCTCTATGACTTCTGTGGGATTGCATCAGACAGAAGAACTGCAGGATTGGATCTTAATCCTTTTTCCATCCATTGAAACCACCTAGATGGTTAGTGATTATAATGTCTTTCAGTGCTGGCCTGAGATTAATTTTATTCTAGAATTTTTTTTTGGTGGTTGTTCTGCATCTGCTTTCTATCACCTTTTTCCTTTAGCAATTTTACTGGCTTCACCGGTATTTGTAACTTGTAATTTCAACAGTGTGGTCCAGCAGTGAGACTAGCCTTGAAAAGGTCCCCATTTTCCCCTCTTTTGCTCACTAAAATAGATAGCTGATTCCTATTTAAGTTTGCTCTCCCAAATCCAAATATTGGGCACATGCTTGTATAAAAGATTATATTTCCAACCACCAACAGCTTCTCTCTGCTATTTAAGATTTCAGTCAAGGACTCTGAGGAATCAGGGAAGGAAGTCTGTTGAGTGTGGTCTATCAAAAGCAGCTTACTTTGAGAACTCCAGTTGCAGGTAAGTGACCTTCCTTTCTTCATCAAGAGCTGCTTCCATAGATTCCCACCACTGAGAGACTGACTAATAGTAGCAACCCCTGGAGGAGATCCCAGGAGTACTTAAATAAAGAATGAAAGCCTGCTCTCTTGAAATAGTCTTTTGGTGAATTGAAGTCTATGTGTCAGGCTTATATTTTTTTTTGACAGGTGAAGACATTTCTCAAACATGCTATACAATTTGCCTTAGATCTAGCTGAATGGGCCCTTAGGGCATCTGGTAGTGCAACAGTAGCTAAACTATCTCTAGGGTAGAATGTAATGGGTGCCTAGTAATGAAGAAGCAAGGCCTGGCTGTAGGACTGACCTACACAGCTACCATATACAGACAAAGGAAAGAGAGTGTAACATTAACATACACAATGAGTATCTCTGCCCTCTGCTGGGTAGACTAAACAGACCTCTAAACGTATGAAAGGAGGAGGTACTATTTTGGATGATCAAAGGGAAAATGTTTCATGAACTTGGTGGTTACTTGTTGGAAGTGCAGTTTTGGCAGAAAGACTGAAAACCTACTGCTAGAGTCTATAGACATTAAATTGGACTAACAGAGGTTGATTTGAGCCAATGTCAAGATGTTTTAAGCATAGAAAAAAGGAGTCTCCCTTAGCGGGCAGAGATTTTTGATCTTGCATCACAGCAGTCATTTTTCACTTGTACAAAACTGTTATCTATGTGAGTGACATTTAATCACACACATTCTCAGAATCAGAGCATCAAGCAGCTATTACACGTCCAAGCACACCAGATGAAAAGTTTCTCTCTGTGCATATAGACCCTGAGAAAATGTGTGTTATGTTTCTCAGATTAAAGTCTCTGGTTTTTGTCTGAAGTTGTGGATTTCTTGAAAAGAATATGGAAATTCAGCAGGATTTATTTCCGTGCTGTTTGAGGGTCAATAGGAATTATAGATGCGTTGTTCAATACAATATTTGATATAAGGTATGGTAAAGTGTAATGTGCATGTGATCATGACTCCCTCTAGTGGTTGGTCTTGAACACTGTACAACCCATTTCTTTCTTACATCCAGAAGAGCTCTTTAGCTCCCGTGGTAGAAGCTGGCGCTGAAGGTCCTGAGTTTGATGCCCAGTGACATGGTTTCGGTGTGTGTATGCAGCTCTGCTTGGAACTCCAGTCCTTGTTGGTTTAGAACACTTGTGCAGAACTAATTAAAATGCCCCAATTTCACAATATTTTTCCTTCTCAAGCACTCCCTTTGATGACATTTTGAGAAAATGTGACATAAGGGTCAGATCCTCAGCTGGTGTAAATCAGCATATCTCAACTGATACCACCAGCTGAAGTTCAGAGCCAACAGCTGTAAAGTCCTGAACAGGCATGCAGAATGGAACTTCTTAGATTATAAAGCCAGCATCATGATCATCTAGTCTGACTTCCTGCTTGATACAGGTCATAGAAGTTAACTGAGCCATGCCATAACTTCAAGTCCCCTCTCCCCCTATCTTTCCTTTTATTTACCAGCATGCACTTCCTAAATAACTCCACTTTTGCTTGTTGTAGCGACACTCTTCAGGCCCATTGTAGTATAACTATTGTAGGGGAGATGGGTTCAAGTTAAGAAGTTTGGCCCTGGAGCTGTATCCAGCGCCAGACTTCCCTGAAGTCTAGTGTTATTCGTATGCAGGAATTTGGTTCAGACCCATCTAGTTTGAAACTTAAACCCAGTTTAGAACTGACCAGGGTCAGGAATGAGAAGCATCAGCACATCACCCTTTGATATAAATCAGAGAAGATTTTGCAGGGGATTGGAAGAATAATTCCCTGGCACATTTAACCACATGGCTTGTGAAACTGCAGATACTAGTGTGTTCCAAAACAGAAAAGTAAGAGTCAAGAGTAAGAACAAACAGGTAGAAATATGAGGCCATAAGCTTCTGTCACACCAATGTCAGTCAGTGGTAACTCCATTCAAATCAATGGAGTTATGACAGTGTAAAACCTGCATACTTAAAAGGAAAATCAGCCCCCTGGACTCATTTTGATATATGGTAAGGGTAGTTTGTGGTGTATCCTATTGTGCTGTGTTATAATTAAGGGAGAGCAACAGCAACACTTCTAACCAACAAGAAGGGCTGTACCCCAGCCAGCTTAGTATAACAAAATATAACCCCAAAGTAACTCACATCAACATGTAATTTCCACTTCATGAGATACTTTCTTCCCTTAGCAGCAATAATAATAATAATAATAATTAATTCCTCAGTAATTCTGTTACGTTTTTATAGCTGCCAAGCAGTGATCAGACTTTACCAAAATACTTTCTAAAAATATTTTAGTACAGTAACCTCAACATGAAACAATATAAAACAACAAAAGAATTGTATGCATTTACAATTTTTTTGCACATATATGCGCTCTTCATATTATAATTTGTTATTAGTAAAGTGCTGACAGTGTTCTTGGTAATTTGGAACACCCTTAATTTTGCAGAAGAACATCTGCAGGAGGTAAACAAATATCATAGTCCATCAAGAGAATTAAGAGCACTGATCGTCTGTTCCTGATGTGAGGTTGCAAGGTGTGTAGCCTCCTATGTTTATCCATTGTTAATGTATATGTGTAGTTAGATCTTCCTGCTCCCCAAGCTGAAGTGGATCACTGAACTTAAGTTGTCCTGTCTTTATAAATCCATTTTTATGTTTTCTTACCAAAAAACTACACAGCAATTGGCATTAGTGAGTGCACCTGTGTACCATTCCCTTTTATCTTACTTTTGTTAATATTATATCTTGTATATTCTGTTGTGCAGAATTGTGTTCAGAGCTAGGCAAATACTACCAAAAAAACCCCTCAGATAATAGTTTGTTTGAATAATTTAATTAATTTGTTTTGACTGCTCACATCCTTTTTTGTGCTGACTCTCTTCAGATGTTCTAGTGAATGAATTTACTGGCAGAAGTATTCATTAAAACAGCAAAGTTTAAGTAAATATTATAGGATATTTTCAAAAAAGAAAATTGCTAATCAGAATGATAAGTATTCACTCAGAAACCTGATCTGAAGAGTCACATTCAGCCAGTCAGGCAACAGAAACATATGTGACCAATGTGTCCAGTCAAAACAGCTGAAATGTTGAATACCAATCTTGTAATGAATTGCTACACACAAAGACTTATTCAATAAATAATCTGTGGTAATAATTAATGAATAAATTTGAGAAAATCACAACAATTGATGAACTGAAAAAGTGACAATATTAATTTAAAAAGTTATTCAATGCAAATTATTCACCCATCTCTAACTGTGTAGTGACTTTTGTTCAGGTTTAGCGCTTGGCAGAACATTAACCATTAACTTAGGCTTCACGCTTCTTCTGTGCAGCTGTTCTGCAGGATACATCTGGGTTGTTGCATGTCAGATTGGCAGTAATGTAAGAAATCTATAGTGAATGAGTTTCAAGATTTTCCTTCTAAGTCAAGACTTTGTAAACAGCCTTTGAAAACTCTATGAAAAATGTTCAATTTCCCATCGATCTATGGATAATAAATGGAAGAAGCCCTAGCTTTAGTATTGCTCTCCTTCAGATCTTCTCTTGAAGTGGAGTCCATTGTCAGAGACCATTTCCTTCGCGATTCAAATTTGTTAATGAGAACTTGGTTACTGGAGTGAAAGCACTCTGGGGAAGTAATGGCTACTTCTGACTGTTTGCTGAAATAATCAATTGCAGTGAGAGTATAACAGCAGTCTTCTGGTACTACTTGAGAAGGTCCTACTCCACCAATAGAAATCTTTTCTTGTGTAGAGTCAGGAGAGGGAACTTGTGACAAAAAGGTGCCATCTACCACAGCAGTTTTATCAGGCTGTGGCTCAGAGTCATAACAACAGTGACTTTGTCATGCCTTAGATATATTTCCCAGGGTTTTTATAGCCCTCTCAATTAAGCAGTTGAATCCTGGCTGTCATTAAAGATCTCTGAGCCTTTGTTTGGTTTGGATCACTCTCTCCTGAGTTTCAAGCAAGTTGAATAGTCCTGGGTTGGATCTTAATAAAGAACAAGCTGCCAATGAGTGCTATGTATCCCATTCATTATTATTTTAGTAGTAGTATTAAAATAGTGCCCAGAGGCCCTAGTTAGAAGCAGGACTCTATGGTGGGGTGCACTGTAGACCCATAAAAATAGAAGACAGGATTCACCCCAAGGAGCTAGAGTTAACCCATCATACATGGAAAAGAAGCCTTAGGCATCTGAAATCAACATTTTTGTCCTTTATTTGCAGTATTTTTAAAGTAACCTCCTGCTTTCTGTAGCACAGGATATGTTTCAGATCAGATGCTGCTTTTAACTGTTGTGTAGCACAGTATTAAGATCACCTGTCCCAGGTACACATATTTCAACATCTTCCAGTTATTGCCATAGACAAGTAAGGCAAGCAAGCTGCATCAACTGACATTTGCTCATCCTTGCTTGTATGAAGTGTTATAGAAAAGTAAAACATTAAGTGAACAACTCATTGCGTGTGTACAGTTTGATTCCCTTAAATCCTATTGGATGGTAGAGGATGATGTGGATGTGGACAAGTTGGAGAGAGTCCAGCAGAGGGCAATAAAAATGATTAGGGGGCTGGAGCACAAGACTTATGAGGAGAGGCTGAGGGAACTAGACTTGTTTAGTCTGCAAAAGAGAACAATGAGGGGGGATTTAATACCAGCCTTTAAGTACCTGAAAGGTGGTTCCAGGGAGGATGGAGCTAGGCTGTTCTCAATGGTAGTAGATGACAGAACAAGGAGCAATGGTCTCAAGTTGCAGTGGGGGAGGTCTAGGTTGGATATTAGGAAAACATTTTTCACTAGGGGGGTGGTGAAGCACTGGAATTGGGTTACCTAGGGAGGTGGTGGAATCTCCATCCTTAGAGGTTTTTAAGATGTGGCTTGACAAAGCCCTGGCTGGGATTATTTAGCTGAGGTAGTCCTGCTTTGAGCAGGGAGTTGGACTAGATGACCTCCTGAGGTCCCTTCCAACTCTAATCTTCTATGATTCTATGATGTTGTCAATGGTCAGTCTCTGAAGCAAACATATGTTCCAAGATGTAAAAAAGCCATTTTTCAGTTGCCCAGACCCATGCACATACCTTTTTTCATAGCCATCAGGCTCAATCAGCTTCAGATGAAATTGTAGTTGCTGCTTTATACCAGTCATACAAAAGAAGAAGAGGAAGACTTTTTTTTTTTCAACCATAGAGTTTGTTTGGTCTCAGTTAGTGTCTCTGGTACAACTGTTTTTTTAGACTTAGGATATCTTTATGGAACCGAGTGAGTGTTTCATCTTTGTATTAAGTTAATCAGGTATAAGGCTGAAACAAGGTAATCACTGGATTTTTAGCTACCAATTCTTCAAAATAGGACTGAACAGCATTTATCCAGGAAAACATGGCATTAGAATGTAATCATGTCTGGCAGGATTCCACTACTCTTGCATAATATGCAATACATTTGGCATAGATATACCATGAAGTACATGTTCCCAGAAAGAATGACAATGAACTAATGTTTGTTGAGAGCAAGTTGCAGAATCACAAGCACAAGTCTCCTCAGAAACAGAATTGGAAATGCACACGCTTACATATTTATGCCAGAAGTGCTTGTGCCTTCCGGGAATCAAAACACAAACAATGCCATGCGACATATAGACCAATCATAACTCATCAATACCTGATCTTCAAGCTGGATTGAATACTCACAGTTTGGGATCAATCCATAAAGTTTAAAATTTGACACAAAATGTTAAATTCAATTAACTTAGAATCTGATTGCGGATATAATGGAAGCAGATAATGATTACATTTGTGTGATAAATGTATTTTGTTGAAAGTTACTGGCTTAGTTATAGTTTGTTTTTCAGAGCTGATAACACTGAGCATCTTTTACATGGCATCTTCTATAGTTGGCTATAGTCAGAATAGATTCATAATGGTAGGCTTTGACTACCACTGTGTGTCTTTGAATAAATGGAGGACATAGACATGTTCAGTGCCTAAGAGATATGAACTGGACTCTGTTTACTACCATTTTGTCTGCCACCCCTTGGAGATTGCACGATTAGGCCACAATCCTGTAAAACAACAAAGCACATGTTTAACCTGAAGCATGTGCATAGTCCCATTGACTTTGGTGGATCCACTATATGCTTAAAGTTACAGCATGTGCTTAAGTGCCTTGGTGAATCGGCATCTAATTGAATGATCTGTTCAGACAAGGTCTGTAGTCCGCATAGCAATTATTTTAGTCTCTGCTTTGCCAAAGCAGATTTACTTCTTCTAGCAAAGTTCAGGTATAACTGAGTTTGCTCATGTATATAGGCTTTATATTGCTGCTTTTCTGCATTAGTTTCTCTTGAATCATCTAATTTAATTTAAGCCTATATTGGAACATAATAAATTCCTGTAAAGTAGCAATGCATCAGTCAGTGGAGTCACAATTTCCATGCACATGGCCAAAATGTGTATTGTGTACTACTACAGTCACAATAGACATTAAGACCTTTGGAGCATTCTGGTTATCAGAGAGAGAAGTCTGATCTATATGTTGACGTCTTGTAACAAGACCTTTTGGGACCAAATTATGACCATTAGCCATAGTTGTTCAGGGCGGGGTGGGGGGATATGGGGAGTGTTTCATTAGCAAAAACCAGTGCTGCAGACAGGCAGAATTGTAGGAAAGTGATCTTTATCACTGTTAACTCTTGTGATTTCATGACAAATCTCATGTCATTTGGTTTTTCCAAGAACCCTGATTCTGGAATCAAGAGAATACATGAAAAGCTCTGCTTTCGTTTTTTTAAAAAGTGTGTTTCTAGCCCTCACCATTGTGAAGAAAAGCTTGAAAATCTGAAACAAGTGCACCCTACTGGTTCAGAAGGAAGAAAGCAAGAATCAGGACCCAAGTGGTTTAATTTTTTTTAACGTCTCATGAATTTTAAGTCAATATCATAATTTTGGCAGGGCCTGATTTATGATTGCTGAATATTTGGAGTTGACAATACCACTGTACAAGCATGCTGGGAGGCCAGTGTTACATGCTGAGGTTCTATTGATTAAGTGGTATCAGCCTGGGCTTCCTTTGCAAGCCAGAGCCTCTGGTGCCACATCAAATTAGTCCCTCCTGAAACATGACCCTCTAGTTCTGCTCATCATACTGTAGGCAGGGCTGGGATGCTGGAAACCCGTGATGGCACACAGAGGGGTACGTCCCTATGCTTTTTCACATTCAGAGACTACTGAAGTTGTCTTAGCCTATAGTGGAGGGCCATAAAAGGGGGAGGTTCCTTGTGTTCACCCCTAACTACACATTTTCACTAGGGGCATGTGAGAATCTGACTACGCTTCTTCCTAGCATCTAGGAGCACATCCCCAACCGCAAGATTATAGTGCTTGGAAATGGAAATCTATTTATAAAAGGCAATAGGGGCTCACTGGCGCAGCACAGAAATGCAGAAGTAAGTTGAAATGGGAAAGTAGCCATCCTTATCACCACAATGTTAAATAATAAAGCTGTATCACTGAAGCTAGATCACATCACGCCAATGGTCATTTGGTTCTCGTAATCCAATGATAAGAACAGTGTAATGTAATCTGTAGTCCAGTCTGTTACTGTCTATTCTGGGTTAAGATTTATAGGACATCCTATGTGGTGGCATGAGGTACCGTGTACTGTTTTTAGAAACTTGGGAAAATTACAGAGATCTCGGTTACTGTTGGATTCACTGCAACAATACCCTACCTTTTTTGTACCTTGCTAAAACCTCAGCTGGGTTATTATCTACAAGATGCTATTCTTTAGCTGGAAAATTGTCAGTTAAAATTAATAATTTTAGCATAATACAACAGTAATGAAAGTTAATTTACATTTACTTTGTTTTTTATTGTTTTAAATGGTATTCTAGTTAGATTACCCACTTGAATTATTACTGTGATTACTTTGAGATCTGTGGATGAAAAGCACTATCTAAGAGCTCAGTAGTATAATTCTTATATTACTATATTGACACTTACCGATAAACCAGACATAATCCAGGTGACATGTCACTATCACTGAAGTAACTCAGAATGATGCTACAGTACACAGGAGGGACTCTTAAAAGAAAAAGCTCACACATGGAATGTCACCGGATCATTTTTTTTTGCACCTCCCTCATGAGTATGAAATGCCGTTGTGGTTGAGATATAGAAGTAAGTAATTTATAACTAAAATGAAGCCTGCTACAGATAAAGGTCTGCAGGAGACTGGAGAGTTTATTTGCTGAGTTACTATGCAAATTTAACAATTAAATCTTAACTCAACTCCTGAGGGAATAGCGGGGATTACTAAAGGAAAGGGAATTCGACATGATTAAGAAAAGAAGAATATAGAAGAACACACTGCAGTTGATCATTTCTGCCCTGCACAGTAAGTATTGCAGCAGTCAGTGGGAATTACTGTAGAGAGTTCCAAGCATAACTGTACAGAACAGGAAAAATACATCTAGGAAATATAAAACATCCACCACATAAATCAACTTTTTTTGTTTGTTTGCAAAATTGAATTAATGAATTTATCTTCAAGGCTTTGACTGAATTCCAGATTCCTTGCTGCTGTGTAGCCTGGTGAAAATAACAGAATCGCCTACCTCTCTAACCCCCTACTCTTTGGTTAGATGGAGCTGTGCCTTTTAATTTTTTTTATTTATTTTTTTACTACCCACACTTTCTAAGTTTGATAGTTTGAGCAAGAGACTTCTGTTTTGACAGGCTGTCTCTTGGGTCCCCCACTGTAAAGGCCAAAGCTGCCCGTGCAGCAGCAGTTGCTGCCTTTATACGGGAAACGAGCTCTTCTTGCTTTCCCGTGCTGAATTCAAATATAGAGGCTGCACAGCTCTACCCAGCTTCCTTGTGATATGTGTCCTGCATGGCAATGGCCAATACAAGTGATCATCCAGCACTGTGTCTTTAAGTGCGTTAATGGCTCTGACTCTGGTCCACTGATCACCCACTTCAGCAGGGGACTCATCATCTGTACAAACGGCATTTTTCAGGGCCTGCAGCCTCCCAGCTTTACGTGCCAGAGTCCCCTTCTTTCTGCTCTGGCTGTCCAGGGGAGGTCGAAAGGGGGGCTGACTCTTCCACACTTCTAAATAAGAGCTCCATGGCAACAACCCTAGTATGTTAATTTGCTTTGGGCTTGTTGTCTTTTTTTTGTAAAAAAGAAAGTATGTTTTCTTTTTTAAATAGAATAATAATGGCATTAGTTCCATTGTCACTATCATAATATTACCCACATTATATTACCTATTATCTGGGAGTAGTCGGAGGTTTTTAAGCCAGAGGAGTCTCTTACTGAAAACAACTCTATTTAGTCCTCCCCCTTTGAGGTGCCAGAGACACATCCGAATATATATGTTCACACACACAAAACATGTTTAATAAAACATGAAAAACTTGCATCACAAAATTATAGAAGCTGGGAAAATTCCCATCAAAGGTTGTCCATCTGCCCGTCTGACTTTTTTTGGGAAAAAGTTAAAAAAAAAAAAAAAAAAAGTAAAGAAAGGACCAGCAGACAGTGTTGGGGAAGAAGTGTGAATACTGAGGGAGGAAAAACTAGAGTGGCGGTACGTCACTTTCATGACCCTACAACTCTAGAGCCAGCCAAAGGTGGTAGCCCCCAAAGGGCCATTCTGACAGATGTGGAATTACAGCACTCAGACCATGCCCCTGCCTTGGCTACATCCCTGACCTTGGGGCAGTGAGGGATTTGAGGGTGTAGGGTCCACACCGTTACAAGACATCACAGCCATAGCCATGTGTGTTACGAGACGCTTGTGAGCTAACTGATCCACTGAATTTGGGCCCTAGCCTTTCACTTTAGGAGGGCAAAAAGTACAAGTCCTATAGTGGAAAATAGTACAGTACACAGCACACAGGGCATGTGTGAAAAAGTTTGATGGTCCCCTTCCTACACGCCCTTTAGCCACATCAAAAAATATTCCTTACAGTTTAGCATAACTTGCAGGTCCTTTTCTTAAAACAGACCCCCAACTGTGAATATTAATTGATAGTAAAGTAGGATGTAACAAGTTTGGACTCAGGTAGGTTTTAACTAGGCAGGAATACACAGTCCCTGTCTATGTGGGGGTGGAGGCGGGAGCTACAACTAAGTCGTCATGTCTGTTTTCTATTTGCTTCCTATCAAGATTGCTTTTGGTTCTGTCATGATCCAGCATGGGCCTGAAAAAGAGATCCAGGTCATACCTTGCATAGCTTACACCAACTCAGCTAATAAACCGCCACCACCACTGAGCACTGGTTAGATTTTTTTATATATATATATATATTTTTTTTTCATGTTGATACAAATAAACACAAAGTTACAATATTCACCAAACAGGGGATGGATCACTTGATGATTACCTGTTCCATTCATTCCCTCTGAAGCAGCTGGCATTGGCCACTGTTGGAAGACAGGATACTGGGCTAGATGGACCATTGGTCTGACCCAGTATGGCTGTTCTTATGTCCCAGTGATGGCTGTCTAGTTGCATGTATTTATAAACATAACCAATCCTATAATTCTATGGGCTGCATTATTTCCTCTCCCCCAACCCCATGAAATCAATAAAAGTTAATCAAATTTCAAAATATCTTTCCAAAATTTTTGTTAATAGGTAAATGTCTGTAATATCAGTATTTAAATATATGACACATGTATGTGGTTATACAGAATGTAATGCATGTGTTAAACATATTTGAATGTGCATATAATTTTCCTGATGGACTTTAAAGATCTTTTCTTCTCTTGCTAACGCTAGCTGAGCTGATGGAGTTCAGCTGAAATGTATGAGGGCACGTGGGGACACATCTTGGCCTAATTTCCCCCACCTCCCTGCCACTATTGACTTCAACAGCCGTGACCATGGACAGCAGCCAGACAGGCACAGCAGACCATAACTAAGAAGGATTTATGCAACAAACTGTAATTGCAGGCATTATAGCATGTGGGGGTCAAAACGCACTTGTAAAAAAGTGCCCTATGGAGTTTTCCAAACCCATTAGGATAGATTGGGTAAATAAAGTATGTCCAGGTCATTCTCTTTTTTTTTTCATTACCTTAGATCTCCCTGTGCCGGATAACATTAAAGGCCAGATTGTCTCCCTGCAGGGTCTGAGTAATTCCCATTGACTTCTGAGGTCAGTGCTTTGCCTTGATTCTCAAATGCCAGAAGGAGGCTGCTATAAGGATATGGATACTGTTTCTTTAAATCTGCAGTGGGAAGCCAGGCAGGAGGGGCCTGAGGAAAGATTTAAATGCACTCTCCACAGTGATGCGGAGAGAGTAGCTAGAGGGATAATACTATTTCTCCATGTTTAAGGCTAGAGGAAAGTGATGCTTTCTGTGATTCTTTGCCACTGTTATGTGACAGAGGCATCATAGAGCTTGGGAGGAAAAGGAGGGAGCTGGAGCTGAGGAGTGACTTAAATGAGTCCACTCTAAACCGTAAAGAAGTGCAGGGTGATTTGGGGGGATGAGCAAGGCTCAAGGCTGCTGCATATGTGGCCTGAATTGGTTCTACCCACCCCAGTTAAAACAAGAACCAGCCTTTCACTTCTAGAGCCCTGAATTCATGTGTAAATTATGTTCTGAAGTCCCCTGGCAGCCCTTAGTAGGGGCTTCTCTGCACATCTAGCATTGCAACTGCGCCGCTGCAGCGCATCTGGTGAAAACACTCGACGACGCCGGGAAAGCCCTCTCTAGTCAGCATCATAATAATCACCTCCGCAAGAGGCAGTAGCTATGTGGGATGGAGAAGCTCTCTCACTGTCATAGCACTGTCCACACTGCCGCCTCGGTTGGTGTAACTTATGTCGCTCGGGGGAGGTGGCTTATTCAGAACATTGAGTGAAATAAATTATGCTGACATAAGCTGTAGTGTAGACATAACCTAGGTTTGCTATGCATCAAAAACATGCTACACAGTTTGGCACCATTCAGCACGGACCTGTGCTCAAGAGAGATCCAGAAGGCAAGAGTGGATCTAAGGAGCGGTGAGGTCAGAAAAAGCCCAGGAGTTTCCCTGCTTTTTTAATGTAAACAAGGGGCAGCAACCAGGCTCTGAGAGAGCTACAACCCTTTAACTGGTCAGCTCCATAGCTGCTTCCCCTCTCCCCCCAGGAGGTTGTTGGCGTCTCCTTCCTGCTTTTACACATTCCAGTCCCCTTTGCCCCATAGGCAATATTTCCCATCTGGATGAAAGGCTCAATGCAGCCAGTAGAAAACTCCTCTCTGCTGCTGCCACCTCCCCCAGCTCTTGTCTCAGCTCTGTAGCAGCATCACTGGAGATGGACCCTCTTAAATGACAGGGTGGTGATGTGGTAGTTTGAAGAGGTGAAAGAAGCTTGTGGGAGAAGCTACCAGAGGGGAGAGCGGCTCTGTTTTCAAATGGGAGTGGGAGAGAGACCCTGCTACAGAGAAGAAGAAAGAGAAGTGGGGGAGGCTTTCAGTTTCAAATAGGGACCCTGTTACCAGGGGGAAGGGAATGGAATATCCCATCTGACCTCCAGGGGAGGATGGAGAATGCTAGCTGGCTCTAGGAGGGAAGGGGAGGGACCTGAAGGCCTCAGTCAGTCCATGGGGGAAGAGAGAAAGGGGTATGCCTACCCCAAAGTAAATGAGGATAGAAGAAAAGGGAGAGAACAGGAGAAACTGGAGGAGGAGATAGAACAGAGGAGAAAAAGATATATGCAGTTTTGTAGCCGTGTCAGTCCCAGGATATTAGAGAGACAAGGTGGGTGAGGTAAAATCTTTGATTGGACCAACTTCTTTTGGCAAGAGGGACAAGCTTTCGTGTTTACACAGAGCTCTTCTTCAGGGCTGGGAAATAAACTCAGTGTGTCACAGCTAAATTCAAGGTTGAAGGGATTGTTTGGCATAAGTCATTAACACATATTTCAAGGGACAATTCAAAGTGAAATGGCTCATTTACACCTCTCCAGCCACAGGGAGGAAAGGAAGGGAGGGGGATTCTTAGTGGGTTACAGACTGTTGTAATGAGCCATAAATCCAGTGTCGCTGGTCAGGCCATGATTTTTAGTGAGCTCCCAGACTCGTCTTTTGAAAGCGTTGTGCAGGTTTCCTTTCAGGATGAGGACTGATAGGTCAGATATATGGTGATTGCTTTGTGGAAAGGGCTCACCCACAGGCAATGTGGTGTTTTTGTGTTTTATCATTTTCCTGTGTGAGTTCATTTGAGAGTGTAGTGATTGTCTGGTTTCACCCATATTGGGGCATTTAATGCACTAGATGAGGTACACTCCGTGTTATGATAGGCATGTGTGGGACCATGGATCTTGAAAGGTGTGTTGTGAGTGGTGTTGATCATTGTAGCAGTGGAGATGTATCTGCAGGTTTTTGCATCTGTTGTTCTGGCAAGGTCTGGTGCTGCTTTGAGTTGGTGTGCTCTGGTCTATGGGGAGCTTGCTTTTGTTGATGAGCTTGGAGAGGCTGGGGAATTGTTTGAAGGCCAGAAGTGGAGGTTTAGGAAAGATTGCTTTCAGGATGGGGTCCCTATTGAGTATGTCTTGTAGATGTTTGATGATAAGGGTTCCAGTGTGGGGTGGCAGGTGACAACTAGGGGTGTGTGGTCAGAAGGGGTTTTATTTCTGCATTGAAGCAGGGTCTTTCTGGGTAACTGAGTGGCCCTTTCATGACGCCATCTGCTTCTCTGGTGTAGTGCTCTTGTTTGGTGAAGGCAGTTTTGAATGTGTTAAGATGTATTTCCCAGACTTTCTATACGCGGAGGAGAAAGTTCCCCAGACCTGAAGAAGAGCTCTGTGTAAGCACTAAGCTATACTTCTACAAAAAAACTTCAAAAACAGACTTCAAAGAGAAACTGCAGAGCTGGAACTCATCTGCAAACTTGACACAATCAAACTGGGTCTAAATAGGGACTTGGAATGGTTATCTCATTACAAGAAGTAATTGTCACTGTTCACACATTCTCACCTCCTAATCAATGGTTGTGAATAGCCCTCATCTACTCTAACTGAATGGACTTTGCTTATCCCTAACTTCCCTGTTGTTGTTCCTTACCCTTAAATGTATATATACACCTCCTATCTGATTTCTATTTCTTACCTCTGACAAAGTGGGTTACAGCCCACAAAAGCTTATGCCTGCAGAAATTAAATTTGTTAGTCTTTTAAGTGCTACAGGACTCTCGTTGTTTCGGGTTTTTTTTGTGTGTAAGCACAAACGCTTCTCTCACTCACCAACAGAAGCTAGTCCAATAAAAGATATTACCTCACTCAACTTGTCCCTTGAAATATGTGTTAACGACTTATGCTACACAATCTGTTCCACCTTGGATTTAGCTGTGACAGTTGGAGTTAGTTTCCCAGGCCTGAAGAAGAGCTCTGTGCAAGCTTGAAAGTTTGTCTCTCTCACCAACAGAAGTTGGACCAAGAAAAGATATAAAAGGGGAGAGATGAAGCTGAAGGAAACATCCTGCCAGAAACTTCTCTTGTCAACCTGGGCCAGGAGGTGCTGCTGGAAGAGCTGATTCAGGAATCCTCTGACCTAAGGTAGGGAAATATCAAAACAAAAAGGCCCCTATTTATTTGAAAAAAATTACTGTTACTCCACTGTTTCTTTGTGCCTCTGCTGCCTCACTCCCAGCTGCTTCTCACCTGTACCAGCTGGTTTGTCTCTCTGCTTACTGCAGCTAGGCTCACCCTTCCCCTAGGCCTCCCCTATCTCCACTGCTTTCTCCAGCACCTGGGCCTCAGTATAGCTGCCACAACTTCTCCACAACTCCTCCCTTCCAGTTCCTTACCCAATTTGACTGACACTATTTTCTGAGGGACAGTGCTCCAGAACTCAACCCTAGGCCTAACCATTTGGGGTTCATTTGTCAACTCACACTTTAGCCTGAAATTTGCCCCTGCCAGGACTGGGATAGCAAGTTGTGATGACAGTCAGGATTGAGGTGTGCAGAGGAAGTGCTGTGTAAGAGAAGCTTTCACAGCACAGGCCTGCCTTTAGCCAGCGCTGTGCCTTCCTCACTTTTATGAGCGCTAACTTCACCCACGAAGTTGGAAGAGAAAAAAAAAATTCCACCCTGGAGCAAATGTTCGTAGTCATGTTAAACACTCTTCTCTTGAACAGCAGGGTTTATAATGGAAATGCTGATACAACCTTAACCTTGGCAGCATGAGCACTGAGGCTGTAATAATCAATTTAAAGAGCAGAATCAGTGCTACAAGCATCAATAGGAATCCTTGAGAACATGGCATAGACAGAATAAAAAAGGGTCACAGCTGAACAATAAAGGCTTAGAAATTTGCTTTAAATTCTGCCGAGGTTCTGACAATCCCACCCCACCCTGGTATGGAAACAATAAGGTAATAAAATACAATTTGTTCATGCCTTTAATGATTAAATGAGGTCATATCTGAGTCAATCTTCCATTTTATCTAGCTAGAGGTGTGTGTGTGTGTGTGTGTGTTAAAAGGGGGACAGCCCTTTATTAGGTAACAGATATGCTGAGTTTCAGGTTCCTGTTACCAGCAGGCTAGAAAAAGTTGAAACTCAGCCTAACTTGGCTGCCAGTGGCCTTTACTGAAAATTTCCATTTGGAAAGGCTTGATGTTGACTTGGCATGACACCAAACAAGCAGCCTGTTTCAAAATTTTACACCAATTGTATTTCTCCTAATTAAACCCTGTCTGACCTCAGCATTAAGAAACAATTTGTTTCAGGATATAACCCGCACACATAAGCTGTTACATTCTGTTTGCCCTATTAGCATTATTTGGCTTCTATGCCTTCCAGTGCTGCTACTGTTGTGAATGCTGCCTGGCAGTCAGAGCTATAAAAAGCTT
Source organism: Emydura macquarii macquarii (assembly GCF_026122565.2). Lineage (NCBI taxonomy): Eukaryota > Metazoa > Chordata > Testudines > Chelidae > Emydura > Emydura macquarii. The sequence continues at coordinate 15,174,951 of NW_027130842.1, read as the reverse complement.
GACATGTTTAGGTTGGGGGTTTTTTTTTTGTTTTTTGTTTTTTTAGACTAAGAATATCGTCATATTTCAGCGAAGCTTTAGGCATTGGGAACAGAGTGACCAGATGAAACCTTTCTATTTATTCTGCAGATGGTGGGGAGAGAAAAAATAAGACATACATGGACCAAAAAGAATCTTTACATTCATTTGCTACGGTTGAAAACAAAACAAAACAAAAGCCCACCCTCTGTAGTGAAATTAATAAAAGCTGTTGTTATTTCTGCCTTCTTATTTTTCCCTGTTCTCTACCTTCGACTTCTTTCCACTCAGTTGTGGCTAGAAAGGAAGGACTTTGGATTTCTAGCCACGAGCACTGGGCACCACAGAGCTTCTTTGGAGGAAACGTTCCAGAGGGGTAGCCGTGTTACTCTAATTCTGTAGGCATAATGAAATTAAATTTGTTAGTCTTTAAAGTGCTACAGAACTCTCATTGTTTTTGGAGGAAATGTGCATTTAAAAAACAAATTCCCTTCAGAAGAGACCATAAAAAAAATCAGTCCCACTACTGGACGTAGGAGTCTCTTGTCATCTGTCTTTGATTCCTCCAAGTCAAGAAAAGGGTGACTATGGATGCAGGAGAAATAATTTGGAGTGATGGGGAGAAAGAGAGAATGGGTCAGTAGAGATTTCAGAAGTTGAGGTGTTCAGCTTTTGGGAGCAGAGAGTCTTTCAGTGAATCAAGAGCAGCTCTTATCGGCAACTCCGTCTAAGTCGAGTCATTCCTAGTTCACAGAGAGAAGCTGATTTGCCTTATCTGGCTTGGGGGCATGAAGAAAACATCTCTGCGATGTGCTTTCCCCTTTACTCAAGGCTATGGAAGCCCTTTGATTGATGCATTGCAGGGTTGAGGTTCTGTGGTTCCAGAGAGGTGCCGCTAAGATCAGGTGGAAGTGGAGGTGGGGCATAGAGAGAGGGCCATTGTCCTCTGCATCATCTGCCTTGAGCCCAAGGGGACTGTGAAGCATAAAAGAATGTTGACATGGTAGAGTGGTTGCCCAGTGAATCTTCATTGAACAAGAGAAATGGAACAAACAAAATTACAGCAAAACTCACACCACTGTCTCTAGATATTGGAGCCCATGAAAAATCACTTGCTGTTTGGAGATCTCACCAATGCTGGTCCACTGTAGGGTGGGCAAAGGACAAAGTTAGAGCCTTGTCTCTCTATATTTACTTGCTGTTGTTGGGCGAAGGAAATCTCTTTCATCTCCAGATTTTTCAAAGAGTTGACTGGAAGTTAGCAACAAAACTCCTGGGTACCCAAGCTGTTAATCCTTTATTCCTGCCAACACCAAATTGTACAAATGATTAAAAGATATCCACATAACACTTTGACTGTGATATCTGGGTCAAAACAATACTTTTGAAGACTCTGCCTGCATTCAGATTTTACACAATAGACCCTTATGGCTCCTTTAGAATTGTTATGGCTTAGTGAGACAATGAGTGTATTGAAAATTATCAAAATACCCATTTACCTGATAGATTCTATTGGCTCCTTATAGAGAAACTTTTAAAGTTGAATAAATAATAAATATTTTAAAAATTGCCTAACTACTCTCATTTTACTTTCTATGCAATGGACTATAAATAACATGTTTACTGTATCTCAATACACACAAGGCAATCTGGCTAAATCCTATGTAAACTCCTTGAAAATGTAGGACTCAATGTTATTTAAATACCAATTTGTGTAGTTAAATTTTCTTTGTTGTTTTGGTTTCTTTCATGTTAGTATTATACCCCCACACAAAATAAGAAACTGCAAAAAGGAAAGCTCTCCTGGAATTGTTTGAGGGTAGAAACAACATGTTCTTATACAGCCCATTGTGTAAATATGAAAATACATGGAAATGGCATGTATTTAGGCAAGTTTTAAAATGCATAATATTTATTCAACTCTAATAGCTTCTTATTAGGAGTCAATAGAGTCTATCATGTAAATGGGTATTTCAACCATTTTCAATACAGAGATTATTTACTCAAAAGAGTAGACAATAATGATTCTGAAGGAGACGTTAGGGCCTATTATGTAAATCTGTGTGTATTGTAGGTGTATTAAAAAACACTGACATTTTGACCCTGGCTAAGCTAACTGTTCAGCAGAAACTGATGCCATGACTCTTTAGAAAGCAAATTGCATGAATTAAATCTGAATTACAGTGAAAGGTTGAGAGCATTAGTGTGAGTCAGGCATAATGCGGACAGGTGCTGTGCAAGCTTTTCAATCTTAGGGCCTGCCTGATCCAAAGCACGCTGAAGACAATGGAAAGATGCCTGACTTCGGTAGGCTTTGGATTCAGCCTTCAGGGCTTGTATTCCGTGAGATGCATTGTTCTGAGAGGGTTTACTTTGAGGAGCCCTGAGAGCATATACTGAAGAGGCAACTAACTACACAGGGTACTTCTCACCCACATGTAACTGCCATGAATTCCCTCACATGACTAACATGCATTTTAACGTAGGGATGTTATGGGGGAAGGGAACGTGGTAGGCTAGAAAAGGAGTGGAGCTAGGGCACAGCCACTGCATGCAGCTAAGGAAACCTGCTTTGTGAGGCAAATTCCCATGTAAATTAATACTGCATGTTCAGGATTAATAACCCTTCTGCTGCTTCTGAGGAAGAAGTAGTGCTGCCATGATGGGGAAGCCAATGGTACCATAGCACATGAGTCAGCCAGATGCCAATTCTGAGTGAGCTGCTTTGTGTGAATGACCTGAGATCCAAAGGGTTGGCCCATCTGTTCTAGCAAATCCTTGGGCTCCCAGGCAAAGAGAGCAAATATAGAATTCCAGTCTGGTGAATTTTTTGTTTTCTCAGAGGGAGAAAGAATGTGTTGTGGCTTCAGTAGCATAGGTCAGATAGTCAGGAGATCAAAGTTTCATTTGTAGCTTTGCCACAGATTCAGTGTGTGTCCTTCAGCAAATCACTTACATGCTGAATGACTCAATTTCCCACTCTGTAAAACAGGGCTATTAAGAGGCATGTTCTATTTGGTAATGTTTGTAAACCACTTGGGAATTTTTGGTTGGAAGGTGCTATAAAAGTGCAAATAATTATTGTTATACTCCTCTTCTAGATATCTGAAAACAGGGGAATACAAATGCTCTATTCTTATCAAGTGCTGAGAAAACAGGGATTTTGAAAAATAAAAAAGAGAGTGATATGTTACATTTGATAGAGACATAAATGTGATGGGTGTGCAGCAAGGAAAGTAGATAATGGAAAAGGAAGCAACATGACAGGCAGATCCCTGATTTCTTGACTGATGTTTGTTACAGGATTTTTTTAATGCCCAAATATTTGAAAACAAAAAATAGAATTGGTGTGTTCGTGCAGATGTGGGCACACCAGATATTTACAGAAGCATAGTTTTTCTTTATTTTGCCTAATAAATAATGAAAAGATGCAAAAGACAAAGACTAAACCAGATCCCAAACCAACACTGTGCCCATGAACAAATTTGTGAACTGAGTATATCGGGGAGTGGGGGGGAGAGGTTCCTGTATTATGCAGCCCCTTAAAAAAAGGCTAATTTGCATTTACAACCCACCACATGATTAAGTCTGTACTCAGGTTCTGTGAATAAAACCCACAAGGAGGTTAGCTATGCTGCCATCTATTAGAACAATGATACCTCAGTTTTGGGGGGCTAAATGATTCAGTTTACCAGACTAAGATCTCCACTGCACCAGCCAAGACCTACCACTTCCCTCAGTGTACGTCTATACGGCGATAAGGAGGCATGATTGTGGCATATAAAAGTATACCTGTGCTAGCTTCGATTGAATTAACTTCCTAAAAATAGCAGTGTAGCCCCAATGGCATGGGCCAGCCACCGAGTACAATCCCATCTGGGACCATAGATAAGCATTTGGGTGGCTATGCAGTTATTTTTAGTGAGCTAGCTCAATCAAATCTAGCTCAGATGTGTGTGTATGTGCTGTCCTGATTGCAGGGTAGAGCTACGCTCTGTTCAGCAAGTCCTGAGCAGCAATCCAGTTTGAGCTTCACCAAACCCCAGTGTAACTGTCGCAAGATTGCGGTTGGCACTACCTGTGGGTGTAGAGGGCAGGCAGAGGCAGACACTGTTATCACGTCAGAGTTCAATACTGAAATAGGGATGGAATACTGAGTGAGCCAGATACAGGAGACTAAAGAACCAGTACGTCTACGTATACAAGTATTTGGGACTCACCATCTCAGAGTAGCAACAAACAACACTTTTGTTTCATTCTTTTTGCATTCACTGACTGGGGAAGAATTATTGAAATGCGTTTTGAGGCAGATGAATATCCTGGAGTTGCTTCGGCCCATAACTGTCCTTTAGTCCATTTGCCTTTAACTCTCACTTGAGCTACTGTTCGACAAAGTTAATAGCTGCAAATTCTTCAGGGAAGGTTTGTTAAATCATGTCCAAGAAAATAAATATAATGAATGAACAATCTCCAGAGAGAGCCTTGACATTTTTAAAAAATGTAAATGAGTCTCACAAGTATCAGCCATGAAATAGGCAAAGTACATTAGTAAAAATGAGATATTTTTGCAGTAATTAGAGGAGGGGATAAAGCCTTCTCCAGGGGACCACACCTGAACTCTTGAAGGCTTAACCAAAAACCGGTTGTCTATTGTATCCAGAAATCTAACGCAACTGATCTAAATGTGTTCTGCTCATGACTTCCTTAACACCCTGCCTGCATTTCAATGCACTTCTGCTGCTGCTGAATCAATGGGCTTTGATATGATGAAGCCGGAGCACAGCTTTGAACTCCGCTGAACCCAATTATCTGTAGCTATTTAGAAGTGCTGCAGCAGTATGATGGTAGAAGCCTGCTCTTTGAACTAAGAGACAGAGAGTTCAAGACAGGCTTGAGTGCAACTGCAAATTCATACCTAGTTGAGGGATTGCTGGCTTTACTGTCCTGAAATGAGTACATGGAATGTGAAAAGGGAATTACATCCATTAACAGGAAAGTATTTTGGAAAGCAGCGTAGCCTGTTCTGAAGAGCATCATGTGTGTTTTGTTTGATTTAGGTTAATGTCTTCTCTCATTGTGGGACGATTTATAAGTTACGCCTCAGAGTCTGAGCAGTTGAGGATGCAGAAAGGAGTCCTTGGAATAAGGGAAGTCAATTTTTCCCTCCTCCACTATTGGTAAGTGCAAATTGACATCTCAGTGCCACAACTGCCAGTCATTTGACACTGGGGACAGGCTGTGCACATCCTCCCTAACCCTTTTTTTTTTTTTTTTTTTTTTTTAAAGAGCCTTCAGGTCTGCTTTATCCACTAAAAAGATTAAGGATAAGGCACATTTCCCTTTTCCCCTAATACCTTTAAATAAATGGCAATGATAAGCTATTACTGGATAAGAGAGCTTCTGAGACCCAGCCCTTTTATAGTCACGTGACTTCATTTGGCCTTTATACGCTGCTCTGCCAAGTCTGAATTGGTACTGTTGCTGTAGGAGATCTCCTGAGGCCTGGCTTAATTTCTTGTCTGTAGTGTGGGCTTTCTACATTGCTTCTCATAGGCTGTTGTGGCTTTTTCTTTTTTCTTTTCTTCTTCTTTCTCTGGACATAATTTCTAAATATAGTTTGAACCAGGAATCAAAGTAGGAATGACTATCATGGGATGGAATCTGATCAGCCTACGCTGGAATTTAATCTCACATACCTATTAGTTTTAAACCAAGCAAAATTATGGATTTTCTTGCTGTTTTTTGTACGCCATATATAAAGTTACCAGGTCTCATGTTGGTACCGAGATTCTTCCTAGTATTGCCTCTGTCACTCAGGTTGAGTTGGAGTCAGACATTATTAGCTTTCATAATGAACCTTATCAAAATATTTTACTCGTAGTGAGGTGAGGATTTCATTCAGAGGAGAGTGAATCCCTCTATTTTCACCTACTGGGGGCCTTGTTCAATGCTTGTGAAAGGCTATCTGTAGGAAAGCGCTGTGGCCTCCCCCAGAGCGAGGACCCGAGGAAGGGCCGCAGCAACCGGGCCGGAGCAAACGGCCTTCCAACACGATCACAGAATAAAAAGTGCGTTCTTTAATATTAAAGTTTTATTGGGAGGCCTGTGGCAAGAATGGGGAAACTCCCAAGTTTTTAATAATTGTCCTACTCCAGAAAGAAGAATGATGCTCAGGGACTCAGAGTGAAGGCAGGAAGGGACTGATTTGCAAATTCATATTATAGAAGGAAGAAACACCAACATTTTAGATGACTAAGAAGATAGTTTATCTTCCTAGTTATTCTTAGCTGAGATAGAGCTGGTGGAAAATAACTGCCAAGGGAAGTGGAAAATTACTGCCTGTCCAAATAGGTTAATCTGTGTTAAATCCTCATATGGTTAAAAATCCAGTATTGCAATCCATTAACTCTCTTTGTATTCCTAAATAGGCCTTTGCTTTGGTTTTTAATGATGTCCCACACTGAAAAGGGGAGAACTATAGAAGTTTTATAATATATTTTTAAGTTTGTTTTTAGTTTCATTCCAAGGGATCAAACAGTTGTGTCCTAAACTCTAATAGCAGGTGTATACTACTAATAAAGGCATGATTTAAGAACTAGTGTGCTTTTAAGAAAATGCAGAGAATATAGGATTTAGCATAGAAAGAGTGGAAAATGAAAAAAAGTAAGATACGGGTTAATTTTATTAGATGGTTTTGCCTCCAAAAATGTTAGTAAACTTTTCCCAAATGTCTCTTCAAATATTGCTCTTTAAATTTGCTTTCCTTAACACTATCCCACTACAAATTTTCTGTTACTCGGATAAATCTCCTCAGTCTTTGCTCTTTAAAAGACATTTCAAATGTAGAAAATGCCTATATTCAACTAGAAGGGGAGAGCAACATTCAGCAGCAGAATCCAACTATTTGCAATGTTAAAATGAACTCAGTGGGATTGCTCAGATCCATTAAATTACTTAGGGGTTTAAGTGTTTGCAAGATCAGGGCCTAAAGTGTCAGCTGGCAGATTTGAAGAAATATCATCTACCATAGAACACCCAAGATGAGGTAGGTTTTGTAGATGTATGTAGAGCTTTTCATAAAATGAAGAGGTTGTTTAATTTAATTAATTACTTTTAATCAAATCAAGTTAGTGTTATAATCTCAACAGAAGCAGAAAAAGTATTTGATCTCATAGAGTGGCACTTTTGAGGCAGGTCATACAAAAGTCTTGTTTTGGGATAAGTTTCATAGGCTGATTCTTGACTCACAATAGTTCATATTACAACAAATATAGCAGCTAGGAAAAGGAACCAGACACAGTTGCCTCTGGTCTCTGTTCTTATTGGTTATGACTATGGTGTAGATCCTTTGGCATAAGACAAGAAAAGGAAATGGAAGATATTGTGATGCAATAACTGACACAGAAGATCATCTTTCATTCGAAAGAATCCCAGAGATTTTTATAGTTTACATATACATGTAGCACTGTCCCATTTCACAAAGATCCATTCCCAGAATGCCGCAGAACAAATGTTTTCCTGATTAACCTTTCATTTCTGTTTCCTGTCTCCATTGCTGCTCTCCAGCGGATGTGGCCAAATAGAATTTGTTCGGTTTTCCATCTGGTGCATGATCTAGTGAGCATAGTTAGAGGACGCAAGCTCACACATGATGTAAATGTTCCCAGGCTGGAAGTTGAGAGTTATATTTTCAAACATGCTCAGCATCCAGCAGCTCCCACTGAGAACAAGAAGATTTAGGTGCCTGTTGAGAGCTGATTCCTTTTGGAAGCATACATTCATTTGCAAAATGATCTTGTCTTTGTCCACATGGCTATGAGTCCATCACTTCTAAATAGGAAAGCAACTTAATAGCTTCCCAGTCCCTCACCCTTCCTCTCTGCATACATGCATGTACACCTCTGTGTCTCCCTGCTTATCACAGGCTAAAGGGAAAACTTCTTGTGGGTACCTCCTTGAAAAATACTGTCAGCTCATCACTGCTAATAAATAAGAACTTCCTGCTGCAAACATTATGACTCTCCTAACCCTCAGCATATACTCCTGTCCTTGTCCTCTTAAAATACACCAAAAATATCATAACTAAAATGGCCATTAAACTATAATCAGCCAAAGCGCTAGAGTGCTCTTGTTGCTTCAAAACCAAACCACTATTTTCTAAATGCCCCCCTCCCCATCCACCAAAAGTCTTCTGCAGCAAAAAGTAGAACATTTCTCTGTCTCCTGGCTCCTGTTTTAACTGTGCCATCTCTGCAGAGCTGGATCAGATGAATGAAAGCCATGAAGGTTTATTCCCTGAGGGGTACTTACTCCCTGGTTTTCAGTGACTTTTTGTTGCTGCAGAGCTGTTTCTCAGCCAATTTCAGGTGTGCAGTTGGAGAATGCTTTTCAAACTGCCCCATGGTTCAAAAGAGTTCAGCCATCGTTGGCATTTGCACACAAATGCTCTAGAAATATATTATTTAAAGTCTTTCTTCCTCTATGTTTCACAAACAAAGGTGTAAACTTTCTTTAGAGGCTTCAGAATTCAGAAATGAATTCCTTTGCTCTAGTAAGAAAAAGTGAAAGGCCAGCCTTCAGGCTGCATATCCTCTGAGAGTCTTTGCACAAGAACAGGAGAATTACTTGAGATAATATTCCCATATCCCTGTCTGCCTCTGAGGATGGTAAAACCACTGAGGCATGTTATGTCGACACCTTGCTGCTGCAGTCGCCAGAAGGGTGGTGTAATGTTACTACAGCAACCACACATCTTGCCTAAGACTCTCCGTCTTGCTGTAGATGTGGGAGCTAGCTTAAAAGTTTTATCAGGTTTTTCAAAGATTTATGATGCTTCCCTGCCTTCTACAATTGCCTGCTTGACCAGTTGCTCATAGTTGATAGCATATTAAAGGTTAGAAAAACCCCACCCGATGGTAAATGTCCAGTGTTTTGAAGGCCTGGGTCTGGAGTTTCCAGTATAACTATTATGAGTAGAGCTGGTTGGAACGTTTTCAACTAAATATTTTTTTTCATCAAAATATTCTGTTTATCAAAGCCTAAGCCTTTTGCAGAGATGTGTGGCTTTTGATGAAGGTTTTTGAGTTCAAAGGTTCTTTAGTCAGTTCTGACTGGGGAGAGGAAGTGGGGATGGGAGGAAAAAAGAGAGAGAGAGACCCAAATAAAAAAACTAATAAAAATGGAAGCTTTGACAAGATTCCAATGTGCGAAAACTTTCAGAAGGTTTGTTTTTCATTGTCTTTGTGAAATGGAATTGTTGGTCTCTGGCCATCTCCCATTATGATTATTATAACCTTTCTACAATAGATTGTGCAGAATACTGCAGTAACGGTCCCTAGCACCATAGTAAAAACAGTGTAACCTGGAATGTTTTGGAGCATAGCTGTGGCAAAATATAGTATTTTTATAAAGGACCCATTTGGACTCATGGAGTTAAACACCCAGTCTGTGTGTAACAGATAAGCTGCATCGCTGTTGGTCCCCTACCTCTGAATGACCAGGGAATACCGCTGAGTTTGTTGTAATATGGATGATGGAACATCTGCCCTTCAAAATTTCAGTCATGCATCAGGTAAATGGAGGTGAGTTTAACCCTTCCCGCTGTATCTGATATAATTAAAGGTGATGAAATATCTTTGTATAAGGAATGTGGATCAGATGTTAATCCTTGACCTCTGTCACTGTGTTAGTCTCTCAGTACACACCCTGTAGCTTTCATCAAATGCTACCTGCTGCAAAGTCAGTGTTATCTCTTTGTATCTCTGACCTGTTATGCTATAGTTCTTTGGATTATGTCAGGTTACATCCTGCCACAAGGGGCAAATTATGTGTGATGACTTAATCCTTTCACTGTTGGATGCCTGTCCATGGATGAAATCTTTGGACTACCATCTAAGACAATATGACAAGTGATACGTAAACCTCAGAAAAGTTCAATTCCAGGGGTATGGGAAGAAAAGTGGAAGAAAAGGGCTTGATGTCATTCATACAGTGGATCAGCTTCGCTACTGACAGCTGTTCTATTATTTTAATAATCAAGATCTGTCCTTTTTATCTGAGACATTTAAAACGCTAAGCTGGATAAAGCACAGAGAATAGGAAGATGAACAAATGGCTATTTTCCATTCCTGAGTTCTGTGCTTTACTTTGCTTTTCTTCTTTGGAGATTTGATAAAGCAGCTTCTCAAGCACCGGTGAGCTGTACAGTACATAATTCATCAACAAAATCAAACAGATTCAGGAAGATAATAATGAAACCGAATATATGAAGTCTTCTTGTTGGTGGTGGTTGTTGTTTTTAAATGTAAATAATGAGTCAGCAGCACAAGTGTCTTGAGGGAAAGAGTTCAAAGAAACATGAGGAACATGGGGACAGCCTAGTTTTCAGAAGTAGTGAATTGGGTGAAATTCTACTTTTGGCAGAGGCCCAGCATAAAGCCTATGCACCACTTAAGTCCCACTTAAAACTTCAAAACAGGGCTTAAGTGATGCAAATGATCTATTACCCGCCCTCTGGAAAAGGGTGTGAATTTCAGACATAATGCTTTTAGAAAGACACTAAGAACAATTCAGCTGGTCTCATATTTTTTTTGTGGTAAATTAGCTCCATGTGGTGATTGCTCAGAGTGGATTTCATGGTGGATTGTACTTTTCATCCTCCCAATGTTCTGCTTGTTTTTCTTTCATTTTTAAACACACTTGTTTTCTCCCCAGTGAACATAAACTCTGACTGGCTCTATGAGAGAAATAACATTGCACCCATTCACAGGGACAGAGTACAGCAAGATCTTTAGCATCAGGCTGGGTGGCTTGAGGGGATCCCAGCTCAGAAGGGAATCACTGAGGAAATCAAGAAATCTCTTTGGAGGGGCTGAGAGGAAAGGATCGACGAGAACATCAGGAAGAGTGTGGGACTGGCTCAGTCTGTTTGGAGATGAGGGACAGGAAGAAAGTATTTGTTTGGGGTTGGAAGATCAAAGAGTGTAAAGGGTGAGAAATGTCTCTTTGAGGAAAGCTTTTTTGTGTGTATGGGGAGGTAGTGTAAGGGAGCTACCTGAAACTTTGGTCATTCCTGGGTCTAGTGAATATCAATCTAGCCTCTATTATTACAATGTGTGTATTTAAAAAGTTCATTCTGATTTTCCAGTTATTGCCAATGCCACTTTTCCCTACATGTATGTAAGCAGTGGTCGGAATGGGCTCTCCACTACCATCTAGTGATGAACTGGGGAAAATATTTCAGGAGCAGACCTCATATGCCAGTGTTTCCCAGCTGGTGCACTGGTGTGCTGTCAGGCCTGAGCAGATGTGCTATGGAATTTTTTGAAAAGCGACTTGAAGAGTTCTGAATTGGCTCATGAATATTCATGAGTAAATTTGGAGACTATATGGTGGTGTGCCTCCAAAATAATTAAAGGTATCAAGGTGTGCCATGGCAGAGAAAAGTTTGGGAACCACTGATATATGCAACACCTACTTCGCCTAGGTGATTGGCGCACCAACCTGTTCTGCCAAAGTGATCGCTTTTGGCTGTTTTGTGTTAAGATTCACTTTAGTCTTGGGCACAGGGGTAATGAAATGTTATAATCCTGATTGCATGAGTAACCAGAACTGTACTTAACATGCCCTTAAGTGAGGGAGTTTGTGCTGGCTTGAACCTCACTCGCTAAATGGGGAGCAGTGATGCCAAAACTAAGGGAAAGATGGAAGGGGTGGGAATAGATGTGTGGACCTGTTCAAAGGGTCCTCAAAACCATTTGATCCTAAGCCTCCAGTGTTTAAAGCCAGAGTGAACTAGGCTCAGTTGAGTCCTCATTTTTTCGCTCAGTCATCACTAAAGCCGAAATCACCGATCAGCTGAACTAAAGGTGGCTGAGCCTTAGACAGTGTTGTGGTGAAAAAAACAACGTAGAAGAAGCACCAGTAGTGAAATCACTGAGAGCTGAAATCATTAAGAACTGCGCTATGGGCTGGGACCTCAGGACACTGCATTGCCGCTAAAGGCAACGGCGACTGTGTAGCAATGAGCAGCAGCAACAGCAGTGACCACTGGCTGCAACAGCAGCAGGGCGAGCAGCAGAGTCCATGACACACAGCAGCAGAGACTGCAGGATCAGCAGCGATCACAGGCTGTGGCATCATTCAGCCACACTCACCTCCTCAGCGGTGGGAGGTGATCCAACCTGAACGCACACCTGGACTCTGGGATGTTGCTGACCTTGGACTACAAACCATGAGTGGGTTGCAGCGGAGGGCAATGGGGAATGGTATGTGAAAGGAACATTCGTCTGGTGGACTTTCTCACTGCAAGGTGGGAAATGGAGGCAAAGGACACTGCCCCAAGATACTGTGGGTGGGTGTTTTACTTATTGCTTGCATACTTTCAAGGCATTCTGGCAGTGTTTTCCTAAATTAATGCTGTGTTTTCTTCTCCTCTTAATAAATGTTTATTTTTGTTATACACAGACTCAGTGCTCGCGAATGGGAAGTATTGCCTCTTAGAGGCACCAGCAGTGGTGTTTAGTTTCCCAGGTTTCTGGGTGGGTACTCGAGCTGGTTCTGTTTTGTGATGCTAAGAGGAACCCCTGGATATTGAACTCAGCCCTTGTTGCTGCCAACATCATCTGGCAGAAGGTTACACTTAAAATGGAGAATAATGCTGGTACCAGTAGTGCCTTGACGACCACAATCAACTTTTTAAGGGCATCTAATGTATTTATTGTTTGTACTGCTGTAGCAGCTAGAGAACCCAGTCAAGGATTAAGCCCTATTGCACTAAGTGCTGTGCACACGTATAGCAAAAAGACAGCCCGTCCTGCAAATGGCTTAAATATGACAATGTCTGCGTCTAAATCTTAAACTGAATATGCAAAAAAAGTGGTGACCCTACTAACCGAGTCACATGAGAAGAATGTGAAGTGCAACAAAACCAGGTAAGTCAAATGATTGTGCACAAATTAAAATGTGGATAGAATAGATATACTAAAACCAGCAAGAAAAACCATTTCAATAACCAAGCTAAGAAAGAGCCAACGCATGCACCAAAGTTTTACTTGCCTGCGTCTTTATCCAAGCACAGATTTGAAAGATGTTCAGTAAATGGAACTGACAGATCTTCGCAACAGAGTTAACATGGGAGTCACATGACAGACAGAGTAAAAAGTGGCACCCGCATGCTGTACTGCAGGAGCAGGGACTTCACAAGATGATTTTACATACAAAACCTTGAAGGTGGAGAGCTGAGTGACTGGGCTAAAAATAAAACTTTGGTCTTCTCCACTTTGTTAGGTGTAAAAGACTAGCAAGGATCCAGTGAGAGCTGTTATTCAAGCAAGGGGAAGTATGAGGCAACAATCCTTGAGAAAATGCAGAAGAAAGAGAAACAGAGCACCTACTGAGAGGAGATCTCAGTTAAAAAATGAGCGGATCCAGTACCCCAGAGGGAATCCTGTCCCAAAAGTTTAAAAGTCTGCATATTTTATTTGTCAAAATGGCACAGTACAATCACACCATGTTCAATTATTTTGGTAATTTATTTCAATATCCCTGTCAGCGAGTATGTCTGTAACAATACAGACAACAAAAAAGATTCAGGAAATGTTATTTGACAAATAGATTTCTTACTAGGCATATTAGCACATCTATATGGCTCCACCATGAGTGGGAGGGACAGAGTCTTGTACACATGCCCAGCTCTGTCCCCCTGATCCAGGTGTGGGGAAAGCAGGCTCAGCCCAGCAGGATCTAAGTGTGGAGGAGTTTAGTGAGAGGGGGAGCCAGGTGTGGGATGAGAGAGTTCTGTGTGGGGCAAGCTGGGTTTGGACAGCTCGATAGGGGGTCCAGGTGTGAGTATAGGGGGATCTGGATGAACAGGGGCTTGTTGGGGTGTTCTGGGTGCTGGGGAATGGGACTCTGTGGAAGGGCATCCAGGTGATGGTGGTCTGAGTGCGGGGGTAGGAGGTCTGAATGCAGGAGATTGGGGTTCAGTGGGGGAGTCTGGGTGTGTGTGTGTGGGGTGCAGATGTACAGGTGTTGGGCAGATGGGGGGGCAGTTCCCCTTACAGTGACCTTTCCCCCCTCGACTGGGGAGCAATGGGGGCAGGAAGTGGGAAGTGCGAACCCTCTTGCCACTTGGGGAGTTTCCAGGGGTGGGTCTGACTCGGCCCTGGTCCTGGGAGCAGCTCGTGCAGAGGAAGTCCCGTTTCACCCCCAGCCCGGCCGGGTGTAGCAGCTGGAGCCCAGCACATGGTAGGAACCACTGGGTGGGGCATCCCCAGCCCTTCCCCTCCCTGGCTCCAAGCACACAACGGTAGCGAGCGAGAGGGACAGAAAGAGCCCCGCCCCTTGAGGCAGTGATTTATGTCTCCCTCACCTGCTCCCAACGCTCAAAGAAGACCACTGCCCAGGATGGGAGTGTGAATCAATTTTTCTGTGGGGAAAGAGTAAAATCTGTGGGGTACATTACTTCTGCACTTTCACAGTGGCACAGAATTCTCCCAGGAGAAGAGAAGAGAATCATCAATAGATTTCCTGCCCATGGATGAAATCTTTGGCCTGCTGTTATGGTCCATGTGGCAAGTGATAAGCAAACCTCAGAAAAGTTCAAGTCTGTGTGTGAGGGGTGGGATTGGGGGTATGCAGAAGTTTGGGGGGCAGAGGGATAGGAATAAAAGCAAAGAAAGCTACTGAGACTCAACAGACAGGGAATGGGAGCATCTTGGCACTTTCTACTGCTGTTCCTCATTGGCCGGTGCCCAGTGCCCTGTGCTTCTTCACCCCCCTTGAATGCACCAACACTCTCATGTCCCCCACCCAGGAGCTGGTGCCCGATCCCCCTTCCCCAGTGGTACCTGCTCCTGTGTCTCCCCTCAGTAGCTGGAAGGTGGGGATAAGGAGAGCTGTTCTTACCTGCTCCCCAGTGGCTGGCCCACACTTACACTCTGCAGCCACTGCAGCCTGTCTTCCTAATTACCCTGTCTCCTTGCCCCCTCACCCCAAGTGCATGTACATGGGAGCGAAAATATAGCCAGGTCCTGCTCTTACCTCCATGAGATATTGTGTGTATGTGGGGGGAGGGGGGGAGAATACTGAAGGGGGAACAGACATCAGCCTCCAATATTTCCATTGCTGGGACTGTAACCCCACTGCATCTCCTGGTTCTGCTACCCCTGGTAAGGGGAAACAAAAGACTTGGAGCTAACCAAGCAAGACATGCAGTGTATCAGCTCCGTTATTGACAGCTTTCACATTATTGTTATGCTGAAAGTTACTAATGGCTCAGCCTGGGAGTGTCAGGGGACAGGAGGTAGGTGGGGGGGAAAGGGTGTCTCAGCACCAATGATGAGCCAAGCGCTCTCTTCAGGCTCAGCAGAAGGCACAATGAAACCCCTTCTTCATGTAGTAACATGGTGGTGAGAGCCCAAGGCAATAAGTTGAATGGCAAGTCACAGCTTGAGGGGATTAAGAGGTTTCCCTGGTTGCAAATGCAGGGGCTAGGATGTCAGTTGCAGCCTGTGTGTGCTGGAGCAGAAAGTTTGGAGGCGTTGGATGTGTGACCCTGGGAGAGTGCAGTGGGGCACAAAGCTTGCTGGAATGGGTGACTTGGGGATTTCTCAGCCTGATGCAATTTATTTGTACTGTGTTCAGGGAAACAGGACTTTGTGCAACATGTTTTTGTAAATAACATGAAACCAAGTTGACTTGTATCCTCAATTTCTCATACTAATGAAAACTCTGTAAGGCCTCAAACTTTGGCTAACCAGTTAGACCAAAAAGCCAATACTAGTTTAATAATCTATGATTTCTATCCATGGTTCTGTTCTGGATCCTCTCCCATGTAAATTAGGATCCTGAGCAACTATGTGCTTACAGCAGAACCTCAGAGTTACAAACTGACTGGTCAACCACACACCTCATTTGGAACCGAAAGTACGCAATCAGGCAGCAGCAATGAGAAAAACAAACAAAATACAGTACAGTACTGTGTTAAACATAAATTACTAAAAAAAAAAAAAAAAAAAGGGAATGTTTAAAAAAAAGATTTGACAAGGTAAGAAACTGTTTCTGTGCTTGTTTCATTTAAATTAAGATGGTTAAATGCAGCATTTTTCTTCTGCATAATAAAGTTTCAAAGCTGTGTTAACCCAATGTTCAGCTGGAAACTTTGGAAAGAACAACCATAACATTTTGTTCAGTTACAAACATTTCAGTTACAAACAACCTCTATTCCCAAGGTGTCCGTAACTCTGAGTTTCTACTGTATTTCTTTCTCTGTATTTTCTTGAAGATCTTTGTCCTCATATTTGTTGCTCTTTCTTTAACTTTTATAACTCTGGAAAAGTTTCAATAAATAAGATTACAGAAATTAAATGAGGTTATACAGTAAATGTGTATTACCATATCAGTGCTTCCCCTTTCTGCATTTGCATAATGTTCACCTAATAGACGAGTATGAAAGGTAAGCTGGCCATGTGATGTGTGATTCGTTTTGATTTAGTAAGACTGTGAGTGTACAAATTGATCCACAATGCAAGGGTTCTTTTTACTTGAAAATCCAGGGTGCAGATGTGAACACTTTGTGAACTGAATTGCATGTTTTAGAACTGTTCTAGGCATTTTCTCCCTAAAGGGAAAGATGAACCAACATCAACTATTTTATTATTCTAGCAATTTTACAGTCAGGATTGTCTGTAATCCAGTTTTCTGGCAAACAGTAGTTTGTGGTCAGTAATTTAAAAGTTGTCTGATCTTTTTGCTTCCCCAAAAATGCTGGTCCATATTACTGTACACAGCACTCTGCCCAATCCTCAGCTGGTACAGTGGGCATTTCAGCCCCCAGCCATGGCATTTTGGCCCTCAATATTTCTAGGCTTATAGATGCATTTCTCAGCCTTTCAGCTCAGTGCAGGTAAGGATCTAGCCCTGAAAGGTGGAGACATGATCAGTAAAACAGAGTAGAAACATCACTATTGAATCTTAGTGCTTTGATTCAAAGTGTTCCCAGTAACTAGGGACACAATCATACCTTTCTTCATGAGCAGCAGGAATGGGAAACTTCCATCCTGACTTTCTCTGCTTCTTTCTCTCCTCTTGCAAGAGAAGGAACCAAAACCAAAACAAGATAGAGGTGCTTCAAATAGGCCAATGTCTCTGCTGAGGATTTTTCTGACCAATCTGACTATTAATGTGGAATTTTGAACCTCTGGGGGCCAGATTCCCCCCCGCCATTATGCAGCTGCTTTGTGCCAGCACAAAGAGCAAGAGAAATTGTGTGTGTATCTGTCCTGCAGCGCCAAACCCCCAGAACCAGGGATGTTTCCTAGCATTGTACTATAAGGCGATCCAGACATGGTGAAAAGCTATCCTAACAGTACCTATGCCACTCCCCTTCTAGCTTTCTAGGGACCTAGTTGGGAGAAAGGGGGAAAATATGTAGGAACACAGGAATTGCAGACTGGATCAGACCTAAGGTCCATCTAGTCCAGTATCCATTGATGACCATGACTAGTACTTGCAGTGTCAGAAGGAGTCAGAAGAGCCCAGTAAGCAGCTATAGGATAACCTGCCTCTAGAGAAAGTTTCCTCTAATCCCCAGTAATTAGAGACTGTCTTGTGTGCTGAAGCAAGAAGACTTACAGGGGTTGATTTTCAAAGGCACAAAGGGAGGAGCCTAATTCTCACTGAGAGTCAAACTGAACTGCCATTTGTACCTCTGAAAATCTTCTTTTGTTAGCTGGTGACCTCCCTGTACCCCAACACTCTCCAGCTGCTGTATCCATGCACAAATGGCCCAGGATGAGTGAATACAAAGGGGGGTTAAAGCCATGGCCAAGGATCTGGACCTGGCATCTTAAAGAAATGTTTAACAATTTGAATTTTTTATGGTTGGAATATTTCTGTCTTCGACTCTTGTAGATTTTCATCTTTTTCTGGAACACTTCCTGTCTATACTAGCTTCTTTTTTTTTCCAGGGAGATATTATTTTATGAGGATGCTCATTGCCCACACTGAGAAGGGAAGTGTCTTCTGCTTTATATATATTACACAATTATTTACATTAGACAGAAATACATACAATATTAGTATTAAATTTAGAAATGCTGGTCATGACATCCAATGCAGCTAATAGTGTTGGGGGGGAGGGGAATGCAGTGAAGAGGATCAAGGGGTCAACTGATGTGCTTGTGGGGGGTAGTATGACATAGGGGTTGTTGTGTCACGTTTGTTTTTGTTTGTTAGTTAATATATATCAACCTTCTGTTATTCTCTGCTGGGCTGATAAACAGTTTGCTGTATTCCAAGCACCTTAGTCTTTCTCGTGGTGTCTGGTTCAAAATTTGAGAAGATGGGAAAGTCAGCCCAGTTTTATAAGGGATCCTGGCAACTTTTGGTATAAAATTGTATTTGTTATGTCAGTATCTAAGAGCCAACCAAGACTGTGGCCCCATTGTGTTAAGCACTGAACAAACACAGAGTAGTAGACGGTCCCTACAAAGGTCAGCTTCATCCATCTGATATTTAAAGGAACGGGTGAATACTTATCAGAGAAAATGTTCATTTAGTCCCCTCAGATCAACGTAATGAGTTACCTGTTCTTAAAATCAAAGGCAATCTATAGTTTTATCTCTAAGAGCCAAAGACTTTAGTATGATTCTGACTCTATGATTCTGCTCACCTGTGCAAGGAACTAAGCTGTAGCATTTGAGCTGTCTCACCTCGCCCCCACCCTTCTTCCTGCTGCTGTTCTCCTGGCTCTTGCTGAGAGAAGGCTACTGGTGGCTGGCTTTGTCACTAGTCTTCTGGTCTTCCTGCTCCAGCCAATATACCTGGGGGAAGGAAGCATCCCCTGAAGCTTGGTGCCCAGTCCTGCCCAATTCCACGACTTGTGTGTGGGCGAGGGAAAGTTGCAGAGGGCAAGATGCTTTGGCTGGCCCACACAAACCTTCTCCCTCCCACTACATTGTCCCAGGGCTCTCAAAACCAAAACAAAGTCTTGGCGATTACAGCTTTGGCTGGCGGAGATGCTGCCCTCTTAAGGCAGTATTTCCAGGGCTTGGTCCCAGCAGCTCCTCACAGAGTTGAGTAAGTAGTACAGACAGTAGTAATCTATATTTTCTGCTCTGCCCACCTCTCCCTCTATTTCACCTTGTTAAAATAATCTGAAATCCAAGCTTTTCGGTCTGTAATCGATATCCGTATATAAAGATGATTCAGAGTCACTCCTTGTTGCTGTCTCTCTCTCTCTCTTTATGGTGTGTGCATGTAGGTTCTAGGATGTGTGCCAGTTGTATCAATTAAACAGTAACTTATTCAAGTACATTTACAATCTGTGTTTGAAATGCCAGCTCCATACAGT
This sequence comes from Emydura macquarii macquarii, assembly GCF_026122565.2. NCBI lineage: Eukaryota > Metazoa > Chordata > Testudines > Chelidae > Emydura > Emydura macquarii. The sequence continues at coordinate 15,155,579 of NW_027130842.1, read as the reverse complement.
AGTTACCAATTAAGCATGAGGCAGATTAATGGGATGCATTGTTCTCCTGGGTTAACTCCACCATGTTGTCATTAAGCATGTAAGCCCCAATGAGCCAAAGGCTTCCATGTGAAGGGGAAAGAAAACACAAGCTAAAAACTAGGGCAGTTTCTTCCAAGCAGAATCAGTGGAGAGAAAAAGGCGTCCGCCCCACCCCTGGTTTTTAATTTTGGTTGTTAATTGTTTCTTCGACCCAGCGGTTTAGTGATTTCCCATATATTTAATTAACAGAGAAATGAATAGGGCACACTGGAAAACAAGAAAGAAAGATCAGACAAATGGTTTCTATAAGTTCACAATTCTTAAAACAGATGTTCACCTCAGCTGGCTATAGTATATCATTAGCTCTAGGAACCCTGAGGAGAAAGCAGCCTCTTTCATTAAATGTAGGGAAAATAGAGCAAGCTTATAGGGCTAAGCAGCCACATTTGCCCTCGCCAGCAGGTCTTACCTCACTGCAATTCAGTCAATGGCTAAAAAAAGGGGGGTGGAATCTATTGTGGATGTATATTGAGGGGTAGATTGTGACTGCACCCACAGCCCTGTTTAAAGCGTGGAATATAAACTGTACCATCCTAGGAGTAGATGTGTGTATAGGAGGGTGGGATTATGGCTCAGACACAGAGAGGCTTAGAGGCACAATTCCCTTTCTGCTTACCCCTTGTCGGGGCACACAGAGGCTGTTGGGAGCCTAGAGCAAGATCTGACACTGAGGCTTTCCATGCTTCAAAAAAAAAAATTACCATGGGACCAAAGAGTTAAAGAAGAAGGAGGGAGGAGTGGGGTCAGAGAGGGCACAGCCGGTGTGGTTGCTGCCCTCTCTTTGAGGCTGTGGGGAGGAGGGCTGTGCTCTGTATGTGGCCAGGAGGCTGGTCCTGCTTCTCCCTGAGCTCCAGGACTGCTGCCCTTTGCAGTGGTCTCCCCAACACCGCTCCTACCCCTGCGCTCTCAGCCTGGTGTGATGACAATGCCAGTGGAATTCAGATCTGGGCCTGTCTGGGGTGGGCAGGTCGCTCCCAATACTATATATGGCAGGCACCAAACCTGAGTGGTGCTGTGACTCCCAGTGCCAGGCTGCAATGCCTCTCACTCATGGCCCAAAGATATGACTATATCTTTAGTCATAAATTCAGATTCTGTGCTCTGGAGCTACTGGGGCAGTATTAAACTTCTAGAGCCTCCGCAGGCTGAAGCAGTGGTTTCTCCAGTGACCTCTCTGGGATGTTTCCTGGGCACTAGAGGGGTAGCTGTGTTAGTCTGTTTTCAGCAAAACAACGAGAGTTCTGTGGCACCTTAAAGACTAACAAATTTAGTTGGGCGTAAGTTTTCGTGGGCAGAAACCCACATCGTCAGTTGCATCTGACAAAATAGGTCTCTGCCCACCAAAGCGTATGCCCAAATAAATGTGTTAGTCTTTAAGGTGCCACAGAACTCTCGTTGTTTTCCTGGGCGCTGACCCTCAACCTGCTACCACTTTGTGGAAATGGGGTTCCTCTGCCCACTTGCTGTAGGCCTCTAGGACTAGCACGGATCCTTGAGATGCCCCAGTCACTTGAGCACACCCCTCTCCCAGAACTCCACCCAAAAGGTGTGAAACTTCTGGTTTACAGCTTAACTCTCTCAGAGACACACAGCAATTGTGAAGCAATTAGCACACACACACTTTGCACAGTTTAACACATTCATGCTCTTTTATACTAAACCATGTAAATCCCAGGAAAGTACAGATCATACACAACTATAAATGCTACACATCTCTTTCTATCTTACCCTTCCCTTGGGAGTTTTTAGGGATCAATTTGTGTCCAGGAAGGCAGGCAGAGAGGCTGTTCCCTCCTCCTGTAGGCTCTTGTATGCTAATAGGTTCTCTCTCTCCCTCAGAGACCCCTTACCCAGCTTCTGTGACTTTGCTGTTTCCTGCCCCATGATTCTGCTTCCTGTTTTTCCCTGTTCTTGTGTGTTTCTTTATTTTAAGCCCCTCTTGGTCACCTGGCCTCTTTTGTTCTGCTCCTGGTAAGTTTCCACTGCTTCTACCTTCCCTCTCCCTTCAGACCAGTCAGCTAAGCTGTTTTCCTCAGGAGTCAACTCACCCATTGTCCCAGATATTTGAACCTGAATAGGGACAGTTAGTCCCCAGTGCCTTCAATTGTATCTTTCTGGTGTGTATCTTCTACAGCGCCTGTCAGCAATGGTGGATCCACATACATATACAGGCAGTTTTTCATAACAGAACTTCACAATATCAAAGAGACTTCACAAGATGTACAGACATAGCTCCAGGTCATCAAACCCTTTGCCCCAGGAAAGCCTGTAACCTGGTGTTGGGCTATACCATCACCAAATTATGACACACTTTGTGTAGGATCAGCTGTGTTGGACAGCATGTAGCAGGGAATGGGGCCACGACTTGACCCATTTCCTGCCCACTCCCTGCCCACCTACTCCAAGGGGGGAGTAAATGATATGCAGTACCTGCTTACCCTTTGCATCAGGACCCAAGGTTTATATAGCCTGTATAAGGGGCGTGAGATATGTTTTTTCCTCCCTCTTACTCTCCTGCACAGACACATAGGCCAAGTCACAACCTAGTTCTAAATAATTATCATTCCTTTCATCCAAAAAGAGTAATAGTTACAAAACATCCCACTGCCCACAGAGAGTTGCAAAAACACATTAAAGGCCACATGCACAAAGTTGCCAGTAAGACTTGTACCCGTGCATCTGTTTGCCTGTGCATAGACCCACCTGTGCATACTGTAATTTTCATGTCTAACTGGTTTTTGCTTTAAGTTACCTAATTTGAGGGGTGCAAATGCAGGTTTTGTTCATATAAGTGGATGTGCTTACAAATATTAAGCAGGCCTTTTGATAATTTGGCCTGAACAATTTGATTAGCAGTAACCCCAGATTTACAATGGTCCTGTGATTTTTTTTATTGCTTGTACTGTCTCCACTAACTTTAACCACTTCAGAGTATTGGCTGCCATTTCTGCCTTCCAAAGTGTTAAAGAAGTGTGCTGATTACCAGATAACTAGAATATATGGCTTTGTTAGCAACGAGGCAATAGAGGGTCCCTCTGCTTCCCCTATTACTCCCACCCTCCCGCCCCCATACACTGGCACACTAGCAGAGGAAAAGAGATGTTGGAATCAATATAGGAATAAATTGCCACATGGTCTTTATTGTGGAGGCAAGGTTTCGACAGAAAATCCTTGTAATCAGAAAAGAGGGAAGATGAGATTAAACTGATTAAACTGAGAAAGTCAAAAAAGGACAACTTGAAAGATTAGCTCTAGGACGACTGAAAAGCATAATCCTCCATGCATGTTAAGTAGAACAGTCCCTCTCTGTTATCAGCCCCTTCATCTGGTGACCTTCTGTTGCATTAGCACAGAGCTACTTGATCCAAGGCAAATAGTGAAAATTGAAAAGCCAGAATGCCAGTGATTACAACAGGTATCAATATTACTGCAATGATGCTTTGTTATCATTAGGGAGCCTTGGTGCTTATTGAGGGAGCAAGAGGAGCAGAATATAACCAGGCAGCAAGCTTGTGCAGGCAACAGAAGAAGAGACCTTGTGCCACAGTGGAAAAACCTTTTTCATTTGCTTCCACCTCTAAAATTACGGCAGAAGAAAAGGGAGACAGGGCTAAGCTACTGAGAAACACTTAGGAGCTCTTGTATTAGGAAACAATTGAACTTCAATAGCTGCACATGATACTTTAGCATCTGTTTTTATCACCTGTGTGCAAAAAACAAAAACGTGCATTTATTTTGCTGGTTTGATGATTTTACACATTACATATCCTATTTTGTGCCAAATTATTTCCAGTGCACTAACAATAGCAGCAGCAGCAGAGATGCGACTCTTGTGTTACCTGCACAAAAAGCTTACGTCTCCGCAACACATTGCTCCATGTTGCAGTTGTGAATGATGGAGTTCAAGTGCTGCATGTTGTTTGCTTTTCTTTGGAGGCAGGGAAAGCCCCGTGTTCAAAAAATGTTCTGGTTTTTATTCATAACGTTGCTGAGTTTATGCTGAGCCAAAATACAATAAATCTCACACAACTGATTAATAAAATAGCACTTTCCCTGACTTGGCTCACTTTTAATGCTGTGGGAAATGTATATCTACAAATTTTTTGGATCGTGGGGTTTTTTTAAGTAAGAATGGACAGCAAAAGCCAAAGTAAACTGCTCAATGGATTCTGAACATACATCCCATGCCCTAATATTAATTAAGGATAATACTTTGCACTTGCATTCAGAGGCATTCTTTTTGTCCCTTTTTCCCTGCCCTAAACCTCTTTCAGGATACTTGAAATACCAGAAAAATATCTGAGTTTGCAAAGCTACTTCTGAAAGTCCTGGTGAAAGGGCAGTGTGCTGAGAGCTCTCACTACTCTTGCAAAATTACCCAAACCCTAGGGTCATATTCATCTCTGGTATCCTTCTGTTGACTTAAGTGGAGTAAAACCAAGGGATGAATTTACCCTCCTATGTTTACATGCTTGGCAGGGTTTTGTGTAAATCCTGGATCTGTTGCTGACCTGCTGTGAGACTTTGAACAACTCACTTTCCTTGTTTGTGCCTCTGTTTCCCTCTTGACCTTTGTCTGTCTTGTCTATTTAGACTGCAAGCACTTTGGGGCAGGTTACTATCTCTTGCTTGTGTTTGTAAAGTGCCTTCCATAATGTGGTCCCAGTCTCAGAGGAGCCCTTTACTCACTACTGTAATAGATACTATAAATAACAATAATAATTCTCCACTGGCTTTTTGTGTGTTTCAACAATACGAAAAAGGACCCCGCTAGATTTTGTTTCTGTAATAATCTGTCAATAGACTAGGGCCAAATGTAATCCTGATGTAAGCAGGCACAGCTCTAATGATTACATTGGAGTGACTCCCACTTACACCATGGCTGAATTTGGCCTCAGTTGCTTAACTCCCAAAGAAAAGAAATTTTCAGTCTAGAGGGTAAAGGATTCATGCTCAGAAATAGCTCCCTGATTGAGAAAGAGTTCCCTCAGGGTCGGTGCTCATGGGAAGGAGGGAGGCTGAAAAATGACCCATTTGGGGGTTTGTTTAATTAGCCACAGAAATGTAAATTGGATGTTTTGCTAGATGAATTACAGTAATTATCTTAGTGAAGCTGCTCATGCTAGGGCTGTGAGCAGGAGAGGAAGCTGGGAAGCTCAAAACGGGGGGGAAAAAATCACAAAAGCACAACCCTTTGATTGTTTGCCCTACTAACCTAGTAATCACATGATAAAGGAAAAACAGAAAACTGAAAAAGAAAGGAGACAAGAGAGCTGTTCCAAAGTTAAAATATTGTGGGCTTGCTTCCTTGTAAATAAAATGGTAGGGATCCTCCTTTGCCCAAACGCTCTACATGAATGCACTGCAGATAAATCATCACATCTAAATAGTGCATTCATCACACAGAAGTGGCATCCTTCTTTAAACCCAGGCAGGTAGATCTGGGGTGCTCCCACAGTACCTATTTCTTTATCTTTAGCATTGTCTCCTTCACTGAACTATGTTAAAAAAGAGTGAAATGATTTTCTCTGAGTTGGAAGTGTTTCTTCTGCTATAATATGGATTGGAATAAGATTGAAAAAATTATCCTCTGTTTTGTTGCAGGTGTATTTTTTCAGTCTTCAGTTAAACTAGTTTGTGCACCTCTACTGAGATCATGTGTGGCTCCCGACTGCAGGGTTTTAGGCAGCTATGAAATAGCTCTCTCCATGAAGGACTTCCCATAAGAAACATAGGACTGTGAACGGCAAGTTCTTTTTCTGGGCTTCTTTTTGTTGTAAAAGTTGTTAATTTACAGAATAGGGGGATGTTATCTGTGCACATATCATCTATGAAATGTACTAATTCAGCAGGTGGGGAAACAGAGTAAGACAGCTGTCCTAATGGCATAGCTAGGTAAACTTGAGAGCAGTTAGATATGCCCCTTCCAAACATTTATTTATAAATTCTAAAGCCTCAATCTTGAAATTTGTTTCGCACAGGCAGAGAGGTCCTCCCACTCAAATTATATTGCAGAACTGGGGCCCAAGGCACCTACTGCCTTGGCGTCTATGCACTAAACAAAATCCTGTTGAAGTGAGATAAGTAAGAAAATACTTGCCCTATCTTCTGCGTGTCTTTTTTTTATTTCTAACCCAGACTCTCCTAAGCCTCACCTCTATTTTTTAGGATTTTGTGGATTTTCATTTTATCTAAGTGCACAACCTTAATTTTCCCCAGCTTTTCATTAGCTTTTTGTTCAATAACACTGTGATCTTTTTGGAACAACTCTTATGTTGGAAGTATCATAAATGGGTTTATTCACTTCAGTGGCTTGACTTCCAGAGGCACCGAGCACTAGCAGTCAAGAGGTGATGAGAACTACCTCGAGGTCATTGATTTACTGAGGTTTTGAATCATAGCTGCTGATTCTGACTGCAACTTTATTCCATTTTCCTTAGTGTGTTCAACACTAGAGCTGAGTGAAAATTTTCTGACTGAACATTTTTCTGTTGGAAAGTTCCTTGTCATCAAAATTGATATTTTCAGTGATAAAATGTCAATTTTGAAGAAATTTCATTTAGGAAAGAAAGGGGAGAGGGAAAGCATTTTGATAAAATGAAAATGGAATATTTTGATTTATAGGAACAGAACATTTCAATTTTTTTTATTTCCAAGTGACTCCATTTTGAAATTCATTTTATTTTACTATTATAGTATTTATTAAAATATAACATTTTACAAAAGACAAAATCAGAACAAAATGTTTGATTGACCCCAAATAATTAAAACAAAAATAATTTCAAGAAGCAGGAAATTTTGATTTTTGTTTTGTTTTGTTTCGGTTTTTTTTTTGTTCAGATTTGGACTGAAATTTCGAAATGCAGAAATTCCAAATAACTCTCTACTTAACATCTTGTGCTGAGGCGACCATCACTCCCATCCACCTCCCCTTACTAATTTCAGCATTAGCCTACTCCTTAGTTTGTTTTTCTCCTTCCACTTTAAAGAGAAAGTTCTGTTCTTGGATCAGAGTAAAGATCAGAGACCAGTATTTTGCCCTTATTTTCTATTTTTTATGTGCCACAGGACTGTTTAGGAAGATGAGTTCACCTAACATTCATTGCATATGTTCAATGACAAACTCGTATTCCTCTTCAAAATGAAGACCACTTTGTTTTCTGAGAGCTACATACAAGTACCCAAACCCTACTATTCTGCTCTCTCTACTTGCATACAGCCCCCTTTGATGACAACAGGAATTCTATGTCTGCAGAGAGAAGAGTCACAATCCCCCACAGCTACCCGAGAGGCGAATTTCCCCCTAACCAGTGGAATGGCATGAATGTGTGTGTATGAGAGAAAAAACTGAAGTGTGAAAAGCGAAATGTAGTAAAGAATGAGGAAAGAATAAAAGACAGATGCAGAAGATAGTAGTTAGGAATTATATGGAAAATGAGAGTGGAAAGGAATTAAAACCCTATCACTACACATCATGTTTTAAGTTTAATGAGAAACCATAATTTTGGGAGGTTGCATTAGACAGAAGAAGCTCACAATAGTGGCTGGTCTTACTGTCAGCTCATTGATAAATTAGTACCAGACTCCTATCCACCTGTCTTTGCAGTGGCACGCTGTTAAGATGCCTCACTGTTTTATGTTCAGATGGTTTTCTGAAACTTTTTTTCTTAAATTAATTTCTGTTTTGCTTCCTCAAGTATTCTGGTTCATATATCAGGATCTGATGTTGGTTCCTGGGTTAAAATAAGAATTTCACTCAAAACAAGAAGCTTTATACCTTTTGTAATCTATTTAATAAACTGAAGTAACAATTTTCGCTTTTACCTGTTTTAGCATGACCGTTTCCATTTTAAGGGATCACGACTGGCAGTTTCCTAGCAGTGCAGCTCTGTTAGAACCACGCTATTAGTGACTCCTAGAGTCATGGATGTCCCCAGTACCCCTGGTGGTAGCCTCAATGATAACACAGCCTTCCAGTCCAGGGTTGTATCTTCTTCAGGGAATCTCCAAGGGGCATGAGGGGGAATGATATGCATCTGCCCCCTACCTGCCTAGTCTCCATTCTCTCCTCTTTCTCAGTCCCAGTCAAAGGCACCACTGGGGTCCTACGGGTGGTGGGGATGGTGCTGTGAAGGCAGTTTGCCCTCCTCTTCCACAGAGAAGGGAGTTGATTCTATGGAGGCCAACTTCTTTGTATGGCTCTAGAAGGCACAGTTTGGGCAACTATTAATATCTAGCACTTTTGGAATGTACTTGTTCCATGGGCTGTACAAACATCCTAATCAGTTTGACTTTCAGTTGTGTTAGAAAGTTGTTTTGCACCTGCCTCTGATGTCTGAGATTCCAAGCACTCAGCAAGAAGGCATAAAAATGTCATTATAGTCTCTCCTCTGTTCTTGGTTGTTTTTTTTTAAATTTTTTTTTTAGGAAAGAAAATCTCTCTCAATGGCTTTTGCTCCCTCTTTGAATGTACTATACTTTTTTATACCTGTATGTGACTGGGAAATGAAACTCTATAAGTAAAGACCAATGGAAAAGCGTTAAAAATATATACTACTTAAAAAAAACCTATCTATTTCTAATTTGATTTGGTCAAGTATCAAATGATCCCAGGTTTTAAGCTTTACCTTTTGCAAAGACAAGTGAGTCAGCCTTTCTCCATTTGCAAGGCAATCAAAATGCTCTGCTCTGTCAGGTCAACCCAAAATACTGCAAAAATGAGGACTAAATCAAAATGAAATGATTTGGAACCAATTATTATTTCATTTTGGATCATATTGACATCAGCTGTAAGCCATTACAAACAATCCACATGTCAGTGAAAATAGCATAGGCTCAGTCCAATGCTATGAAATTGAAAACCATCCCTGAGCTGATCAGAAAAGCCACTACCCTCTTCAAATCCCTCCCCAAGACTCAGCTCTCCTATGATACCTAATAGTTGATCAGTCAATTATTGGTGAGTAGGCTGAGGGCCAGATAGTCTGAGCCGACACTTTATTTATACTGTTTAAAATAATTAAACTCTCTATGGGCCAGATTGTGGCAGTTACCCTAGGTAAGAGGTATGTCCCAGGATTGCTGGCCCTTCAGGGGAATTGAATGCAACCTTGCCTGTGACACAGCAGTTAACCTGCAGCTGATTCTGATCTGTTTGATTCCATTACCGTTAATGGTCTCAGCTATGAAAGGGTCAGGGAGGGAAGAGGGGCCTTTGGAGAAGGGAGCAAGGGGTTTGTCTCTCTGTGATGGACTTGGTGAAGGCAGTTTGGAGAGCATTCTAGGGAGCAGTGTAGGCTAATGTGGGAGGCCCTGAGTTAGGGATTGTAAGAAGAAGGGAAATTTCTGGGAGAAGCTGCCTGCACTCCTGGTGAGGTGAGGCAGTTGGGAAAACTGTCAGGAAGAGCTTCTAGGGGAAAAGCTCTGGGAGGTAGTTCTCAGCCAAAAGTGCAAAGAAGGGATTCTGTACTCCCTGGGAGAAGGGATTAAAAGCAGGGACCTTCAAAGTAGCCCAAAAGAATCAGAAAGATCTTCTGTTGGGATACTGATGTGGATTCTTTAGTTGAACTTTAGTTACCTTGGAAGGTGACAGAAATGGGAAGATGAGCCCTGGCTGGAGGTCTAGGCCATGGAAGATGTAACCCAACATAGGTCATTGCAAGGCCAAAGAAGTGGACAAGAAGAGGTGCTAGACAGTGAGAGATGTCGAACTGGGATCGAGTCACATGCCCACAACTGGGCACCCAATAACTATACCAGTGAAGACTAGGATTCAATCTCTTCAATGCAAAGCTATTTATTGGGAAGCAGGTATCGCAGACAAACAGAAAAAGCTATACAATGTCTCTCTTTAATAAGCCTCAATTCCCCAAGCATCAATCCTCAGTAACTGTGCTGGCCTCACCTAGTATCCTGATTGGCAAACAAAGCAGATATAGATACCAATTCTAGGTAGAGACTGTTTCTGTTAATCTCCTTGTCCCTTCAGGTACTTGGTCTGTTTTCTGAGTCCCTCGTAGCAGGGTGTTGGCTACCATGAGACCCTCTGGTTTTTCTTCTTCTTGAGTACCTGATCTATTTAAGGGTCCTTTGTGTTAGGGTATTACCTATCCTGAGACCCTTGGTTCTAAAGTCCCTCTTCAGATGTTAATTGGGATGTCTATGTGGCATGTGATATTCCCCAGTACTTATACCCTTTTCCCAAAGGGGACACGTCCCCAAAATATGCTCTGCTAGCACTTATTTAGCATATTATGATTTTTTATAACTTGTTTTTTTAATTAATTTTGGGAGGGACAACAGGGATTGGCTGACAAGTACACATTGTCAAATATTCACCCGGGCACCTGATGTAGTGCTGTTCTACTGGGTCAGTTGACCCAGGTCAGTTAGTTCCAGAATCACCATTACACACCTCCACGTGCACACACTAGATAATTTGCTGCAGAATTTTGATCAGGATACCCCTGGAGTTTCCCCCAACACTGCAATGCAAGAAAACAAGGTGCTCTGCATAAAAGCTGAGAAAGCCAGATCTAAACTGTGATTACAGCACTAGGAAAAAACATTTTGATTCATATTTCTTTCTTTACAAAAGGATGTGAAATGGTAGGGAAGAGATGGTACCTGGAAAAGACATATCAACCAGATAAGAGATTTATTGGGTTCTGGATGATGTAATCAGAATGTGTCATGGGCATCTCAGGTCTCTAAACCCTCCCTTCGTATTGGATGTGTTGTGTTCTAGCTCAGTTCCCTCCTGTTAAAATGAGCCCTCCCGCACTGTTCAAGGCCTTTCCTATCTCTCACCGACATCAGTTGAATAGCTCCCCATCCATTCTCACCTTCCTGTTCTCTGTCACTGGCCTATTCTTCAGTGCAGAGATGCTTTGAGGTCCATTTCAGGAAGTATCCACCCCACCAGCTTGGCCTCCATAATAGGCATATGTTGTCATCCCCTCTGCTGCTTATTGGACTGGGAGGGACCTGGCAGCCAAAGGGTGCAGTTCTCATTAAGAGTACATCTTGACTGCAATCAAAGGTGTGACTGCAGCGTGTGTAAACAAGCCTGAGCTAGCTTTGATCTTGCTAGTTCAGAAAACCACAGTGGCGAAGAAGTGGGAGTATGGCAGCATACGCGGGGTCGAAGGTGGGATTATGCAGTCCAGTCTGCGGCCCGGACTGCTCTCTGTGCTGCCACGGCTCTTGTTATTCAAGCTAGCCAAATCAAAGCTAGTTTAGGTGTCTCTCCACATGCTGCAGTGTCGCCATACCTTGAGAGGGCCAGCTGGAGGAGATGGAGGGATTCATGGGAGAGGAGAGGCAGGCTGGAACATGGGTCCTGATCAAACTCTTCCTCCCCACAGCTACCCATCCTTCCCTCTCACTGGCACAGGAATTCTGAACAGCCTCACCCAGAACCTGTTCCTTAGCCATTCTCTAGATTACCTTCACCAGGGAATGGGCCACTTTCCCAAGGGTCAGGAAACACAGCATTACGTTATGGGGCCAGGTCCTCAGCTGGTGTAAATTGGGATAGTTCCTTGGAGGTCTGTGGAGCTACAGTGGTGAGCTATGCCCATTTACATCACCTGAGGATCTGGTCCCCCATCTTCAGGATACTTTGGAGTATCAGATACATAATCACACCCCAGCATGGCTGCGCTTTGTTTTAGAAGGGGAGTTTTCACTGCAACCACGTGCCTATTAGCTGCAGTAATGTTCTGCTGCACTCCTTTGGATTAAAATGCTATTTCTAAGTGTCAGTTAATGGGTTTTAGTGAAAGCAATTTATTAAATTTTATGTACTCAGTGTAAATCTAACAGGGTAACTAAACATTAAAGTAATGGGGGAAATCTATATTGCTCTAATTTGTATTGTATGTTCTTTTCACCAAGAATAATTGCTATTGACTGCCTAAAGCAGCACTCTCCAAAACATGAATAAGCAGGGAAAATTACTGTGACAGGGTGTACCTGACCTTTGCGGCTCCCTACAGGAGGCCCCATGGTCCTACTACACCTTGCTCTGGGAAGGAATGGAGAGACAGGAAAGGAGAAGCATAGGTGGGTCCTCCAGGCCTGCCCAAAGAGGCCTCACAGAAGTAGCCAATCGGTGCTCAGCAGGCTCAGATAAAAGGAGCTGCAGGGGCTTAGTAGATCAGTTCTTAGCTGGGAGTAAACGAAGGAAGAGAGAAGGGGATTCCTGTATGGCTAAAGGCATCCAACAAGTAGTTTGTGGGCTGAACTTGCATCAAGATTGCCAATGGAGAGGGAGCTGAGGATGTTGGCCCTGAGATAGGGCTGGAGATAAAAGGCCTGGTCTGAAGAAGCCTAGGGCACTAACAGTGAAAGACTGAATCAAGTAGTATGTGGCTGCTGTGTAAAGGGTTTTTAGGTTGGAACCTGGAGTAGTGAGTGGGCCTGGGTTCCACTATCTGCCACAAGTAAAGGGGTGTAAACTCCAAAAAGAAGACAGGCCTTATCTGGGAGCCTGAACAAAAGGCTGAATTTCAAGAGACAAGAGCTGGGGCTGGCGACCCTACTGTGTACAAATATGCTGTTAGTTATTGGACTCCTTAATATCCCTGAAGGGCTTCATTTGGACTTTGTGACTTGGCTGGAAGGTCAAGTCACTGAAGACTCACCAACCTGCACAGGGCACTGGGATGAGAAAAGGACTGCGGTACCACATTCAGCCCATTGGAGTTGCTTGAGAGGTGAGTGGGCCCATTACAATTGGATATAAAAAGAGGTGTCAAGGTGTAGTGGAATAAGCATGAGATGGGGAGCCAGTCATTACACAGTTCATATCCCAGCTCTGATATTGACTCTTTCTTTGGTGTTAACCTGTCTGTATTCACTTTCCTTTCTTTAAAATGAACCAGGGTCTGTAACAGCACAAAGGGTCCCTTGTGGCAGAAAATCCACCTAGGTTGATGATCGCAAAAGGTCATGGTGACCTCTCCTTTTCCCTGAACCAGCCACTGCAGTACAAAATGTTCCTGTGAAGGTACATAGTGGCTAAGGCAGTTGGCGTACACATTCAGCAACTTCTGCCCCAAGGACTCAAATGGAACAGTGACTGAAACTAACGCTCCCATTCCCCAGTGTGACTCCCACTAAGGGCTGCAACAAAAAAATCTGCCTGCCTTTCCTCAAGGTGAATCCCCCTCCTTCATGCAGACTGGCATAGAAAGGTGCTGTTTGCATCATTCTGCATGGGGCAAGGAGACTCTGGCGTGCTATATATTATTAAGACTCACAAGGAAACAAATCAAAAAGAAAATCCACAGAAAAAGGTGACTTTGTTTCTTGGAAAAATAGTCTCCAGCATGTCCTTAGTTTTAGATCATATTTCATTTGGTATCTGACATTCATTAGGAATTTCACTTGTAAGAAAATCTATTATAAAGAAGGTCCTCTTTGTGCTTTGCCCATCTTATTGAGTTAACCAAAACTTCATCACAACCCTGTAACTATCCATCATCCCTCCATATAATAATGCTCCTGCAGCTTGAGAAAGTGTGCTAATCTCATCAGCTGCCTATACAAGTAGGAATTCAAAGCTAGAGTCAAGAAATCTCATGCTTGAGGGATGTCTGCAACATCTCTATAAAATCTGACTGACAAATTACACTGTACTTGATCTTTGTCTTCAGTATCTTGATCCATAGCTGCTCCCTGTTCCTCCTTTTATTCATGGTAATAGAATGTTCACCTACAAAATAACAGCTGTGATTGTTAGCAGAGAAAGCTCTGATGACAAATATTTAAAGGTTATCATTTAAACATGCTATTATTATGAACTATCTGAGTAAGAGGCTTAAAATGTTAGAATGTCTTCATATTCAATTGGAGCTATATTTCTGTATATCTCCTTAGACAGCTATGCCTATATGTTCAAATCTCTCCATGTACAGGGTGGTGACTTACTATGCTTTATTGGGGAGTTGTGATACATTTATTATGCACTTTGACTGTCTCACCTGCACTCTGCCCACAAATCAATTTTTCCCCCGGGACTCACTCTAACACTTCGAACCTCTGAGCAGCTCCAAACAGCTGCCAATATCTTTTTTTTTTTTTTTTTTTTTTTAAATCAACCTCCCCCAAAAATATTTCATTTATTACCAAATCTGGAATTCTGTGTTGAAAAATCACACTGGTCTGTGACCCAATACTTTGTTAACCAAACTTGTTTGTTTGCAAATGTAGTGGCATGTCTCCCCTCCTTATGTCATATTAATGCTCAAGGCTTTTCACATCTCAAACTTGCTGGATGAAATGAGAAAACGTGTATCTGGAAAGCTTTAGAGCTAAATATTCTATAGAATTTCTGGCTCATCTCATCTTGCAAAATATTCTGGATTTATCCTTATGACTCAAAGTTAGAAGGGGCCAAAGAGTCCAAATGAATATGCTGCATAGCTTGTTACGTCCTGGTCTACAGAAAGCAGTCCCATAAACTATAGAAACTCTTCAGGGAAGGGATTAGATCCTTTCTGTTTAGTACAATGTTAAATACATAGATAGGCCTCAGTCACTAAAAATTACAATGCTCATATGGTACATTGATGTCGGAGTAGTGAACTTCTGGCTGGTGATGTTATGCATGTCAGCATGGAGGTTGGAAAAATGCCTGTAAAGATACCGTGGCCAATGAGAGGATTGATCAGCCATCTCTGTGACAGAGTGTGCAGGATTGATTCTGACATTGCAGTTTATACATTTCAGGCAGGGAAAGGAAATCAAACCTGCTTTCCAAGTTTTACTGCAAACCAAGTAAAGCTATACATGTCTGGGACCAGCCATTGCTACTGCTCAGACAATATTGCAAAGAGTGAGCTTGTTGTACTAAATTTGGGGACTTTACTCCTTAGAGAAGCTATAACACTTTAAAGTGCATGGGTGTAAGCACTCACCCCAACAGTGATACTCTGGATTAGGGGGAAAGATGGTCAAAATGCATTTAATGGGAAAGATTGCTCTCTGTAAAATTTGCTAAGAGCTGTAGCAATTAAAATAATAAACACAAACTACGCGCAAGCTATTTCTATATGCAGTTGTTTCCTATAGGTAGTTTTAGGTTCCCAAGTTTAATGAACTCTAAGCATTTTCCACCTTTATATCTGAAATTACCTATCAGTCTTTTGCAACTTCCAATGACTCTTTATAGCCCAGTCTCTGTTAAGTGTGGACTCTGGGACTATAAGTGGAACTTTCTTTTAGCTCTACCTCTTGTCAGCCCAAATATAAGGGCAGAGTAGCGAACAACCCTATCCGAGTTCTGATAGCACTGCTGTAGGAGCTGCCTCGCTGGGGAAACTTTTTCTCACAGGTTGGTTAGTACAACTTTAGTGAGGTTCTCTAGATGGGTTTATAACCACTTGGAGAGAGGAATGGATGGGTTGTAGTCACACTGATGTCAGCAGTGTATTTGAAAACACATCTCAGCACCAGACATCTCCACAATCTGCTCATCTGCACTTTTAACAGGGCAGTTGCAACTCACTTAAATAAAAGCAAATGAAACACCAAACAAAATATAATATACTGCAACTGCATTTAGCTCTAAGTAAAGGACACCCTTTCCCACAGCTGCAGGTGGTATAAATATCCCAGAATGAATCTCTTAGGGTGTGTGAGTTTCTTAATTAATGCTGTTTTAGGCAATATCTATTTGTGCAGATCACCTCGTGGACCAGAGGCCGTTTTGGGATATGGGAAAGAGTTCAGCAGGGGTACTACATAGTACTGACAAAGCAATTTAATAAAAGGTGCTTCTTTAGGTTTTTGTAGTGTGTTTAAAAAAAAAGTTGGGCAGACTTTTGGCAGCAGGATAATTAGGACTCCATAAGGAATTAAATATGCTGCTGCTTTTATCATGGTGCCAGTTTTTTACAGGAAAGCAAGCACCGTGGAAACCATTCTGTGGTTTGGTAATGTTGCCTTTAAATTAGTCAGGTGAGAATTGTGTTGCCACACCCTCAGCCCTGTTAGGGCTGCTTTGTGCCACTCTGGCAGTGCAAAACAGCCTTAAAGCAGGAGATATTGATTTATGGAGGATTCCTCATGTGTAGGAGAAATGCTTAGGTGGATAGAGTCAACATATTGGCAATTCCTATGCCATTTCTCCCCTCTCCAGCCTCAGGCACAGGTGGCTTTATTGGGGGACTGTAGAGGGGAAGCAGATGTGCCTGGTACAGCTGGGAATTTCCAAAGGATGGGGCAATCCAACCACAACTAAGTTTACCTTAAGGCTATTCTAAATCATGCAGCAGGGGGCAGCTAATCTCTGGCAGATCTGGGATCATGGAGGTATTGTGGGTTTTCTTAATGCTATTTTCTTTCCAGGCTCCTCCTTGGCTTGTGTGAACTAGAGCTTGGCTCAAACACATGATCTAGATCCCCGTTCCACAAAGCACATAAAGGCATGTGTAAGTCCCATTGACTTCAATAGGATAAAGTGAAGAATAGACTTAAATGCTTTGCTCAGCCCAGGTTTAAATGACAAGATTGTGCATAACAAACTCTGAGATGTACAGCATAAGTTTTCATCTCTGAAATCTGTATGTTGAGAGCTGCATGTGGCATTTTGGTTTTGTGGAAAATTAGGGTCTTGTGCAGTTTTAATGTGACAGTATGAATGTTGAAACAAAGTATTATATCTCTCCAAGGGCTTTTGGAAAGGCCTTAAAATGGTTGAAATGTTGCCACAGACTAGTACAATTGTTTTTATAAATGTATTATATCTCTTGAAACCTGGGGAAGAAATTGGTTTAAATTATAAGCCCAAAGAGCACAAAATTGCACATTTCATTGGTAGCATTCTCATTTCCCACTAGAATACCTGGGATATTGTTTCATTATATGCAGTTATTGATAACAAAATTATATTTGCTACCTCACCCTCCAGCAGAATTTATGGAGTGCTAAAGGATTGAAAATATACCCTGTATCAGAAAAAATCTTAATTCCTGAGTATTAAGAATTAATATAGTTCTGAGGGAGTGCGAGGACCCGCAACTTTACAGCAGAAGAGTTGCTCAGAGGAAGAGGGGGCATTCCTGGATTTTGGTGGAGGGTAAAGTTGGTTCTTTTGGGGGAATAAATCCATCTACTCCTCTTCCCAACAGACAGAGACTATCCTATCCAGCACAGAGTGGCCACTCTAACGTTCTGGCAATGAGCAAGTTCCTGGGGGTCATCTACCAGGAGGGAGCTAGTTGCTTAAAGGGCAAGGTCAAAGGCAGGCGGTGATTTGTAGAAACTTTTATTATGAATGCAATTAAAGTCATGCTTTAAAACTGTATTTAAAAGCTATGCTCTTGTATCCTTACCAATGATTGCATTGAGTGACATGACTCATACTTGGAAAGCAACAAGGAATACTCTAAGCCATACCGTAACACTAAGTGGGATTTGCAAGTGTTACAAGCCAGCCTAGAAATGCACCAATTCCAAGACACATCAGAGAAGTGATACGTCCTGTTACTACATAATCAAACTGCTTCGCTGGGGCAATTTATCACGTCAGGTTCGCTCTATTTTCTCTCTGCGTCAAAATATCGAAATGTTAGGTCACTTGCTGTCTGATTTGCAACAATGTAATGATTTCACTGCCATGACAACAGGGACAGTTTGTATTGTACAACTGGGCGTGGCATAGTTGCTTTCAATGACCGATATAAAAGTGAGTGACAAAGCTCCCTGAGGCAAGAATTTCTCAGTGTGGACTTGACGACTGCCCATGGGTTGTAATAACTGGACTTTTAACAAAAAGGAGTTCCTAACTCCCAACTTCTTTGTTACCCTCCACCTCTTTGTAACAGTTTAGTGAATGGACATCCATCCATCTGCTGAAATGAGAGGGCAGGAGGAAATACTGAGAAAGGGATTTAGTACACATCTCTTTCCTCAGTATCTCCTCTTGGCTAGCTTGCACAGCTGCCTGCCTAGGATGCTGGCTCTTGTGGGTCACCTATTGCTCCTCATTCATTGTATAGGGAGCCTAGGCACCTATCTTGACTTTATGAATTAGTGTTGTTCCTGACTCTCTTCCTTTAAAGTGAGGCACTGTGATGCTCCGTGTTGGAATGCCTAAGTCCCCTCGTGGATCCTGCCCTGACTGGTGTGTGAGAATAACCTCAGGGTGGAGAGGAAATCTACATTTAAGTAGAGCTGCACAAGTTTATCCCAAAGCAGAATGCAGTGGTATCTGCCCTGGATTTACAAAAGGACCCTTTACTCAAGCCTACTTGGTAATGTCAGAATCTTACTCCTTACAATTGTTTTGCTTCACAGTTCAACGCCTGGGGGGCTCTTTGTTTCTGGTGTTCTCAGTTGTGCTGGCTAAATAATGCAGCAAGCCTAATAAATTTGAATACAATTTCTGATTGGTGTAACATCCGTTTAACTATCTAGAATAATTCAGTGTTCATGGATACTTCATATGATGAGTCCGTAACGTTTAGACTATAAAATAATAAAATGCACTCAATTGATTAAGCTGTACGTATGAGTCTAAGAATTAGCATGCTGGATAATGGCAAATAACTCATAATGATCAAGCGGGGCTGATAAAAAGGTTCAGTGCTATTGACTGTCTGGCTTGATAACCTTGATCAGAGAGCCTCATTAAAAGAGAAACTATAGACACTACATTAGTGTGTAGATGCCCATTGGTAGATTTCATGCTTTGGCTCTTGAACTAATGAGTGCTGCTGTCTTGAACGTCATTCCCAGAAGCCCTGCTTTGAAAGCAGTATGGCAGCTCCAAGATTCTATCCCAGCCCTGTGCTATACTGGCTGGCTGGCAATGTACTGTCATTCCCAAATGAGCTGCTCTCTGCGGGCATTATTTCTGTTTTTAAAAGACAATGGCACAGTAAATTCAGAAATCCACTTGCAGCAGGATTTTTGCCAGTGTAAAATTGGGCACTGCAAGACTTAAATTTGCACACAGTAGTTGGGGAGGTTTGGTGCCTGTTGGTTGCTGGACACACCTTTTCATGTTCAATCGTTTGGTACTGATAAACAGTAACATTAGACTGGCCTGAGCTACAAAGCAGAGAGCTTGATCCAAATTTTCCCAAACTCAGAGCTGTTTGGACCTATGGTGAAAGTAGGGCCCAGCTGCAAAGTTTGAGGCTGTTTGGATCCGAGGTTTTTGGTTTGGGCACAAGTCCTCAGTTGTGTGTGATGGTAACTACCAAAATGGAAGAGGGAGTAATCTGCATTGTTGGAGGAGCAGAGATTACAAGAGCACACGTGGCCATGTAAAGAGTCAAACTTTCTGCTCCGCTTCCCTCTTTCAAAGCAGGCAGGGATGGAAGAACAGAGTAAGCCAAGCATAGGTACTTGTCTCGGGCCTATGGGGGTGTGGTGAAGGTGATCCTCATTAACATGCGACTTTTTCAATGTGGGGAGAGGACTGGTGGATGCTTCTGGTTTTGGAAGTCTGGTTTGAGGTGGGAAGGCGGTGGGGAATCTGTGCACTCTACTTTGTAGGTGGAACATTGAGCCTGTAAGTCTTGAGTGGGCTTGTTTTTTTTCTCATCTTATTGTGATACAGCAGAATACTTCTCTGAAAAGGTAGTCTCCTGTCCTGTACTTGGTCACCTACTAGACAGTCAAGGTTTCCTTCAGTCAGATCAAAGTGGTAGAGCATTGTTGAATACTACTTAAGAATATGGGGAGTGGTCTGCCAAGTTCCATGTGCAGCCAACAGTTCTACCTGAGAACTCTGCAGACCTGATAGGAATGGGAATTGCTAACATGTATAAACAAATGGTTGCCTCTCATCTTTGCTGTATTCACTAATACATCATATTAACAAGGCTAGGGATGGAGTATCTATTGAATAACAAAGTAGCAGTAATTGCCTAGCTAATAACTGAACACATTTCACTTTTCTTTGAATATGAAAACTCATTGTTTATTCTTTGAAAGCTTAGAGAGATGATCCCTCCCCCCCTCCACACACACTTAATTAATGCTATCCTACTATACCCTCTCCTTTCACACCATATCAGTTTCTTTAAAACTATTTGTTCCTTTCAATCTCTGACATCAAAATGATTTAATTTGGACAGCTGTATTGGTAGGCTTCATTTTAAGAACATAAAACTCAATGTTTCTGCTAATTCAAAAAGTGCTTCAGAGAAGGTGCATTATGTCCACACAGTTGCAGGTGAAAGTTGTAAGTAGACATGGCACCTTGGAACTTGAGATCTGCTTAATCCTGGAGTTTGAAATTTGTTTAATTCTGCAGTGTGATTTAGATGTCTAGTATATGTAGCTAAATGAACATCTTTCTGTCTTATATACATTAATTTATTAAAATGAACTGCAACATCCTTAAGCTCTTGTTTATCTGAGTCCTACTAGACAATTAGCACTTACGTATTGATCTGCCCTCAGATACAAATCAACATAATCTGAGTTGCCTTTAAAATTTAAATGCATGATGTCTAAATAAAGATGAGTCATGAATTCACAAGGGCTAAATTATTTTATGAATTTAGAGTTTTTATTCTCTGAATATCAATGACTGTATTTGCTGTTTTAACTTCTTTGAAGAATATCTTGCTGATGCTTTATTTTGCTTGCAAATTATTTGAAATGCTGAGCTGGTTTCTTAACTGTGATTGGACATATTGGCTGTATGGTATTGTTTCTGTTCCCAGATGGGATGAGCCTGCCCTCAAACTTCTCACACACAGTTGGTGTGGAAACTTATGATCACTTGTGCTACTTCAAAAATTATTTGCTGAAAACGTTTTTCCTAACAGGGCCACTGTGAGAATGTTTTTTAGAATGTGCACACAAAGGGACTATGAAGAAGGGTGAAGGGAAAGTTGGTCCAGGGGGTGGGGTGATAGCACAGGATTTAGAAGACTTCAGTTCAAGTTCTTGCTTTTGACAAGTCATTTAGGGCATGAACCAAAATGGAATGTGTGTGCCGAAGTCCAAACTTCCGATCCTGAAATCCCCCACCACCACACACTCAGCTGCCAACTAACTATGTAAGTGTCCACTGGCTAAGAATGCAAAGTGCATAAATTTCCACCATGGTGCATGTGCAATGCTGAGATGATGGTGTCCCATCCTCTTCTTCCCTCTTACCCCCAGCTCCATGGTTAGAACGCTCACCCAGCTTCACATCCCCATTTTTGGCTGATGTGAAGCAGGGACATGCAACCCAGTTTCTTCCCTCCTAGGTGTTACCCTATATCCCAGTGGCTAGGGGATGGGTGTCTCCTGTTGAAACTATTCCACTCTGCATAAAACACTGGGGTTGGGGTTGGGGCTGGGACCTGGATCCCCAGGTGAGTGCCCTAATCAGCAGGCTGTACCATCGTCCTCTCTCTGGTCCAATGATTGTATAAAATATTTGAAAAGTGAAATAGCTTCAACAGCAGAGACTGAGACAGAT
This sequence comes from Emydura macquarii macquarii, assembly GCF_026122565.2. Taxonomy (NCBI): domain Eukaryota; kingdom Metazoa; phylum Chordata; order Testudines; family Chelidae; genus Emydura; species Emydura macquarii. The sequence continues at coordinate 15,134,059 of NW_027130842.1, read as the reverse complement.
CCACCCTGGAAATACCACATACATGATTAGGGCACTTACCTGAGAAGTGGGAGACCAGAGTTTAAGTCTCTGCTCCAAATCAGGTAGTGTGAAGCCAAGTCTCCCACATGCTGAGTGAGCACTGTAGCCACTGGACAGTGTGTGTGTGTGTGTGTGTGTGTGTGTGTGTGTGTGTGTGTGTGTGTGTACACCCCCACACTGAGTGGGAGGGGAAAGGCGGGTGAAAGGGCTGTCCTGGCTTAGGCACATAATTCCAGGAGAGATTTTACAGTTGTGAATCGCAAGTGGAGGGAGCCACCTCCCTTCAGTCTAGACTAGGTGACTAACTCCCCTTGACATTAGGCTCCACCCCTTTCCTTTGCATTTCCTAGTGGCTTTGTTTTAGGGAGTTCCTCACTCAACATGCTGGCTTTTGAGTATCCCGTTCTTAGGCAGCGAACTCTCTCCCCATGTGTTGTACACAGAGCCCAGGGACCTAATTCCAGGCTAAGGATTCCACTGGGCAGCAGGACGCCTAAAGGCAAGTCCCCTAATAATTAAATCACTGGGCCTTTGTGGATCTAGCCCTTGAGCCTCTCCCTCTCTGTGCTTTAGTTCCCCATTAGTAAAATGGGCATAATAGTCCTTTCCTACCTCCTAAGGTGGTTGTGAGGATTAATACATGAAAGATATGGAGACACTCAAGTGGTCCAGTGACTGAGGGTCATAAGTACATAGGTAGATACAGATTCCTTTAAAAACCAACTGATATTCATGGAACTTTTTTGATATTTGCCCAGCTCTAACTTTCAACTGGGTGTGATGCTGCATGATGGAATATGACTGTTTATATCCTTGATACATTGTTAGACAATTGCAACAAATCTTGTACCAAGTAGGTCATGTAAGGGGTCAATGAAAAATTACAATCAAATATGATTATCCTGTTCAAATATAACTTCATATGCATGTATCATCTTGGACTACTGGCTAGTCACTGGTATCTCATACATGTGGTGGTCCTGGATAACACTCACAGGATAGAATTGACATTAGAGCCAGACAGCTGTGTTGATGGCCCATTAAGGACACTTGTTCTCAGACTGGGCCATAGAAAAAACTCATCCCACCCAGATAGCTCTTCCTGTGGATCCCTCAAGAAGATTGTCCCAGCTGAGTCTGTTATGAACACAGAAGTTCTGTGGTGGTTCTCAAATTTGTTTGTCCTGTTTCATACAGGTGAGGGTATAGGATATCTTGTACATCAAGACTCCTACCTATCCCCTGCCTCAGATGCTTACCCTCTGGGTCTGAATGAAATCTGGTACAAGGGGGAAAAAAAACAACAACCCAGGAGTAATTCCACCATCAGCAGGAATTGCACTGGTGTAAAGGAGATCAGAATCTTGTCCTGTTATTCTTTGTTGGAGAATCAGTGCTCAGTTCTATCTGAGTGATTCTCCTATATTGTTTCGTACCTGGACTAGCTCTATTTTGTTAAAGTAATGAAATAATACATCTTTACCATCTCTTCAATGCTCTTTATATTAACAAAAATGCATAATTTCATTTGTCTAATATCCTGTTTCATAGGTATCTTCAGAATTTTTACTCGTTTAATTGAGAGCAGTCTCAAATTAATTGTATAATTAATCTTGTCAAATTAGGTAACATTTCACACAGTAGTTTATTAAAGAAATCTGAATATTTTAAATTACCATGCTATTAGGCATTAATAAAGAAGCTCTTATTCTGTATTGTTCTACTTTATAACACAAAGAAGGTAATGGCAATATAAAAGCTAAGTTCTATAGTACATTGATAATTAGATACACCTTATTCCCCATAATAGCTTTTCTCTGAATTCAAACATAAAACGGATAAGCCTTTTCTTAAAAAAGGGATAAAAAAACCAAAATAGAAAGAATGAACTACTGTGCTGATTACTGAACAATGGGACAGTTGCCACGTGCATGGTGGTTTGACTGAAGTCTCGCAGAAGAAGCATGCATCTGAGAAATCTAGTGTAGTGCTTGGCAGGACTCGAAGGCTAACAGAATAGTAGAAATCTTTCTTTGCATCAATTGCTCTCATGTTTGGGGATCAGCAGCATGTCGATTTCCTGACGGAGAACGAAGAGCCATGAACCTTGATGAGCTCCTGAGAATTACAGAATACATCTGCCTTCTTGCAAAGACTGGAAGAGTTCCCTCTAGAGACCTCTGGAGGATGACCATAAGGATGATGAGCAGGACTGGGGAATCAGAAGTGACGGCTGTGATGTGGGAGAGGCAAGCACATGGGCTGAGGAGAGAGGAATGGATAATGAGGCACCATCAATTTTTTATGAGTATATGGAAATGGTACTCAAGGTCAGAAAGCCCAAACACTTGGCTTATCCGGGTGTACCAAAGAAATCTTCAGGATAGTGGTCTAGTATTTTAAGTTTTAGTACCTGTAATTCTGTTTACTCAATATACCTATTGGATTAGATACTTCGGAAACAGTAAACCACACAAACATCAATGCTATATTAGTAAAACCTGCAGTTCATATGGAAGAACATATGCTTGTGTCATGCATGCAGGACCATAATTACATGATAAATTAGAATGCTGCTGAATTTCAATTTCAGACATACCTGGATTATAGCCAGTTCTAATCCATTCAGAATAGTTACTGTTGAAGGGAGACATCACAAACTGACCAGGCCACTGGTACTCCTTTCTCCACAATCAATATTGTTGACACCTAGCACTAAGTACTAGATAGGAAAACTATCCCCACAGTCCACCCCCAAAACCAAACCCAGCAATAGAGCTGCTCAGGGATTTCTCAATAAAACCGTTTCCTGTTTGGGGAAAATGATGAAACTAACTGAAACTTTGTGGAAAGGCTTCTCATGGCCATGATTAAATTTCTGGTCAGAGGGACCCATCTCAAAATAGCTAGTTGCCTAGTGTTTCAGGCAGTCACCTGGGATGTGGCAGACTCAGCTCTGGCTGATTCAGAGCAGGGACTTAAACCTAGGTCCCCACCCATGTCAAGTTCCTACTCTGAATCAGCCAGAGCAGGGACTTGAGCTGGCTCTGACTCACCCCAGGTGATTGCCCTCCTACCCAGCTATTTTGGGATAGATGTCTCTTCTCCTTCGCTCTTTTCTCTTTTGATTTTTTGCCCCCTGCCCCTCTCAAAAAAAAAAAAAAAAAAAAAAAAAGTCTTGGTTTCATCCTGATGCAGAATAGGAATATTTTGTTTTGGACTAGCACATTTTTATGGGATAGGAAAACCACTTCCTGTCCAGCTCTATGCACCAGAATGGGGGCTTCATAGATGGTGAACTCAGCTGCACTTTCAGATATTCCCATTAGCCCCCACCTTTGCCCTTGCAAGATCCCATCAGCCAACTCATCTAGCTACTGATTACATCTAGTCCCTTTTACAGCAGCTTTGTTATTTTAGCTTCTCCTCTTAAATCACACTCAACGTTAATGGGCTTGTAGGAAAGGTGGAGACAGTGGTGTGACCCTAGAAGGAGAGGGTTTTGGGAGTTTTATTCCACATACTTCATGGCTTGATAAGACTTCCAGTACCCAATATGTTTTGCATATGCTGGAGTTGAGGAGAAGTAAACCTGTCAGCTCATCTAGTCAACATGCAGTTGTCTGGAAAAAAAAAAATCCTTGAAGCCCAGAAGGGCTGGCAAATGCTGTCAGATACAAAACTAGGGATAGTCTTCAACCTCTAGTTCACAAACTGGAAGTGTGCTTGAGAAGGGAACTACTGCTGAATTCTGATAAGAATTAAAGTAAGAATTCTTCCTCCAGAGCCCTTTTATTGGGTTGCTTAGTGCCCTCCAGAAGAGTGAAGGGTATGAGGGGGGTGGCTTTTGAAGACTAGTGTGAGAAAATAACTAACACAGCATGGTGCAGAGAAACAGCTTTTAAAAACGTATACATACACACATGCTGCCTTTTCACCTTTTAGTCTAAGATGAAGTGTTTGGGCTGTGGGAGTCTCAGTTTAATGTGCTACAACTATGGTACTTAAGCCAGTAATTATCATGGGAGTGGCACTGTCATTGCATATTAACCCTTAAATGGGTATGCCCAATGGCCTGTGAAGGGATGTTAGATGCGGTGGGTTCTGAGTTACTACAAAAATTTCTGTCTGGGTGTCTGGCTAGTAAGTCTTGCCCACATGCTCAGGGTTTAGCTGATCGCTATATTTGGGATTGGGAAGGAATTTCCCCCCAGAGCAGACTGGCATAGGCCCTGGGGGTTTTTCACCTTCCTCTGCAGCATGGGGCATGCTAGTGGATTCTCTGTACCTTGAAGTCTTTAAATCTTTATTTGAGAACTTTAATAACTCAGTCATAGGTTAGGGGCCTATTACAGGAGTGGGTGGGTGAGGTTCTGTGGCCTGTATTGTGTAGAACATCAGACTAGATGATCATAATGGTCCCTTCTTATAGTCTGTGCTGGAAAGAAGCTACATGGAGCACAGAATACAGGACCATGCAGAGACCATCCTGCATTGAGCATGGTCAGTCTTTTTTGGGGGGGTGTGACTTTAAGATTCTAGCGCTTGTATAGCCCTCTGGGTACCAGCTACCCAGAGATGTACAGTGTAATACAGTCCAGTTGCCAGTGAGCGTTCCTTTCACAATTCAATAAGTCATGAACCTGACGGATCTGCATTCCTGCTTGTTTTTAGCAGAACTGGCATTCTGATTAGTTTGTGGGTTTTTCCCTGTATGTAATGATATTTGTACTACCTCATGCAGCTGGTCTCCCCCACATAATCAGCAACATTAGACTTTCTGCATTCTATTGCTTCTCTCTGAGATTTGACTTCAGTCCTGTCAGCCCTGCTGCTCATCCTATCGCTGGCCTCCTGCTGGTAAGACTGATGCTGCAGACTCCTTGCCTGTTAGTCTCTGAAGAGGAGGGCATGGGGAAAAGTCTCTTCTCTGGTATTTATTAAAATCAATCTCTCTCACCTGCAGGGTTTCTTTTTATTATTTTAAACATTCCCTCCCTCCTCCCCCCCCACAGTCATTCCACATTAGCGTTCGATGTTAATAAAACTGCTCTTTCACAGGGAAGGGGCAAAATATGCTTTTTATCAGGTGTATATTAGCAAAGCATGCTGAGCTCAATAACTGCCTCTTGCAGGGCTGTCATTTGTTTCTTATGATGCTTCTCCCTCTCCTGCCACCACCTCACCTTCGCAGCAAGTGTAATTGCAGAGAGGCCTAGACATAGATACCAAATCAGAAGACACCCAGGACTTTGTGGGGGATCCTGTTGGGAGACAGATGTTGACTGCTGCCCAAGGGTGAAGAGATGACTCTCTCCTAGACTGTGGGCTAGACTTTACTTGATCCTTGGATCCCCCAGGCTTTCCACTTCTCGTCCACATGATCCAGTTCTGATAGGATCTTGGCATTATGATAATAAAATCATAGAAGTGTAGGACTGGAAGAGGCCTTAAGATCAGCTAGTCCAGCCCCCCACACTGATGCAGGTTTAAGTATACCTACCCTATCCCCCACAGGGTATTTGTCTAACCTCCAATGATGGGGATTAGACAGCCTCCCTAGGTAACTTGTTCCACTGCTTCATTATCCTTATCGGTAAACTTTCCCCCCTAGTATCTAACCTAGATCTCTCTCCTGCTGCAAACTAAGCCTCTTGATAACAACCTTTTACATTCCTGAAGACTATGTCCCCCTCGGCCTTCTCCTTTCTAGATTAAACGTTTCCCATTCTTTCAACCTTTCCTCGCGGGTCAACACAAGAAGAGACTGGCCGCGTGAGAGTGGGAGCAATGGTACCGCTTCGCTGCTGTCATTCTGTGCCTCTGCAACTTTGAGAAATCAAAGGAGACTAACTGAGCACTGCCAAAGAGGTCTGAAATCAATCTGTCAAACTCTGATGCAAGAACTGAGGCGTATGTACTTGCGTAGGCTGCTGTGGGCCAGTTTGGCGCCCTGGCAGAGGTTGGAGCAGCTGCAAGGCAGCTCTAAACTTGTGCTCCTGGCTGGCACCCCTACAGGGCTTGTGGCAATGAGAATTGCTGGGCTGTGGCACAGCCTTGGCCCTGTCTCTTTCCACACTCCTAGCCTGCTCAAGAACACTCCTGCACTGGGGGCTTCTGTAGGATTGGTGCAAAGCTACTGCAGCTGGCTTTGGCACAAAACCTTCATGCACCAGAGCTATTCCCTGGGAGGAGGGGGGCCCTCTGTCTTCTGTGCAGCTATGCCATTGGGCAGAGCTGAATCTTGTTTAAAATAGTCATCAAGTCACAACCCAAATGCCACTGAAAGCTCTCTAATAAAATACAGGATCTGGCTTCCATGGCTAGGCCTGGTTAGCAGTGACAATTGGATTAGTGTGGTGTGGCTTACATGAAATCTTTACTAAGAACGGGACTGAAACAGCTGACAAGAGCCCACATCACAACTGGCGTTTCTGCTGACAGCCTCAGCGGTGACGCCAAGGAATGGATGGGCATAGTCTTGGCAGGGCAGTGGGGAGGAGGGGGAACCTGTGCAGTGGAGCAACAGAGGTCCCTCCTGCTGTCAAACGGTCAGCTTTCACAAGCACTACATTAGAGACTCAATCCAGGATCCAGATCCTGGACATTACAGATACACTCCAAATTCTGCACTTATTGAGACAGTTGTGTACATTTAATGAGAAATGTTCATGTGATTTGGTATGGACATCAGAGCCAATACTCATGTAGGACAGCTGTTCAGTAAAAGCTGAGCTGTTTCTTTACATCTTTGGCAGGAGTCAGGCAGAAAGAGGTGCTCTGGGAAGTCTTTGCAATGAAGTAGAGAGATTATCCTTAAGGATAATGCTGTTTCCTTATTCTAATTTCATCTTTCAGTGTTAGAAAATGACTGAGTCTTTATCATGGCAGTGGCCACTACAGCAAGGTCTCTGAAATATGTCCATGAGCACAGCCACAAAGACTAAATGTAATATCGGCTATGGTGCTAGCTAAAACAAGGAAACCTAATTGCTCCTTTTAATAAGTTTTATACAGATTATTTTAGGGTCTTGCTCTTGTAAAAATGTGGACTCTCACTACCTTGCTGATAGTTCTCTGGGTCTGTCACATGCATTCTGGGATTGCTCCCATCATGTGGGGAAGGTGGCAGTCCAATGAAGCAGAAAATCTAATTTGCTTTGCTTAATACCACCTGCTCCCAGTTGATTTCTTGAATTTTTTTTGTGGGGATGGAAAGAAAGACAGAGTTACATTTCAAGAGACCTGAACATTAAAAATGACAATGGTCTCTTTTACTCTCCTAATAGATTGAAGATTTTAAGAATCCAGTAGCTCTTCTCTCTGCCACTGTCAATTAAGGTCAGAGCTACAGGCTGCATAATTAGTCATATTAAATACACAAAAGAAGATACCAAGATGGAGATCTGCTGCAGAGAAATGCTGCTACTGAAACAGATCCAAGTGTAAAATATTAAGAAATTTACTACTGAAGTTGTGCTATTAATTATGTTTGGACCAGAAACTAAAACTTGGAGGGAAGTTAGTTAGGAAACTCCCAAATTAACACACACCCTGTTGTAATCTTAAATCATCCTCCTTGTGTTTATACACTATGATGCAGTTTTGAATTATAGTCATGAAGTATTCTTTCTGTAGAGCTTCTGCCCCATTCAGCAAGAAGGATGGACAATACTCGGGGAATGGAGTTGCAAGGTGTATAAAGTACAAGGCAGGGGTCTACAAGAACAGGAAGGATGGCCTTCTGGAGTGGGGGAGGAAGGGGGAGTGACATGGGTCTCAGTTGACCCCAGGAAGAAGAACCAGATTTCCTAATTGAGTCATGATAGTACCTTGAAATAACCCTAGATTAAAACATTATTTCCTGTCCCAATTACTGAAGATAATCTTCTAGAAGAAAAATATCCATCTTTTCTCTCTTTTGTGTGAGCTCTACAATTTCCCTAATTCCCCTTGGGAAAAATTCTTTCCAATGGAGCTACTCAGTTTTAAGACTGACTTCAAAACAAGAAGACACAAAAATCTGTTATTCTTTTCTTTGTGTTCTTAAAGTTCTGACAAGGGCCTTTCTCTAGAGAGCCATCTTCTTTGCTTCTTTGTATTTACTGTCACCTGCCAGCATTTTGTTCTGTCTTAAGGAGACAGTAGGTTAGCCACGCTGCCAACTTGTTGAGGCTGCTTTTTCCAACAGCATCACACAAGCCAGACTAACTGCAATGAGCACTTTTTTTTCCCCTCTCCCCTGTGTGGATGCTGCATTTTTTTGTTTGATTTCTGACTTTGGATCCCAATTAGCTCATTTGAAGAGCAAGTGATCCCTTAGATACTGATGTTCCTTATTGGCCAGGATGTGAGACAATCTAGATAGCTGTCAAAATTAACCTGATTTTGACACTTGTAAATATGTTGGATACTGAATATTACTCAACCATCACAATAAGTTGAGATGGACTTTCTGGATTCCTTATGCTCATAATGAGTTTAATGATTCGGCAGAAATCCAGAGACAAGGTGGTGAAGTTTAAAAAAAAAAAAAAAAAAAAAAAAATGATTGGACCAATTTCTGTTTGGTGAAAGGCTTTCAAGCTACACAGCGTTGCTCTTTGGTCTGACTTAGGGTTCTCCCAGATCTGAAGGAGAGCTCTGTGTAGCTCAAAAATCCATCTTTTTTTTGTCAGTAGGAGCTGATCCAACAGATATTACCTCACTTACCTTGTCTTTCTCTCTCATATCCTGGGACCAAAACAGTTAACAACATTTGCCAGTAATTCATCTGTTAGCACCCTTGTTACTAAGCAAAAGATTCAGTGACCCAAGCTAAAGTGCTTGCTTCCACAATTGATCGGTTACTTTGAAACACAAAGTTGTCTGCACCTGGGGCCTTCACATTACTTCACATGTGGGTCTCTTAATCATCTTACTACTTGTCCAGGTTTCCCCCCCACCCCCATCTCGTCTTGCTTTGTTTTGTATTTCTTAGAGTTCACTGGCCATACCTTTTTTTCTTTTTTTTTGTACAGCGTCTAGCACATTGTAAGCACTACTGGAAACAAATAATAAACATGTTGTAGACCAGGCCCTGTGTACTCTCTTGCAAGCTGTCTATATCCTGGGATAAGGGCTCCTGTCTTCTGCAGAATTCAAATATCAAATTCTGTGGCAGTTTAATTCCACCAAAGCCTTAATTGAGTTTAATTATGAAAGTGAATTATACAATCATTATCCAAACAAGGATTACAGTCACGTATGGAATTCCTCTACCTATGAAAAATAGTTGAGCAGCTCTTACTATCTAGTAGAGAGTAGTGGCATGCATAGACAGTAGCTATTTCAATTAGATGTCTCCCTATCTGTGTCACAGATTTATAACCGGTATCTGGACACCATAACAGAGTGGCTGTCAAAATGTTTGAGATCCTCTGGTCAAAGGCACTATATGTAAATACAAAGGATTACCAAGATGTTGGCAAATCCTCACAGCAGTTAAGAGTTTATGGTGGAATACTGCATGTGACTGAAATATGGGCATAACAATATTTTTATTGTGCCTCAGAAGTATGCGTTTCAGGTTTTTGAATAGGAAAGACTTGCAGTCTCTTATTGAATGCAAGAATGTCGTCTTTAGATTAAAGATATATCTAAAAGTTTACTAGAGTGGAAAGGAACTAAAGTCTTCCCAGAAATTAATATAATTACCTCTAATCTTTCGCTCCATAAAATGCTTAACGTGATGAATTCCTTAATGAGCATGTGAGGATAAGGAAGCTCTCTTCTGGCATACAGCAAGTCTATTTAAAAAAAAAAATCAAACTGTAAAATGAGAATACATGTGTGTGTCACATGCAAAAACAAATAAGTGTTGTGAAGGAATGAAATCTGATATGATAAAGTCTTCTGCCCCATGGTTTGGTGTCTTGTGCTAGGGACCTACAGAGCAGGCAAGGTGCAACTCCTGGGGTCACTTACTGGCAAAGCCAATGGTATCCTTCCAGATAACAGCCTTCTCAAGGTGGAGTTTTATAATACTATAAATGACAGCTCCCACCAGTTCTTCCTCCTCACTGCATTCACGAAGCTGATCTAAGCCAATCCTACTTCTCAGGCAATGAGAAGTCACTGATGGCTTTTTCTAGCTAGCTATAAACTGACTGCAGTGAAATCCCGCTGGATAAAGAGGGACTAATGGGACAGGTTCCTAGCTGTTGGAACACTGGAAGAGAACTCCCCAAAGAATCCCGTTTCTGGAGGCTTCTTGAGATCAGACTGAGGTTTGCTCCTCCTTAGTAGCTCCAGTTAGTTAAAAGCCTAGGGGAGCCTGTGCTGCTCTGGGGCCTGTTGGCCCACACTCTTTCAAAGCATTGTATGAGTGAAGTGATGCCTTTCAACAAATGTGTGGAGTAAAAGACCCTATGGCTGCTATTAACAAGGGTCTGAAGCTTACATTGCATGCACACGCTCTCTTTGGTAGACAGCATCACACCCCAACAGAGCAGTACATTTTAAAAATGAATTATTGCTCTCTTCCATCACTAGCCTGTTCCTGTGAGACACACATCAGGCTTCTAGGATTTTCAAGTTGAAGAGTTTTTAGCACCTAGTTAACCTGTAGCTTGCGTAGGCATGCACTACTTTAAGACTTTTGAGCTGTGGTAAATCAAATTTTAGTGTTAAAATGTTAGTGGCTATGCAATGCTATTTCCATGGTGGCCTGCTTAGCTCCAGGTCACTTAGCTTTTGCCAATCAGCCCAACAATGTTTGTTTATCTATCACTTCATAACCATGCTGCACAGAATAATTTATCTGGCATAGCATGACAATTTGTACTGTAATTTGACCCCTGCTGCTGCAGACTTGCATTCCGTTACAGCAATGATTGAGAAAATTAAGATTCCTAGGTCACTTTTCAGGTTCTGTTTTCTGCTTTTCATAATTTCATTCCACTTCATCTTTGATCAAAGAAAGGGTCATCCAGAAATGTGAGACTACCGAAAATCACCATGTTGTTCAGTTCTCTAGATCGGAGTTAATCCCATATAAACGTGGGGAGTGGGGGCCCTGCGTGCTTGAATTGGCATGCTAGACTTGTATGTGCCATCAAAGTTAAACTCAAAGTAAAAGTTCTACAGATACCTAACACAGTTCATCCAAGATCCCAGAGTGCTTTACCAACCCCTCATTTCTCTTAGGAAGGTAAATAAAATACTCCCAGTATTATGTTTTTTCCTCCTAAAGTCTAAACAGTGCTAGTAGTCAGAAATAGAACTTTATCTTTATGCTAACCTGGTGAGGTAGGGTTGCCTAGTGCTTATAGATGCTCAAGTGTAGGTGGAATAAGGGGTGGGCAATCCAAGGAAGGGAAATCTAAGGAGAACTGTGTCGTAAAATGTTACCTATACAGTTCACCTCTTCCTCATAGAAAGGCAAAAGGAAATAAACAGAGGCTGTTGAAATAACATAATGTAATATATCTATACTCGATGGTTGAGTTGTACTTCCTAAGACTGTTTGCTTTCAACACAGTAAAACGAGGAGTTGATCGGGCACTGGACTTCCTCATCTGGTCTAAGTAGTATAGCTACTTTGGATGCAGTTTCTATGGAATAACACACTTTCCATGTTCTGATCAGCTCCAACTACTCCATTTTTCAGGGCAGTCTTTCTTCTTTTGTCTGCAGCAGCTAGTGCCTTCAGTCTCCTCTAGACTACCACCTATAGAAAGATGTAAGGGCCTGTGCTTTTTGTTACATGAGTACAATGCTCAACGTAACAGGGATCCAGTTCCTGATTGGGGGCTTCTAGGTGTTACTGAAACTAATCCACTAGTTTGATTTGAACTCGTCTCTATGAAACTTGAAATAGGAATTTCAAGCTTCACATCGTTCAGGGTGTTGGGCTCAGGCTCATCTCCTGAGAGGTTCCTACTGAAGGATTTTAGAGCTGTCAGTAGGTACCACCAGATTATCTAATGTTAATGATGAGTTGGGTCTTACTCTGTTTCCTATTACTAATAGTTAAGCTAGGGTTCCGTACTCAAGAACCATATTGCACTGAATAGCTACTTTTGTCATCTATCTTTGTCTCTCTAACCCACATTTATCCCCATAGAATCTGAGCATTTTCTAGATTTTTGCGTCACACGCATTTGAACTGAATACTTAGATTCTGATTCTCAGATGTCACACAAGAATTCAGCTTTGGACTTTACAGTTCCATTTTAGCAAGAGAGACCCAATATGCAGGAGATTAACTACTCACTAATAAACTTAAATGTGATGAGCTTGTGATCTTTGTGGCTCTAGACTTGCAGGCAACAAATAGAATTGCACATAAGTCTCCTGACTGTTTTATTGTAAAAATATAATCTGTATGGTCTTGTCTAGAAATAGTCTCCAACACAACGCTGAGTTCTTTACACTTATAAAGAATCAATGGAAAATGGTACCGAAAAGGAACGGTACCTAAAAGGAAAAACAGGATAGCTGGCTGTCGAGGTACTAGTAACTGGGGTTGCTCAGAGGTACTTCCAGAACTACAAGCACAAAACTTTCAGCTTTTATCTGAAAACTGAAGGCCAGTGCAGGCAGAAGGGGAGAGACATGGAGTAGCATGGTATCCAGAATTGGGCAGGCCTGCAAGAATTCATTACTACTGTGTGTCTTCCATCTGCAAAGGTTCTGATAAATACAAATAACAAATCGGCAGCCTCTTCTTCTCTGCAGTTCAGTTTGGTCAGTCTCTGGCTTGTGTAAGTCTCCCCTTTTTGTTTTTGAATGGCTTCAGGTCTATTCTGATATGAGCTTTCCAGAAGCTGCTCTGAGACCAACTGCATGAAGAGCATGTTGGGAAATACTTATCCTGACCATAGCCCCTTGCTTCCTGGGCCATCCCCTTTCTGTTCCCCTTACAGAAATTGCATGTAATGGGTTGGAGCCCACAAAAGCTTATGCCTGCTGAAATTAAATTTGTTAGTCTTTAAAGTGCTACAGAACTCTCGTTGTTTTTGTTGCTGCTCTGTTTCTTACTCTGTAAGTACTGTAAACAACTTAAAATAAAGGCTGCAGCAAGAGACATTTTAAACAGACAGCTACATCTTAAAAATATGAAGGCTATGGGGCTTATCCCTTAATGTATTGTAGCAGTATGGAAGCCAGTCATAATAGCTCACTTTCATAAATGAGGGCACTGGGTCTGGGGGAGAGGCTTAGAGGAATTGTTCTTGCACTGACAGCAATGTTAATTAATATAATGGAAATGTCAGGTCGGTGCCTCAGGATAGAGACAAGGCAGGCTACAGAAGAAATGGGGCTAAGTTGAAGTACCACCCTTCTTCTGCTTCTTGGGGGAGGTGTGTGTGTGGGGGAGATGTTTAAAAGCTACTGTAAAGTTGTTCTTAAGAGCTAACTAAAACTTTACCCCCGCTGCTCTGAAAGCCAGAGTGAAAAATGGCATCTGCCAAGCTACTTGACTGAAAAGGGTAGGCCTGGCCCTTCCAAGAATTGAACACTTACCATGACTCCAATCCAGCCCATTGTGAATTATGACCGTTTGCTGGATGCTTTTCTGAATTTAACTATTTGCCTGATAGTTAACAGGATGCCCTTCCTTTAGATTCCTATTTTCAACTACTGCTGCTAAGTAACCCACATGGTCGCGCAGATTCTCTTGTCTAATGCCCCTGTAATGCACTGTCCTTCTCATCCAGCTTTGTTTTTCCATCTCCCACCTTTTTTGCCCTCAAGGTTACCTTGGCTCCTTCTACTTGGCAACGTATGGTGTCTTCAGCAGGATTTGCATTGATTTCAACAAACCAATGCTGCTGCAAAGCTAAGTTGAGCCATGAGCACTTCTGGTCCCTTCCCCTTTCCTGCACATAGAAATGAAGGCATTCTGGATTGAGAATCCTGTGTCATTTGCCTCCCTGTGTTTATGCATGCTTTCCTCTGTGTGCTGCCCTATGCAAGACAAAATGATCAGAGCTCAAATCATTCTCCATTTCTGCCTCTTTAAATTTGCCCTTGAGGCAAAGAACTCTGATAAATATCGGAGAACGGCAACTGACACATCTTGGCACCACCACGTTATGAATAATAATAAAACTAGTGTTTCAGAAGCCCAGAGGGCAGGCATATCCAGAACGGAGGAAGGCATTGCCTTGGTTGCAGAGTACTGATCCTGCTGTTTTACTTTCCCACCGTTCTAAGTGGAACTTATTGGCCTTGATCTGATTGGCTTATGTGAAAATCAATAGAGGCTGTCTGCCTGCACTAAGCAACTCTCCTGGCTTTGTAATTACTGTTGTTCTGAATTTGAAATCTACGATCCACATTAATCCCTGGCTGCATATTTAAAGTTAATTATTTGTGCAGCTGCTTATAGAATCTAATGATTTCAAAAGGTTACTTCTCCAGTCCTTGATCAGCTATTTAGTGCGTTTGAAAGGTTGTGTCTCTTCTCTGTATCTTACCCATTGCTTTTCTTTTTGAAGATAGTTTCCATAGCATTATTTGTTTAATCTGTCTGTTCAGTTGCATTCACAGTATGGTAAAATTATACAGTAAGGTGCAAAGCTCTCTAGCACATTGTTGGTGACACACAAATAAGGTATTCTATTTAAAAGGGAAATGCCACCCAATGCACTCTTTATCCTGTAACTGTTTTGCATGATGCTTGGCTTGGTTGCTCTCTGCAAAATTATCAGTACATAACTGAACTGACCCCTGGCTGTGCTTGTTCTGTCAGGTCTCCAACACTATTTTGAAATTCACTTAAAGATGGAAAGCTATTGCACATGGCTTTAATTCAATGATAGTAGTTTGATTCAGGCAGGGGAGAAGGCAGAAGGGTGTTTTTGCATAGCCTTACATCATAAAATGCAATGTCCAGTTAAATTTAACAGTTTATCAGTTAAATCACTCTTTGCAAAAGCAAGAGAATCTGGAGTTGGGTGTGTCAACCCTTTACTCTACACTTCCCTGGCATCATCCAGCTGAGGCATTCCAAGTGACTTACCAACATTGTTTATCACACAAAGGGGTAGGGAAGTGTAAATTAGAGCTGTGCAAATAAGTGGGTTTTTTGTGGTTTTTTTTTTTTTTTTTTTTGGGGGGGGGGGGGGGTTTCTTTTGCGGACCAAACAGAAATAAAAAACTTCATTTTTGGATTGACCCCCAAACACCTTGTTTTCTCAGCAAAACAAATACATTTGACCTGAAATGAAACATTTTGAGCATATTAAACCATTTTTTTTAATTACAAGGAAAGGCAACTTTGAAATGCTCACAAAACAGGAGGGGCTGGTGGTGGAAGTGGTTTCAGGCACCGCTCTAGCCCTCTGGCTGGCAAATAGAAGATGCACATTCAAGTCTGCTTCTCTCCTTCCCCCCAATAAGAACAGCAAGTAGAATTTCTTGTCATGAATTGGACACATTTTGGTTTACCCAAAACTGCGTATTTTTTTGTGAATAAATTATTCATCTGAAAATCTTTGCCTGATTCTAGTGTAAGTTACATTTCCCCACTTTGCAGATGGGAAGGCAGAATCATTTAAGTGACTGGACCAAGGTTACACAGGAAGTCTGTGATAGAGCTGTGATCATTTTGTGCATTAGCCCATGACCATTTATTCATTGTATAGTAACTTGCTGCAAGGGACATAAATATTGCATGAGGAAGTGTGTAGTGTTCCTCAGTCATACACACACTCTCTTTGTGCCCCAATCTTGCATTATGTCTTGACACTAAATTATGCTATGCTGCTTTGAGGAGGTGCTCAGACTACATGCAGGTTTAACACATCCTGTGGTGTGGACTGAAATGGAGGGTTTCAAAATCTTGATGAGTGCTATAGATGGTCTTGACTTTCTCTCTGGAGCAGTTTTGATTTGGATGTATTGTCAATCCTTACTACTGTGCAGAAGTGGATAATGCACTGCCTGTTGATCAATGTAGGATAATAGCTTCCAAAGAGTTTCAGCTGAAAATCATGCATCACTTGTCAGTGTATAAATCCAGTATCTGAATATAGTCTGCAGTGCGCATAACTTCCCTCCCCCACCCCAAGTTTCTTACTTACTAAGGTAGCAGACTTCAGTTGCTAATAATGTATGTTACAGCACAGGGGAACATATACCTGTTTTACGGTTTTATGCATCAAGTGTAATAATTTCAGGATGTCCATTTTTAGAAGTTTGTTGCATCACCTGATATTAAACTGAAGAAGGAAAAAAAAAAGGAGGGATAAAGGTGTGGAAATGCTCTGAAAAGCACCCTAGTGTATATGGAGGTAAGCAATAACTTTGTTACATGTTCTCCTTCCCACATGCCCTGAGAGTATGTCCTTCACGTGGATAGTGATGGTTGGAATAGTCAAAAGACGGTTCTGAGAAGAGCCAACTTTTGGGATCCAGAAAGCCAGCATCCACGGCCCACCCACACTTAGCCTGGCACGCCTAAAAGAAAATTCAAATTCTTTTTTTTAAATAGAAAGGAAACTTGCGCTCTCTTCCTTGTAATGAGTCTTGAAAACATGAACTAATCACTGGAGCTAAAAACACAAACAAACCAAAAACAAATCAGCAACCAATTTTCTTTTCTCCTGATGACCACCCACTATCCACCGTTCTCTTTTAGTAATTCAAGGTCCAGAAAACACACACGTAGGTTCCTTGAGTTTCTGGAAGTCCCCAGATCAACTGCCCAGGCAGCTGTTTTTTGGCAATACACCCATCCCTACCAGAACTGAGCAAATCCTTCATTTTCCAGTTTCATGACTGAACTGGGAATTCCTCCCCACTCCCCACCCATGAAAATAAAGTTTTGAGTTAACCTGAAATGGAAACTTTTTGGGGGGCCTTTTTCCCTCCCTGAAATGAGGAATTTCATTCAACGTGAAATGAAGCTTTTGGTTGTGGGCGTGCTTTACTCTTTTTAGCTAGTTACATTTGTTTTAACTACATCAAACATGTTTTGAAAATGTCAAAAACGAAACACTGATTTAGGTTTTTAAAATCTCTTTCTAGCTGACGCTATTCATCTAACTCAGCCCAACTTCGCGGACAGCATCAGTACTCCTACAACTGCATTTTGGGGGGGCAAATAAACTCTGAATCCCAAAAGCTTATGCCAGCTCCAATCCCAAACTCTCTACTAGCAAGCTGCTTTATTAGCCCTGTGCTGAGCATCCAGCATGAGCCCTGCCTTGTCTAGTGGACTAAGAACAAGGCACAAATCCCAGTCACACACTTCCTAGAGAGAGGCCAGGTGGGTGAGGCAATATCTTTGATTGGTCCAACTTCTGTTGGTGAGAGAGACACGCTTTCGAGCTTACAGAGAACTCTTCAGGTCCAATGGCAAAATTCAGCATCTTTCATTGTTGGAAGCAACACTGCTACCACGACACTGCATAAGTTCCTCAGAGGAATTTAGCAGAAGGTATGTGGTACAGTACCTGACTAGTCTGTTAGGTTTAAGGGGGTGTTTTGCTAAGGGCCAGCCTATACTTAAAAGGCTGCAGCACTTCAGTGAAGACACTACATACGCCAATGGGGGGGCTTCTCCCGTTGCCATAGTCAATCCCCCTCCCCAAGAGGTGGTAGCTATGTCTATGGAAGAAGCCCTCCATCAACATAGCGCTGTCTACACTGGGAGTTAGGTGAGTACAACTATGTTGGTTCCGGGTGTGGATTTACACACCCCTGAGTGACATAGTTTATACCAACATAAATTGCTAGTGTAGGCCAAGTCTAAGGAACAGTGCCTTTTCGTTTTGCAGAAAAGCTATGATCGTCACAGTGCACCAGATTCTGTTTGTGCAGCTCTACTGAAGACTCTCTGGGATCTCCTTGCACAGGGGTTAAATAAGGGCAAAATGTTTCTCCTTCTCCCCGCCTTCCCCCCCCCCCCCCAAAAAAAAAAAAAAAAAAAAAGCTTACTTCATATTCATGTGGAGGGAATGCTACAGCATGAATAACTTAATCAGAATGCACAGTAACTTTATACCTTTCTACCAATTTCATTTTTGTTCATATCCGTGGAAAAGATCCAACCTCTTAGTGATTTGCTCATCTTAATAGCAGTTTCAGGTGATGCAGAAGGTGTGCGAGATGCATGAAAGGGGATGCATTACTAAATGAATCAGATGTCCAAGAGAGACACCTGGGGATAATGTGTGGTTAAATCCTACTAGTGTGCCCAGGTACATCCATATTTATAAGCAACTTGTTCCTCCTAACAGGAACCATTAAATCACACTCCTTGAGACAGCCCTGGTTGTGGCAGATATACTTATGTTTATCTGTGTCTTTTTATGTTGAAGGATTGTAAACCTACATGCAGAGTTAGAGGGCAAAAGTTCAAAGCAGGATATGACTGAATGGACAGATGGAAGGAAATGTGATCAGATGAGTGTGCAGCACTTTAGATGGAAGGAAGTCTACTTATTAGCAATAAAGAAATTCTCTAGCCAACAGGAAAGGAAATGCCTCCTAAGTATAAAGTTGAGAAACCTAAATAGAGAGACTGCCTGTGAATGGCAGTAAGATGACTGAGGGATCGCAGGAAGCTGAAGAAACTTTGACACTTGAATTCTGCCTTTCCATGAATATATGCAATTCCCCCTAACTTCAGTGGGAGAGGCACATCTGAGAGAAAAATTGGCCCATTCTTTTCTACTTAGGTTCTTGTAGAGTGTCTATTCTATGGTATTGTATGGTATCTTATCTTAATTCCTAGTCCTTTATTTAGTAGCTGAATCAAAACCTTGTATGTTCTGCCCAGATTAGAATTCCACTGAATAACTCTAAGTTCCTATGTGAGGTTTGGGGGGGGGGGGGGGGGGGGGGGGGGGGGGGGGGGGTTAAAATGCGTATTGCAGTACATTGTTCATGCCCAGCACATGGAAGTGCTGGTATAGCAAATCACTACCCAGGGCTTTAAAGATATTACTAATGTAATATAAGTTTCTATATGGCTTGTATAAATTTGCTTTTATGCACATTCCATGCCTGTGAAAGATGTTGGTTTGACAACCCTGGACACTAAGGCCCAGATTCTCAACGGTATTTAGGCTCTAGATATCCAGCCTGGAGACCATATTTGGCCTGCAGGTCGTATTCATATGGCTTGCATGACAGTCACATTCTCCAAAATTTGTTTGCATTTAAAAAAAAAAAAAAAAATTCTAGCCCTCGTGGCCTCCAGATGCGAACAAAGTAACTGATACAGTGGTATCTGCCTAAATCTGCAGATGGCCCGAAACAATGACACACAGGAAGCTGGGGAGTTCACATCTATTAATCTGATTGGAGTGTTAACTTTAAAGGCCAATAATAATCTTTCAGTGAGGGCATTAATTGCTTCGTCCCATATGATGATCAGTGGTCAAATGGGGGAGAAGATGAGTGACGCACACTGAGTTGGGAAGTGGGAGTCAGTGCATGGAAGGAAATACAGAGAAAAGACACTTCAAACAGGGAAAAGGGAGAAATGAGGCAGGGGCTAGAGAGGATCGAGAACCAAAGAGCATGCATAGCTGTGGGCCTGAGAGGCCTATTTTTTTTCATGAAGAATTTTTGCATGAAGAATCATAGGGTTAGAAGGGACCACAAGGGTCATCTAATCTAACACCCACCAAGGTGTGTCTACACCATCCCAGACAGATGGCTATCCAGCCTCCTTTTGAAAATCTCCAGTGAATGAGCTTCTGAAACCTCCCCAGGCAGTCTGTACCACCGTCCTATTGTTCTTCGTTAAGTTTTTCTTGAGATTTAATTTAAATCTGCTACATTGTAGTTTGAACCTATTGCCTCTTGTCCTGCCTTCTGTGGCAAGAGAATAACTTTTCTCCATTTTTTGTTTTACTGCAGCCTTTCAAGTATTTGAAAGCCGCTGTCATGTCCCTCCCCCCCTTAATCTCTTTGTTTAGTTTGGGAAAAAAAAAAAATACTGAGCTCTTTCAGCCTTTGCTCATGTGGCTTGCATTCCATGCCTTTGATCATCTTTGTCAGTCGGCTCTGGATCCTTTCCAGTTTCTCCACATCCTTTCTATACATTGGTGACTAAAACTGGCCACAGTACTCCAGCTGAGGCCTAACCAGCGCCGAGTAGAGTGGTACTACCACCTCCCGTGACTTGCATGCTATGCCTCTGTTAATGCAACCTAAAATTGCATTTGTGAGTTTGTTTTGTTTTTTGTTTTGTTTTTTGCAACAACATTGCATTACTGACTCATGTTCAGGTTGTAATCCACCACAACTCCCAGATCCTTCTCAAAAGTGCTGCTGTCAAGCCATTTATCCTCCCTTCTCTATTTGTGCATTTGTTTTCTCCCCCCTAAGTGTAGCATCTTATATTTGTCTTTGTTTCATTTGGTTGTCTATAACCCAGTTCTCCAATTGATCAAGATCCCTCTGTATTTTAGATCTGTCTTTCAAAATGTTGGCAACTGCCCCCTTGCTTTGTGTCATCTGAAAATTTGATCAGTGTACTCTCTATTCCTACATCCAGGTTGTTAAGATGTTAGGCAACACCAGACCCAGAACATATCCTGTGGAACCCCATTTGAGACCTCCCTCCAGTCTGACATCCATTCCATTAATAGTTAATCTTTGTTTGAAGTTGTTTTAACAAATTATGTATCCACTTAACGATAGTTCTGCTGAGCCCACGTTTCTCCAGCTTTCTTATCAGAATGTCATGTGGGACAGTGTCACCTGGACTTAAGGTTTTTATATTGTATCCACCACATTCCACCTATCCACCCAACCAGTTATCCTGTCAAAGAAAGAAATCATGCTGGTTTGGCATGATTTGTTCTGAGTAAATATATGGTGGATCCTAGTGATTTACTCGTTCATCATCCAGGTATTCACAAATGTGTAATGTTTTATACATTGCTCTAGTAACTTCCTATGTATCGAAGTCAGGCTGACTGGTTTATAGCTCTCCAGCTCCTTCTTTTTCCAATTTTTTTCTCCAGTCTTCCAGGAACCCTCCTGTCATCCATGAGTTTGCAAATATTATTGCCAGTGGCTCTGAGATTTCCTCAGCTAATTCCTTCAGTACCCTGGGGTGAATAGCAGCAAGCCCCGCTGATTTGAATTAATTCAAATTGGTTAGAAGATCTGACCTGTTCTTTACTTATCCTGATCTGCATCTCTTCCCCTTTATTGTCTATGGTAACTTTGCTGGTTGTCTGGTCAATATTTTTTTGTGTGAAGAGCAAAGCAAAGTAGGCTCTGCCTTCCTATCATCTTCTGTTACCAGCTCATCTTCTCCATGGAGCAGCGGACCCACACCATCCCTGATGTTTCTTTTTTGTCTGACCTATTTGAAGAATGCCTTTTTGTTGTCTCTAACATTCCTTGCCAACTGTACCTCATTCTTTGCCTCGGCTTTACTAATCATGTCCCTATATGCTTGTGCTATTCCTATGTATACTTCATTGGTGGCATGACTCTCCTTCCATTTCCTGTATGTGTCCCTTTTTTTTTTTTTTAGATAGCTAAAAAGCTCCACGTACAGTCGCAGTGATCTCCTGTGACTCTTCTTACCTTTCCTCTGCGTTGGAATAGTTTAGTTTGCTGAGCCTCTAATATTAATCTTTTAGGAAGATTCAATTCCTTTTCTTTTTAATTGGTCTTTTCATGGGACCTTGCCTACTGTTTCTCCAAGTTGGTTGAAATCCGCCTTTCTGAAGTCCAGTGTACTTTTGCTGTTCTCATGTCCTCCTTTCCTTAGGATCTTGAACTCTATCAGATCATGATCACTTCCTCACAAGTTTCCAGTCACTGTCACAACTAATTCATCCCTGTTGGTCAAAATCAGATCCAAAATGGATGATCCCCTGGCTGTTTCCTCAACTTTCTGATACAGAAAGTTGTCCCCTACACATGCCTAAGAACTTGCAGGACATATTTTGTTTTTCTGTAATTGACTTCCAACAGATAGCAGGGAAGTTAAAATCCTCCATTAATACTAGCTAATGTGTGTTAGCTAATCTTGTTACCTGCTTGTAGAATGACTCCTCCAGTTCCTCTTCCTGATTTGGAGGTCTGTAATAGACCCCGAACATAGCATCACTACTATTCTTTTCCCTTTTTATTCTCACCCAGAGACACAGTAAGTCTGTTGCTCGCTTCCTCTTGGACCTTGGAGCAAGTGTATTACATTATTGATGTATTGCACAACACCACCTCCTTTTTCCCCCCATACCTATCCTTCTGGAACAAGCTATATCCCTCCATGCTGGTACTCCAGTCATGGGAGTTGTACCACCAACTCTATAATGCCAATTAAGCACAATTTTCTTCATATACCATGAGTTCTAGTTCATCCTGCTTATTCCCCAGACTCCTTGCATTTGGGTACAGGCATTGATGATATTTTGCAGATTGCGCTGTTGCTTTTGTCCTTGCCTTTTTAATGCAGTTGTGGTTTTTAGTCTCTTCTCCGCAAATCAGCCCCCTCCCTTGTCTTCAGTTTTTGAGCCTAGATGCTCATGGGGGAATGGTGACAAAAATCCAGACAAAGACCTAGTTTAAAGCTCTCCTTGTCAGGTTAGCCAGATGATAATGTCCAAAGATGCTCTTCCCAGAATTTGATAGAGCCCATCCCAGCAGAGTAATCCTCTTTCCTGGAACATCAGCTCATTGTCAAAGAAGCCAAAGTCCTCTTGCTGACACCACCTGCATAGCCACGCATTTACATCCACAATTTGACTGTCCCTGCCTGGGCCTTTTCCTTCAACAGAAAGCACGGATGAGAACACTGCTTGGACCCCAAACCTTTTTATCCTTCTTCCCGGAGCCACATAGTCCGCAGCGATCTGCCGTGCAGTGGTCTTGGCAGTATTGTGGATGCCCACAAGGATAAGTAGAAAGGGGTAGTGGTCTGAAGGCTTGATGAGTCTCCGCAGACTCTGTTACATCCTGAATTCTAGCTCCAGACAAGCGGCATACTTCTCAGGATTCCTGGTCCAGATGGCAGATGGATGACTCTGTCCCCCTTTAGAAGGGAGTCCCCGACTACCACCACCACCGTTTTTTCTCCTTTTGGGAGTGGTGGTCATGGAAACTTCATTTCCCTAGGACAATGCATCCCAGGTCTTCAGGTCGATGGGGTCTCCTCAGATGACCCTTCCAAGGCATTCTCAGCAGCAGTATCCTGTGCAGAGAGCCTGAAAACAGTTGCTTACCTCTATCTGTGTTGGTACTATGTGACCTCCTGGATAAGGAGGAGGAGAACCAATAAACTGCCAATTTTCTTCCCTATTCCTCAGTCCCCCTTGCACTGCCTTCTCTGATTCTTCAACATGTTGTGTCTGCAGTATCAAATCCGACTTCTATCCAGGAAGTCTTCATTTTCTCTGATTCAACACGGGGTCAATATTTGGGTCTCTAGTGCTTTTCTTCCAGTATGGAGACCAGCTTGCACTTGGTACAGATGAAGTTGCTCCAGGAGAAAGACAAATATAGTACATCCTGTGCAGGTGACAATAGATGATCCCTCACTATCCATGTTTTTTTTTTCTTGTAATGTACCAAGAGCCTCTTCAGCTGATGTATTTACTGCTCAGAGGCCTGAAAGGCAAAAACTCTGTAGGTTCTCTCCCAAAGCAAATTCCAAGGCAGACTCCCTCTATTTGCTTCTCTTCTGTTTGCTGCAACAGGGCACTGAACAAACTGTAACTAAGTATTTAGTAGCGACATAAAAGCCATATAGTTTCTCCTGTCTTAATGCCACCCTTCTACAGACATAAGGGAATTGCACTGTGGTGAGGATACCCTCCTCAGTTTATACCCTATAGCTCATGGGTCATGAGAAAACATACAATTTGGCCCTCCCATCAGAGTCTGATAGCCCTGATCTACAACAGAGCTAGGGGTACTGCAACGTCTCCACGTTCCCCTGTCAGCATGGTTCAAACCCAACAAGAAGGGACCACATCTAAGGGCAAGAAGAGTTCAGTCTTCACGCCCATTTAGTCCTTACTCTCTGCTGAGGTTGCTAACAAGGATCCCTTTTAGATTAATATTACTTTGTACTACTATAGCATCTCTTAGGCAAAAGACTTTACAAAAACAAATGAAATCTCATGGCACCCTTGGGCACTATCACGTATTAAATCCATTTTACCTATGGGTAAGCTAAGGTACAGAAGTTGGCTCATCAAAGGCAATACAGTGAAGAGGAAAGGCAGATAATATTACCTGGTACACTAGCCTGTACACTAAGTCCTTAGCTGAAGAGTAGGAGTTCATGAAAGGCCAGCCAGGTTTCTTATTACCCACAGCCTTGGGGGAACTTAGATTATGCTTCCAATTTGAAGTGTGTGTGTGTGCCATTCAGGGTATCTCTTCTTTCAGCACCAAACTCCCAGAGCCACTCATTATGGTGGTTCACCAAATCAGTGATGACTTCTGTCACCACCTTCCCTGGGTGCCTCCATGCTGTGCAGCTCAGAGCTGTGATACCAGCAGCCTGCTTACAGCACAAATGGCCTCACCCTGGCTTCCAGCCTGTCTATTCCTTGCAGGGTAATACCAACAGCCCTGAGTCCTGAGTCTCCCGTGCAGTGTCCAGTCCCTCACTTGATACCCACAGAAATTAAGCTAACTGCCTCCAAAAAGAGGGAATTCACACCAGCCTGGTGGCAAAGTGTGGGTCTTCAGCTACAGTTTAATGCACAGCACTGAGCTGACTTTGTAATAAAACAAGAATAAGCTTATTAACAAAACCTACATTTAAGTGATAAGTAAGAATGGAAGACAGCTATGTTTACAAGTAAAACAAAACTTAATGTCAGCAAGTTACAATCTTATAGGTGAGAAATCTGTTTAGACAGTTCTCAGACTTCAGCCGCCTTAACTGAAAGA
The DNA here is from genome assembly GCF_026122565.2 of Emydura macquarii macquarii. Classification (NCBI taxonomy): domain Eukaryota; kingdom Metazoa; phylum Chordata; order Testudines; family Chelidae; genus Emydura; species Emydura macquarii. The sequence goes on along the minus strand of NW_027130842.1, from coordinate 15,109,165 downwards.
TCCACCTTTCTCTGGTTAGAAAATCTCAGGCTTCTTTCGTGCACTCAGTGATGGATGCCAAAATAGCTTTCTGCCTTTACTTATATTTCCCAAAGTCTATTGTCTCTGTTCAAGAGCCAGGAAGGCTGCTTGGGGGTACAGGTGCCATCCTGTCGTGGTTAAGTGGTCTTCCTCTCCCCCTCCTACGCCCCAGGTTTAGCTTGAGGCTTTATCTTGTATTGAATATACTTTTCAGTGTCCTCTGAGGTAATACCTGACTCAGTTTACAATGGAGACACAGGAAAACAAGCGAAACAACATTCCTTTGTCTAGGACAGGTTGGGCATATGCACTGCTTGCAAAGCACCTTTTAAGAGCACATTTCCAGCACACATCTATAATTCTCTATACTCTGCCTGTACATACATCACACGATATTAATGACCAATGTGTTACTGGTTTGCATGTGATACCTTGCATGACCGCAGTTAGATACAGATTATGAGAATAGTTGTTGGGACAGTGTGTGTGACAAGCCTAATGTGAGGTATGATTATGGTGTGCCTTTCGCCACTTGGCAATGAGGGGCTCCCTGGGTCACAGTGTGCAGTGTATGAAAGAACCTTACTGTATAATCTGGTCTAATGCAAATTAACGAAACATTTTTCTTATCCTAAATATTGATTATTGAATTATATACTGAGTGTTTTTACCCATAATGACGTCTTTGCCCAGATATAAGAACTGGATATAAAAACACTGAAAAACTAACTTTAAGGAAACACGCACATTTTGTTCATAAACAGTAGCTGAGTTCTAAAAAAATCACTCCCTTTTAGTTTTTTAAGCTCATACAGATATCTTACTTTTATTTAAAATCTTCTTAACCATGGACAATTGAATACACTAGCAGCAGGCCTTCAAGCTGCAGACCAAGACTATTGTGCTCTTTTTAATGTAAACTAGTTAAAAACAGGCAGGCCAAACTCTGTTCTGTTATCCCTCTGCGACCTCCTTGAGTTCAGTGGGCTGAAAAGGGGTGAAGAGTAGAATGCTATCGCTGCCTGACTTAATGTAAGTAGTTCAAATAGAATGTGTAACAGTAATATTTATTGGCCATATGTTTTCGATTCACATGACAACTGACTGTTTATATTAAGTTCTGGCACAGAGAATGCTAGGCAGCCAGTGCTATGATGAGAGAATAATGCAGTTTAAAAAACCAACAAAACAACAAATTGAACTAATAAAATAAATCTCCCCAAGAAGCTTAATGAAATCAGAACCACCCAAGTAAAGGAACAGAACTGATCCAAACTAAGACAAGCACAGGAGAGTGCCTGTGAGAGCCAAATTCATCCCTGGTGCAACTCCCTTTACTTCAGCAGATTTACTTGGATATACTTGGTCTATTGCCTCTTGATGTGAATAATGCTCATCCAAAGCCTTGAAAAATAAGCTGTCCTTCATTTCTTGACTGTTGCACACACGGTCCAGAAATTGCTCCTGTATGATCTGACTCCCTTGGCCAAGCCTGTCTGAGGTAATGTGGAACCTTTTTTTTTTTTTCCTTCATAATTCCCCTTGCTGTCAATATTTCTGCATAGCTTTTTCCCTTTCCTTGTCATCTCTCTCTCTCTCTCCCTCATTCCCCTTCTTTCCATTTTTTTTAGTTTATCTACATTAACACTCAGCTAAACATCTTACCTAGTTCTGAGTTTGTTAAACACCCACTTTCCAATAGCAGCTTTAGGTTATGTAACTGAGACATGAGGGAAAGAAAATCTATTTGTTGACCTAGGTGGTTTTTTCAGAATACTAAACTTGCTGAAAGAATGCATTTGGGGGCACTGAAACAATTCATAAATTTGGGTTGAATTTAGTGAATAGCTTCAGCAGGAAAAAATAAAATGCTACTGAAATGTCAATCTTTTGTTTCAAGCTTTTTGAAACATTTTTGTTCATCCTGAACCTTTTTTTAAATTTTGGTGCAAAAAAAGTTTGTTTTGAAATTGACTTCTTTGGTGTTGGCCACTGAACCAAAAAAATCAATTATTCACTCAACTCTATTTTTGTCATCCCGTAGGGCCTAGAGGCTCCAACCAAGAATGGGACTAACTGGCTAGATGCTGAACAAACACATAGTGAACTTAGTCTAAACAGCCAGTGGACAAGTATCTGTGCCTTGGTTTTTCTTCCAAAAGTCACACAGCAGGGTAATGGCAGAGCCAGGAATAGAAGCCAGGTTCCAATCCACTGGGTCACACTGCTTCTTATTCTTAGTCCATTACTCATCATAAGTACCTAACGTCAGAAGTATGTCTATAAAGAGATTGATGTGCTTTTTTTGTTGTTTTTGCTGTTGAAATAATTTCCTGTCTTAGCTTGTTAACCTCACTTCTATTTATGTAATTTCTTATAGCTGCAAGTTAATCACAAATATATTAAATTTTCTTTTTAATCTAGCAGCCATCATCGAGAACAGTTGTACCGTGCTGAAGATAGTGTCCAATTACATTCACTGCAGGGAAAAAAACTGATCAGCAGTCTCTCTTTTTTGCCTAAGATGTGAAAACAAACCAGGCACCTACAAATAACATTAAGGGTAAGGATTCACAAGCCAGATTTGTTTATACTCAGTGACACAGAATGGTAACTGTTTACATTTTCTTTTCAATCAGAACTTGGGTGATTTTTATTGAACCTATCCAACACCAAATAAGGATATGTGGAGCATTGGAAAAATCTGTAAGGGTAGTGTACTCCCACGGCTGGTCCACTCCAACTTCTTTAATATGGCGGTGTGATGGCAGCTATATTGGCAAACAGAAGATCTCCAGAGCTAAACTCAGGAGTCTCTGCAGCTTAAGCTAAAGAGTCAGACCCTGTAGGTAAGGCCTGTAACACGTTCATGCTCTGTGCATTGGGTATGGAGAGGGACATGTAACCCACTGGCCAGTACAACTGATAGTGCTTATTCTTTACTAGCCAGTTACTAGGAGCTACTAATTCAAACATTTGGGTGAGTCTGATTCCTTCCAGCAAAAGGCCCTAGTTACTATGCGCTAGCTGGTGTCTGGATACTTCCTCCATTAAGAGACGCTCATGCTCGACTCTAACATCTGGGGGTTCACACATGTTCTACTCCAATAGTCAGTCTAAAATGCAAGGTGCACACACCTCTGCAGTACATACTTCTAAGACCTAGTGAAGAGCACCATGCTCTCTCTGTAGCTTCACCCTGGCACTGCCTAGTATTGAGTATCTCACAGCCCAAGCTAGAATCCTGGGAGAGGTTTTGAAGGGGAAATAGTCTTGACTCTGTGAATGTAGTGCGGCACCTAGGCCCTCTTTCCGATGTGGGCTAAGGTATTACTAACACGCTTGGCAATTAAAGCAGGCAATCGGGGCTGGTTCTTAGTGTTCGGTGAGCAGGAGGTTTTGCTGTCGGTGCGTCTATAGGGTGCTGGAGTGCTAAGCTAAGTGACTTTTTGCTCCGCTTTGGTTGGCCAGCTGTCTTTTGCTTGCTGATTTAGCTGGCCTTTTTGTTTTTCCTCCCCCCGCCCCCCTGCTGATTGGTCAGCTGTGGGGGTGCTTGCTTGGCTGCTTGGTGGGGAGGGGATGGCAAGTACTAAAACATCTTCTGTCCTGGCCAGGGTAGCTCCTGCAAGCAATGCTGTAGGTGCACAACCAAAGCAACCAGCAAAGCTCTTCCCCCATCAAAAATCCCATCAAAAAGCTGAGGGAGCAAATTCATTGCCTTCAATGGGGTAACATAAGGGACAAATTGACCCACCCTCTTTTTTAGGGTTCCTGTCATATGTAGGTTCGGTAAATTGTCTGCAATAAATGTTCTTCAAAATTAAGTATAATAGAATAACTTGCAAATATCAGATCAGTTAAAATTGCAGACTGTGGCTCATAGTTTGAAATTCAGCATATGAAACACCCTGGCTTTGGATTCATTGCCTAAAGTTACCCTGACATCTGAAATCATAAGAGGGGAGGGAAAAAAAGCACCTTGCAATATAACTGAGCCTTTAAAGGGAGAATCTATCCTCAATTCAAAAATAATCAAAGGTCAATCTATTGCAGGTCTGTGTGGTTTAAAATTCTCCAGAGTGAACAGAAGAGATGTTTTTAGTCTGCCTTTCTCTCTTGCACTCACCCCTCTTCACTGATTTCAGAACATAAATCAGTGTTTTCCAGCATTTATATGAAAGTGTAAATAAAAAGGGGCTGATGACTCACTGCACAGAGGCAACAACTAAACTATTTCACAGGCAAGACCGCAGCTGCTATCCACCTACCCTTGAATTGGTTCAATATATCCTGTTTGTGTGCGTGGATGTTATTGACTTGCCTCACTCGTCTGTGCTAACAGGCTGGCTTTGGAGGAGGAGATGGGGGAAGCAAGGAAAAATAGTTCAGAAATTCCCATAGTGAGATTCAATGATACATATGTGATGCTGGCTGGATTAGGGGGGTCCTTGAGGTGTTTTCAGGAGTTCTGATTACTCCCTTCTACACCAATCTCGCATTGGGGATGTCATGCTGGCTAGATTTGGGGGGAGCATTATGTTTTTTAACATCAATATGTCAAAATCATAGTAATTCATGTGAGATATGCCAGGCACTAAATGGAGTTATATCCATTTCCATGTTATCCTGATATACTTACTAAATGCACTGCAACAGTGTCAAAAATCCTGAAAAAACTATATTTGTGAACTGTATAACCATTGAAATTTTTGTTTGCCTTTATAAATCACTTCAGAGGAAACATCTTATCAGAAGTCAGTGTCTTCTTCTATGTGTGTAAGGAATCAGATCTTCAAGAGCTGATAAATCTTGCTATTTTATTACAATAGCACCTAGAAGCCCTAACAGGACCCTTATCTCTGTTGTGCTAGATGCTGCAAAAATGCATAGTAAAGCTGTCCCTTCCCTAAAGAGATTATAGTCAAGATACTGGGCGGGGGGAGAATATTATCCCATTTTACACATGGGGGACTGAGGTGCACAGATGAAGGGACTTGCCAGGGTGTTGCGGGAAGTCTGTTGCAGTCAGGATTCCAGATCTCCAGAGTCCCACATCAGTGCCTTAATCATGAGACCCTTTTTCCTCTAACCGATCTCCTTAAAAAATAAACGTGCATTATGGTTCATATTGGGTCTAACTCCTTTCTGGCATAACCCAATGTCAAGGAAGAAGTGCAGTGTGAATTTGTCCCAGTATGTTCATAAAGGTCAATACTCTTATCGTAAGAGCGTCTCTTACTTAGACCCAAGAACTAGTGAAAAGATTCATATAACACAGAGAGGTTATGTCTACGCTGCTATTAAAAACCCATGGCTGGCCCCGGCCAGCTGACTTGTGCTAAGGGGCTGTTTAAGTGAAGTGTAGATGTTCAGGCTCAAGCTGAAGCCTGGGCTCTTGAACCCTGCAAAGTGGGAGGGTCCCAGGCCTCAGACCATACACACCACAGTTAAACAGCCCCTTAGCCTGAACCCCATGAGCCTGAGTCAGCTAGCATGCACCAGTCGGGGGTGTCTAATTGCAGTGTAGACAGACCCTAAGAGATTCCTACCCCCACTAATAAATACGGAGTATGAGGCAATGCAATCTGCTGAAATACTGCTACACAGTTTAAACAGTCATCATGGTCTAAATATTCCTAAATAGAAGTCCATGGTAATCTAATACAATAGTGATCTGCGATATGGTCATTACAACTGTGACTGGACTCATTAATTTTTGGTAACAGTTGTTAAGCAGCTCATTAGGCAGGAATTGGACAGCAGACGTCAGTCTAGGGAGACTCTCAAAACCTTCCAATATTTTCCTTTTCAGACAGGGAGGGGTGAGGGGTGGAGTTTAAGAACCTAATCTGTTCAAGCTCTGTGAGCCTGCGGGGCTTGGCAAGCATCCTCCTAGCTCAATGAGCCCGGAGCAATCAAGGGTATGATTATGTATAGCCTCTAAACCGCAGGCCTGAAAAATATCAGCCAGTGCTTTACAGCTCTCCGGCTCTAATGGACACCCGTTCCTGCTGGAAAATCTGCCGGGTGAATACTGCACATGAACTCGTGTGGTCTTGCATAAACGGGCACAAGTCAGCATTTGTTAGTTTCATCTCTGTTTTCAATGTGTTGACTCAAGGTTCGCAGGGGCTGATTTTGTTGATCTGTATTAACTCAGCTACAGTGCACTAGCTGGAAATAAACCTGCATTAGTTCCTCTTCATATAACCTGTACATTGGTTATGATGAACAAGATTTCAGAACCTGCAGACATGAAAATTAAAGCTGTCAATGGCAAGCACATGAGGCATAATGTCTTCTGAACATATGCTTTTATCAGAGACCTTCTGCCTATATAATTAGGTGCTTGTATGCACCAGGAGGGAGGGGATGATAAGGTCCAAGCTGGGACAAGGCTCTGGCCAAACAACCCTTCCTCTTGGAGGAAATTCAATGTTAATTAGATGCTGTGTCTCTTTTAATATTGCACGGATTTGCATAGGAAGTTTAAAGTCACTTGATTGGCAAAGGAGGAGCTTTAATATGCATATTCCACCAGAAGACCCGGGGCCAAATTTGACTGTGCTGGAAGTAGAGTTGCACCTGCTTAAATCAACTGAGGTACATCAGAACTGAACATAGTGCTACAACCACTTTCCTTCTCCACAGAGCCTGTCCAGCCAGGCACTGAAATCCAAGGGTTGCCAAAATCCGTTCTGCTGTATCACATTCTACTGCCTTCCTTCTTGCCTTCTCTTCTCCATGCCACCAGCCCCCTGCTTCTGCCTTATGAACATTTTTTACTGCTTATTAGTAGGATTATCATATTAGTTACTAAACCAGACGTACGAAAAACTGTCTTTAGGCCACTCATGGATTTGAGCAACCAGGATCTAGTCCCAAGCTGGGCCTGATCAGTGCTATACTGCTTTCCCTCTGTTTCTTTCCTATTCCTCCGGAAGTACCATTTATCTTGGGCCGTGTTAAGAAATTTTCATCAATGTCCCTTTATAAACAACAAATAATAATGGGAGATTGTCATCAGAACAGATCCTACTGTACACAGAAGAAATTGAAATATGCAAAGGAAAGGGGTTTTGCCCAAGATCTGTCATGCAAAATTTGTCAGAGCTGGGATTAGAACTCAGGAATTCCTATGTCTGCTAATCCTTTGTTTAGTCCATTAGACATCACATAGTTTAAAACAGCTCTTCAGTATCCAGGGTACTGTGATACCTAACATTCTTTGTTCCCCTCCTTCAACTCTTTTTTTTATTTCTCTCCCTTTATATCTACACATTGCATCTTAAATTGACACATCAAATGGTACAGTAAAATCTCATGTATGTTTTGATGTTACTTCCTAATATGAAATCATACACTGAATAAAAGTAGTAGGAAGCCCATTTGGTGCCCTAATACAGCCTGGTTGCAATCCTTTCCTAGGTCTCCTTCAGTGGTGGCCAGCCTTCCTTTATTTCTCTGCTTTACTGACTAGCCATCTATTTTCAGATCTCATTAGCAAAATATCCTTCAGTGGAATATGTCTCCAGTTATTACACAGCTCACAAGTACAGTGCTACCTCATACTACAACAGTTTCTACTGTCCTTAAATTACTGCAGATTGTCATGCATGCCAGCTATTTCTGTAGGGACTGGTGCCCCTGACTTAATAGGATAGTCAAGGCTCAATATACCAAAGCATTAGCTGGGTCGCAACCCTGTAACAGCCCTCCTGGCTTTGCAGCACACTAGCAATTTTGCACCAGATTCAGGTAAATGAAAAAGGGAAGCCGTTTCTTAGGGCCAGATTCAGCCACCCTTATGTGGAACAGGCAAGCAGATCTTTGCAAGTTGAACTGTACTCTCTTCCCACCCCTACCTTTACATGAACGCTGAAGCAGAAGCATTTCATGAACCTCTGTAAATGACAGTTGTCTAAGCACTTCATAGTGGCAGCAAAGCATAAAATGCCAAAAAGGCATGCACTCTGATCGGCAGGGGTATGCTACTAATGTTCACTTCTCTGCCTCCCTCCCTCTTGCATTGTTTAGTGTAGCAGATTCTCAAGGCAGAGTATTTCCTTTCTTCAGCATGCAATCAATGCCTGTCTTTATCTGAAGGTATGCTGCACTGAGCTATTTGCTACAGACAAGACCCAGGGAGAACAGACCCCTGTGAATTTTTCACCTCCCTGCTATGTGTCCATCAGGCCTAGGATAAAAAGTTCTGCTTGGCCTTTAGACAAGCATAAAAACTAAATCCGCTTAAAGTTTACACCACCAAGCCCCAAGGAGATTCAAACTATTTCAAGCTTGGACAGGCACAGGGCTGTTGACTCCTATTTGAAATGGGATCACTCTATCATGATCTCATTTTGGTGGTGGCATTTGTGTATATCTGCATGAATTGAGACTTTAAGGTCAAAAGGGAGGAGTCCCAAAAGAAGCCTACTAAGTATGTTTTAGCATCAGAAGGACAGATAAAAAGAGAAGAGTGAGAATGGTGAGCGTCACTAAAGAGCCTTTCTAAGTGCGTTTTCTTGAATCTCATTTAATGTTTACATTCCTCTCCAATGAGGAAGATGAAGCTCTAGTGAGCTAAGGGCACATAACTACCTAAGTGGAAAAAGTGCACTCCTTTTTTGTAAAAGTGAGCCGCCAGTATTTTTAGAGTGGGGGATGAAGGGGAGATGGTGGAGAATCTTCAGCTAAAATACTCTTTTGGTGAAAAATGCAGATTTGGCAACACTGATTACCATTTCATGAATTCGTGTCAGCTTTGCTGACTTGTTCATGTTGGGTGAGAGGGGAGGGAGGTGCCCTAAAAGCCAAAAAGTTTTGTTTTGACAGTTTTGTTTCAATACTTTGATTCAGAATTACTCTTACTTTAGAAACTTCCTTCATATTTATTTTTTAAAAATTAACATAATTCGGAAACAAAACACTGAGTCAAAATGATTTAAAAAATTTATTTTGAGGAATATCCCTGCATTAATGAGTGTTTGGAGAAGGAGGTGGCGGTGGGGGGAAGGCATACACTTTAATAATAAATTCTATTTTGGCGGTTTTCTTGTTTTTGGCAGGTATTCTTTATTTTATACTGTTCCAGAATAGTGACTCTAGTAAGCTGCCTTCTCCCATGAAGAGAAACAAATTGCTGTATATTGTAAAGTAGTTGTACTGACTCGGAAGCTGGGTATGTTTTGTGTGTAGTCACTTCTGGAGAAGCCTTTCGGTAAGATCAATAATGCTGACCTGCTATCACTGCATCATAACAATACTGTCTAGGCATATTAGGCATAGAGTTTTGTTAGTCCTTTATGAACTACTGTCTCAGCCTTTCCATTGTAATTCTTCACACACTTCTCTTTTTTGTGTGTCTGGGAAGTCTCAGCTGTGGGAAAAAGAATAATTTAGAGGATTAGTAATAGGATGTGGAACATTTCACCTCCAGGTCACTGGTTTGAATCCAACCCCCATTCAGTAGTGATTGAAAATCACTGCCATCCGATTGCTTTTCAGTGGCCTATCTAATATGAGCTGGTGGGCCCAGTCTAGGTCCTAATAGACAAGTGTCCAAATCAAAATTCCACCTCCACATTTAGCTGGCTTCTTTGTAGTCTCAGAGAGAGAGGACCAGTTTTAAATGGATGATGGTGGGTGAACTATGGTGCCCTCTTCACCCTGGAGGTAGTCCTCCCAGGTAGGTAAGTGAGAGACAATGTTGGGGCTATGGAGAAGCTTTTATATTGTTGCATGCATTGCGTTTTCTGTGGATAAATAGCAGATTTGTGTCTTTAAGACTGCCTTTCTGTAATGCTAAAGTCTCTCAAGAAATTTAAATGGTCTCCTTTGTGTAACTATGTTCTACTCTATTAATCTAGAATAAACTTCAGTTAAGATTGAAGTCAAGTGAAAAATTAAAAGGGGAAAAGTAATAGTCATAGCAATAAACTCTTTCTTCAGCCATGGCTTTCACAGAATCCTGTTTAAAAAAAACAACAGCCAAGTCTGATAATTCTTACTCTAGAATGTCCCAGATCATTTGGGGAGCTGTCCACCAAAAACAGTCTTTTAAGACTATTATATTGTTGAATCTCAGATGAAAACTATATTGATACATCTGAACTGTGACCCTATACTGAGACTCAGTCCTTCCCTCTTACTGTTACTGACTGAACTAAGAGCTTGGATCTCATCAAGCCTTTAGTAGGATTCAAAAGGAATGGCATTTATATGGATAAGAATATTCATAGTTACTCTACATGAGATTAAAAAGCACATTTTCAGAAGGGATGCATGAGTGTTTGTTTTTTTCAGGGCATAAGCTGATACCTGATTGGGGGTGGGAGTGTTAGGAAGAAACTGCCCTCTGTGGATAGGTTATTCCATAATTGTCAACTGTAGGAACTCTTGCACCTTTCCCTGAAGCACTTGGTTCTGGCCATTATTCTATCAGGCACAAGATACTTGACTAGATGGACCACTGGTCTGATCCTGTATGGGAATTCCTATGTTCCACTCCTGCTCACTGTGTTACAGAGGGATCAGCTCTTACTGGTGGTGGGGTCCCAACAGCCACTCTTCCTGCCTACCACAAGGGTTGGAATGGAACTCTGACTCCCACATCACTTGTCTGTTTGCTCAGCACCCCGTGCACTGTCCGATACAATAATTCAGGCTGTCCATGGAGTGTTCTTGACTTTTTTCCACATGCCGTATAAGAGACCCAGACAGAGTGAAGAGTACTAGTCAAATTCTTCTGGTAAGACTATGTAGAGAGGTGTGTGTGGCATGAAAACCACAGGCTGAGTATTGGTGCTTTTGGTAGAGAAAGTGAGTTTGCTGATTTTTGCTGAATTATGCGAAGCAACATAAACAATAAGCCAGATCCTGGGGTCCTTATTCAGTTCTTACTAGGACCTACTTAAGCAAAAATCCTATTGGAATTGATAGGAGTAATAACAGGGTCAAATCTTGAAGTCCACATTTAGTTTTTAATTGTCAATTTTTAAATGTAATTTCTCATTTCAGTACGAAGGAGAGACTCCTCAATATCAAGTCTGTAGAACAGACTTATAGAAAAATAGTACCATGTTGCTGCCTTCCAGGAGTTAGTAGGAATAATGTCTTGGATTATAAGAAGGGGCAGTAGCAATATCATCAGCACGAAGAACAAGCAGGGACTTCATGCTTCTTTATCACTGACTTATTTTTTGCCAATTTAAGATCAAGATCTTGGAAAGAATTACATTTGGTTTTAGGAGGAACTGACAGGAACACATTTTCAATTACCAGCAGATGACAACAGAACAACAATGTCAGTAGTTTTTTAAACAAGGTTATTTCTTGGTTTACAAAGGTGACTATTTATAAATGACTGAACAAGAGTCTCTTACAAATGACCTTATTTTTTTTAAAAGAATACCTTAGTTGTGGGGATTGAGGTATTCAATTTATATCATGCGTTTTAAGGGCTAAGGGTTTTTGTGTGGGAAAAGTTACAATAAAAGAATTGTTTTTCATTCTTTTTAAAATAAAGATGAGGGAAATTTCTCCTGTCTCCACTCACACATCCACAGTCTCTCTGGACTTCAGTGACAGTTGTTTGCACACAACAGAATCTGGACAAGCACTAAATAGCAAAGTATCGTGCAATTGGCTAGAAAATGTCGACAAGTGAAATTCCTTGTATGAGGATTGTAGGTCGTAAGCTCTTTGGATTGGGGACTGTGATGGAATGCTAAAACTCTATTATGTTCGGCCACCCAGTGGTGCTACATGAAACATACTTCACACCGTCTAGTAACTGCTAAACTAGGCAGTGCATTAGTGTATTCTGAAGAGGACACATCTCTTGTATCTCTCTCCATGTTGGAAGATCTGTAGCCAGTCCAAATCTGGCATAAAAGACTGACCAGCTTGTAGCAACTCTGCAGCCTACTGTGTACATGGAGTATGTGACCTCTTGTCAGAAGTCTAGTGTCAGAGGAGAATAGAAATAGAAGAAAAACAGCAGCAGAGTTGCAAGCAGAAGAAGGAAAAAAAAAGCAATAAAGGTTTCAGGATCACTCTCATCAGCATGCCACTCTTCAATGCCTCTGCAAATTCAATTTTGACAAGCCTTCAGAATTGATAGACTGGAAGCTGTATTTGCCAGATTTCTTATTATTACTTAACTCCACCAGCAAACTGGAGATATCAGGTATCCATTATAAAGAAAAATGGAAAAATACAAATCTGTGTGCATCTTAAAAGACTTAATGAAGCAGTTGTGAGAGAGAAATATATCCTCCCAACCCTGAATGACTTCTGCCCAATGTGGAAAGAGCTACATTGTTCTCCAAGCTGGATACCTGGGGCAGACTCAGGCAAGTTCTTTTAGCCAAAGAGAGCACTAAACTGACTACATACATCATATCCTTTTAGGAGACTTTGCTTTTTGAAGATCACCATTCGGAGTTACCAGTGCACCTGAAATCTTCTGAAGAAAGACAGTGGAACTGTTAACAGCTACAAATGGAATTGTAGTTTTCTTTGGATGATATTTTGATATATGGGTCTCTGATGGAAGAACACAAGGAAAACCCTCAACAAAGTGCTGAGTTTAATCAGTCAGTCCAGATTGAAACTAAACCAGGAAAAATGCATTTTCTGTCTACACCAAATTGAGATTTTGGGAAGACAATGAACAAAGATGGAATCAGTCCTAGGTCTGAGAAAGTAAGAGCAATTCAAGAACTGAACGCATCAGTGAACGTCCAGGAACCGAAAAATATACTGGGGATGGTACATTACCTTAGCTGATACCTACAAGACCTTTCTACAGAGACAAAATCTATTGATCTACTGAAGTCATACACATCGTGGCTGTGCAGGGCCAAATCAAGAAATTGCCTTCAAGAAGGTAAAATAAATTATCTCAGCTGGTCCAGTTTTCCAAAATTGCGATGTGAAAAAAACCACAATAATTGCAGATGCAAGCAGCTATGGCCTATGTTAAGCATGTCACAACATGGATCTGAGTGGAAACCTGGTCCATTTTGCTCTCTCGCACTCACAGAAGCAGAAAAATGATATGCACAGATTGAAAAGGAGGGTTCAGCCAGCATATGGGTATTTGAGAACTTTTACAGGTTAATCACAGGACTGTTGGCTGTTCTGGGATGGGGAGTGTGCATCTCTTTTCTTCTGAAAACTCTTTAAAGGCCTTAATTTTATCCTGAATTGGGATGAGAATCTTTTGAAATCTCAGATTTTCACAGGTTGGGAAAACAGTTTCCAACCAGCTCTAATTGTAATATCAATGAGGTACAATAAAATCCCACTCTTACTTAGGTCTTTGTAATGTGCATCTATTGTGATAGAGAACCTTGTTTTTAGAAATGTTCTGACGGAAAAATCTTCACTAGACAGGTCTCCATTCAAATATATATACAATTTACTTTGAGTTGGGGCTTGAAATCTGAATTGTACTGTAGCCAATACAAGTACTAGAGGTGGTGCAATTCTTGGGGAAGTCTCTGGGTCACATTCAGCAGAGATGGAAGGAACGGTGTAAATTATGCAGGTACATGCTAGTCAGAATGCAAGTGGTAACCCGACATTATTCGGCTCACATTTGGCATTCAGTGGGTATGCAAAACAAGTGACATATAACTTAAACCTGTTTACTCAGCCTTTAATGTGCACAGATGTAACTGACAATTTGGCACTCAGGAGATGGAGGGAGGGATACCAGGTAAATCAGCTAACAGTGTAAGAAAGCAGGAATCTCCTGATTTTATCTTATGATCACACTATCTCAAGTACTGCTGGGGTCAATAATGTGTGTTGCACCCATTAACATTAGGGCTGATTATAGTCCCTACAGAATATCAGCTCTTTCTGTACCACCACTGAATGCCACATCGGTACTGGTTACACAGTCTTGCTTCTTACTACATTGCTCACTTTGGTTTTTTGAGTGCAGATTTCTTTGTTTTGTTTCATATTTGGAAGTTTTGAGTGACAACCTCATTAAAAAAGTGAACTAGTCTGGAGCTTTTCAGAAATCTGGCACCGTAAAGGTAATGTACTTACTACTATCCTTTCAGCAACGTTGAAACTTAAGAGCTAGGCATAGCCATAGACGCTCTGAGAAGGAAATATTCTCATAATAGCCTGTCTTTCCCTTGAAACTTACTCCTAACTGTAGCTAATTGTTTAGAACACTTTAAACTGTGTTTACTGTTCATGTGCTTTAGTTTGGGTTGAAGAGTTTTGAAGTATACAAAATTGTTTCACCCTCCTCTCTCTTCCCTGATTCCATTAACACTCGTATTTCAAAGCAATTTAACTTTGGATAAATAGCTTTCCTGTGTTTTGACTGCTAACTTTTGCACACATGCAGTATTTTAAGTTTCATCCAAAGGCTAATTTTTCTTTTCTTTTTTTTTAAACCCATTGAATGCATTCTAAATTATTCCAGCAAAATGTCTCTTATGTTTCTGGTTATTTATGGATTGTCATTGATTTTGTTTACAGTTTAGAGTTTTAAACCTTGGTAGTGAAGTGCTATGGCTATGGTGAATTTTTGTTAAATTAAAGGAAGCTAGATCTCAGTCCAGTCTTATTAAAAATGGTTTAAAAGTATCTGAGCTCCAAATACAGATTTTGCACAGTAAATGGTTGCAAGATTAATGTTCTTAGAAGGGGACACCATGCATTTGTCAATAACAGGAATAGGGTAAAACAGAGGCACTTAAGTGCAAGACTTTCCTTCCTGTAGAAAAGCACAAATGCCAGGAGGGGAAAAACTCAAACTTGCATCATAGAGGTTCCCTAGATTCCTCCCCCTACCCCTTATCATGGGAGTGGGGTTAAGCCCCAGTGTAGAGCTAGGAGGAGCTCTGTCCCAGAACTTGCAAATTACCGAGAAACTGCCATGGTACATGGCTGTCCCAGTTTCATTCAATGACATGGAAGGGCATCATGAGGTAAATTAATGCAGCTTTAGGCTGCATTAGCTCTTCTGCAGAATGGTGAGAGAACACATGTTCCTCTGGATCAGTCACCCTATCTTTCACCTGTAGATTCCTGATGGACCCACAACCCACAGAAGATGTGATGCCACAAAGCTGGCAGATCCTTCACCCCTGGGTGCAAGGCTGAGAGCAACACATGAATGGTCCCCTCTGCACACTTATCTTGGAGTGCTGGAAGGGCCTTAAGGCATTCCAGCATCTGGAATGATCGCACAATCTCTCTGCCTTAAAAACTGGAGATGGGAGGACCAGTTCAGAAATCCCAGTGCTTACCTGAGCTCTAGGCCTAGCCTTTGCCCAGGAATGGACTTCTGGGGAGAGTTCTGGAACTTCTGCTGAGGGCTGGAAATACCACAAGAATCACCTTTCTGATGACATTTTCATAAATCTGCTTGTGGCCCTAGGTGGAACAGAGCTACTTACTACTACTTTTAGCAGTGTAGTGTTCCGCTGCATCCTTGATGCGGGAGACTTTTTTCCTCCACAGGAAAAGACTCCCCAAGTGGGGGAAGGCTGCCACTCTCTGCTGCTTGAGCATTTCCCCTCTGCATGGAAAGACTGTCGGGGGGAAGGCAGTGGAGACAGGCTGTGCCTCACTGCCTTCCCTCTGTGAGAGCTCTTACTTGGCTCAGCCTTTCCCCACTTCCTCGCCGCTGTCAGAGCCTTTCACTGACACATGTAGCTACATAACACAGTGTGGACACAGCCCCCCTGTTCACTATGCGCATAGCTACGCATATGCTACCTGCCGCTGAAAGTGGTTGTCAAGTTGTCTGGAGGGGCTCACAAGCGTGAGTACCAACCTCAGGGCAGACTGAAGAAGCAGGGCACAAACCCCAAACTGATTGTGAGCTCTGTACTTAGATTTCACCAACCAAGTGTCACATGTGAATTCCTCAAGTACTGTAACAGCCTTAACACGGAGTCACAGACCATCCCCAGGGGCACTCCGGTCTATCTTGCCATCTAGGTAAGCTTGCGATAGATGGTCTTTATACCAAAAATCATGATATTCAGGTTGCTACCTGTCCCAAAGGACCAGTCACTTAGCCCAGGCGAATTGCACTTCGGTTCGTATACCAAGGACAACCTTGTAGCCAATTCTATAGTAAAGTTCCAAAAGGTAATAGAAACTGCTGTAATATGTAAGCTCTATAAATTCTCTTGGGCTAACCCAGGCCACACAGAGGCAGATCCCCTGTTTATGCTTAGAAATCTTGGCCCCTCAGAGTTTAAGCAGCATATAGATACAGTTCCTTCCTGTCAGGAATTTTGAGCTCTGAGGGAAAGGAATTAAGCTCATGAGTTCACCTGTTCCTCTGCGTGCATGTGTGAGACAATAGTAATGGCTTATTTGGTTTCAATGGGCCTTCTTGTTGGGCAGAACCTAGCACTTTCTGTTGGAAACCAGCATTTCTACATTCCTGTGTGATGATTTACACAATTACAGAGGATTACAATGCAAACACTTAATATTACCTTATAACATGGGGTACAGGTGTTATAAATAAGATTGATACATGCAACATCCTATGAGCATTTCATAAAGACTAAACTTAACATCTATTTTAACACTGCTAACACACAGATGAGCCAAACTAGTTTCCAGCTATGAATTTGTCACAGTTCAGTGATGCCTAGGGGCTTGGCATAAGCTGGCACCTGGTCTGCCAGCATCACAGTGATGTGTAGAGTAGATGTAGCCTAAAAGGGGTAAGTTATATTCTATACAGATTTTTAAATACTGTGCTAATTATCATAGGATCTGAATGCCTTCCAGTAAGGCATTAAGCCATGTCACTACATGTCATCTCCACAAAGGGAAAGAGCATGTGCAATGTATTTTCTTTTTTTGGTTATGTCTTTAGTTTTGATGTAGGTTGGTGGTATGGTCAAAGGAAGGTGACTTTGGGGGAGGAGGGGGGCACTTGGGGGGATGAGAGGGTGGGTTTTTTGTTTTTGTTTTTTTTTTAATTGAACCATATTTTGCTACTAAAATCTAGGACTATTCTAGACAAACTGATCAGTCAATGCCACGTAGATGTTTGTCTTTGCACCGGAAATTGCTACACATCAACTGTAATATTTAACCAATACATTTATTGGAATAAAGGCTAAATATTTAGATCTACAACACTTGTTTGTGGGCTAGTTTGCCGGAATGATTAATGACTTTATAAATCTAAATCTTTGCTGATCCAGAGAAAGCAAAGAAAAACTTAAACCAGAATAACTATTCAAGACAGAACTGTACTTTTGCTACATTTTTAAGTTGATAGGAAAGTGCATTAGCAACCCTAGTTCTACCAAAGTTTACATCCTTTAAGTGTCAGACATTTTGAAGAATCCTTCTCTTCCTGTCCCCCTTGAGGTGCTACTGCCTTGGAAGAAGGAGACCCCAGGGGAACATGTGGATGATACTGATAATACAGGCCTCAATTTTAAAATGTTTGTAGACAAATAGGCAACCCAAATCTACATTTGAACATTTAAACTAGCATGCATAAAAAGGGTATTTTTGGTCCTATGGACCAACTTAAGTTCCCAGACATGGGATTTGGTTGCCCTTCTTCAATAGCTGTCTCTATGGTTTCCCTATATGATATTATAAACAATAAATTAGTATGGTTATTTATAATGTGGCAATAGTGCTCGATGGCCCTAATTGGTGCCGGGACCTCTTTGTACAGTGTCAGGAACAACCACCTAGGAAGACATGATCCCTGCCCCAAAGAATTTACAATCTAATTTTTAGACAAGGCGCGATAAGTGATAGCAACAAACTACACAAGGAAAGTGGGAGGGAGACCAAGGTAGCAGTAATAAGATGATATGGTTATATGGGTTGATCAGGTGCATAATTTGATGGTTCCAGGTCTTTTAAAAATATTTTATCTATTTAAATGCAAGTACTAGGTCCGAGGGAGGAGACGAGCAATGGCAAAAGCTTCAATAGGAGTAAGGGAATGGAGGAATTAGAAGCACGACAAAGGGTAAGAGAGGTATGGTGGTATTGGGGGGGGGAAACAGCTACAGTAGATGGTTACATTGTGGGGTTCCCAATGACAATGGGAATATCCCTCCTAACAGAAAAGGAAGATTCTTGTTGTTTCTTTCTTTAAGTATCTCTTTTTATAGAATGCCTTTCAGCAGCTCAATTAGCTTTAAAATGTAATTCAAACTTGATGCAACATCAACTGTGCATTATGCAGTGTTCATCTGAGCAACGTGGACACTAAAATGAGACTGTATATCCTCTAGTTGTTGAGCATCTGCCACTCCCAGTTTTACAAAATGGGAGCTGTGGGTGTCTCTGGAATACGAAACATTTTTAAAAGCATGGAAAATCTGGAGTCGTACCCTTTCTGCTTTTCCATTGTGTAAACAAGGCTTAAAATGTCCTATTTCTTGGGTAGCTTTTTAGCAGCCATATACTTAGAAATGTCAGGAATGTTAAATATAGTCTTTTCTGATGTTGTGGGAAAAATCACTGAAGGTTTTGTTTCAATTTATTATTTATTTGAATTGTGTCTGGGGACTCCAATTATGAAACAGAGCCTCATTGGGCATATGTGCTTGTACAGCATCTAGCATGATCTTTTTTGTTCTTAGTGAGAAGAGTGAGGGGTTGACTCTTTAACAGAGTTATCTTTTCTCCCAAGACATTCTCAGGTGTTTGAGTTTAATCAGTGTGCCTGGTTTAAGGCAAATATATATATAATCTGAAAGAAAATCACTGCCTTTTTTGGTTAATCAGGTTTTGTTAGCTTTTTATTTCTGCTGACAAAACCCTACTTGTTCTACCATTGTTGAGACTTCCTAGGAAAACCCTGGCACAAAAGGACTGAACTGCTAATGTGAAGTCAAGTAGTAAACCGAAATCCAAACCAGAACAAACAAACAAAAACAAAAACCCTTAAGGGCTTTATGATGTATAATAAGGAGACAAAAAAGGAATTGTTCAATTTTGTTTTCCTTCACAGGTCGAAGTGTAACTGATTTTGTAAGCAGCTGTCTGTTCTCTGCTGCCTCTCGCCTTTTTTCTCTTTCTTGGTATTTTGGACTACTTTGGAAACTCTTTTTTGCAAGGGCAAGTTGTTTCTCATAGGACTGAGTCAAAGACTACTCTAAAATCTAAACAGTTTGATCAGATAGGAGGAAAATGTAAACAGGCTTAATCATGCGTGAAAGCTTTAACTGAACTCAAATATAAATGTAATTTGCTAGCTCCAGAAGTGCAAAAAAGATTGTGTAATTTGCATGGTAAGGCCAGGGTTAATAAAAGAAGAGATGAACCAGAAAGACAGTTTTCACAGAAACTGAATGCTTGAAGCTTTTTTTATTGAACAAGTTTAGATCAAGCATCCAATATAGTTAAAAACACACATTGCATGCAGAGAAGTGCAGGGATCTTTTCATTTCTATGGCAAAGGTTGGTCTATAAACTAACAATCAAATTCTGCAATGTTGTCTCACACAACTCCCATTGACTTCAGTGGAAAGTATATGCAGGAAAAGAAATGCAGGATTAGCTTTTAAGGTTAAAGATTTTTGGGATGCTGTTTCGATGGATGCTGGGATTTGGGAATTCATTGGATGGGAGAATCAGGATATCCTTAATTACATAAAAATGCAGCCAATGAGTAGAGCTATGTAAGTAAAGAATATTTTTCAGTTTGTTGGCAGTTGTGGAAAAAAAATAATTTTGGATTAAACCAATGCCATACTTTTTTGCAAATCGAAAAGTTTAAAAAAATAGTTTTGGGCCAAAAAAAATTCATTGACCAAAATGAAATATTTCAATCATGAATACTTTTATATTGAATTTGAAGACATTTTCTAAATTCATTTCAAAGCAAAAAATCAGAACATTTTATTTTGTTTGGCTGAAATAACATGTTTAGACTTTCAAACTGGCTACAAAGAGAAGGCTGGGCAGCAGGCACTTGGAGCTGGGGTTGGAAGCTGGACAGGGAAGCAGCCAGCTGATGCTTGCTGGCTAGAGGCCAGGCATCTACAGTGGCCTGAGGAACCCCCTGAGGTTCCCTTAAAACCTTGTACTGGCCTGCCCTTATGGGCTAGGGTAGGTACTGCTGCTTGATCTTATTTGTACCTGTAACAGACATTATGCATGGGAGTATTTCATTCTCTGGCAGCCATAGTAAAGGAATACTCTGTTGTACCCAAAATGTTACACCCCTTATCGGAGCCCACTGTGGGCAAAGCCTGTACCGCCTACTGCTTGTCTCCCAGCTAGGGACACAAACAGCACGTCAGAGGGGACTTGCGTACCACAGCCCTTATAGAAGACACCCTGCAGAGGGGTCAGTTACAGAACATCAGGGAGACCTCTCTGAAGGACCCAAAGGTGCCCCTTCTTCCAAACAAAACCTTGAGTCGGTACAAGCTCCAGGCACCTTTTTTTTATATCAACCAGACCTCTTTGTCCCGACTCCAGGCTCTGCTGGCTGTTCAATAAGTGTCATGAAACAAGCCTGGCTTCCAAGCATTGGACACGATAGCACTTTCTCTTGTGAGAAAACCTATTCTGTAGTTCTGTATGACTTTTATGGAAATTCCAGCAATCCGGATGCAATCTCATTCTGTAACCTGTTTGCTGAAGCTTTCAGTCTGTCTACCACATTCTTCAGTGGCCCAGGACAGGGGCCAGCATCTGGAAAAGATTGCTGTACTTCTAGCTTTAACCTTTGAGCTAGTCTCCTTAGCTCTTAAAAACTTAAGACATGGGGAAAAAGATTGTTTTGGCCTCTGAAATACTTAAAGCTAGACAAAAAGTAGAGGTCCAAGGTCTGTCTTTGTTTTTGTATTTGTGCACTTGGCTTGTGTATATATATGTGACATTTGCACATGTGCATGATTAGTGGACGGCTAAATAGTTGTATGAACATGCACTACCACTAACTAGTGTTCAGAAGTATGTATAAAAACTTAGGTGGACCTTTGCCCTCTACCCCCATAATCTGGCCCTTGTGCATCCAGGAGTTTTAAGCCACCCGTAAAACCATCAAGAGTTCAGTTTTGTGAGTAGAGAGACAAGGTGGGTTTCTTTTATTGGACCAATAATAAAGATTATACCTCGCCCCCCTTGTCTCTCTAATATCCTGAGACTGACACGGCTACAACAACACTACAAACAACTATTGATGAATGACAGGCAAAGGGCTAGTCAAGAAGAACTATCTGGTGTCCACTACTTGTTGGCTGTCATAGTGATTGGACTAGGAGACTCCTTCACACCACCACATACAATTGATGCTGATGTTGACCTGACTGAAAGCAAGTCTCTTCTCATAGCAGGCTTACCGGTACCTTATTTCCCACACTGTCAGAGAAAGGAACTTCAAACAGTTACTGCACTCACATTCAGGTCCTAAGGTAGTCAGAACACACAGGTGGACTAAGGTAGGAAATGGCCTATACCAGAACCTAGCATTGCATCCCTTACTACTCAAGTCATGTGACTTTCCTTCCTGTCCTTGATTTTTAAGTCTTGTTCCTTAAGCTTTGTTAATATATGTAATTTATCCCTTATTTCACTCCTCCCTTGTAGTTGCACTGCTGAGAAAGACATGGAAATTGTCAGATGGATTAGGAATGTCATTCAGCTATATGAACTGTACACTTTTTCAGTACACTTTTGGAATACGTAGGCAAGCTGATATGTGAATGACTCACAGAATGCTGAATAGTTAAGGCCTAGACCTAAAGAATTTTTACAGAACATCAAAAGCTTGATATGAAACAATTTTTCACACATAACCATTGTATCTATGCTGCTGCATAACTCTCCTAACAGTCTCCTTCATTATTTTAGCTGTAAGTGAATTACAGCAGGGCACAGGATAGGGCATTTTTGTCACTGTTGAGGAACATAATTGCCATACTGGATCAGACCAAAGATCCATCTAGTGTCAGCTGCTTCATGGGGAGGTGCATTAAATCCTGAATTGGGCAATGCTAGAAGAATCGAACCATAGGGGATTCTTCAGCTAACACTTCTGAGGCTGGCTTACATCTGGAAGTATTTAAGTTTGTATGCCTTAGCTAATGTAACTGGATGTTGTTACACATGCATATATACAGATCTTAAAAACTTACTAGGTTTTTGGCTTGAGTAATATCTTGTAGCGTTCGAAGTGTTTCTTTTTATTGCTTTTCAAGTCAACGGAAGTTTTGCGTGAGTAAGGAGTGCTAACTAGAATCTATAAGCTTATAAACATCTATCACAGCTAAAGATGAAAACTACTTTTTTGTTTAAATAAACTTTACTAATACAAGCTATGAAAATTGAAAATTAGTTACATAGCTAACACTAAATGGTTGTGAAACTTTAATCTAAAAATAAGCAATAGACTTAATTATCATGCTGAATTTTTTATTTAACACTTCTCATTATAAAAGCTATATCTGTAACACTTATGAGACTGGATATATAACATTTTATTTAACAGTTATATTTTAACATAATGTATGCATGTTGCTCAATGTTTTTATTTACCATTAAGAATAAACAAACTTTTCACATGGTAAAATTAATATCTTATGCAGATAGACATAACTAATTGATATCACTAAAATGCATCAAACATATTTGAGAGAGTCTATTGGACATTCAACTCCAATAATCATTATGCACAATGTACACTAATCGTAAACTGTAAGGGTAACACAGCTATTCTTATTTATCTGGCTTGTTATCAAATCATTTTGTTTAGTTAAGCCCCAAGATAGGTTTCACTTCTTTTGCCATTTCACAAGTGTGCGCAAAGAACAAGACTATGGAATACTGTTGTGATTGTCTCCTTACATTCCTTAACAGTATTTTCCTCCATGAATGCTAAGGTTCTAATCCTGCAAACACTTAGTCACCTGTGACTTTAGTTGGGCCACTCATGTAATTAAAGTTACAATCTGGGAATGTAGAGAGAGACTCTGGCATCCTTCAGTCTGTGACTACATGCTTGATTTTATTAAAAGGAGGATCTCAGCCATCTTTGTTGAAAACACTGGGAAAAGGACTTGGGATAAACTATCCTGTAGGAGACGGAATGTCTTGTGAGTTCAGTTTAGGCTGTAGAAAGCATATTATGATTTTATTTTATATGAAACTATTTGTTTCCAATATTCTTACTTTCTAACATTTTGAATCTCTGTTCTTTGATGATAAACTTATTCTTGTTTTCACTATAATATATCTGAGAGCTGTGTGTTGAGTGGAGGGATGATCCTGAGTTAAAACTAGCAAACTGGTGTGTATTCCTCCTTTGGGAATAGTATATCTGAGAGTTCTGTTGGCGTTCAGTGGAGCAGTGGCTGGGCACTCAAGAGGGATGCTCTGAGGACCCACAGATTGATATGTGCCTGTTGCTAACCTGCACAGAAAGTGAGGCCTGGAAGGCTATGTTTGTATTGCCAAGGGCTGTTGGAGTCAAGGAGCTGATCTACAGCAGGCACAGACAAGACTTCCTCATGATAAGGGCAGGTAGTAGTGAGGTGCCTCACAGCCCTGGGTACACTTGATGCATAACAAATAGCAACAAACACCATTCCCAACTTTCATCTCTGTCCCATGAGACCTGCTTATCAAGCCCCTGTCCCTAAGTCATCTTCCATGTCCAGGCCTCCCTTGGGGGTCAGAGTTCCTTACCGCACCAAGATGAGATTCAGCCTTTGATCAGTAGTCCACTTTTGTGAGGGGGAAGGCCATGTGGTCATTGTTTCCTAATTACCTCTCAGTGTTCTCCCCAGCTTTCATGTCTCCAAAACTGATATGTCAAAAGCCCCCGAGACTTCAGTTTCTTTAAGTATGCCGATCTGTGCCACTGTTCCTCTTTGTGGAAGCTAGCTCACTCCCTCCTGCAGCATACACCCAGCCTCAGTCTCTGCTCCACACAGATAACTGGGATCTGACCCTTCCTTAATTTCTCACCATCAAACATACATTACTGTCACAGTCCAGAATCTAGATCCTCTCTCTTGCATGCATGTGTGCGCACGCTCAAACACACAGATACACATATGGAGGTAAGTTCAAACAAAGGTTGTAAATCCATTTCTTGTCTAGTTTTAGCCTCTGCAACAGTGAATATAGATTGTGGCAATATTTGGTTAGTGAATGGGAATAAGTAAAATATCATGTCCAAAGTGAGATCCTCTCCCCCTGATCCTGACTGTTTTATACCAGGTAAATGGGCCAGAGTGATACAAAAGGGCCCTAAAAGCCCTAGTTCTAGCCATGGGAGGATTCCTTGGAACAGGCACTGCAGAAGTCAGCTGCCCCCTGAGGATCCCCCCAACAAGTATAGTGACCACCCATCCCTAATTGGGTGGGACTGTCCTGAAATGTACATTTCAAGTCCCGGTCGGAATGACTCTGGGACACCATTTGTCCCGGATTCCCTGTGGCACTGCTCTGTGCATGCCCAAGGCTCAGAGGTGGTGCCAGCCTCTTCCCGGTGGGTGGGCTGATGTGTGCCTTAGCCCCCCACTGCCATGAGGCCCTGCTCCTGGCTAGTCCAGAAGCCAGAGCTGAGCAGTAGTAAAAGCCACCCAGGGAGCCTGGGCCGCAGTAGGGTGCCCCGGAGTCCCAGCCCTCCATGTTCCCTGGGCAATGTGCCCTGGGCGGCATGAGTTGGAGACTGCTCTTGGGTACCCTGGCCCCCGCCCAGGGCAGATGGAGGATCTGGGGCTCCCCAGAGTTCCTGAACTCACTGGGCAACTCTTACTACTGCCCAGCTCTGGTTTCCGGCCTGGCCAAGTGGCAGGGGTTGGGGCCACGGAGGAGGGAAGGGCTCCTGCATTTTGAAAAGGTGGTCACCCTATCTGCAAGCCCTAGTGTAAGGGGTGTGCTGTGGTGGAGGGACACAATGGTAGTGAGGCTGCAATGCAGAACATTGAGTTTCTAGGCAACACTGTGGCCCATTGGGCAGCCCCTGGTAGTTGATGTAATTTTGAAAGGTCCCTGGAACTGTCTAATGTACCCCCGGGGGCTAATTCAGCCCTTGGGGTAGTCCAGGACTGGGAGACTACAAAGATAACTGGAAGCAGCTATAGCCTACTTTCCCCCTGGGCTTTGAAATCTTGGAGGCACAGTGCCAAATCTTGTCCCTGGAGAATGCATCTCCTGTTTTAGAATCAAGGCTGCCCATGTCCAAGAGTCATGGAAAAGAAAAGGGAGGGACTAACTGGAGCAGTATCCTGTAGCAGGCATCTTGTCTTACTCTTTTACTTCTCCATGAGGTCCCTGAACAATACTTTCTTTTAGATCACTTTGAGCTGCCTCCCCTACACAATACTTCCCTCTCAGTATTTCCTCAGCTGTATCATCATTCAAGGATATTTCAGTGTCTTATATGCTCCCCCCCCCCCCCCCCCACCCCAATATGTTTCCAAAATCCATTCAGGAATGTACTCAGCCCTGTGGGCAAACATTTTTGCTTCCTGATTTTCTTGTAAAATTATTACAACTTGGGGTGTCCTCCAGGCCCTCTTCAGATCTTCTTTCCAAATCAGCATCCCTCACTCAAAGGGCCCTCTGTTCTTTGTTCTAGCCTAACAGCCATGTTTCTGCATGTTAACATACCTGGTTGGGGATGTCAACCTGAATCTAGTTAACTATAAAGAGAGAGGGCTCACGTTCCTATAATTCCCTTTAAACTTTACTCACTATAAAATATAGACAAGACAAACTGACGTCCCATCACATTGATCAGCAATGTAAAACTATCTGCAGCTATATCAAACTGGGCTGTGATCTAACAAGATCTTGCAAACTAACCCTGGGAAGGCAATCTTTACATAGACGGAAAAGTCCAAGGACAGGCTAGTGAGAAGGCAGGATGTGCTACTAGTAATCATGGTCACTATCCTAATCAAATTCTAATATGAGTACATTCCACTGAGTATCTATCTCAAGACTCCCTGTAACGTCATGTTTTACCATAGTGTTCTATGGGCTATTAAGTAGGTGCTGCATGTCACTGGTGGGTGAAATAAGTATTGTGTATATACTGTAGTGTATAAAGTATATTGTTAAATCAACCTGGTATTCTAAAAGCAAGCATGCAAAAACATCAAATTGGTATTGCCAGGGGATTTAAACTCTGGGGTTCAGGTTTAATACAAGGAGGCTTTTTTCTTTTTAAGGTGGGGGAGTAATATGTAATGGTACATGTGTAAAATAAGAGAACCGTATATATAAACATGGATGAAAAATAACTCTTCTGTAATAAATGTCTTTAAGGGATTGGTCCATTTTTTCCTCATGTGTGAATATAAACATCCCAAGATACCTTGTGTGTTCAGCATGCAACTTTTTTTCTCTCTCCTTTTCAGGAGTGAAAAGGCAGTTAAGGAAAATAACAAAACCAGGAATCTTCCTTTTTAAGTTCTTTGTAAGTTGTGATTGTCTCTCTGTGGGCTCGCACTTTTTAGGGCAGGCAGCTCCTATTACCTGGCTTCTCTTTTCATGTCATATTTCAAAATACCCCTATTCAGGATCAGACTGGATGAACACTCCCCTTCCTACACAACCATGTGAATTTTTAATGTTTGGCATTAAGGTGAAACCATCATCTCTCTCTGTCGTCTGGGCGATGGGCCATCAATTAAATTCTCCTTTGTCCAGATGTAAAATAGCTAATGGCTGCAGCTTCTCTCCATAATAGAGCCATTAGTGATAATCTGCCCCTCTCTGCCAACCAGTTTATTCATATGGGAATAGATGAATTGGCAGTAATCTGCCATACAAACCTGGTTGGGAGAGTTGCCTTGAAAACAGCAAATATCCCTCAAAATGTGATAGTTTGCTCTATGATACTTCTGTCTGATAATGTAATTATATACTGATATAGTTGTATTTAGATATTCAAACAGTTTTGTATTCTTGTATTTGAATCAACACCCCTGATTCATGCTCTGACATAATGCATAAATAAAATGCGTTCAGTTTGGTAATGTGCATTTGATCTACATTGACTGTGCTCAGCGCTGGTATTCTAAACCCTAAATTATCTTCAGTACCTGCTAGTTTGCAGAAACAACAGATACTGTAGGTGAGTTTTGAAACTCTTCCTAAATATGCACACCTGACTACAGCACAGTTCATATTTTACTTTTTATATAGCATGTCTTCTCAACTGAATTTAGTTCTATGATATTGAGTGACTACTGCACTTCCCAATAATTGTAAAACAAAAGGGGGAAGCCAAAGCCAGATATCTAGTGATCAGTGATAATTTTTCAGCCTTATGTGTAAAAAGCCCTGTATTCAATGGCTGAATGATCAGTCAGGTAAACTATTTGGTAAGTTTAATAAGTTCAGTAACTTAGTAAAAAAAAGGACAGTGACCCAGAGAAATGAGTCTCTATTTTTTTATTTCCTGGGGTTGAAGGATATTGATGTACATCTGGCTGTTGTCAGATTTGTTGTTTTTTGAATGTACGGGAAATATACTAACACTGTATACAGAATTTCTGAATAGTTGGGTAAGACACAGAGGATTTCTGAGTGAAGTCATCAGGAGAGAGGATACATTTTTTGCGCTACTTAAATGTATGATGATTAAAAATGTGCCATCCAAAAAGCATGTTTGTTACAAAAAAAAAAAAAATACAACCTAGAGCACACTTTGTGCATGTGCTTGTGTGCGTGTGTGTGTGTGTGTATGTACATGCATACACATGTTGGATTTTCAGAAGCACTCTGCATTGGCTTAGCTCTTCCCCCACTGAAGTCAATCTCATAACCCCCACTGACTTTTTAACAGGAGCGGAGTTAGAGCAATGCTGAACGCGTCTGAAAATCCCATTCGTGTGTGTGTGTGTACACTTTATTTGTATACATGTTTTATTTAAATTATAATATGCGCACACGCTTTTTTTGTACATGTATGCGGTACACACTTTTGTGTTCTGTTTTTCTTCTCTGTCTCCTTTTCTGCCAAATCTTTCCAATTTGGGACAATTCTGTCGTCCTGCTGCCAGTTTTCCAATCCAGTGTGATCCAAATTAAATAACCTTCTATTGTGCCATTTGTAATGAATGTCAGCTTAATCTTAGTAGAATTTGGGGTTTTGCCTGACAAGATGATTATGGAAATATTTAAACAACCCCCAGGGCTTTAATTCCATAACAATTTATGGTCCATCCAATATATGACTGCTGTTTTTATTTCATGAATGCCCACATGCAGTCTGCCATGAAATGTACAGAAAACTGATAGGCACTACATGGTTTCACTCAGTTGTGTTGCAAATAAATCACTTCTAGGTATGTACTGTAGTGTGTGTAAAAGTCCCCAAAGAACAGAATGAGAAATTTTGTGCCAAATAAAAAGTGAAAAACTGATCTATTGAATTGCCAATAGAGCAGATTATGGATGGAAACCAGCTGAGGTTCTCATTGCTTATAGTTAGGAAAAGGAGCAGTCAGCTGTACTCCTGTGTACACTGCCCATTCTGGTCTCTCTCAGCTTCTGCTCGCTCCCAGACCCACCCACAAGTGTGGACAGAAGAGGAGATAGGCTAGCCAAGAAAAAGCTTCATTTGAAAGCCCAGTCCCCAGTGCAGGCACCAGGAGAGGAGGCCACACTAGGATCTGAAAAGTTTAGAAGGAATTGAAGAATGAGGTTTAGGAAGAAACTTCCCATGATGGCTGGTTATTAAAGCATAGCTGCCAACTGCAGGATTTCTTGCATCTTCTTCTGCAATGGATAGTACTGCCCATTGCTGGGATAGGGCATTGGACTAGATGGATAACAGACCTGGTCCAGTATGGTAATTTCTATGTTTAAATCTTCGTTTAATTTGAACGGATAAAATATATCTAATTAGAAAAGAAGGCATGAAGATGGGAGAATATTTATAGTGTTCTATTGAATGAAAATCCCACTCTCCCTCTTCTATTTGTGTCCTGCATATCCCAGGATAGTGATTGAATAGATTATGTTTCGCTTATACAGTATGCTTTTTGTCTTATGACTGTAGTGTGATAAAGCAACTGGTAGTATTTAGTAACTCTCTGCACCAGTAGTTCCATCTTGGGGGACTGAAATTGATGTAATTCATCATGGCAGGTGAATATGCAAGCTGTGCCTCTTGCCCTATCATACAATATAGCAGAAGAAGTAGTAGACAGTGAGTCAGAAATAGCTTCCCCCACCCCCTTCTGAATGGCACCATCGTATGTCAGCATAGCTAGAATATCTAGATACAATAGCTCCTCTCTCTAACCAAACTGGGTACTGCCACAGAGTGATGGAAATTGCTGTTTTATTGCTGCATCACCTGGGATGCGTTTAGATTGCTATTAGTGGTAATGTACAATTTACTTATTTTATGGCTTTTTTTCAAAACAATTTCTTTGGCTATGTTCAAAATTTGCCTAGAGATCCTTGCACTGCCAGTTGGATCTTATCCACAAAGAAAACATATTCCCTGATATCACTTATTTAATATTTATATGGTGGATGTGCTTTAAAGTTTCAACCAGGATCAGACTTTGTTGGGGCAGGTGCTGTACAGACTGAGGTATGTTGCGTGTGGATAATTGTTTTATAACTGGTCAGAGGTTTGTTCATTTCCATAAATGCTTCATTTTGTGTCTTATACTCCATCCTCTCACCAAAGTATAACTATATTGTTCACTGTGAGTTAACTTTTTGATAGGGCATAGATTGGGGAAGGGGCCTTTGCTTTCAGAATAAGATGTTCAGAAGTTGAAGAAAAGACTCCTCAGCTCCCACTGGAGCGCCACGTTGATGCATGTCTTGATTAGTGCTGGCTCTTATGGAAGGAGTAGGGGATGCAGCCTATTCTATTTAAACACCCCCTTTTTAGGAGGCGGGGTTTAGCTAGATAATCCAGGCAATCGGCAGATGAATGATTACAACACTGTCATACTGCCAGTTAGTGCACAAACAAGCCTTGTGTGCACTTTAGAGAGCCCTACCATGGAATCAAGCTCCAAAGCACACAAGGGAGAGAGACCTCTTGTGTGGGCACTCAGTTTCCTGGTTTCCTTTCCCACAGTAAGAACAAGGAACTCTTTCTTCACCGAGTTCTTCGCCTTGTAATCCTCTGGAAGTGGGATGGGTGAATTCAAGATTTCATACCTGCTTCTAATGGGATCTCTTATTTAATTCAGTTTTTAGTTTTAATATTTATACAACATCCAGAGTGCTGGATGGGCACAATGGAAACATACAGGTTCAATATAAAAGTCCCTAAAATAACTGGACTTACTCTCTAGCTCTTCTGGCTTTAGCTACTCGATCCCTGGTCGTAATTTTCCCTCGACTTACGGTGCAGCATCACATTCTACCCACAACCCTTGCTTTTCTGGGGACCTTGGAGTTATATGGCAAAGACCAAAAGTGACTGAGGCCATTCCTGGAGTGAGGTAGTTATGAAGAGTGGAAAGATGCTGATTCAGCACAAGAGTCATGCAAACAATTGCTTTTTTTTTTTTTCATGTCACTGGCAGTTCCAAAACATCAAAAGAAAATCATTTTGGGTTAAAATGAAACAGGTTTGTTTCAACTTTGTGCGTTTTAATGCTTTTTAATTACAGTTGAAGGAAATTTCAAAACAAAGTTGTTTTGAATCCAAATGTTCTGTTTAAAAATGTTGAAACTAAACATTTCAGTGTGGGGGGACTTTTTAGGGGTTTTTTTTTTTTTCAATTTAAAACCATTTGGCCAAATCAATATAAACATGTGAGATGTTTTGGTTGAGCAGAGTCTGCATTTTTTTTTTTATTTTTTTTTTTGCCAAAAACGTTTGGTCAAAACATTTTGCTCAGCAATATTCAGCACCTCGAATAAGCAGTTTTCAACAGTAGGATCCTAGGGAGCCATGATCAGATTTTGTAATTCTCACTAACAGTACTTGAGCTAGTTATCCAAGCCATTATCCAAGCCTACATATTTGTTCTGTTACTAAGCTTCTAACCTTGGCACAACAGCTTGTATGCTGTGAATTTTAAGCTTTCTACGTTGAAGTTTACTGAGTTTGTTACTTACTTATGTGGTCCCCGGCACCCCAGTGTCCAAGTGCGTCAGGATACAAATGAATTTATCCTTACAACAGCCCAGTGAGAGAGAACTGTTATCCGTAAGAAATGGGGAACTGACAAACTGAGGCGTAAGGGCTAAGACCTGAATGCACAAAAGGAGCAGGGCATGTAAGTCCCTGTTTTAGGTACCTAAGTCCTGGTTTCAGCACCACTGTGAGGCACGATACTCAATGTCAAAGCCTGTGGGCACCTAAACTTGCTCAGCACCTAGGAAGCTTTTATTTAAAAAACTTAAGCATCTGGGTTCCCACTTCTGAGCATGTGCACTGCTGCCTCCCTCTAGGTGTTCAGACACCTATCTCCCATCTATACCCCAGAGTGAGTCGCAAACAAGAGAGACAGGCGTTTGGCCGCCTAAGTCATGTGTGGGGCCTGATCAGGTCGGCCTACTCAGAGTCCGCCTATTTGATCGGGCCCATCAGTGAGTTCACCCCAACAGTGGGTGTGTAGCCTGATCGATAGACTATATTGATTATTTCAGAATCCCCATTTATCATTTTGAGGGTTTACAGATTCTTGTCCCAAGATTAGGCCCAGTATTGTTCAAATTATTACATAGTTGGGAACACCGATGTGCACAGTTAAACTCACACTATAGGAACTCTTCTATAATTACAAATAGCTTAATAATGCATTTAGCACAGTCAGAAAAACCTCAGTTCAGTATGGGGGTGGAGATACTATAGAATGTACATCCATATACTCACACCATCCCTTGCAGAACAACCTGAAACGTTAACCATCATCTTCCTTATCACTATCACCTTCCCCTTCATCATTTGTGGCCATCATTCTAGCCCCTCCCAAGGACTACATCTCTTTTTCCTGCTGCCCTCAGGCTGGGATATAACTTTTATAATATGATACGCTGATGCCATTATGTTTGATGCATATTCAGTAGAGGATTTTCCCCTTTTCCTTATTTGGATTTTCTCACCTTACTAATGTTGGAGTGTTCTTCTCTTCTAGGTTAGTATATCAATTATCTCAAATTATCATATACGTCAATTTGTTACATGGCCCTCTTGTGGTTAGGTATCTGCAGAAGTAGCTCGGGTACCTGTTATGTACATCAATTCGTTGCCATGACACTCTTGTGATTGGATCATAGACCCATGGCTAGAAATTCTTCTTAAATGCTCTATTTTCAGCTCCCCAGTACTTGGAGTTTTTCTTTGGGCCATTTATCTGTTCAAAGTTCATAGGCCTCAAGCTTTTTGTTAACTTGCTGAAGCTAATGTCTGACACTATACATGCCTGTAGGTTCGTTGCATTACTGCTAGAATATAAAGGAAAGCCGTGAATATAATAAAGGCAAGCTAGTCCTATGGGCTACAGGTGCGGCAGAGGGAATGTAAGGTTTCCTTAAATCTCTCCTGTGTGAAGTTGTTCTGCTGTGGATAAATAATGAGCTGGAGCAGAGCGACTGGATCCTGGGTCTTCTGCATCTCAGGTGAGTGCTCTAAATACCAGGAGGGAGGGAAGGAGGGGAGGAGAGATAGGGAGAGAGAGATTGAGAGAGACTAGGAATTAGAGAGACAGACAAATCCTTCAGCTTGGCCTCCTACAATGGCTAACTCTAGGTGGCTTCCTTCTTAGCTAGCATGCTGGCTTTTATGAATTGCAGTCTAAGATGCCTGCCTATTCTCGTTCTTTGTACAGAACTGTAGGTTCTAGTGCCTAACTCAGGCTTTGTGTATTGCAGTGCGTTTCCCAGGCACATACGTTAGGTTTTGTGGCACTAGATTTCATGAGTCCCACTCCACTCCAGTAACCAATATTCTGAAGGCTGGTTCTGTGAGAATGGTGTGTGTGTGTGTGTGTGTGTGTGTGTAGTGTTATGCCTATTTAGGGGCCGTTTCACCTAATTCCAGAATTTGGCCCTACTAACCTGACTCTGCACTGGTGCCGATCACCCCAAAGTCAGTAGTACTTGTTTCGGGTCAGCACCTTTGCAAATCAGGCCACTGGTGTTTGTTTGGGACTAATCAGAAATGCTTCAGCCATGAAAGGTTTGTGACTTTGAGAATATTTTACGTATTTCTGTGAAGAAACATCAAATTAACCCTAATCCCTTTGCAAACGTTCAGACTTAACAAAATCTTTTCCTTGGCACTGCTTGCCCATGGATGTGCACACACATGTTAACAGGGCTAATGAGCATAACCGTCAACATAAATAAAACAAAAAAGAACTCCTTTTCCCCACAGTGCGGTCTTATCGCAGTTGGGCTATATTTTTATTCTCTAGAATTCAAAGTTTTGTATTAAATTCTGCACATCACAGCCATTCTAAATATCCCCTTAGACAAGACACAAAGCTGCTGAGTAAGACCCCTGCAAATCAGGGATGCTTTTTCATAAGACCAACATGCATAATTTATATCTGCATACAATTAGCCTGTTTACATTTATACATTTTCTGTTTCCTTTTATGTGAAATATTCCACAGGATGCTTGGTAATGCATTGAGAGTAGCCTTTTTTAAAATAAAGGCAGCAGGACCAAACAATTTATAAAACCTAACACCTAATAAATACTTCATATGAATAAAAAAAGTTTCCCTTCTGGTTGCAGCATTTTTACATTAAAGATTGTCTTGCTCATTCCCAGTTTTTAAGCTCTCAAGCAATAGTTTGATTCCTTTATACATTTATTTGATATATTTAAATTGCGTCTGAATTTAGTGGCAGATTGATGGTCCTCCCTCTGTAGAATAGATATAGCAGTACATGTTCCCACACTGCCCCTCTGTTTTCAGGATTGCTCTTTTTTAATATTGTAAACTCTGTGGATGGACTTTGTCTTTATTTGTGTTTTTATACAGCATTGCGCAATATTAATAATCTCTAGCGGGAGAGGATAGCTCAATTTCCATGCTAATATAGTCCTTGTGCTTTCTAGTAAGACAGGCTATTGTGATAGTGATTTTTGAGATGTGGATGCATCTGACCACTGGAAACTGAACTGAGAGTATGTCACTTAGATAACAGCTTTTGGTCTGCTAACAAACTCGGTTTGAACTGGTCAGCTAGAGGTACAAATGCTGCATAGCTTTTTGATTGGTAATGATGGCTCTGCGATATGAAGCTCATCTACATTACGTTCTTGCCAACAATAAAATACTGTGATGCCATTTCAGTTTGCATCTCATTATATTCTGGTGTAAACTTCTTTTAAAGAAAATCTCATCTGATCTTAACATCTCTGAATTGATCATTATTATTACCTACTTGAATGTCAACATGCATAGTTCATAGACTTTCATCAAGTGATTTGCATCAAACCCATAACTTCTGGAGCATGAGTTGTCCAGCAGTGGTTAAAATACATTGCTCTGTAATATTCTCCTAAAATGGCTGCATTTTAGCAAATTGGCAACTGAAAGTGACTGTCTCTCTAGGATAGCTCTTCTGGCTTAACTAACTATTGGAATTGACCTGAACGAAATAGTTAGCTGATGAAAACATGCTTTGTCTAGAACACAATACATCAATTCTACTACTCACTCACTGACAGTCGAGTTACAAGTCACAATCTGTACTTTTCTTCCAAGTGACTAGATTGGCTCCTCACCAGCATTTCCTGTCTGAGTGAAATCCACCTTGCTGCTATTACAAGGTAATGTATTTTTAATGCTGCTGAATATCTCACCTTCTCAATACAGAGTCATGCATAGACATTTTGGCCCCACTTCATATTAAGGTATATTTGTAAATAGTTTATAAAGGGCTAATACACTTTTTAATAAATGGCTAATCAATTGTTACGTGCTGTTATAGGCTAGGAGGTTGCTTATGTCTCATAGCCATGTGCAACACAGTCTACTGATGCACTTATCATGGGCAGGACTAGTACGCTCTGAAACAGGAATTAATTCAGGGGAATTCTATGGGTTGTGTTAAACAGGTTATTCTAAACTAGACTATTATTAAGGTTTTATTAAGATATTATTAGTGTCTGTAGGAAGGCGCTGTGGCCTCCTCCGGGCTCAGGACCCGAGGAAGGGCTACAGCAACTAGACTGGGCAAGACATAGCCCCACAGAGCAGCCTGGCCAGCAACCACACGGCCGGACTGTGAAGGGGTCGGCAGGTCAGTCTGCCTGGCAACCCAGGAGCCAGGCCGTGATAGGGCCGCCGGAGCTGCCCAATCGGCCCAAGAGGGGTGGAGCCTCTCAAGGCATGGGCAATATAAAAGACAGGCCCCAGAGCCCAGTCAGGAGCAGACCGCCGCCAAAGGCAGACGTGTGGCCTTGCTGGCTGAGACCTAGGCCAGAGCCGAGACTCCGACCTACCCCAGACCAAACTGGGCCTAGGGACTGGGTAGGGCCGTCACGTAGCTGGACCGTATAACCTGGCCAGAGAGACTGGGCCGAGATCCTTGAACCGCAGCACCAGACCCAGGCCCCTGAACCCCAGGACTGGACCGAGCCCCCGACGCACCCCAGATGGGTAACACCCCTTGAGGCCGGATGGGACCTGGAGGAGCTGCCAGCCGCCGACCCCCCAGAGTCGGGACCAGACCTCGACGAGCTGCCTGAGGCCGGACCCTTCCCGGAACCCAGTGACCTAGGGGAACTACCCCTCGAAGAGGAGCTCCCCGCATTGCCGCCGCTGGACCCCGCATTGCCGCCGCTGGACGAGGAGGGACTGGCGGGCCTACCCCAGACAGCGGACCCCAGGGACCCTGGAGAAGCAGGTACAGGGAGATATGGGGAGGAAGTAGCCCAGGGGCAGCCATAGACGTTGGCTGAGTTGGGGCAGCCCTGCTGGCATGTTGCGGCAGGAGCCCCGCCGGCTCAGTGGCAACGCCTTTGCCGCTGTTAGGGCCCTGGGCTGGGACACAGTGGAGATGGGTGGGCCTGTGTCCCACTTCCCCCCCTTTCTCCTAGCCACCCCGGGAGAGCCTCAACCTCCCTACTGCTGCCAGAGCAGAACCACTGCTGGCCCGCCCGGCCTCAGGGCCAGAGCCCTTAACTGTTTGCCTGCCCGCCCGGCCTCAGGGCCGGGGCGATAGACTGTGGGAGAGCGGACTTTTTCCCTGTTTACTATGACACTCACAGTTGAAGAGGGCCTCTATGTTTTTTACCACATATTCCATAAATATAGTGGAATTGATATAATTAAATATTTGCTAAAACATTTTAGTATTTTTGGATTGGTTTTAGTCCGTAGGCCCTGAATCACTGTTGTGTTACTTCAATTTTCTGCTGGGGTAGCTCCACTGGAATCAACGGAATGATACCACTGTAAAAACTAGAGGAGTGCAACTGTGCATCAGGCCCATCATGTTTTTTATTATTTGTATTATTGGAGCAAACTCAGAGGTGCAGTCCTGGACCAGAACCCCATTATGCTATTCCCTGTACAAATATAGACCAAAATGTAGTCCCTGACCAAAAGGATTTGCAGGCTAAGACGAGACAACAGGTGGAGCCAGACAGACCACTGGGGAGTACAAGGAAACACAGAGACACTATTGGTCAGCTTGGAAGACAGTGGTCTCAGCACACCTAACCATTGTCAAGTTTTTTGCATACTTCATGGCAGAGGAGAGTTTTAGGGAGAGTTCTGAAAGAGGCAGGTGAGTAAGTTTGGTGGGGCAGCCTGGGAGAAAACATGAAGTTGCTTGTTTGAAAAATGAACAGGTAGGGTGATGGAGGTAGACATCATGGAACTTGGGCTCTTGTATGCCAGTCAATGGACCAGCAACTGCTCTTATAGCACACTCTGATGTTGGGGGTCCCAGAAAATTAGCTTTTCAGGCCTGGTCTTTTTTTTTAATACCCAATTCCCTTCTGCTACTATCTTTCCTTAAGAATAGTATAGCTATTTTCTGACCATTACACCATGTCCAAACACATGATGAAAACTAAATTTGGGATTTTGGGGCAGTGGGGAGAAATTACATTACTAAGACTGCTATTACCTTGCACTAACTCAATGGCAGTTCTTCTGAGGGGTGTGATTGTGACAACTTCATAAAACATGTTTGGGAGGCAAACAGTTGATTCTCACAAATCTATTTCTTTAGTTTATATATTTCTTATAAGGGGACTTCAGTAGTGATGCAGTTTGCCTCAATACATAGTGTCCTCCTACCCCCTAAACACTAAGGGATGCAACCTAGGAGGAATCCTGCTAAGTTGCTGAAGAGTGACTGTAATACCACACTATACCACAAGGTGGCGGGCTCATGATGTAACAACTAGTGCAGTTGGCAGGATCTAGAACCTCTTAAATGTATCCCCAGAATACAACCCCCACAACCCTCACCCTGGGTCCTCTTCTGGCTCTATCTCTGCGACTCAGATCTTGAAAGTCACTGTCAGCTCCTCTTTCACACTGAGCACAGGCTGCTATTCATATCTCCCATGAGGCTCTATGTCACGTGCTTAATCACCTGACCTGGGTGACTTGGCGTGATAACCAGGCAAAGGTTAGGCCACGTCAAGCTCCCGTAAAGGCCACATCAGTATGTGAGTGTTTCTTTCTCAGCCCTGCAAGATCTCAGAATCCCCAGTTAGAAAATGGGGGAGGAAAGATGTAATGAATCATGCCCCGGAAATAAAAATAAGCCGCTGAGTTGTGCAACAAGACTATAAATACACCAAACCCCAACACTTCATCTGACAAAGAAACACTCCACTGGAAATCCAAGAGTGTTTCAGATCCTTTCCACATCTAAGAACTGAATGTCAGAGGCATGTTAGTATGTGTGCAACCAGTGAAAAGGGCTAGCCAATGCACTTTTGTAGAGATCAGAACTGATGTGGGAAGAATGGAGAAGAGTTTTTCATTTTCAAGCCTGTTAAAATAGCCAACCAGCATGTGCAAGAAGACACATGGACTAAATGTTCTGGTCTGGCTGATATTTTTTTTTTCTTTTGTACTTCAGGGTTGAGGATGTTGCAAAATTGCTTTACCCACTTTGATGTCTTCTGGGGCTGATCAGTGCAGTAGCCTCAGAACCATCTAGTCAAGGGTTCACTGGAGAACAGTCACACTCTGGCCATGCTCTCCTTTGCCAGCTCTGTCTCAACACCCATTACACTCCGGCGTTCTTGAGAATGGGGGGGTGGGCATAGTGCTGACTATGCAAGCTTTACAGCACTGGAGGATCCCACTGTACAAGGGGAATCCTCACTGGGAATTGAAGTTTTGTATATATTGAAAGCTTTAAATGGATTTAAAAACTGACTAACTGATTGGTCTCAAAATGTAACGGTAAATGGAATAACATAATCTGGTCTGTTTCCAGTGGGGTCCCAGAGGCATCAATTCTTGGTCCTATTCTATTTCTATTTACCATCTTTATCAATGACCTGGAAGAAAACAAAAAATCATCACTGAAAAAGTTTGCAGATGACCCAAAAATTGGGGCAATGATAAATAATGAAGAGGAGAGGTCACTGATACTGAACGATCTGGATTGCTTGGTAGACTTGGGCAAAGCAAACCATGTACATTTTAATATGGCTAAATGTAAACATGTACATCTGGGAATGAAGAATGCAAGCCAAACATATAGGATGGGGACTCTATCCTAGGAAGCAATGATTCTGAAAAAGATTTGGGCATGGTGGTGGATAATGAGCTGATCAGAGGCTCCCAATGTGACTGCGGCCTGAAGAGGTAATGTAATCCTAGGATGCATAAACAGGAAAATCTTGAGAAGCAGCAGAGAGGTTATTTTACTTCTCTATTTGGCTCTAGTGCAACTGTTGCTGGAATACTGTGTCCAATTCTGGTACCCACAATTCAAGAAGGGTCTGGATACGTTTGAGAGAGTTCAGAGAAGAGCTATGAGAATGATTAATGGATTAGAAAACATGCCTTGCAGTGACAGACTCCAGGAGATCAATCTATTTAGTTTAGCAAAGAGAAGATTAAGGGGTGACTGGATTATAATCTGTAAATGCCTACATGGTGAACAAATATTTAATAAGGGGCTCTTCAGTCTAGCAAAGACAGGTATAACACGATCCAATGCTGGAAGCGGAAGCTGGACACATTCAGTCTGGAAATGAGGCATAATTTTTTAACAGTGAGAATAGTTAACCATTGGAACACATTTTCAAGAGTCCTGTTGGATTCTCTATCAGTGACCATTTTAAAATCAAGATTGGATGTTTTTCTAGGAATGCTCTAGGAATTATTTTGGGGATGTTCTACTGCTTGTACTGTACAGGAGGTCAGAGTAGATTATTACAATGGTCCCTTCTGGACCTAAAGACTCTGTGAAAGTAGATTTAGAAGGGCTGAGGATCCATCTCCTGTTTTGGTAAGAAAATAGATTTCAGTTGCATTCTTCCAAGAAATTGTGTTCACTGAAGAAAATGACCTAAATAGCTGGTATCTTTTGAAAAACTTGGTGCAACCGAAGTATCAAAGGCGACCCATCCTCCCCTCTCCACTTCATTTGTCCTCTCTTTTTTCCTCCTTCAGACCAGTGAAAATATGACATCAGAGGCAAGCAGGTGATGCAGCAGGCAGGCATGTTGTTGGCTGGATTATGACAACAGAGGAAAGTCACTTTTTCAATATCTCCGTGTCAGGTAAGTGGATGATTTACCAGTGAAGGGAATGCCCATATGGACAAGGCTGATTATATGTCCTCTGAAAGAGTAGATGATTACTCAAATAGTTCCAAGCAAAAGGATAGTTCATTTGATCTGCTACACTGATACTGAAGAGAAGGCAGTATGGCACTGTAAGAAGGTGTGGGTGTTGGAGGGAGAGACTGTGAGGGGGTGATCTGGATCTTATCCCTTGGTGCAAAACAGCAATGGCAGGACTAGATTTTTTTTTTTTTTTTTAAAGCTAAGGTAAAACGAGACAGAACTCTTTTTGTTTGTTTGTTTATTTTATTTTGGGAAACTTTATTGGTAAAGCTAGAAGGCATATAGAAAAATACTCCTAAAATGTTCAGGGTTTCTAGCAGCCTAAAAGCAGACTTTATGGATTATTTGAGCTGTGAGAAACTGACTGATTTTTGGTTCACGTGAGTTTCAATTACTTCCTTCCCCTCCCCACTTTCACTTTCTGTTCATATGGGTGTTACCCACTGAGTTTTATCTTGAGTCTGATGCCATGCCAAAAAGCCAAATCACAAATTGGATGACACATTGCTTCTGGGCATGTGATACTTCACAAGGTTTTATTGGATCCTGGAGGTCTATCGTGTGATCAGTTGCCTCAAAGATTTTGTTACAATTATAAAATAAACCCACAAAACTAAGCCTTGGGAGACTCCATGTCTGCCCAGATCACAAGAAGTTTTGCATGTTAAGGTTCACTGAAATGTTTGGGTGGCTCAAAAAAGGATTGGGTGAAACTACACCAGACCTGTGCAAACAGGGGAAATCCTTAGCTGTCTGGTCCCTTTTATGCTGCTAGAGAAATGCCATGGGACCAGAAACCTGCCCAGTATCTGTAGCATGCTAGGAGGAACTGGATCAAAGAATTAAGAAATCAACTACTGACAAAGTCAGAGGTTAATTGGATTTCTTAATGTGTTAAAGGCTAAGGATAGCCTGGTCTTTTAAAATAAATCAATTCTTTAAACTTTGAAATTCAAGCATGGAGAGCAACCTATTTACACACTGAGAGGTCTTGAGTCCTAAGGTATGTGATAAGCCGTCTCCTACACTAGCTGCACAAAAAATGATTTTCAAAATCTCAGCATAAAGTAATGAAAGAGACTTTCAAGTATGGCCTGCAGAAAGAAAGAGCATAAAGGACATCTCTCATTAAGGAGTGTGTTTCCTGGGACACAGTCTCTGCCAAAAACTAGACAATAAGATCAAAGTGGCATTTTCACCTGACAACTTGGACTCATTCGCTGTATCTTAATAAATGAGCTAACATGACACAATTGCTGTGTTTATGTTAATTTGTTAATTACTTAAATATGTTCCTTCCGGTTGACCATGGGGATTTAACTGGCTATAAAACCAAGTTTGGAACACTTGGTTTAGTTTGTTTTCACCATAATGAGAAACCAGCATGGGTACTGGTTCGCTGGGACTGCCTGGGTCATACTCTTGTAAGGTTATAATGCCCTGTCATTTGTTATGGATGTTGAATCTCCTTGATAGCTGGGATCTAGGTTGACTGGGACACCTGTGCCCTTGAATTGCAATAGTCTTTCAGCCTGATGGTAATCCATAGTAAATTATCCCTTTTTGGGTTCAGTCTGTCCCCCCCTCGTCTTCTGCTTCCCAGGAACTGGGCTGTCTTTGTATATGGTCTGCACTCAAAGCACTTGTGTTATTACTCATGTGATGCGTGTCCTCTTGGGAACTCCAGAGCACAAATAATCTTTTCTTTGAGTTGTTCAATTGTTTGTGACCATGGGAGGGAGGGGCTCTTTGACTCAGTTGTTTCCTTTTAGCAGTGTGGAAACTGAACAGTTGAAGTTTAGTTTTCACAGGTAGCTTAGTTTCAATTCGTATTTATTCCTTGCCCTATCTTGCTCTAATAGCAGTTGGTTTCTTGCCTAATTCCCTGCTGGTAAAACAGGAATTGAAATAAAGGGAGAAGGAGTGTCTTGAGGAGATGTTAGATGGAATGTGGGTTGCAAGAGCCTCTGGCCTGGTCTACACTAGAGAGTTTCGTTGATGAAAGGCAGCTTTTGTCGTCAAAAGAGTTCTGGGTGTACACACAGTCACACCTCCCCTCCTCTCCCCCCAGCTGACAAAATGCCCTGATTTTTTGACAAAATAAAACCACCTCTATGAAAGGTGTAGGGCTTTTGTTGGCAGAGCTAGGGTGCCGCAGTGTCAGTGTGGAGGGGCTGTCAGGCGCACCGGGACTGGACGGGATGCGGGCAGCTGCATCCTACCTCTGCGAGATGTAGGTAGCTGCTGCCCATTTCCCAGTTGCGTGCCTAGACCAAGAGGGACGTGGGGGGCTGCTGCCCGGCTCCCAGCTCTGGGGTGGGATGCGGGTGGGACACCAGGGACTGGAGAGTGGGGGAGTGGAGGCAGCCCACGGGGATCCCGGGAGCTGGCAAGGAGCTGAGAGATGGGTCTCTCAGCTTCCCGGCTGCTCCTTAGGTTGTCGGAAGCACTCCTTCTGAGGACGCACTCCATTGACCCAAAGAGGGCAGGGTGGACATCAGCCACCGCAGTAACTATAGCGGTGGTATGTCGACTTATTTTTCTAGTGTAGACAAGGCCTCTGTTGGCTGGGAATCGATTGGGGAGGAGGCTCTCCTGTCTTATCTCTCTAGGAATCTCTAGTGTGCTCATTACCATGGCATTGGGGGTCACCTCCTGAGGTGAAGAAGTGGGTGAGAAGTTGTTGATCTCTCTTCAGCAGCAACACAAGAGACTAACCAGCCTCACTGAATCTGATGCTGCCTAGAAGCTCTCACAAACTTAAGACAACTCCACATTTCCCCCCAGATTTGGATTATTCATATGGCTGGATGTCTATTTTGTTTATAAACATCGGGTGAAAGATTTAAGACCTATCTGGCCTGCAACATGACACTCAGAGTCACATGCCATGTGACAGCTACATGTCGATGTGTTATGATTGGGCCAGATCCTACTCCTCGTGAATGGGGGAACTGCCATTGGGTTCAAAGGGAGTAGGACCAGGCCGATTTCATGCATTTCCAAATAATGGATAGAGACTTGCAATCAAGTCTTACTGCTTAGTCAGAATTGTTTGCTTTAATTCAAATTAATAATATATTTCTGCTTTTTTTGATGATGCCTGGCTAAATCTACGGAATGTAGTATGTAATTTAGGTTTTAGCATATTGTCTTTTTCTCTTCTCTCTGCAGGAACTGAATTACTGTATTAACTTGTCCTTTGTTTGGGCATTTGGTGGACTTTATCTCTGTGTGTGTGTATATCGGGCTTTGAAGGACAATGTTGGAGTTTCATAATATATGAGAGAGACACCAAGTTGTTTTTAGCTATGTACACATTACAATTTGTTTCAATATAATCATGCAAAATAGAATAAGTAGAAACAGTTCAAATCAGGAAGGAGCTATCTAGAGCGACTAACAGGTGAAAACCAAGATTTTGCCTTTACTGGGATTCAGAACTACTGAGCTGGGAACATTTTTGGTAAATATGTGTAATTTTAAGTAAGTTTGAAAGAAGAGCTAATTTAAAAAGATCTCTTTGGCTAAGGTGAAGTGTTCTTCCTAATTTAGAAATAATACTTACAAGTTGACTGTCTTGTTGAGCAACATTAAATGCACAAGGCCAAGTTCAGCCCAATGGATCTGCTATAACAGTCCTACACCAGCCTGACCTCGAGGGAAGGCAGAACAGATCAAAAAGTGGTGTGGCAGACAAGCTCATTCACTGATTTGGTGCCTCCCTTCTAGAGCTCTAGGCTCATTTTTAAACTGGGCTGCCCCAGCAGGCACACTGAGAGATGGCAAGCTGCGCCAATACCATCTGCCCTGCCTTGGGATGAATCCTTTATTCAAGCACACAGGACCAGGCTGGTAGAGGTAAGGTA
The DNA here is from genome assembly GCF_026122565.2 of Emydura macquarii macquarii. Taxonomy (NCBI): domain Eukaryota; kingdom Metazoa; phylum Chordata; order Testudines; family Chelidae; genus Emydura; species Emydura macquarii. The sequence continues at coordinate 15,065,545 of NW_027130842.1, read as the reverse complement.
TAAAATACACATCCTTCTGTAAAAACTTGCTCAGGTGATTTCGTTCCATGCTTTTATGGCAGATATGCGGGAGTGAAAATTCTTCAACTAATTCTTCTTTAATAAAATGACAAGGTGGGTGAGGAAATATCTTTTATAGGACCAACTTTTGTTGGTGTGAGAGACAAGCTTTCGAGCTATACAGAGCTCTTCTTCAGGTCTGGTCACCCATCTTACGTCACCCACCTTGTCTCTCTAATAACCTGGCACCAACACGGCTATAACACTGTTTATATCTTTAATAAAATGAAAGTTAATGGTTGATGGCTGCTTTACTTGTGCATATGTATTGGTGTTGTTCAACAGGGAGGAAGGATGGTCTTGTGGGTAAATCACAGGATTGGGGCTCGGATCTGAGCTCTGTTCCTGACTCTGTGACAGACTTCCTGATAGACCTTGAACAAGTCATTTAAGATGTGTTTACGCTATGGAGACTAGAGCAGTGGTTCTCAAACCTTTTAAATGGATCCCCCCATGGACTTTTGTCTAACAATCGCACCCCCTTTCCTGAATCGTGCCCCCTTCTCCCTTCCTCCATTCAGGAAATAACAGGAGTGCATCCTGTGCTGTAGGCCCTGTTTTTTTTCCTGAAGGAGGGGTTTGGGGGTGGGGAGGCACGATTGCTAGGGGGGGTGCTTCCAGCACTGTAGGCCCTAACAATCATGCCCACCTTTCCCCCAAACTTTCAGAAAAAAAACAGGGCCCACAGCACAGGAAGCGAGGAGTGAGGGCAGCAGCTGTAGCAACAGCTCTGTCCCCTGCTCCGCGGCTCCCCCCCCCCCCATGATTCATCTCGCACCCCTCTACACATACTTTGAGAACAACTGGACTTGACCAACATAGTGTGTAGATACAACCTACAGCAACAGAAAGGATTTTTCTGTTGATGTAGACACACCATCTCCCTGAACATAACCCCCAGCACTGATGGAGGTATGCTGAGAGAGGGGTATGGCATTAGGCATCTGTTTTTGTTCACACCCCTTACTAACATAGCTATGCCAATACAGCTTTCAAGGGTAGACCCAGAAGTAAACTGTCTCCTCTCTCACTTTCCTAATCCATAAAATGGGGATAATACCTTCCTGAAAGGGGTGTTATGATGCTTACACATTGTCTAGATGTGAAAGTTACTCTGGAAGAAGATAGTGTGTGAATTTAAAGTGGATTAACATTTACTGATTAACTCCATGTGTAGATGCTTTCATTTTGGAATAGAAGTGACTTGTTCCAAATTATCTTCAATCCCTTCCACTTTCTAAACGGATTAAGCTAATTTGGAACAATGCCCTCTAATTCTGGAATAAGAGCATCCACACACAGAGTTAATCAGGAGTAGCTATTTTGGAATAGTCTTGTGTAGACAAGTCATTAGTTTGTAAAGCACTGTAAGATTCTTAGACAGTAGGTGCGGTAGAAGGGCAAGCTCATGATTTGTTTAACTCTCTTAACAAATCTTAACATGATTTGTTTAACTGTGTCCTTTTAATTGGCTGTTGTTTGATTTTAGCATTTTCTCCCCCCAAGTTGTTTTTTCCCTTTTTCCTCCCACTGATAAGGGCAAGAGGTAGCAATTGCTATCTCCATGAGCTTGGTGAGTATAACTGAGCTGAGCTTCGCAATCTGATGCTGCCTTTTGTTTTGAAGCAGTTGTGCTAGGCACAAATACATAGTGAGACATCGCTCCCATCCCGAAGAGTTTATAATCTAAATAGACAAGAAAGACAAAGAATGGGAGAAAGGAAATGTCTGTTTTACAGATGGGGAAGTGAGACCTGGAGGATACAATCCTCGCCACATAGATGTTTATGGGAATTTGGCCATTGACTACAATGGGGTCAAGATTTCACCAACAGAGCTGAAGCAGCAGATCCTTGGCTGGTGTAAATTGCCATAGCTCCACAGGTTTAAATTCAATGGAGTTATGACCATTCATCCCACTTGGGGATCTGCTATCAAATGACTTGCCCAAGATCATAAAGGAACCTTGTGTCCAGACTGGGGGGCTGAACTCACTACTCTGAAGTCCCCGTCCAGTGCCTTAGTCACAAGATCATCCTTCCTCCGTAATCTTGCCTTGAATTTTTCATTAAAATGTCAAATTTTGTTACAGGAAAAACCCTGTCTTTCCATTGCAATAAGCTGTTTGCTTTGCACTGATGGTGAAACTTCTCAATGAAGAAGCATTTATTCCAGCAAGTTCAGGTTTAGACCCCAAAGGCTGAATTTATCCTTTTCATTAGAAAAACTGCATTGGCTGCTGGCAGAAAAGGTGAAATCTTCCTCTGCATCAAATCACATTTTGTATCAATTAGGCAAATACCAAAAAAAAAAAAAAAAAAAAAAAATTCTACACAAACACTTTTATGCAGCTTTTATGTGCAGGGAAAAATGATTGCATAAAATGAAAATGGATAAAATTATAAAAATAGTGAGATGGGGTGGGCGTGTGTGTGTGAGAGAGAGAGAGATTACAAAAGGCAAAAGGAAAGAAAAAGACATGGGGAGATGCGTGCACACACAATGGGGATAGAATACTAGTACAAATGTAGTAATAAAATATCCAGGGCAGGAGAAAAATTCTTCAGTAAAAAGAAGAGGCAAATTAACTATATAGAAAGAAACAGATTAGATATCTCGCCTAGGTTTGAATGGGGCCTTATTTTCTTTCTTTCTTTATCAATAACTGTGGATTTGTCTCTTCTATTCAGCCAAAATTAATTCATTCTGGAAGTCTCGCTGATTCACAGTAAGCCTGTGTAGCATGGGGCAAGGGTCATTATTATTTAATAGTCCTTAATCTCTGTGTATTGAATTTGCAGTCCCCAGGCCTAACCCTAAAATACAATGCATTTCAAAGAAAAGGATGGGTATTGAATTAGTGCGACACTTATCAGGGTTCTAATGTAAATTGTAAATCAAAGCACAGATGCGAAATTCTGTTAAGATGTCAGTCTATAAATTGATTAGTTATATATCTTAAGTAGATACTTATATCAAATGAACAATATGCTTGTAAATGGTAAAGCTGGGTTATCTATCATCTTGACTAAAGAAATTCCTAGGGAAAGATATTCTTTCATTCCATTTGATCTTTAAAGATCTACCCTAGGCATACTCAGAGTCCATAACTCGAGGTTAAAAACAGAGTTGTCATGCCTTCACTGCTATTTTAATCCATGTTAGCTAATACCAGGTCTGTCTACATTGCAATGTAAGCTCTGGCTCAGACTCAGGCTTGAACCCAATCACCCTTCCGTCTACATACAAATCTATCTGACTCAGGCTAGTAAGCCCTCTAGACTCGGGCCCTTGGACCATTGTAGCGTACAGCGAGTACTTCATTTATGGTAAAAAGTGCTATTCAAATACATCCATAAACATGCTATTCTCCCTTTTCCCATTGGGCCATGCAAGTCCATTATGGGACTGCACAAGGCATCCCTAATTTCTGCTGCCTTTGTGCATCCTGCTCCATCCGTGATGGGCGCAATTTCTGTCTGAGTGTACTGGTTCAACAATCCATTGCTGTCATGGGTCCATGTGTGGGCAAATGGCTCACCTTTGGATTCACAAAGATTGTGAAGAGCAGAGCAAGCCCTGATCACGTAGCCAGCATTGATTACACTGGTATTTTAACGGTGCCAGTGCCATTTCATACTGCCAAATGCCTATTCCACCACTATTGTACTCCTTCTGAGAATGTAATTAGACCTTCTTTTTCCAGGGTCTCTCAGATCATGATACAGGTACATAAGTTGAGGCAAAAGAGAAGACATAGGGTCACGTAGAATAACAGTGGGGATAGTTCAGGACAAGGTCTTCAAATGGTGACTCCTTCATGTTGTTGGCCAATTGTCAGGAGCGTGCAGCCCCAGAAGATGGCTCGGCAGGATGTGTCAGCAGGCTGCAACAACTTTCTCTAAAGTGTCATGGGATGGAGGTCCAAGTTGTTCCACAGGGACCCATAAACAAATGGCTAAAGTGGGGAGGGCCCTAGGAAGCCAGAAATAGTCTGGTTTGACTGGTTTGTGTGTAGTGCAACGTAATCGCCTGAGTGTGGGTGTGAGACATGGGTTCAGAAATTCTAAACTTAGGGTGGACATGCAATGGGCTGCTCAAGCCTGGGCTTACAAACACACCGAGCCTGTGGACTTGCGTCCCACAGAGCCTGGGTTTACACTGCAGTGTAGACATATCCACAGCTTAGTTCACCTGAGTTAAGGACAAACTTTTTTTTTTGCGGTGAAGACATACTCTGAGAGCTGCAAAGAGAGAACTTGAGTCTGCTCTGTTATATCAACTGCATATATGTACTCAACTGCAATTCCACTGACATCTATGGAACTGTACTCGTGCAAGTGAGGGGAGAATCGCGCCCAGAGCGAACTGTTTGTTTCAAATGCTTTCTTGGCGTCTCAAGAAGTCTTCCTTCAATTCCCTGGGGACTGTGCTTCACCCTGCAGCTTTTGAATGGGTGGGGATGTGTAACTGCATCAAAGCAGGTGTGTGTAAATGCTGATACAGAAGAGAGAAGGGTTAAGGGTGTTCAACAGGTACAGTGCAGCAGAGACTTAGGAAAAGGGAAAGATACTATAATAAGGAGATTAGGAGGTAGAATGATGCAAGAAAGGGTGTAAAGATGCATGCAGATAAGAGGATTATAAAGTAAGAAAATACAAAAAATAAGGTCGAAGGCTATCCTTGAAAGTGGTTAGCATGAATGTACAGTCCAGGAAAAAAAGGGGGCAAAGACCATGGTTATTGAAATTTCATTCACCACAGAAACGAGGGAAACAGGCATCTAATTTTCATGAGTGTCTTAACGTTCAGTAGGCGTAAAATCACACAGTTAACAGAATACCGACACTTTGTCATGCATACATACATATAAACAAGATGTTTAAAAAATAAATGTAATCTTATTTTTAACATCTTATGTTCCCCTCCAGAACCAATTTAGTCTGTAATACTCTGGCATGATTCCTGTAAAATGTGAGCAATTTGAGATTCAGCAAGTTGGAGACTAATATATTAAACTGGAAAAAGAAAACCCAGACTAGTGGTATTCCAATAATGTTAAAGAGTGTCACTTACACACACACATCAGTAGACTTCAAAGCAATACCTGAAATGGTCTCTTATTATAGCAGCTATATTGTTTGCAGCCTCCTGTATTATTCAAAGCAAACAGATTAAAGATAGCATCCTGAGATGTGAGTTATGAGGAGAGACGTTTCTTCAAAAGAGAATAAAGCTAAGAGGAGCAGTTGTAATCTACTCATTTCCAATTTAATATGAATTTAAGTTTATTGACATTTCATTTGACATAGATAATGTGCTTTAGTTGGAAGTATTTCAAAACAGATTGATATAAAATCATAATTTTTCCTTCACAACAATGAGGGTCTATTAGGTAAATACTAGAGCTTCGCAAAAAAGTTTAAATTAAATATTGGGAAAAAAATCAGTTTCTTTTATGCAGCATTTGAAACAGACCCATTTTTTGTAGTTTTTAACTTTTTATTGAAAATGTCAAATCATTACTGAACTGGTTAGCCAACTTTTTTAAGGCAATTTCAATAAATGAAAAATGCTAATAACCATTGTAAATGTGTCAATAAATAAAATATTTGGAGAAAGTCAACACTTTTTCACCAAAAAAAAGTTTATAAAAAGACTACTTTTCAATGAAAAATCTTTCCAAATGTTTTGATTAGCTTTAATAAATACGTATGTTTTTAAGGAGCTTTGATAATTGTGCAATATTGATCCAAAAGACCATATTGGTTGAAAAGTACAGTAGGATCTACCATGAAAGTAGGTATTCAGACATTTTGGTAGTAAACGTTTGTCACAAACAGTAGGTACTGGATATGCGCAAAGTTAGGCTCTGAGTCATCAAAGCACTTAACCACATGTTTAAGTGAAACCATCAATGGGATTTGATAGAACTTTACCACATTCAGCACGTTGTTAAGAGCTTTGCTGGATTTAGGGCTAATCCTGTTCATATTTTAGGTCACTGGGAATTTTGCTACTGATTTTCAAATGAACATAGAATCAGTTTCTTAACTATCTAGGCCATTAAATTTTTACCATCCAAAAACCAGTGAAACAATCTTATGACTATGAATTTCCTTTGTTATTAATTTTTGTTTTAATATAAAATCTAGTTGAGTTTATCAAATTTATAACGGCACCTTAACCTGGTAAACAATTTAAAATATTTTAAAAACAGCTATATAACGTAATTCGGTGGTGACAGTGGTTTTGGTGCACTCGGATGACAATGGTGGTTGCACTAATCCAACTGCTTGTATGAAGGGATTTTTTTTTAAATCAAAATTTAAGAAGCTATTTGAAAAATTGTTCTTAAACTGAGATATAATTGAAGTATCAGCCATGGGCTGAAAAAAATCAGTTGTTAACCTCTGAAAAATAGTTTTTGTAATAGAAAATTTTGCACAGCCTTCGTTATAACTACATGAATGATTCAGCTTCCAACACTTGCTTCTTTCTGAACTAGGACTCTAAACTGTAAAGGATTCATATAGAGGTTGCAATCAAAATGATTTCCAGAACTCCTGGAGATTGAGGATAGAACAGAACTATAAAGACAATAAGCAGAGATTTTATTAATTATATCTACTGATTGGTGTTTTTCTTTACTCCCCATACCACTAAAATTGCCTCACTAAACTAAGAAGTTCAAATTTGCATTTGGCCAACTACCAAAAAGTTGAAGTTGATTTCATCTTCCTGGCTTTCCCCTCTACTTGTAAGAATACATACGAGTCCTTGGCTTTTCTGACTTCATACATCCGTCCTCAAGGAATGTAGCCAAAACAAATTTGTTTTATATTCCCTAGAATGGCATTAATACCATGCTTCCCACTGGATAGCTCCATTCATTCACTCATTGTACTGGTGTGCTCCAGACATTGCAAAGCCTTCTGACTGCAGACTTGGTTATATTTTGCTTTTAAAGAAACAAAAATGTTGCCAACGAGAGGAGTCTCAGAAATGCCAGTGAGCTACGGTACTCACTGCGTTGCAGATGTATTCAAGGCAGTGGCCAATAGGGGAGATAGTGGAACTAGCAGGCTTTCAAGTTCAGCAGGGCTAACGCTGTTTGGATTTAATTTTGAGACCAGCACAGGGCATGTGGGACTTCCTGAAAAGTGTGTTTTTTAGTTTTAGTCTAAGGAATCTTGTGCACATTGCTGGGGAGAATGAACATTCTAAGCCAAAATCACAAGGTTTGAGTTCCATTTGGCTTACACGAACTTGCAACATTACACCAAGTTCCTATTTCAATCTGAACCATTTGCCTAGTCCCACTAATTATGTCAGGTTCTTGTTATCTTTTATGGGCTGCAGGGGTTAAACACTGTTTAACATATTGTGGTTAAAATATTCAAGGTTCTTACTTTTCACTTGATTTCTTTTTTTTTGTTTTGTTTTATTTAATATTAAGATGAGGCCTGCTGTGGGTTATGTCAGTCTTGTCAAATTCAATCATGTCAGCCATCAGAAAGGTAAAATGGAACAAAGAATGGAAATAAAGAGGTGGGTTACTGTGCAAAGGAGGAACCATGATATATACAGAGAAAGGGAGGATGAAAAATGGATGAATACAAAATTAACAGTACAATATAGAATGTAATGAGCTTCTGTTACTGAGATAGCCAAAACAGAGTTTTTAAAAACTTTTTTGTAACATGGGCCACATATTAAAAGAGAAGGTGTCTCATGGATCATCTTTCCTTTCCTTGATTGAGTAGCATCCCTGTGGTATTTATAGCTGTTGCTTATGTAGAATATCATATTAGGAAAGTATTTAATGTCTTTTTGCTGTCATTTAATGCAATTTAACAGTTGGAAACAAGGAAAGCCAATACCATCTAACCAGCCAGCTCTCTGGCCACCACCAAGTGCATCAGTGGTCCACAGGATACCGTTTGGGAACAACATTCAGGGAATAAGAAGTGTTAATAGAAACATGTCATTTACTGCTGTTTCTTATGGAGCTTTGCTGGCACTTAATTCTCAAATGGGATTTCTGGGGGCAGATGGCACAAATATCAATTCCTGATCTCCCTGGGATTAATCCCTTCTTGATGAAGCTATAACCACAGGCATTTTGTACTACTTTCTGCCCATATAAGTGAATCTGGTCCGTTCTGATTGTCAGCAGTAAAAGAAGAGGGCTTAGGGAATGAACTGGACGGTGGTCACCTGAGTGAAAGAGGTAGCGCTGCTGATTATATGGAATTTGGAAAAAATACTGATTCCAGGTGAATATTTAAGAATGGAAGATCCTGATTTTTTTTTCTTTTAACTAGTGATTATGTAAGACTTTATTTTTAGTAAAGTCTAGGGAAATAGAATTGCTTCTATATAGAATACTTTAAAAAGTGTTCCATGAGCCTTCAGTGAGACTAAAAGAAAGAAAACTCCTAAATGCATATTGACATAAGTACCCATAACTCAGGGTGTCTAGGCAACTGAAAACGGAGGCTCTTTCCTTACTATTGCCACTAAGCAGTTAGTGATGCCTATTTTACAAAAGGGTTTTGGAATCTGAGCAGGTCAGGAATGGAGGGTCTTCTCATGGGGTCTCTGGAAGGGCTGGGCAGCTAGAAGAAGATTCAGAGTGGGCACATTTATCATAAATGTGTTTGGTAGCTGAAAGAGAATGTGATTGGGGGTGACTGACATGAGGTGGGGGAGGGTGCAAGAGGGTTTGGAAGCTTGGAGGTATTTGAAGATGCTCTTCTCTGTTGTGGAATTGAGTACTTATATTCTTTCTCCCTTTGTCTGATCACCTTTTGGCTTTTCAATATCCTCCTGGAACCCATGTTTTTCCATCCCCGCTCCACAATCCCCTGCCCCTGGTGTTCACCCCTTTCCCCTTTCCTTAAAGGTAGACGGGGGGGCAGTGGCTTTTGTGCTGGACCTAGTTGCACGGCCTTCTCCACTGAACTGGAGATGGGGAGTTCTGAATTCTCATCACACTCAGTTTGAATTTCCTCTGGCTTCCTTGTACATCACAGAAGAGAGAGTTCAGTGGGGAAATGCTAGGCTGGGAAGCAGCACAGAAACAGGTGATCTGCAGGTTCAACTTCACACAGAAAAAGAAAAGAGTGCTTCAGAAGAAAGGAGGCTGGTGTAGGGGCGTTAACCTGCTAGGTTCAGGCACGTCCGACATAATAAGCACAGGCTTCAACAGGGGATAATGTACCAGTTTGCATACTTGAATCTTCTTTTCTCTGTCAATCGACCTAGAGCTCTAAGTGAGCTTCCAGAAGGAATTTAAGACTCCAAATTTTAGCAGGGCTTTTTAGCCACTCACCACTGTGGTCTAGAATGAGGGTATATTTTGTAAAATCTTGTATCTGTTTTCTCTGGTTTAAGGCATCTGGATGTCAAGATGCTATTGTTAGTTACCAGCTTTTTAATACTTGACTACACATTGTTGCCATTGATTTCAGTGGCATTACTTGTGGAACAAGATACTATTCAACATGAGTTAGAGTGTCAAAAATCTGGCCATAAATTAATAGATGTAAATATCCATATCTGGTAGGAGGCCATCATAAAATGGACATTACCGGATACCTACCTATTCTACCCTAGCAGCTCTTAAACCTGCATTGAATATTGTCACCTCTTTAACTCAAGTGACACTTTACAAAATCTGTTTTTAAAATTGTCATTAAGAAAAATGAGAAGAATCAGCAGACAAAAACACCATTGAGAAGGTTGACATCAGCTGACAAAAGCAGGGAAATTGAAAATGACACTTAGGTCACATCTTTGTGCTTTTCTTCACAAGGCACAAGTTAAGGGCAAAATGTCAGTCCTAATGTTGAATTTCCTGGCTTTTGTCATTTTTTTGGTCATGATGTTAACATTGTTAAGCAGGCTGCTGATAGTGGGGGGTCTTGTCTGTGAAAATGGATGTATAAATGCAGTAATACCATGCATATGATTAACATAATAATGGAAAACATGCACAAGCTTCAGCTGCTCTCGACTTGTTTGACTTTCATGGGTTTAGCTGGAAACTGTGCCTCATTTCTAGCCTAACTATGGAAAGTTAAAGGGGGGAATGTGATATTCCTTGGAATCATTGCCCTTTTGAGGAGTGACAAGGTGGAATTTTCCAGGATACTTGAAATGTTAGTCCATCAGTATGATGATTACACGTTGCAATGCAAAATAGAATAGCTTCATTAAGGATTTATCTCCGGCTCCTAAGCCCCAGGCCACTGAAAGCGGAGAGTATTGTGAAGGTGAGAATGCTCAGTCTCTTAGGCAAGAGAGCTATCCACATCAATTTGCAGCAGGCTAATTGGCGTCAGCTGTGGGAGACAGGCTTGTAGTACCTTGCTGGCTTTCTAGAGAATTACACAGCTGTAGTTCTAAAGAGAGGAGCAGAGAATTAAAGGAGCTACTCAAATACAGTAGTAACTTACGTTTAACACACCCCAATAACACGAAGGCACAAGTCCATGCCAGCATGGTGCTTCTGATACTGATGTGATGTAGAAAAGCAACGTCCCAGAGATGGTATTTCATAGTTGAGGGATGTACTCAATTGGTTTGTATTCTACAGCCACTGGATCTATAACTGGACTCTAATTTAGGGAAGCTTTGAAGCAGTTTCAGCACAGGACTTTGCATTTAAATTAGTAGGCATTTGTACCAACTTTTGGTCTCCCCTTGCTAAGTTTCACTCTGAATTTCAGATTTAAATGAACTCTGAATCTAAATGAAGAAGTCAGTCAAAATTGCTGAGGCTCTCCTGGCTTCATTAGTGGTATGACACCATGATTTTTTTTCATATGGTTTTAATACAAAGTCATAAAAAGGCCCAGGCTAATGCTAAAGTTTTATGGTCTTTAGCAATTCTCTCAGTGCACATAGTCTGAGTTTCATTTTTGTAATGGAACCTGAAACCAGAAAGCTTTGTTAGTTCATGTTTTATTCTGAATATCTAAAACAAGCAATTTGAACAGTTGGGTAAAAATCAGATGATAGAAAATAATTATGCCTCTTTTATGGTGTAATGCCTGAAATTTCTGTACTCTGTGGCAATATAGATTATAATATAGCATTATCATGAAAACTTTGGTTCAGAAACTTGAAATAACACCTGCTTGTGTTAATCTTTTATTTTCTTTTAAAATAGGCTTGTTAATTATAGAGACAAATTGTGCATATAAGAGTCAATTTGATATTTTAATGTAAACTGTCACTTTATTTTTAATGATATGCTATGAAATTGGTATAGAATCAAAGAGGCAAATGGGTAATAAATTAATGTGTGTTATTAAGTATTAAGTTATTAAGATGGGCCCCAAACCTTAATCCCACATCCAAAGAACCCCAAACTTTAGGGAAGCTGATAACCAGAAATGAATGCAGATCTAAGCTGTACAATGTACCCTGTCTTTATAAGCGCTATGGTCTGAGTATTCCTTAATTTTGGAAAAATTTGGCCCCAGTTCCAAATTTCAACATTTGGCCCATCTCTATGCCTTATATTTTCATCACTCACATACAAATAATGTGTGTGATTAAAAAAAAAAAGTGTATTGCTTCCTTGTAATGAATTTTTATTAGGAACAAATACTTTGAGACCTTTAAAAATGCAGTTTAACTTTTGATACACCATGGAGCCATGCCTGTTAATCTCATCATGGCATAAAATATTGTCTAAAAAAACTATATGAATCTAGCAACATATTGTGTACATTCAAACACACTTCCTAGGTAGCCTTCAAATAGTAGAGTCTATGCATTCTTTTAAGCTATGGAACAGAAATTATACTTAAATATTTGAAAAGTATGCATCATAATGTTTTACCAGTAAAGCTAAATGGCAAATTTTCCAACTTGGGAGCTTAGTTAGCCTTGTATATAGCCTTTCAATAGAAGGTGGTCTGACTTTCAGAGGTGTTGAACGTGAGCACCAGGTTCATATAATTTTTGGTGGTGCCCAGAATGGGCCCAAGTCCTGCCCTCCTCCCCGCGCCCCCCCCCCCCAAACCTGCCTTGTAAACCCCTTGAGGTGGGGGGGTCTGCCAGCCAGGCCCACATGGGAGAGGGGTGGGGCCAGGAGATGGGGGCGGCTGCCACGCTGCTTGGGGCAGGAGCGGCTCCTGGCCAAGGCACGTGGCCTACATGGGAGAAGGGTGGGGGGAAGAGGTGGGGAAAAGGGGCAGGGCCGGGAGTGGGGAGCAGCTGCGGTCTGCTTTGGGGCGGGGCCAGTGCTGGAGCAGCTCCTGGCTAGCTGTTGAGAGTGTGTCCAGGGGATGGGGCAGAATGGCCAGGCTGCCCTGGGTGCTGGGGGCTGCTGTGCTCTGCCCCTGTATGGCTGAGCACCACTGGAGGCTCCGCGGCCAGCCCCCCAGCAGCGCAGAGATATTGGTTCCTGAATATTGGTGGAACACAGGCCCATATAATTTGCCACCTATGGTGTTGAACTCCTGTACTCACCAAACTTGAAAATGTTGTTTATAAAGCATAAGCTTCCATGATGTGGGCTGCAAACTTTCTTATTGATAACTGCAGAACATCAGAAGCTGGCCATCACACAGCATTGTCAAATCATTGACATTTTAAACAAAATCTCTACGTATTGAAATTGGAAAAATGTGTATGCAATCTTTGTGCACTCTTCTAACACATTATAGAAAAGTGGTGAGTCTGGAATAGTTCATCACATAGTACTGGATGTCAAGGCTTGTGTCACTATTTCTGCATCCCTTCTCTCTGACCGATAAGCTGTAGATTAAATAAGGAACAAGAAGTTCTCAAAAGAACTGAAGTAGAGAGATGGTAAATTGGTCTTTAAACCATGATTACTTGTAATAAGATTGCATGATTTACTACACTGTACTGTAATAAATACTCTTTCATGCGGAATATCCATGAAAGAGCATCTGAGTTACTGAACAGACAAAGGAGTAGTATTAGTTCAATGGTTTTTTTAGGTTTTTCACTAATCCTCGGGCAGACTTTAGACACAACGTGTAAAAGAGCTTGGCCTTGTAATGCACTCACTGCCACTGTGCAACTGTCTTTGTTCTTAGTACAGCAGTAACTTGACTTACAACTAAATGGAACCCAGTGAGCTGTTAGTGACAGATTTGTGCTCTATACACTAGTACTGGTCCAGATGTCTGTTGTAAAGTGAAGTATTCTCCTCTAACAATCTGCAATTGTTTATTTCTTTAACCCTGGCATGCTCAGAGTTTTGATAAGGAACAAATATAAAGATTGTCCTTGCCTGAAGAGCTTACAAATGAAAAAAAGTAGATACAGAATAGGGCACACTGGGAATAATTTAGAGTTGTTTGGTTTGGTTTTTGAAATATTATGAATTAACTACTTGTGGGCTTTGTGGAATGAGTTTTAGAAGAGATTTGAATGTGGAGATAGTGGTGGTTGGTGAATCCAGATAAGGGCCTGGCAAACTGACACTTACACTCACCCATCATTATGGATAATATTTGCATAGTACCACTCCTCTTCCCCAAATTTGAGTCAAATGGTGAGTACCAGAAAGAGGAGCTGAACTAAGAAGATCCCAGAGTGGGGTGGCTGCAATTGTTCTCATTTTGTTTTTATTATTGCATACCTTTATAAAGAGCTCCTTGCAACAGTGTCTAGGTACATGTTATTTTAGATTGATAAAAAGTTTCCAAAAAATAGTGTCATATGCAACCCTAACCAACTCCATTAACTGGTGAATAAAAACCAGGGAACTAATCCAGATTCCTTTGGCAACACTCAGTTTGATTCTGCTTATATTTGAAGCACGTGGGATAGATATCTCAAGCTACTTGACTATTTCCTCCCATCCCTCTTCCTAATTTTGATGTTAGAATGTTGACTCTGTATGTTGTAAGGTCCAACTACAGACTAAAACCTTTGAACAAATTAGGGGCAAACCAATTCCTTCCATTTGTTCATGGGCTGCTTCTGTTTGCACCATGTCTTTGGGAACAGAGAATGGCTGTTAAGGGAGAAGAGAGAATATTTTCTATACAGATGCATACCATGCCACCAAACCATGTAACTTACATTCCCTCTGGGGTACTGTGGCGATTTGGAAAAAATCTTGAATAGAGCTGAGCAAACTTTTTCTCACACATTTTTTCAGTAAAAAATGCAGTTTGTGACACTAAAATGTTTCACATATTGTGTAGATCTTGCCAAATTGGGGGGGGGGGGGGGTTGGGAAGGGAGGGGAGAAACCCCTGACATTCCAAAAAGATAAATCAAAATATTTATTTTCACATTTTCAAAATGGAACATTTCAATTTTTCAATTTCAAATGACTTTTCATTTTGGAATTTCCTTTATTTATTTTTTTTAAACAAAATGATCAAAGCAACTACATGCTTGAAACTGAAACAAAACTTTTAGGTCAAACAACACCTTTCATTTGACCTGAAACAATTATTTTTAGGAATGGGCAGCGAACCAAAAACTCTGTTACTTACCCAGCCTTAGTCATGAGCTGTGTGTTTCAAAGAGATCGGTATACTATCCTATAGAAAAATATTTGTGTTAGTGACGGATGTTCTGAGATTAATATTGTCACTGTACCCTTAGTATTTAACTAGTATCTAGACACCGTACAGCAACAGTCCCAAACTCTCCTGACAGAGAAGACTTCTGAGCAAATAAGACTTACGATAACCTTGTGGGTGTTGTGCTACCAGGTCTCTAAAGAAGTGCTTGAGATGACAAGACAACCTGTTTGTGATAGAAGGGAGTCCATTCTTACTCTCATGGGTTGCTTCATTTCATGGAGCATGGATGTGCTGAGGGTAACAGGCATGTATTCAGAAGCACATCGAACAGAGGAGAGCTACTCTAGTGGGAGCAATAGGAAGAAAGTTGAGAAGAGAAAATCTAGTATAGACCTATTTTTACTTAAGGTTTTGCAACGTTTACTTGCTGTCTTTTTAATCACAAAGACACCTTTATCCTTCCCTATCTTGTTTCTGCCTTTACCTCCTTTTTTAACATACTGTTATCACTTATCTCTGTAGAAAATGTTTTTTCCCCTTTCTCCAGCTCTTTAAAGTGTCATATGCATATGGAAGACTTTACAATTCAATTACTAATGCATCCATTTGACTTTTGTGTATTTTTTTTAAAGTTTTTCTTTTCCCGCTAGTCATCAACTATTATGGGTTTAGACCAATGCTGCCTCCTGTGCATTCCATTGTATTCTTTAACTTGATTCTCTAATGAGGTCATAATACCGAATTTGTCACAACAATCAGTGGTGGTGGGGGAGGTGATGTCTAATATAGAGTTATGACTTCACTCCAAGTCCAAGTAGATAGAGAGACCGGAATGTGAGTGATTCTTTTCCCCAGAAACCACTTTTTAATGCATTCTCTTCCATGAGTTGAACCACATAACGCAATGAAAAGTAAAATACAGTATAGCAGGATAGGTGATTTCATTTCTACATAAGCAATGACATGCACAGTTATGCCAGTAAATTGAACTAGCAACAGAAATTCTATCAGAAATAATCTCATACAAAAATTTGTATATCCTGCAAAGACATATGCACACACAACTTTTATATCTTAGTTGTTCCATGGACTTAAATAGGACTACTCAAGCTGTGTAAAGTTAAATACATGCATACATCTTTGAAGGAATATTCTATATTTGCTTAAAGCTGGTGTTTTAGGAAAATGGTCCCACTGATAAACTCATTAGCTACAATAGTGGTAGAAAATGAAAGTAATTTGAATATAATAATGAAGTATTTTTTTTTAGAAATGTTAAAAATACATATTTGCAGGAAAAATAGAGTATTAGCCCAGCTCTTCTTATGATTTGTTAAACATCTTAGAAACAGCCGCTCAAAACCTGGGTGGGAATCTTTTGCCGAGTGGCTTCAATATGCATGGAGGTTATGAAAAACCATAGCATACTGCCTTTATAACTGGTACTTCCTCCAATAGAAAATAGAAAACCATGGACAGGTTATGTGCAAAGGTACAGTGATGCTAAGTTCACATGAATGATCAAGTATATTTGATGACATAGTAGAATCTGTCTTCGATGCTTTTGCTATTCAAGAGTTTATGTGGGAGAAAAGGTACCAGTTTAACATGTTTGATTTCTAATGTAGTTGCCTCAAAACAGCAGATCCCACTTTATACAGCTGGCTGGATAGTTAGACTATTAATATTAGTAATTAATATAATTGAGATGAATTATTATAGTTACTTCATTGGATGCAGAACTTCAAATATGGGAAAAAGTCCCTCCTGGACAAAAGGTTTGATGCTTCTCTGTCAAGCTGAGGATCACATTTGAAGGATTTTTTGTGTGATGAAGTTTCCAACTGGCTCTTAAAAAGCTAATCATGATTTTAGAGAAAAGCCTGCGAACTTAAAACGCAAACTTTTAGTTAATATTTGTTTGGCATATATTTGGTTTTTAAGACTTTTGAAATTTGTGCTACATGGACGCAATGGATAAATGTATGTAACCAGCTGTAAGTCCACTGATTTTGCCCAAATATAATTTATATGCAGTAAGAAGTTACTCTGTAGTACTGAAGAAGAGCTCTTTGCACCTCAAAAACTTGTCTATTTCACCAACAGAAGCTAGTCCAAAGAAACATATTTCCTTATCTGCCTTTGTCTCTCCAGTGTCCTGGGGTCAATATGGCTACAACACCACTGCAATATGCATGTTTGAAATTGGTGGGACTGGCGGAGATCTAGCTGTAACTTCATCGGTCTTGAAACAAGAGGGGTCATTGCCTTCTGTTCAACAGTATTGGTGGTCAAAAATTGTTTAATGAACTTGGTTTAGAAAAGCTGTGGCTTAGACAGGAATAATTGTGTCTAACTAATGGGGCACATTTATAATATGTGTTAAAATTAACAAGTCGTTCAAGGTTATTTATCCCTAATATAGTTTGACTGAAACAGTGATTCTCCGAGGGCTTCCAGGCCTTTTTCTGTTTAACTGTAACATGAAAAAGGGCTTATTCTTTTCTTCAGGTGAAAATGATTGCACACATTTCATTTTTCACTTCTATAATATGTTACACTTGTGTTGTATTAAGGTGATACAATTCCTTTCAAGATATCTGCTTGTTTCTATATAAGGTAGAGGGGTTTTTAGTTCACTAGCTGTTACCAGACAATTTAATATTCTAAATAGCACCTTTACTGTATCTGAAAACATTTAACCAACTTAAACTGATAGCACAGTGTAAACTCACGGCACTGAAATGAAGCAACTGTTTAATTGTACATAGCAACCCTACACAATATTTTTAACAGGAATTGAAAAATAATTACCAGCTGAAATTGCAGGGCCCACTATGGTTAATGCTGCTCCTGAAAAAAGTGCCTTGGAAATGGGCTGGATCTCATCTGTTATAAACAAGCTCAGTGTTCTTTCACACTATGCTGAGGAACTGGTTCAGTACTGCTTCAGAGGGAGCAGTGCCATCTTAGTTGGTCACTACCAACACTTCCTGTAGCCCCTATGGTTTGTTCTCCCTTTAAAGTGTTGGGTAGGACTGACTTGATATCTGACAAGATCACAGAACAAGGCGATAAAATTGTGATGGTGTCGGGTTCTAGCACTCTGTCTAGAGATGTAGGGCTCTTCTGATAACTCTGTATGATGCAGTGGTTCTCAACCTATTTACCGCACATGCAGCTCTCTCTGTGTTATGTGGGCTGCATCCACACAGCATATATACTATCTGTATGGCCCTGAGGATGTCACATGCGCCACAGCTGTGTGCTGATTGGGCTGCTAGAGGGCTGCAGATTGAGAACCACTGGTATGATGGTTGTTTGCTTTGAGTCTGCACAGAAATGCAATTATTTCTACAGACTTATTTGGACCAGTTGAGTCCTATTATTTCTAACTCAAGAATATAAAATGGGTTTGAGTATCTGGGAAGCAACAGATGGGCCCCACAAGTAGAAGCCTAGGACCAAGCCACATTTAGGGGAAAGTTTAGACAAAAGTTTGTTTTGTTGTTAAATGAGCAGTACAGGCAAGCCTCAGGCAGAGGCTGAGTTTGGAGACTAATCCAGTGTATACATGCACTTCAGATCAGAGGGGGACTCTATTGGTTCAAAATCTACAATACTTTTCTTGATACCTATATTCATCTTGGACTCTAACAACTAAATAAGAGGTTGGGTGTAAAAAATACATTTGAATGAGCTATGGTTTATACAAATAATATCTGCAGCATGAAGTGCAGTCTATATGTGGCCTAAGAACTCTATTCTTCATCACACTGAATACTGATTCTAGGCGTTTGACATACTTGAAGTTTTCACACCTATTTCTGTATTGTATTTATTATTTCAGAATGCACCATACTTTTGTATGGCTCTGAATGCAGGGCATTGTGTAAGAGACAGGAGCAGATCTCGAATACAGCAGAAATGACAATGTTATGATGGATGCTTGGAGTTACAGGGGTGGACCGCATTCCGAATGAACAAATTAGGAAGTGTAAAGGTGGTACCAATTATAGAAAAGCTGAAGGAATCCAGGCTTAGATAGTTTGTGCATGTGAAAAGATCAGATGAATATATAGGAAACAGGGTGTTAAACTCAGAAGTGGAAGGTAAAGCGAACAATTAGAAGACCCAAAACTAGATGGAGGATGTCATATAAAGGGATTTGATTAGCTGCAGAATTTCCGAGGAATTGCTTCAAGACAGACAAGAATGGAGCGGAACGACTCAGAAACCCAACTCCATAAAGAGAGGGATTAAGGCTAGAAGAAGAAAAGGAGGAGAATGCTCCCTTCTGCAAGTGTACATGGGGATTAACAAACCTGTAGGAAGACAATCTTCATCACAAAGCTCTCCGAATCTATATTAGACAACCTGAACAAATGAGGTTCAGATACAAAAATGGTAGCACAAAGTGTCAGCACAAAGTAGAGTTAGAAAGTTATACAAACTATGTACTTAAGGGTGGATTTAATATAATGGAGGGAGGCCATTTGACAAATGGGAGGAAGGAAGCTGTTCCAGTCAAAAGGGCAGCATGACTGGCACAAAAAGAGAATGAAATCTTGTCCATGCCGAAGTCAATGACAAAGCTCCCACTGACATCAATAGAATTAGGATTTGACACAAACAGTGGGAGCTGGAGATACATGGTGCCCTAGGAAATATTGTGTGGAATGTAAGTGTAGAAAGAAACAAGAAACTGAGATGTAGACAAGGCTGGAGTACTGTATGTGTTGATTAGACTCAGCAGAAAAATACTAAAATATTTATTGAGAATAACTGTTCATTATTGTCTGCTAATGTCAGTTTAGTGACTCCATTCTCTAGCTGTTGAACTACTAGAGAAAAGATTGTGAGGTTGGATCTAAATTAAAACCATAAAAAGTGACCCAAATCCAACTAAACAGGTACACCTGCTTTTAGGAATGTTATGAAAGCAACTAAACAACATCTTTTATCACAGAATATCTTTTATCCAGGCATTCTTTTCTGAGATACATTTCTTCAGAATGTTCATCCTTATTTTTAAGGAAGGAGGGGAAAGCTTTAGACTTCAGGGCCAAAAAGGATTTTATTTCCTTATAAAATAATAAAGTTAAGAGACCTATTTAAAATAGCTCATGTTACTTTCTGTGGTTGTTTCTGTAAATTTTCCAAAGTGGTGGATAATCTTAATGCATCTACTCTATCTCGTGTATGGCAGATGCTTTTATGCTGCTCTTGCTCCTGTGAGGTTACTGGGCTTTCAGGTTCCTACTCAGATTCTATGGAGAATTAGAAAAACGTTACATATATTGTCTCAGGCTGTACTCACCATGTGCAACACAGAACATCACTTACAATTTAAAGGTCCATAAAACACAGAGCTTATTTAACTCTTTTGCTTCTATGCGTACTGCACTTGCAGCACCCCGTGATATTGGATTTTATGATTTTTCAAACTAAAATATGACAAACCTCAATGTACACTCTGAGATGCTGTAAGTAAATGGTACATATCTTTTTTTTTAAAAGATCCTAGACTTTTAGTGCCAATATTTCCTTGATATCTTGGTACCTGATGACACAATCACATAAAATACTGAAAATAAAAGTAAAACAAAGCCCATTTAGAACACCATAAAATTTTTAAAAAACATGTGCAGTACAGCAGAATTACAACCTGCACATTGGCAGAATCACTATTAAAGACATTGCCAAGAGTGCCGGAAAGTCAGCCCAATTTTTGAACAAAGACATCTTAATAGGACATCCAAATTACACATTTGGACCCTTAAATTGACACTTCAGGTGTGTAAATGCTCACTCATGCACTTAAGTGCCAATCTGAACATCCAGATATGGGATTTAGACATCCCTTTAAATAGTGTTTTTATATATAAAAATAAATGTTTATAATGGAGCAAGAGTAATGTGAGCCAAATATGCATTTTATATAGTCCTGATAATAGAACTGATTCCACTCATACATATTAGATATGATAAAACAAAAAACATTCAGATCCCCAGGATATGTACATACATTACCTAGTACAGTAGAGTGCACATAAAATCTAGACTCTTTAGAATAAGGCATTATGACAATAAAGTGCTTTAGCATGTGTACACATTTTTCTAAAAATAAACAAGACGGAAGAGTGTTAGAGAGTTTATTTTAGTTTTGTTATCTTAGTTTTGTTGTCTAATCCTCCTAGGATCTGAAGAAAGATCAATTACTGTAGTACATATACCCATTGTTTAAGATGTTTCCCTAAGTAGCAATTGTCCAGTATATTGGATATTAAGAATTACAGACATAACAGACATGCAATCGGATTCAGTCAGGACTTCATGTCTTGAGCAGGCTTTTCCATGCTTCCCCTCTTGAAAAATGTAAGCTATAATATAAAAAGTAATCCTACATCCTTCCTTCAAAGAGCTGCTTGAACAATCTATGAGGCTTAACAAGTGTTCCTCCATGTACTGTCACTAGAGAGTATCACGTTCATATGATGCCTGTCCTCTCTGTTAGAGACACTTCAGACATAAAAAGCACAACTAGGAATGGAAGAAAATCATTATAAACCAAAACCCCATGACTCCTTTTGGGACCTTTAACAATATTCTGAAAAATCTTTGTGTACATCTTAATTTTTATGCACCTCTGCACCATCACATTTAGATTTGGATGGGAAGTGAAAAATACCAAATATTGAGATAGAGGCTACTGGGGGGGGAAAGGGGTTCTAGCACAGCCAAAAACCAAGAATCCTTGGAATCTCAAAAAATGCTTTTTCTTCTGAAATTTCCATCCTAGCCGCCAGTCTGTAAAAAAATTTAGGTTAAGTTTGGGATAAGCATCTGTGTTTCTGATTGCTACAATATCTGAACTGCTCATTTGCAAGGTTCACTCATCATTAAGATAGATTTGCCTAACTTTTTGTATCCATGAAACCCTGGAAGAGAGAATTCAATAATGCCTTTCATAGGGCATATTCTTTGGAAATGCAAGACAAATTATATGTCTCTTATTGGACTCTATTCTCTCCCCAAGGTTAGAACAAATCTTAAAATAATGATGAGAGCTGATAATGCAGGTGATAGCCTTCAACCAATATAATATGCAGAATTATATTATTCTAGCCCTAATTAGGCAAGTGGGCATGGGATAATCTGGAACAAAATCTGGAAATGAGTATAGAAAACTAAGGCTAAACAACACCTTTATTTCATTTTTAAACAAGTTCAGGTCAGATATACACAAAGGTGAAATAAGCTTAAACAAGGTTAACAAAGCTACAATTAAGAGAAATAATCATTCAGGTATAATTTGACTTGGCTCTCTGTGACTTAATACTCTCTCAACTACCAGTAATTGGTTTTTTTAGATTATTCAAATTATAACTATGAACAAAATATAAAAATTTCTTATTCTTCAATAAGGTTACCCAAAAGTTACCCAAAAGTGTACTTCACAACTAACTCCAAGTAATAATTTTTCCTCTTGGATTATATCAAGCAAGTTGTATCAAGTTTGTTTAGTAACCTTTTTCTTGCTTATGGTATACTTAGTCTTAAATCAATTTTTCTTTTAATTTTCAAGGTAAATTATAATATTGGCCTAAATTCAGCCCTGGTATAATAGGTGCAAATCCTTCAGCTGCTTTTGTTCATGCAAGGCCTGATAATTAGGTCCATTTTGTTCACTGCACAAAATTCTGAAGATAAACATTTTTTTGATCACTTAAGAAATTGTCATAACTCCCAATTAGCAAGCGCATACAATACTGTTCAGGGATCAATAAGGATTTTCTTTAAATTTGTTTTGGGGAAAACTGAATTGATAAGTATCAGCTACTGCTGAAGAAATGTTATATTAATAAAAAATTTCATGTCAAGATTGTAAATTTTTACTTAAACATGTAAATATCAGGTAAGACAAGTTATGTTTAGCTGTCTTATTGCAGACTTAAGGACCATGAAGTTTATATAATTAAATAGAAATGTATGACTTCAAGAAGACATTTAAGGAACTGCTACATAAATGTAGGAGTGACGTCTTAGCACTAGAGACGTGATTTAAAAAAACCCCAAAACTTAACTTGTTTTTAATCTCTTTCCCTCACTCATATTTTAATATTTTATGCTTATTGAACTGTCTTTATGCAACAACCCTGCCAAATCTCCCTGGACTTGACTTTTGTGTAGTTCTTTAGATTCTTCAACTTAGAGATATCACTGCAATTTAAATAATTAATGACTCCTGGATTTTAAATCTGAGCATCTGACTTGCAATGGTATGCACAGTTAACTCCAGATAAGGAGGTTGTTAAAGGTTGCCTGTCCTGTTTAATTTTAGTAAGCCAACGTTACGTATTTGAAGTAAATCTAGAAAGGATTGCAAATCTTATTATGTTCCAGATATACAGCAAACAGTGGCAAATATGCAGATGTTGCAGCAAGCCTCTTTGCCTGCTGGGGACTTGATGTATGAGCTTGACTCTCTTTACTGCAAGATAATGGACGATTTCACCACCAGACAATGGAAAAGGCCCGTGTGATACTATGCTGAATGCTGCACATTGAACTACAGACTGTCTGCTGTTCCACCCCTAGCTTCTTTATGCTTTTACTGTACAGCAAATATTGGTTTTTGTTCAGAATTGTGGATTTCAAGAAACTTGCATGCAGGTCACTTGTACCTTGTGGGCCATGAGTTGACAGTCTTCTTGCTAGATAATACCATTTGGATAATTGCAATACAATTGATTGATTGTTGATTCTCCCTGATTGTGTTTGCCCCTATTTCAGGAGAAAAGGGCCGTCTGCTCCCTATTTTGGGACTTCTGCAGATGGCCTGTTGTCTTGCAAGCCTTGCTGTGTGTACAGTAAGGTATGGATTTGTACTTCATATTATGAAATGGATGTGGAGTGGAATATATTAAAATTAGGTTTTAAATTGTTTTAAAGTGTTCTAATGAAAACATGCCTCAGGTGCATTCTTCAACCTAGGTGTTTTTGTCTTCCGAGTTTGAGATGGAAGGGTAATTTGCATAGGCGTGCGCAGCACATTTCATTAGGGTGTGCACCCAGGGAATTTAGGGTGTGCACCCATGGAATTTTAATTCGGGTGTGCACCCAGGGAAAAACTCAAATCCACTGGCAGGCCACATTTGACACCCCTGCATTAGGTGTGCCTGGGCACATCCGGCACACCCCATGTGCACACCTATGATAATTTGTTCCCTGATATTTCTTTAAATGTCTGCATTCCTCTCTGGAAAATAAATAAATTAAACAAACACCCCCCTTCTCTTTGTAAACAATTTTCCTTTGGAAAAAAGGTCCATGGACCATGAGCATAGCTAGCTCACCCTCCAAACAACAGAAGTTGTCATGCAGTTGGCAAATAATTTAACTCAATTGTACAAGGAATCTCATAGGATATTTAATGCAATTTGAAAGAGAAGGAAACGTCTTTCTGATATTTCTAGGCAACTTAGCAAAACTTGGCAAACATGAAGTTTCAGTCACCTGTTTTCTTAACACGTGTGTGTATGTAAGAGGGAAAGAAATACTTGATCCTAAAGGAAAAGAAGCAGCAGCAAAGGATCCTTTCTCGTCTCAGCATAGTCTATTTGTAAAGTATGTTGCTAACATTTTTCGAAGGCATTTGAGTGTATGGAACATTCCAGCAGCAAGCAATCGACTGGTTGATTTAGGTAAATTTCACTTTGGGCCAGGAAACTCCTCATTTAGTGGCAGATTTGCTTTTCCCCATCACTTTAATTTCTTGCTTTAGAAGGTGGTTGACAACCTTGAATCAGCAACAATTAGGAGGCCTCTGTTTTTGGATCCAAAGCCCCTGCCAGATGAAAATCACTTTGGGATGTTTGTGTTCCTATTGTTTTGTGGTTGGTTTTCAGTACTATAAGAAAAAATAATTAGTCTGATTTAATATAGAGTCATCACATTCTTGTCAGATATATCTTTCAGATCCCTCCTTTTGGATTCTGTTTTAAAGTGATTTTATTATTATCGTCATCATCGGTTACAGTGCATTCAATAAACTGTCAATACATTTTACTCCTTTAATCTATTTTACTGTTATCACTGTAAATCATTTAATGGAACCTATATTTTCTTTTGGTCTTCGATACAATTTCTACAACTAACTTTGGCATTTCTTGACTTCTGAATACCTCACCTCAAAAACCTCAATGTTCTTTTAACAAAGTGCTTTGCATGGAATATACAATGTAAATCAATATGCTGATGTGGGTTATTGCTACTTTGAGCTTTTTCTAAGTGGAGGCTGAGGCTGTGGCAGATCTGTGTTTAGGCTCAAGGAACATTTTCATTGAGGCCTGGTCTATGCTTAAAAGTTTTGTAGGCATAGCTTTGTCTAATAAAGTTAGAAGTGTTATCTTTTCATATTTCATTGGGTGAACTGGTATGAGCAATACTGGCCTAAGAATTCTTTTGCCAGTATAAGCTGCATCTCTGCTAGAAGAACCTAAACCAGCAAACCCTTTCTAGAGTAGACAAGGTCTAAGAAATTCAACAAGATTGAGGTGGAACAAAGCAATTGTGCTCTGAATTATTTCAGTTTTTCTATGGCAGATTCATGGAGGCCTTAAAATTCTGAGAGAGCATACGCTACACAGTAGGAAGAGGGAATTCTAAATATTCTTCCTTTTTCTTCATCTGGACGTTGTGGAATATCTCTGTGTTGTGTGGAATTAATACTCTCACCGTGCATTAAACTTACATTTGGCTGAATATTGATGCTACATTCCTTGTTCCAGTAGTACTTGTTTCCTTTTTTGCCTGATAATTTAGATTTTTTGTTTCTCATATTTGTAGCAAAGGGAGAGAGAACTTGCTTCAGTGGAATTGAAACACTGCCTGTTTTGCTCACCTCAGAGGAAAAGCTAAAGTAAGCAAGAAAGAGCTGAGTGAAAGTGCACAAAATCAAAAGTGGCAATTGGATGCCTCTGCTTGAGAGATCATTCCCTGGGATATTTCAATCATTCTGGATTAGAACAGACATGGATACAAATTCAGTATTGCCCTGATATATATTAAAACTTGCAGAAATGTTTAGTAGTTTTTCTTTCTTTTGCCCAAGATTCAGGGCAGTATTAGTAAACCCATTCTGTTATGGAAGATTGTGTACTGTTGTTGCTGGGAGGTGGCCTCAATCATCAGACTGATCCTATCAGTAATTATCTAGCTTTGATATTTCTAAGGGGTCAGTTTCATTGGGAGTCTAAGGTTATTTTTATTGCGAACAATGTCAATTACTTAATTGACTTACCTCTTGTTATCTTCCCACCAGTCAAAATTTCATTGGACAACTGCAGAGTGTCACAGATCAGGTCAGAGTATGTGGGGAGAAAGATAAGGAGGAAAAGGTGCAGTGAATTGAAAGAATGACAAAGGCGGAGGGAGAAGTTGCAAGTGAAGACATTAATTTAGGAGAAAGGAAGAGGGTAGAAAGGTCGATAACAGCATCCCTGATTTTGTGTGACCACATTTGTGGTCACAATTATTATTGGTATTAGTGTAGCCCCAGTCATGAATCAGGACTCCATTGTGCAAGGCAACGTACAAAGAAAAAGACAGTTAGCTGGGTGACTTTTCTCTGTCACAAACTTACCTCTCAGCAGACATGACCCAGATCTGCCGATAATTGGGGGGTGATGGGGACAGAGTGAGGGCCGCACTTTCAGCTGACGTTACTGAGCATGCTCACTACAAGCCAAGCAGCAACTCTTGGGGGGGCAAATGACCCATCATGCCCACCATGCATCACCTCTGCCTCTCAGCAAGGAGATTATCACAGACAACAAGAGATGAAGAAAAGGGGCTGGAAGGAGAAAATGTGGCAGAGGCGGAGCAGAGAAACACCAAATATGCCTTGAGAGAGGGGTAGTGTTTAGTTTTCTGTTTTGTTTCAACAAACTACAGCCATTGAGATGTGATCTTGGATGAATGAATGGCATGACTGAAGAATATTAGTGCATAGGAGTGAATAATTACACTCCTTGTGCCAGAAATCCCCCAATTGCTGTAGGGAAATGTCACACAAGGGATATGGGAGAGCTGGCAGCTTTAAATCAGAGCTCAAGTGAGAAAAGCTGGTTGTTCATGTTAAAGCCCTAAAATAAGTAAGTAGCAACATGCTGAGTTGGTGTCATTTCTTCTTCACAGACAAGGTTTGGAGACTGATGTTCTAGAGATGGAGTTGTCCATCACAATTCTGTCCGCAGTTCCATTCAACACACTTACATGGAAGGAAAGAATTGTTCAACTTTCTTTTGAAAGGAAGTATGCTCTTGGAGTTAAAGCATTGGTCTGCGAACTGGGTAATCTGTGGCAGAATTGAGATCAGAACCCAGAAATTTGAGCAAATCACTTAATCTGTCTGTACCCAAGTTTATCATTTCTCAAATGGAAATAGGAAGATTTCCCTATCTGGTGGGTGCTATGAGGATAAATTCAAGTGCTTCATATTATAAATGCTTAGTTATTAAGGGCCAATGAAAATCCCATAAATAAATAATTTTGTACCCATAAAATAGATACAGGCCTGGGGGCAATGTTTGAAAGGTGTGAATGTGGGAAAGGAACTAGAACCAGTACTCCATTCCCACCCTCCTTGATCTGTTGTCTGCTGTTGAAACAGTTGACCACGCTCTCCTTGAAATTTTGTCTCCCTTGGCTTCTGTGACTGTCCTTTCCTGGTTCTCCTACCTCTCTAATTGTTCCTTCAGCGTGTACTTCGGAGAATCCTCCTTATCCCTCCTACAGCTTTCTGATGGGATCCCACAGGGCTCGCTCCTTGGTCCCCTTTTCTTCTCCCTGAGTAATGTCATCCACAAACCAAATTCAACTGCCATCTCTATGCTGACTATTCACAATTCTACTTCAAACCTGTCTCCTTCTGTCCAAGCTAGAATCTCAGCCTGTTTCTCTGACATCTATTCATGGATGTCTAGTCATCAGCTCAAGTTCAATAAGAACATAAGAATGGCCATACTGGGTCAGATCAATGATCCATCTAGCCCAGTATCCTGTCTTTCAACAGCGGACAATGCCAGGTGCTTCTGAAATTAAATGCTATTGTGGTGGGCTGCTTTAGTGTTCCCTCTTCTTCTCTTCCCCAGGGATGTTAAATTTTATTATGGTATGGTCACTATTACCAAGCAGTTCAACTATATTTACCTCTCGGACCAGATCCTGTGCTCCACTAAGGACTAAATCAAGAATTGCCTCTCCTTTTGTGGGTTCCAGGACTAGCTGCTCTAAGAAGCAGTCATTTTAAATGGCTAAAACACAGCTCTTAATCATTTATTCCTCAAGCACTCCCTTCTATCTCCGTTTTCAATCATAGTGGAAAAACACTACAATTATGGCTGTAATTTTGCCATTATCTTGGACTCAGACTTCTCTCTAGATCCTCACATCAAGCCTGTCTCTAGATCCTTTTACATAACATCTGTAAGATATGGCCTTTCCTATTCATCCACACAGCTAAAACTCTCATCCAGGCTTTTATCACATCACATCTTGATTGCATTCAGAGAACAGGATATTGCAGTAATCTTGCCCCATTTATTTCCTTTCAGAAAGCTGCTGCAAAGATCATTCTTCTAGCCCATGGTTTTGACTTTGCCTCCCCTGTTTTTGTATCTCTCCACTGGCTCCCCTTCTCTATCACAACAAACATAAGCTGCTTCTGTGCACTTTCAAGGCCCTCCACAACCCATCCCTACCCTTGGTATTAATTCTCATCCACTAAAAAATATTGACTCTTGCAGCCGATTAGCCAATGAAACCGCGTCTACTTGTGAAATTTTCACACAAGGGCTTTTGTGTTTCTCTAATGCCGTTGCATGTGCTTGGTAGGAGCATCTCATAAATATCTGCAAAGCTACCTCATTATCTACATCATTTACCCTCCTTCAAACTCTCCTTTGTCATGATTCCTACAAAAAACTTGACAGTGGTTAGACTGCTGAGCCCACTACCGGTCATTCTGACCATTATTGTCTGATTTGTTTCCTTGTATTGCCCTCTGTCTGTTGTATCTTGTTTTATACTTAAATTGGGAGCTTTTTAGGAGAGGGGACATTTTTTGTTTTGTTTGTACAGCACCTAGCACAGTGGTTCCATGGTCCATCACTAAGGCTATTAGGTGCTATGATAACATATATAATACATATATTCCTATATTCTAGGAATATAACAAGGGGGAAATGAATGAAACTGAGGAAAGGACAATCTAGGCTAGACATAAGAGAAATGTTCTAATAAGCAGAAAGTACCAGAAGCCCTGTTGCTTGAGTTATTACAAACAGGACAAGACAAACTAGAACAGATATTAGGATAAAACCTTGTACTCACCCCGTGTGATATAAAAACTCCCCTAATAAGCTTTTAATTTTCATCTCAAATTTCTAGGACTCATTATTTTCTATAATAAGTAATGCTTGTGATGACCGGTATTTGCAGGAGGCATTGCCTAGTGGTGAGGGGGTTAGCCGCGCTCTATTCTTCCCCCCCAGACCACCTTCACACCTGATGTTCGTCTGGCTTGTATTGAGAGTTGACTTGATCCTCCAGTCAGGTTACCATTCAGTCCTATCTTCCCGTAGTGTGATAGGGAGATGTGGGGTTTGGCTATTTACCACCCACACATCTCCAGTCCCAGCTAGGGGTCCTTTCCTTCCTTCCCACCAGTGGAGGGGGAGTCTAGAAGTTGAGGCTTTTCATGACCTTCTTGTTGAGATGGGGAGTCTGTAGAGGAGCTGGGTCCTCCCCTTCTGACAAAGGGCCCTGTGAGGGGTGCCTTAAGGTTGCCTCCCTGGGCCACTTCTTGCCCCCCACTTTCTTGTCAAAGTATTGCAGTCTGTCGCAAAGTCATAAGAGCAAGATACCAATTGCACCTTCAGCTCCTCTGGGCTCAACAGACAGCCTCTTCCTCTAACAGGAAAGGTTTCTGCAGTGTCCTCCTTCAGAAGCTCTCAGGCCAGATCCATCTCCTTGCCTTGTCAGGCCCCTTTTGAGCTGTCGGGCTCCCTTTTAAGCTCCAACTCCAGCTCTACAGGTGCTGTTGGATGTGGTAATTTGGCCCAAATTTGCTCTTAACCCCTTTAGTTCTAGTGTGGGGTTTATACACCTCACAGTGCTGGTTAGCATTTTTTTAATCAAAAACGTTTTGATGAAAAAAATTTTTGGCAAATTGTTTCAAAAATCTTGATTTCAGTGAAACATTATTTAGAAAAAATGAAGTGTTCTGATAATGTTCAAATGTCTTATTTTCACATTTTCAGAGTAGAACATTTCAATTTTACATTTTGAAATGATTTTAAAAAAATGAAATTCAGAGTTGTTACATAAATACACTTTTTAAAGGGTCAAAACCAGTATAAAAAGTTTTGATTTTTATCAAAACAAAACAGTAAATTAAAATGACTTTTGTTATGTGGGAAAACATGGCGGTTTTTGG
Source organism: Emydura macquarii macquarii (assembly GCF_026122565.2). Lineage (NCBI taxonomy): Eukaryota > Metazoa > Chordata > Testudines > Chelidae > Emydura > Emydura macquarii. Next base: position 15,035,449 of record NW_027130842.1, on the reverse strand, counting down.
CTTTGTTCTGTTTCAGAATGGAAAAAATGTTAGTCATGGAATTTCTCACAAAATGGAAAATCTGGTTTCTGTCCAGCTTCTATGATAAGAAATACCAAGTAATCTACCAAAAAATGATTCAGAAGATAATTTTTCCTGTTTATTAAAAGTAGAATATGGGGATGTTAGTAAACTGTCCACAGATGCTACCTTTTCCTTCTTTTTAAACATTTCTTTACACTTTGCTTCTTCCTCTCCATATGCATTCACAAGCCTAAATCAGGACTGTATATGCAGGCTGAGATATTCTGCTTTGCATGTTTTTGTTGTACAGGATATTTTCTGGATCAATGACTAGCTTGAGAGAGTTTGCGTGCATATTTCATATGCCATATTCTGCCTGATTACAGAAATGCAGACACTGAACTTACTGTACCAAATCAAAGAAATGCAGAACCTTCAAGTACAAATGAAAGTTCACTGAGGTTGAAGCACCCTGATGTAGGAAACATCACCAAATGGGTCACACAACTGAATATGCCACCATTGTGTAGCAAAGCATATCATTGTGCTATTAGATTACTGGCTGTCAGAATACAGCCAAAGTATGAGAGTAAATGCAATTAATTAAGCAGTCAATACCAACCTTGTTATGAATGTTTGTAAAGCACAATATGACTGAGTATTTTAGAAGTATTGCATTTCAAACCTAGATACTTATCAACACTGGGAGAAGGCACTCCAAGAAATTGGATGTCGTTTTTAGTGGATCATTTCAGTACTGATTCATCAATTGCTATCTCATACATCTGACAGAACTCAAAATTGGCAAACGTTCTAATGTAACATAATAATGATGAGAAGTACACTTGTAGCACTTACTAAAAAGAATTCCTGGATTGACAAATTGGAATGGCAATATTGGCAGACTTAAAGAGAAGCATTTGTACAGTATATACAGTAATCAGTGTTGTGGAATAGATTCCAACATGAAATGCAGAGATGTTTTTTAACATCTTTCTGAAACCTGATGCTAAGATAGTGCCTAATTTTCATCTTGTCACTCACAAAACCCTTTGCATCTGTTGTTCCAATGTGTGAACAGTGACCTGGTGAAAGCTGCTCCTAAAGCTTGAGAACGGAGCATTAATTAATATGGGGAAAGCTGGTTGACAGATAATTAAGAAAAGAGTGGAAGATACCAGACAATACACTTGCATGACTATGCTTAGAAGAAAAATGTAGCACAGATTATAGAAAGAAGAAAAAGCCATTTCATAATGGAACATTTGGGTAAAGTTGGTTGAAATCAAAGGAAACGTATTTTCACCCACTGGAGTGAGGCAAGACAGGAGCAGGGCTGGAACAAGACAGGAGCAAGACTAGGAACATGCAGGGACAGGAGATATCGTAGTCACTGAACTGCTGCTGGGCTTTAGAGCTGGTCTGCTGATTCTTCCAACCAAGACAGTGTAGCCAGTCAGCGAGCCTATTACAGCCCCCCTGTGCTCTTCAGGTTGTTTGGAGAGTGGCTCTGCTGCAGGCCCTGATTCCTGATACACTCTCAGTGAAGTCTGGGGTAGTCACCCTTGCTGTTAAATTGGCCTTAGACTCAAACAAATATTGTTTCTGCCCCTTTAAAAGCATTCTGGTAAGGCGGCTTCCAAGTAGGTGTATCTTGTCAATGCCAGTCATGTTTGCTCAGAGGAAGCAATGAAACAGTTTTTAGGCCCTGATTCAGCAAGGTACTTAAGCTCATGCATAACTTTAAAACTCATGAATAATTGAATCCTATTGGATTTAGGGTTTGTCTACTGCGGAAACTTAATGTAATTTTACCCCTATAGCTATGCCAGTATAATTCTCCATGCGTACACTATTATTCCAGAATAAGAGTACCTTTTTTTCAGTTTAGCTTATACCACTTCCAAAATGACAGAAAAAGGCAGACCTTCTGGAATAAAAGTGTCTATATGAGAAGTTGTACTGATATAACTATGAATTGTATATTTTATACCAATATAGTTATGCTGATAAATTTCCCCATGTAGACAAACCTTGAGTCCAAAATAAGGTCTTTTCTGGGTCAGAACGTGCTGTCTCAATCATTGCTATAGAAAAGTCCCATTTTGACATCAATATCTGAATAGATGTATGTGGAGCAGAAGTCTGCCAGACTCCTGAGTGACTGTGACTTGAGGCAGGCCTCACTGCAATCTTGGTGGTATCATAAGCCTCATAATTTCTCCACATAAGTAATGTATTATTTCTGTTCTAAAAGTGACAGTCAGCCTCCTTTGGCCACAAATTTGTCTAGAACATATTACTAATCTATTTGTCCAATAAATGTGTAAGTCATTTCTCTATAAACAGCATAAGAAATTCCATCTGTGCTTTCACGAGGCAGCTCTCTACGTTGATGCCTCATCCGTTAAGTCTATGCTTTGAGTTTGGGATTTGCTATTCCACTATCGTGACGCTGAAGAATTGCCACTATTGTTTTAACAACACACTTATATTGCGCTATGCTAATCCATTGTCCTTTGCTAACCTGTGCGAACTAAAAAGATTTTCCTTGGATTTTTTTCTTCACTGAAATCTTTTGCTATTTTTGCCTTTTCTTTCCTGTGTTTTGCTAGCACAATGGGACCACCATCCAGATGAGTGCAAGAAAATATTTTTGCAGAGCTACACAATAGCCTATTTATTTACATTTTGGTAGTGCCCATTTAGAGCAATCTTTTGTTAGCTGTTTGTTTCATTTTAGACGGCTTCCAGTTTTTCCAACTGGATTATCTGATTTTAAAATGTTTTTTTCCCCCCCTCCAGTTGAAAGTAATCAAGTTAAGTGGGAAAACTGTGGCTACGCACACATACAAATGAATGTATTACTTCAGGTTTTGATTGACATGCAGGATCACGTTAAGCAGTGATCAGAATAAGTGGAAGTTACTCTAGCTGAACAACCACACACAAATCTTTGTAATGTGCAGCAGATAAATTCATGCATTTTATAAGAAATAAGAAAGCGCTGATTTGTATGGGTGTGTTGTTGCCACGACACATCCTGAGAGAGTTATCAGAAATGTAATGAGGACTGGGATTATTAATATACCAGTAATATTTACTTGATGGCCCCAGAGTACTGTAAACACAAAGCTGGATGATTATACTTTCTGGCAGCCATCTCTGTACAATAGATAATTTAGTGATATGCGAACCAGTGAGGAACAGCTTTAAAGATTGTTGCCACTTCCCTTGTAGATTGCAGGTTTCAGAAAGGCAGGAAGCAAAGAATTAACCATGCTAATCAAAACCCTCCAAATTAAAAACTTCATGACTGAGTCTATTGTCACACGCCTGGAACGGAGACACCAAAACTATAAATTGCTGACAACCATAGCTTAACACAGCATACCATTCATAGGAGTGTGAAGGAGAATAGCATTGTCATCACAAAGGATGCAATAGAACAGAATTTTTGGTTTTGTGCTTTCATTTTTTGCTTATTTGCTTGTAGTATAATGTCTATGTAGTAGAGGTTTGTCAGATCCAGTAGTTAAAGGTCCTGAATTAAATTTCCCATTAAATATGGAAGCCTAGATATTTTTAAGTGTTGAGTCCTCTCTGTCGAAAGAATGGCTGCTTGAATATGCTCTAGCCAGAGTAAGTCTTATGGTGTGTTGGACTTTTCCTGATAGCACTGCGAGAGAGGGCTAGAAAGGAATGTACAAGTCATTAAGAAGCTTTGGGTGGATGGAGTGTGGCCTGCTTCAACCTTCATTGCCACTAAACTTAACTTTTATTTGCCAGTTTCCTAGTTCTTTATCGGGGTTTGGTGTGCTTCAGTGAATAGCTCCCTAGAGCCTGCTGGGAATGCGAAGGAGAAACTGTGCTGCTGAAACTATCCTGATTGTGACAACCCTCCTGAAGAGTGAAAGGGAGAGAGGTTGTGACATGCCTCAGTAATTTCTCTGTCTAGAATATTTTGTTTCCATTTAAAAGTTACTGAAAGTACGTACGCCAAGAGCAACCCTTGGTACTTAGGAGTGACAACCTGTCAGCTGGAGGGAACATCTGTGAAAAGAGTGTGTCCTCACTCACTTCTTGAAACCCTGTGTAGCCTCTCATGGAAAATGGATACAGCCACGACCAGCTTCAGGCACTGTGTGTGCATACCTGCATTGCATCAGCAAGCCTGGCTGTTTTGCTCTACCTTGCTCAGAGACCCCTGTCCCTGCCAGCATGAAGCATACATCTCAATCTTAATTCCTTGGTTAAATGTAGGATCCAGTGAGTGTCTGACTGCATGTGTTGGTTTAGAGATGGGCAGGAGATCAAGTGCTGTTGTATCCTTGCATTATCTAGTGAAGGCTGAGGTCACGGAGGACAAGAGATCTGCGAGATTCCAGTACCATGTTGGCAATAGTTATAAGATTTTTCCTGCCAGTTGACAAGGTCTCCATCTGGAGGTCTGCACACCACTAGAAGGCCTGGGTGGTTCTTGTCCTTTGCCTCATCTAAAGTTGTTTTTGACCTTCTACAGAAGCACACACCAGTTGCTTCCCCGACTAGAATTGCATATTTCTACCCTACTCGCTTAAATGGGTTCCTGGGAATAATATCTACACTGAGTTTTTGTGCATTCTCTAAATCCTAGCCTGGGAGATGGGTTCCTCCTTGGGTGACTGAGGCAATCTATCAAGACAAAATCATAAATGGTAACGTGCTCTCAAAATGAATGCTCTTCTTTTTATGAAGCACAGCCAAGGATAGGAAATGGGGTATGCAAATTTCCTCTTCTCAAAAGGAATATTTGGGGAAACACCCCTCCTCAGGCTTCTGGGAGTCTTAGAGCCTCTGGCACAAATGATCAGCCAACGTCTGCAATGGCTGGCAAGGAAGAGAAGGGGTAATAGTTTCTGTGTTCTAACAACTGGAGGTTCTTTTACAATATAAATACATATTTTATAAAATAGCACATCCTCATACTGCCACCCAGTGTAATCCCACTGGGGTAGGAAGTCCTGGAACCATTATAGAAAGTTGCAGACTATGGATGGTGAGATGGTTATCTGAAAGAGCACGGTTCCCTCAAGCAGATATACACATCTCTGCTGCAAAGTGGCTGAGCTGGGGACTTTTCCCACCCCATTTCTGATATTCCACAATGAGTCTCTTCAGATTGCTGCATTGCTTTCAGACAGTACAGGGCCTCTCTCAAGCCTTACATGCTCAGAAAACATATACATTTTAATATTTGCTATTTGAAATCTGTACTTTTCATACCATTGTTTAACCTTTTTTTTCTGGGAACAATGCTAAGTATTATAATTGTTTATATTCTTCTGGCAATCTGTTCATTCAACAGTATTAAAATATAGTAACCTCTGAATATTTCATAATAAGATTTTAGGTGTAAATCTTTACCAGGAGACTCTGATAAATAATTGTGCAAGGCAACAGGTAGGGAAAGGAAAGGAACCTGCTTTTTTGCTGCTTGAGTACAATATGAATTCATAGATTCCAAGGCCAAAAGGGACCATTCTGATCTGGTCTGACCTCCTGTATAATATAAGCCATAGAACTTCCTGAAAAGAATTCCTAGAGCAGATCTTTTAGAAAAACATCTCATCTTGATTTTAAAATGGTGAGTGATGGAGAATCCACCATGACCCTTGGTCATCCTATAACATATTTTTCCTTCTGTGTATTTTCTTTACAACATAGAACTCTATAATTCAGGTCCAATTAACTTCCAATATCCCATATAAGATTGATTTTCATAACATATAAATACAAAAAATGAGGCAGGCTTTTTCTGTGCAGTATACATGAAATTGTTTGCCAGAGCAGGTTCCTAGTGCATGAGATAGAGCCCTACTTAATATGAAGTCCTGTCAATTATGTAGAAAAGGCATGTTTCACAATTTTCCAAAAGTTTGAAGTGTGAGCCAATTCCCACACTTTGGATCTATTTTTTCTCACTATTGGGAGAACATGATATTGCATCCTGTAGGCAAATTATTCCATGGTATCTTTATAATGAATATATCCAACCACAGCTTCTACACTTCTCATAACTTGAGTCACTGGAAATGTGCAAGAAGTTTTGCTAAATTGAGTTTTATTTTCCACAAGTTCCACAAACAAACAAACATCTAAGTGGTTTAATTTTAAAATTGACTTTCACCTACTCTTAAAATTATTTTTTAAAATCTTTCCCTTCCCTATCCAATCTCTTGTTACATTCCAGAGAGTTTTAATTCCCTTCTTGATATTTTTGTCTTTCTAAGTCATTTTGTGCCACTTTTTAGAGATCTTCTGAACACTCTATAACTTGTTCTCTATCTCCCTCCTGACCTCTGTAATGAAGACCAAAAAGTCCCCAAACTCTAAGATGTCTGGCAGAATATTCATTTGTTTGCTATTTTAAAACCCGGAACTTTCTTCCTATGGAATGCCCTTTAAAATGAATCCAACCACATTGATAAAGCTCATTAGTTGGATAGTTCCGTTAAAATGATCAACAGTGAGTATCATCATTAACATCTAGAGTTAATCTAATTATATAAATGGGCTGATTCTTGTCTCTCAAAGCTATTATTTTCAGTCTGTCTGACACATACAGAGAACCAATATTGCATTGTTGCACATTTGGGAGGATATCTTTGTATTTGGAAAAACTAGAAATAATAACCTTTTAAAAAAAAAGTTGGCTATGGAGAAAACATTGGAAATACCAACAATGTACATATCCTAAATTTGCGCTAGAGTCCAGAAGTTCTGTGCTGTGCATTTTAAGTGGCCCTACTGCTTACTAAATCTCCCACCACAATAGCTACCCTTCCTGGCTGTTTCTCAGAATATTCTATGTACGCACAGACAGGTGCTCTTTCTTCTGTCTGTATTGGAATGTAAGCACCTTTTAAAGGATTATCTGTTCTTTTTTGTTCTCCTGTCATTACCCTAGCCTCCTCGAATGGAGGATGAAGGCATGTGGTTCTAAGATGCACCTGTTATAAGTACCAAAATACCTTGTCTAAAAATCTCTCCATGATTAAGCAGTTGAGCAATTCTGGCTTGAAAGGTATACTTCTAAGTACCATGGGTTACTTGCACATTATACAAATACAAGGTGAACATTTGATCATGTCATGTAGTCATATATTTTGCACTATGTACAATCAACAGAGTGCCAAGCCCCTCCTAAAATCTAAATTCCTGCTGACCGTCTTCCTATATCTCCCCTAACTTCACCCTTGTTTTTATTATGTGGCTAGTTATTTTTCCCACATCTCAAATGGTGCACCACTCTAAGAGAAGAAAGTGGGGTTTTAGTATGTATAACTGTGCCTGGTAACTAATAACTGGTAACTGCCTAGGTTTTTACCATGTGTTAGTTACTACATGGTAAAAAAATCACATTTTCTTCCCTAATGAAGACAAATATTGCATTAAGTTTTGCTTGTTGTTTTCTACCTCTCTCCTCTACTACTCACTCATCTAACATACTCCTATTATAATTCCTACCCAGGGTTAACTACGTTTTAGTATGGACTCTGTTCTTTCTCACTCTGTTGATAGCCTCTCAGCTTGTCATCTAATTATATAATCATAGCCTCATCTATAATCCATTGTGAGGTATTTTTATAGAGGATAGCATCATAACTTTGAAGGAGTCTTTGATGGCACCTTTGATTTTCTTATCCACCCCTGGGGGTCCTTAAGGAAGGAGAAGCTCTCTAGGGGTCTGGTAGTGCTCTTGGATAACTCTACATTTAGCTTGGCATGTGATGAAAGTCAATTTAATTTCTACTTCTTCAGGCATCCTAGCCTGCTGGCTAATCTACTAATTGGGTTGGAGAAAGAGAGTGGGGGCGGGGAGGGAGGAGGAAAGGGGAGAAGGGATGAGAGGGTGAAATAACATTTTTGGATTTTACAGTGGAAATTAGTAACAGGTCCATGGAGGAAAGGAGTTTTTCTGTGACCTTTTGAAAGGTCAAGGATTGTTCAGACCTGATTAATCAAATAAAAAATAGTCTCCTTTCTCAATAACCTGTAGTTTCTCTTCTCTACATTAAAGACAAGCTGACTATCATTGGAAATATGTGTTCCTCTGCCAGTAACTACCCAGTCACCGACATCGGTTTTCTAGCTCTTCCTATTTCACTAGGACCCTGTTCTATTACATTAAAATGTTATTGCACTTTTGAATAATGTATAAATATGCATACATTGTCATTAGCTATAGTAAAATTGAATCATGAGTAAAAACAGTGCACAACCAATGCCTATCCAGTATAAAGCATTAACATGTAGACGTAACGTACAAGATGACACATAATAAATGCCCCAACAGGTGAATGCAGTAGACATGATTAACACTATAATAGTACAAGAAGAAGAAAAGTAAAGGGGAAGATATCAGTCCAGCTGTCAACTATTTACATTAGAATTCCAGAAAGTGTTTCCAGATAGAAAGCCTCTCCATTAAGCCTTTAGCCATTTAACAATCCGTATAAACCAGTCAATAATTCATATGTTAGAGTAGAATGAAGATAAGAGGGAATTGTCAGAAATTATCAGCCTTGTCTTTTTATAGATGACAATCAGCTGGATTCATACTAATGCCTTCAGTTTGGACAAGTAACATGCACAAGCAGCGCTACTAGCTTGAGCAAAGACCAAAAGACTTTTGGAGTGGAGGGCGCTTATTTAGAAATAAAAAGTTGTGCTAGGAGATACGGTGTATACATCTTCAAAATAACTTTTAAATTAAAAATAGTACAGGGAAGACAGGAACCAAAATTATCTTAATACGATCTTGAATGGATTTTAGAAACATACAACAGACATTTCATAGAGGACTATAATATCTCCCTCACAAAGTACGTGCGTACAAAATGTCTTTGTGGGGCAGGATACAGAGGCGAAGGGAAAAAAAAAGTAGTATGAAAGATATAATTATATGGCTCCAGAGGAACAAGTCCTGACATGAGGCACCTACTAAAAAAGTCTGGTATGAGAAACTGCCCTGCCAAAGGGTCTGAGAAAAGGGGACAAATTGGAACAGAAAGAATGTATTCTTTTAGAAATATAAGACCATAACCATCATGAATGTGACTACCCTTATCACTTTGGGCTGTTTCACTTCTGACCATGAGATCATTCCCTTATATTTGATGCTCAAGCAGCACAAGCACAGGTGGGTGCTGCATGTCCCTGGACAGGCACACAATTAAATGGGGTAAAGATTTCCTACGTATGTGCTCCCGTTTTATCCATATGTTTTGTGTCCAGAATCTGGCAAATCGTAAAGAGAGGGATATAGACGTACAGGCTATTCTAACACACAAAAAAGTAAAGCCAAAAAAATACAGTACCTTCTTGTAAGTCTAAGTCTGTCGCTATGTACATTTCCTCAATATTTTTCCTCAGGCTTGGATATTCATACAATATTTTTCTGAAACTGTCCACTGAAAGAGAGTACATTCTGCATACTGTAACTGCTCTCACGGTATTAGTCCTTTTCTTATTGCCCAGTAGGCACATTTCTGGATTGGGGGAGAGGGGGAAATTCAATTAAAAAAATCGATGAAACACTTCGTGGGAACTATAAATCTTCTCTCCCTTCCCCCACAATCTTTTACTTTTCTTGATGAAAAATTAGAAGTTCATGGACAATTGAATGAATACCAATGGAGAATAAACATCTTAATCTACACTATATAGCTCCTTATCTATATTCTAATGAGACAGAATATAACATTTACCACATTGCTTTTCAAAGAGCCTTTAATTCTGTCACTAAAACATGATCCTCATAGAAGAAAAGTACTTAATCAACTTTTCATTGTTAAAAAATCTTGGCATATTTGAAGAGACTGAGGAAGCCTTAGACACAGGCTAAGTGGGCAGCTAGAACACCTTTTTAAAGGGGTAGCAGACTCTTACTGTGACTACTATGATCACTCACCCACATGCTAATCATGAGCGGCTCTTATGCAGTTGTGGAGTTTCTGGCACTGCTGTCCTCCTCCATCATCTGTCTAACAAGCTAACCATGTTTTTCTCAGGCATGTGTGGAAGATTTCTTTGAGGTCCGGATGGCCATAGCCAGTGCAAAAGATTCCAGCACATGTTTGAGATCTAAAGTTGCCCACTGCAGATGATTGAGCAGATAAAAGGGCATCATTTTGGAAAAGTAACTGAGACAGAGGACTGGATATGTTGTCCTGATGGATGGAAGCAAAGAGAAGAGTAACTAAGGGTACCAAATCCAGTTTTTGCCTATAGCACCTGGACATAATACTGGTTGACATCATCAAAATAATTCTACACAGAGTTATGCAGGTGATATAAAAAGGGACAAGATGAATTTAATCCAATGTTTTTCCAAAATTCAAAAAAATTGTGTATTCCCTGCAAATGATCTTGAAGTCAACAATTTTCCACATACCATTTTCCAGACTATTAAGGTATTCCTTTGTGATAAGAGAAATTGCAGGAAAGGTACAAAATTTCACCTTACTAATGTTTTTGGTAATAGGTAAAATCTTAGTCACAAAGAATCCCAAGGCATGATGAAATGCCTACAGGCAAACAATGGTTCAAATGAGTCAAGTTTGCAGATTTTTGCTACTGAAGGCATCTAAATTGCAGTCATTGGTACAACAGGAATCAGTGGAGGAAATACTGTGATTTCAAGTAGTTAAGAAGATCACTGACAGTAGTTATTTGTGAGAGAGGGACATGTTTGGGTTTGCCTGCTACTGTGGAAACATTTTTATTTAATAGGAATAGTATTAATTTCGGGGAAGTAGGGCTAAAACTAAGGAAACATAATACGCCTTATTAGGATAAACAATAGTTTTGGATAGAGTGACACTTATTTGTTTTTGCATTTCACACACCATCAGCCTAATTCTTTTCTCACTTATGCCAATGTATAGTTCCACTGAATTCAGTGGAACAATGCCAATTTCTGCTTGCTGGTGTTATGGCCCACTTAAGCGGAGAACTTTGTTTGTATGTTATAAGAACACAAATTCACATGTTTATTCTACCTATAAACAGCTGTTCTGCACTAAAACCAAAACAAAACCCAACCCCAGAACATGGTTACAATAAATGTATTTGAAATAATTGGTGTAAAAGCCATTTTGTTTGTTCTAGAGACATGAAAGGCTATAATATCTACATAAAACATTCAAAATGGGCAATGGAAAAAAAATCATTGGCATAATGGAAGAAAGATACTATCCTATACCAAAGATGTTAAAACGAAGAATAATAATATTGATGATTTTTCTGGGTCAAAATCTTGAGGTGCTGGGTATCTATACATTCAATGAGTTCAATGGGAGATGCAGCTGCTCATCTGGCACCTCTTAATATCTGGTCCTGGAATTTAGGAAATGTATAAAAGGAAGGTTATTTTTTTTTGGTTTACTTGGGAGAACATAATACAGTCAAGCATTCACAACTTGAACATGATAGTTGCAATGCAGTAGTGGCTAGAGAGATACATCAAAGCGAATTATAGGATGTTTCCTTCTTTTCATCACATCAGACTTCCTATTTAATCCATTTTAAGATTTAGTAAATAACTATTTTGTTTATTACTATTTATAGTAGTAGTTGATAAAATGTTGAATGCGCAGTTTACATTTGGTAGTTACTGTACTAGCTAACTATCTACATGTGTATGCATACATACTATGTATATGTGGTGCTATCCATATGAGAAGTCAGAGCCATGTGATAAATTGCATTTATTACGAACCTTTTGATCACCTCATCTGCCCTCTGCCCACTAAGCCATTTCCTGGCCTTATTCTCACATTTCAAACTCCTGGGCAGCTTCAAAGAGTGAATATTTAAACATTTGATATCAGCTTGCCCGAAAAATGTCTCTGTTTCCTAAGTGCTCTCATTTATACCACACAATTATCATGTATCAGAGTGCACAGGTACTATAGTTAAAACACTGGTAATATTCAGTCTGGTTCCAGTGGCAAGTTCAAGATGTATTTTATCTCATGATCAGTTAAGGCTGGGTTTTGGGAGAGTGAATGTCAAGAACTTGCTTGATCTTGGCATATAATGTCTTGCTAGCGAAAGGAATCAAGTCAAGGAAATCAAACAAGCAATCCACAAGAAATCAAGCAAAGGAATCAAACATAACTGAGGCCTGGTCTACACTGGCGATAGAGGTCAACATAAAGTCACTTACGTCGATCTCTGAACACCTGCGTCTCCACTGGCACTACTGTTAAGTCGACTTAAGTCACGGCAAAAGTCGATTTAATAAGACCACCTCTGCAAGTGGCTTAGCGCCTAATTTGAATTTATTAATTCGATTTAGTGTCAGCGTAGACACAACTTCACTTAAATCGACTTTATTGGCCTCTGGGAGGTATCCCACAATGCCCCCTTGTGACCGCTTTGGACATTTGCGCTGTGCTGTACTGTGGTCACGCTACCAGGAAATGTCCCCTCCCCTCAAGCCCCGGGAAGATTTGAATGTTCATTTCCTGTGCTGCCAGTGTGGAGAGATCTTTGTCGCTGTACTCCTCATGGCTACTGCAAAGCCCAAACGCACTCCAGCATGGAGTCGACCAGAGGTCTTAGATCTCATCGGTCTGTGGGGCGAGGAGTCCGTTCTGGCTCAGCTTAGAGCCAGCAAAAGGAATCTGGACATTTATGGGAAGATATCCCAGGGCATGCTGGAGAAGGGACACAAGAGGGATGCACAGCAGTGCCGCGTGAAGATCAAGGAGCTGCGTCAGTCATATTGGAAAGCCAGGGAAGCTAACAGCCGTTCTGGCTCCTCGCACAAAACATGTCGCTTCTACAATGAGGTGCATGCAATTCTCGATGGCGATCCCACCACGGTGCCGCCCCGCAGCATCGATACCTCTGCTAGGTCACAGTCCATGGACGGTGATGAAGAATCTGTGGAAGAGAAGGAGGCTGAGGACAGCAGGGTGCATGAGAGCAGGGTATCCATTCTCTCTGAAAGTCAGGATATATTCCTGACCCCAGAGCAGTCCAGCAGCACACAGGCCAGCACTAATGATCCCGGGGAAGGCACATCTGGTAAGTTTTTTTTTTTTTCTTCTTAGCAGTTCTGTCCTTTTACATTGGGAGGGGGGAGGGGCAGGAAGGGGATTTCAGGCATTTCAGTGACTGTACTGGGGGGGTTACCCAGGGAACAGTTTATTTCTGTGATGAGATATGTTCCGATAATCATCAGTTGATATCTCATGGAAACTTTCATGTAGGTAATCTGTTATCCTTTGCAAAAGTTTTCTGGGGAGGGCTGCCTTGTTCCTCCCTCCACGGTAGGATACTTTGCCGCACCATGCTGCAATCAAGGGAGACTGGATCGTGGCGGAACACAGCTGGTACCCCGCTGCGTGCAGCAAATCTTCCCTTTCCTCGTGCGTGACCCTCAGGAGACTGATATCACAGATGGTCACCTAGGGAAGACAGCGCATGTTTAAAATACCAGAGCTATACAGCAGATGCTTTGTACCTTTGTATTCCCCATTGTAGTGTCCTACCAAGTCACTTTGATTACTTTTATTTGGTTTAAGCAGAGCCTATAAACACTCCCCCCCCCCCCGTGTCCGCAGATCCACTATGTAAGGGCATAGCGATCAGACCCCTCTGGGATGCCAGGAATGGAATGAGGGTCTGTGTTTGCCCTGTGCACTGCATGGGGAATATTGTCTACATTGTGGCACTCCTTGTTGCTGTCAAGATGCCCGGTGTACGGCTTCATTAGTCAAGGGAGCAAGGGGTAAGCAGGATCCCCCCAGGATCACTATGGGCATTTCCACACCCCCGATGTGAATTTTTTGGTTGGGGGAAAGAGTGCCCACCTGCATACTAGAGAACAGCCCCGAATTACGAAATACATGCACGCCATGCACCTTCCCAGACCACCCCACATAGATGTCGATGAAACGACCCCTGTGATCCACAAGGCCCTGCAGGACCATGGAAAAGTACCCCTTGCGGTTTACGTACTCGGTTGCTAGGTGGGCAGATGCTAAGATAGGGATGTGCATCCCATCAATTGCCCCCCCGCAGTTTGGGAACCCCATCATAGCAAACCCCTCCACTATGTCCTGCACATTTCCCAAAGTCACTATGCTTTGTAGCAGAAGTCTATTGATGGCCCTGCATACTTGAATTACAGCAGTGCCCACTGTAGATTTACCAACTCCAAATTGATTCCCAACCGAGCGGTAACAGTCAGGGGTTGCCAGCTTCCACAGAGTGATGGTGACTCTCTTCTCCACCGTCAGAGCTTGTCTTAAGCGAGTATTTACACGCTTCAGGAATGGGGCCAGCTCCGAGCACAATTCGAGGAAAGTTGCCTTTCGCATACAAAAGTTTTGCAGCCACTGGTCGTCATCCCACAGTTGCATAACGATGCGGTCCCACCAGTCTGTGCTTGTTTCCCTGGACCAGAACCTGCGCTCCACGGACTGCAGATGATGCGTTACAGCCCGCAGCAACCGGGAATTGTCCTGCTCGATGGCTTGTAGCAGTGCAGCCTCGGTGGCATCACTGTTGCCTGTGCTTCGGCTTCTTGTTCTATTTCGAAAATACTTGATAAGCCGCGATGTATTTGTGATGCTCACAATAATAGTGCAGAGTTGAAGTGGCTCCATGTCTCTGCAACAATGGCGAGAGCGCGGAGGAAAAAAACAGCGTGAAAACAGTTTTCCTGTTTGTTTGGGGGAAGCAGCGTTGCATCATGGGACGATGACACTTGTCCCAACAGCCACCGCGGCTAGTTGCACTGTGGGATAGCAGCCCACAGTGCACTGCTTTGAAAGATGAAATAAGCGTAGTGAGTGTGGACGCATGAGACCTGCGCAAACAGCATAGTGTGTACACGCTGCTGTGACTTCTAAAAATCGGCTGCTGAAAGTCGACTTTAAGTAAGTTGGTTTCACTCGACATTGTAGACATACCCTGAGGCTATGAGGCCCACCAGTCTGAGGACAAACATTACTGCTTGGGGCATTTCTCTTAATCTCTTTAAAATTCAGCAGGAATGGTGAATTCTCCTCTGCCAGGAAAGCTCTGTCTGCTTCAGAGTCCAAAATAACTCCCCTAAAAAAATTCTTTGTGTAGGAAGCAAGTGTGGGGTTCCCTTAGCTCAACTTATTGAGAGTCTAGTTTCTTGAAAAGTGAGCACGTGCAAGTCATATCTTTGGACAGGCTTTCTTGTGGTGATACCTTTTGAGCCTTATCTAAATAAAGGTAAACATCAGCAGCTATAGAATTTCAGCCCACCTGATCTTGCACAGTTGCAAATGTTTCCAAACACCTCAGAGAACGGGAGTGTAACCTAGATCAAAAGTTTTTTTTATTTTTTGAATGCCGGACTCAAATATAAGTACTACAGCAATTTCAAAACTCTAGAATCCCTTGTTTATTTTGAATTGATTTTTAAGATATGAAACAGAACTTGCAAAATGTTATTTCTAGCCATCATCTGGTTCACAACATTCAGTCACTCTCAAATAATCTTTCAAAACTTGTCTGAGAATCTTTCATTTGGAATGACAAGCTCAGCACAGCCAGTTAACACATTGCTATTTCTACCACGTTTAATGTAAGGTGCACTGTATGAAAGGAATGCTTTCAAAGACATTTTTGGTTGACTAGCTAGAACAAAAGTTCAGGGTGACATTTTCAGAACTGCCCAGCATTGGCCTAACTCTGAGAGTGGGAATGACTTCAGTGGAAACAATCTAGGCTTCAGCAAAATACAGTCCTAGGACTATAAGAATGTAGGAATTGCCATACCAAATGAGATTAATCCCATCTCCTACAGTAGTCAGTACAAGCTGTCCCAGAGAAAGGCTAATGAAACACTGCAATAAGTAGTTATAGGACAAGATGCCCCAAGGAAATTTTCATCCTGTCCCCCATCCGTTAGAGTGTGTCTTGGGTTCTCAGGCCTGAGGATTTATATCCATTCCAAAACTATTGTTTTTAAAATGCTTACTGTAACTATGGATGTTCTTGTTACTACTATAATTTACTTTAGGTGTGTGATATTGGATGTTCTCTTATTACGGAATGTACCCTGTTTGCAGGTGAAAGAGTTTAATCTATTCAGTCTGTGCAATCCAAGATGCCCTTGCTAAGAGGTTCCGGAAACCTGGCAAAACATGAACTGTTTGGTTATGAAAAGAAGAGGAATAAAAAAAGGATGTACAAAACTCTTCCCTTTAGGATCTTGGCTTAAAGGAAGACTTTGGTGAAGCGTGATGGGGAAGAATTTCTTGTAAGGCTCATAATGTCTCTGTGGCCTTTTCAAGGTGGTTCTTCCACCCTCAAAAGTCATTAGCTAATTAAGATTTTGTGCTTCAGCCTCTGAGCCAGATGTGTGTACTGTGAAATAGGATATAGAAACATCCATAGGTCTGGTAGCAAGCCTGGGCTTTCAGAAGAGGAAGAAGTAGAGGTACCTGAAGCATTGGAGAAGGTGATGGGCCCCAGAGAAAAACTCCAGGACAGATCAGAGTGTGCTTCAGGTGAGAAAGGTTGGCCAGTGACTTTTCCAAGGATGGGATGAGATTGGAAGCTGAAAGGCTGATGATAGTAATTAGATCAGCTCAATTTTTACCACAGGGAAGAGATCCCCATGGCCAATAGAGGGAGTGAGACTGGCAAAGTTCAGAAATAGATGGAGTTTGGTTTACTACCCCTTCCACTAGTGGGAAGTCAGGCCAAAGGTTTGAAAGTTCCAAAACCTTGGAGATAGAAGGAACATGGCCAATTAATGCAAGATTTCCAGTTTGTATCTGAAAGATCTACTCCTGTCACCTCTAGAGGAGGTTATATGTGGGAGCCATCTAGCTAGCTGCTGAGGGAAGATGGATTAAGGGAGGTTGCAAGAAAGCAATTCTAAAGCATAACAAGCAAAGCCATTTCTTGGACATAAGAGGGATGAATGTTGGCATGCGATAAGAGACACGATGGAGAATTTTTTACAGATTCCCTGGCCGTCGCCATTTTACTTTACAGGAATTTCATTTGTGGAAAAGACGCTCGGAGGCACTGGATCTTTCTCTGCTGCCTTTTCTTTCCCTTGTCTTTTCATTCTGCACCTTTTCTCCTTTCAGCATGTCTCTCACCTGCCCTTCTTTTTTCTCCTCCTTAAAACTGAAGGGTAGGGACTAAAAAAGATGAGAAACAGCAGGTAAGGGAGAGAGACATCTGCTCCATGAATCATGATCAAGGCACATGCATGTACGCGTGTGCACACACATGAGGTGAGAGGAAACTTATCTGGTTATATAATTGACAGATATTTTGCTTCCACGTAGGATGAGCCATCACATTGTCTTAAGAAAGAATATCTTGGTCATATATTCCCCTTTACCTGTGTTCTACTGTTTAACTGTCTTTGTGTATATAAAATGCTAGTAGTCAAAGTGCCAAATTCTGGCTTCAGTTATCCCATAGCAACCTCAGTTACATTAATAAGTCAAATTCTATTTTGATACACCTCTGAATTTCCAAGGCCTTGAACTCTATATGTGTTTAACCATAGGTAAAATTTAGTCCAAAGTGTGTGCATCCTGGAGAGTGCTTTGTATGTGATATGATCTGTAGCTCAGTTTTGAAATGTGATGCCCTTTGTTAAGCCCATATATGTCCGTGGTTTGCTAAATGGACTATGTACTATGATTCAGTTTATAAAGATACAAAATAAAAAAGAAGTTCTCTGTACATCAGTCTGTGGAGGTCAGGGTATATTATAATTGTTGGGGAGTGCTAATGTTCTACAATAATTATAGCAAAAAGGTTCCAGTAAAGGAAGACCAAACTAGCGCTATATTTTGAGAGATTTTTAAGTTGCCACTGGCACAAAAAAACCGAACTAAAACTATTTTTGTAGAACAAAAATCTGTATTTTCATACAGTTCTAAATCAAGCTTTCCAAACAATGAGTAAATCAGGAAGCTGTTTCACTTCGCTTAAGTTAGTAAGTTATTATTTTAGGTATGCTGTTTGTAATATGTACAACTATTCACTGCAAAAGCAGAATAAATAAATTGAAAAGATATTACAGTTCCTCCCAGACCCTTTATTGCCATTTTGTCTCCTACTAAAGCAAATCAGTGAGCAAACCTAAATGGCTAAAAATTGAAATAATAACTTAAAAATGGAAGCTGTAAAGCTTTTATTTAGTGATCTGCTATATCATTTTGAAACCCATCTCCTGTCTCTGAATAACTGTAAAGGCTGTGCCAAAGAGATCCCCAAAATTTGTCAGTGCTAACTACTTCACTAAACTTAAAGCTTTCACCTCTGGTGATCAGTCAAATTTTGCTCTAAATGGGATTAATTCGGGTGCATCTGTGAAGAAGATTGTCAGGGTGCACGTCCCTTTTCTCTCTGTCCTCGGGTCTTTTTTTCCTTGCTGAATTTAAAATGAAGCTTGAGCTATAATCTTGCATGGCAGATACTGGATCATTCCTTTGATAAACATCTAAAATGCTAATGAATGTGGGCTGCAGTTCTGAAACAGAAAAGCAAATGATTTGACAAGAATCTGCAGGGTAAAAAAAAAAATATTCTGACTTAAAAGAAACTCTTTTTGTTCACATTCTGTATTGTTTCCCCAAGAAAAATTTTTTTTTGCTCTGCAGAAAAACAGAAAATCCTACTACATCAAAACGCGGAAGCATGAAAAACTGATGAGCTTTCAGATTGTCCTCTTTTGCATGCAAATCATATCAGAACTTCTCATTAGCATAAATGCATGAGCAACTCTAAATGCTTTTAATTTCCAATCTCAGCCAGCAGAGGAGTAATTTGTCACTGTCAGGGTGAAAATCTAAAAAGAAAAAAATAGAGAGAGAAGGACTCCGTGCTAAATTGGAATCATATAAATTTTTGATTTGCTAATTGACTGATGCTGCAGTTCAATCAACTGCCTTGAAGGTGTAAATAATTCAATGTACAGTCAGAAATAAAAGCATAATGTGCTTCTACTGAAGGCATATTAGCATTCACTGCAGCAGGACACACCTGACCATGTCTTTTTCATAGATCCCCCTTTAGTCAAATTATAACTATGTTGGCAAGTGCCCTTACACTAACAAATGAAACAACCACTCAGCAAATTGTAGACTCAAATGAATATATTTTTGGTGCTAGGGAAGAGATTTTGAAATATTTTACAGCCAATATTGCAGTAAGTCATATCTTTCAAGAATGGTGGCATACATTTGTACTATACTAATGCAATTATAAGATACAGAAAGTGCACCAATAGAAATCTAACACTTCTATTAACTTCTAATTATTCCTTTCCCTTAATCAACTGCTTTAAATGTCATATGCAAAGTGTATTTATTGCAAAAGTACTACTTGTTAGTGTGCATATGCTAACAGTGTGTTGGAAGCTGTGCAGCGTAAGGGATATCTAGAATAGATATGCCTTGAATGATTAATAACTACCGATTCCTTCTGGTCCTCAACAAAAAAATTAGAAAAGCTATCCATCTCTGTTATCCCAAAATAGGGTCCACATGTGAAGTGAAGACAATAAGAAAATGATTCACATCACATGAGACACTTTGTCCAAGAAGCCACAGATCAGCAAGGTCGGGTGTTCCTCTCCCCAGGAATAGAAACTGAAATGGCAAAATGAGAGTATTGTTCATAATCGAGTCAAGAATCTCAATTTGCATATGGATAATACCTCTTTCACCCTCTCAGTCTAGGGCTAGTCTACACTAGAAGTGCTACAGCAGTGCAGCTGCCCCACTTTAGAGTGTCTGGTGAATATGCTCAATGCTGATGGGCAAGAGCTCTCCCATCGGCATAATAAAACCACCTCAATGAGAGGTGCTTAGATCAGTGGTGCTTAGGTTAGTGTAATTTATATTGCTCAGGGGGCTGTCTTATTCACACCCCTGAGCAACATAAATTATACCAACATAAGCGGCAGTGTGTACAAGCCCCAAGTTACCAAGTAAGGGTGACGCCCTGCTTTCTTAACCAAAGTGACCCATTGCACATCAAGAGATGGGTGGGGAAGCTGCAAATTGAGCAAACTAGAAATGACTGGCTATAAGATTGAAGATCAAATTGAGCAAACTACCTGTTACCCCAAGAAATCCAAGACACATGTTTTCCTCCTAAATCAGATACAGATTATCCGTTTCGCCCCAAATTAGAAGCTGTATGTTGGCTTTGTGAGTCACATCAACATCCTTCTCTGTATGTGGAAAGTGACTCTTGTTCTAAGTCCTAAATAATGTGAAATGCTTATGTGCAATCCAAGAATGTATGGAATATGTCCTCCAAATTTAGAAAATGAGGAATTTTGTTGGTTTTCATTGTAAACAATTGTTGCACTCTACAAGTTGTCTGGCACCAGGAAGAAGGAATAAAATATAAGCCAGAGTGTAATTTTGGAATATCAAGAGAAATTGCTTAAAGTGTGTATGTGGGTGCTATGGGGAATCCAACTGACAGCAGAGGCTGCTAATGAAATACAATCTTTGAAATGAATCAAACTTAAAGAGCCTCCGATAAGAAAAGGATTGAAGAAATTTGTTACACAGTATTGCCATCCACTGGGTACCAATAGAAACAGCAGAGAAACTGGGAGAGCTGAAATCCAAGCGTTCACTTGGCACTGGTCCAATAGAAATCAGAGGGTGGTCCTATCCATCAAACCCCTGAAATTAGGATATTAAAACTGAAGTCACGATGTGCTCAGAGAGTTGACCGAGTGTAACATGAAGCTGCAGAATCCTAAGTGTGACCTATGCCTGGACCAGCTGTGTGGAAAGAACTCTCCCGCATCTCAGGGGTAAGAGGATAAGAAGAAGTGGTGAGACTACATTTGAAAGATTGTATTTCTCTTTCAATTTCTTGAACATGAATAACTGTAGGTTATCTTGCTAAGTTTGCAATCTATAGTGAGACCACAAGTTGCCATATTTCAGACTTAACTCCTTGACAGGTCCAGGCAAATTGGCCTAAGAGAGATTGAAAACAATAACATTAAGCAATTGCTTTTAAACATGCTAAATTTGTTCCATTTAGACAATCCATTCAAATAGGAGTAACCATACTCTCTTAAAAAGTGTCTTAAAGACAAGTGCATCCTATGAACCATTATAAATATGTCAGAAACTGAAGAACTGATGATCATAAGTAAATATAAGAACCCTTTGTAATTTGCACTGTTCCTTGTTATAACTGCTGAGCCTCAACTGTAGTCTGTGGTGATTGCTTGCAAAACTGTATTGGGTGTGTAGTACATGCCTAGAACATTGGTTGTGTCTAGACTTGGGTGGTGATTGTATATTAGTGTAGTTTTGGGTGTGTTACAGTGTTGGCTGGTTAAGAATAAGCAAGAGTTCTAATTTTGAGAAATACTGTTCAAACTAAAAGTTGACCTGAAAAAAACCCAGTGTTTAAAATTGGTAAGTTAGCAATAACTTAGTAAGTTAGCAATGGACTCAAAAAACAGGAGTTATCCTGTTGGATTCTATTAGATATTGGCTATCCAATTGGTAATTCTAGTTTTGTTCGTATTCAGCTTTAAAATCTAACTGGCATCTCAGTAAATTCATAAAACCTGACCCCTTTTCATGCTCACAGTAGATATTTTCAATTGTTTATAATTTACAACACAAGCATGCTACTTGGTTTGCTTTGTCTTCATCATAAACAAAATATTTAAAAAAACTAACTTAAGTGAAATATATTTCCACCGAACTAAGTATTACCTATTTAAATCAGGTAAGATTTTACTATCCATCTTATAGTTGTATAATTTAACTATGGTACCAACAATCTTACTGAATAATAAAAAAGGCTCTTGAATATGCTCAAACCCTCCCATGGGACTTATGAGGAAGTGATGTGGCTTATATTACTCCTGATGCACAAAGTGAATTGTCAACATCCACCTGTCCATTGTGACATGAAAATCAGCTACGGATATAGGGACCCATAGAAAGACTAATCAGTTTGGCTGGAATTTGTGCAAAGCATATTTCAGTAAGTAAAATCTAAGTAGCCCTCGTTGTACTATTTTTTTCTAGCTTGATGGTACAGAAGAGAATTGTCACATCAGCTACATCTTATCAGTTCCTTGCATTTATCCCTACTGCTCTATCTCTGCACTCTCCTCTTATTTCCCAAAATGGAGATTTAAAAAAATATCTATTTTTAAAATATTTGATTAACAAGGTCTCCAGTCAGCTCTTGTTCCAGGCCGTTTTAATTGCTAATAACAGGATTTGTGCTGGTACACAACAACCATATTTCTGATAATCAAGGGCCAGACCCTACTTATACGAGATTCCCATTGACTTCAATGGGGGCTTAATATGAATAAAGTCTGTAGGATTAGATTCCATGGTGTTAAACTAAGCGTGGTGTGGCATCTGAACCTGTTTCCTTTGAGATTAATGAGAATTTTGACATTGATTTACTGGGAGCAGAATCATTCCCTCTGTTTATTGTAAACGACATGTTTTCTTTTAAAATAATATTACAATACAAAAGGAACAGCGAAGCTATGAGCTATCATGGGCTGAACACAGGTCATTTGTTGAGTGCTAAAATCATCCTTGAGAACGAGAAGCTTGAGTGAGGCTCGTAAAGTATAATTACTCACCTGAGATTTTACTTCTTTGATGTTATAATTTGTCTGGATTATCATTTGTCTGGATTCTGACTGTTGGGTCCTGGCTTCCCAGTGCAAGATGGACTGGAAACTCCCCAAATTCTTGAAGGGTTTCTGGAGTTTCCAAATTTTACTAAAGGTAATACAGAGACATGGATCGCACTGAGACACAGCCTGTCTCCTTCTGTAAGCTGAGACCCAAAGTTAGGAACCCAGTCAACAAGGTAGCTGTAGAAAAAATATTTCTGAAAAGTATATTTTTTGGACTGGATCTGCTTGTACTAAAGTGGCAGGTGTTTCCAAAAACACTTGTGGGGGGGAAAGAAGGAAGGGTGTGAATTCTGGACTCGCCTAGAAGAGCAAGAGGAAAAATATGGAGGTGCAATTATTATATTATATACGGTAGCACCTGGAGCCTGCAGAGTGCTAGGCACTATTCATACACATAATAAGAGAGAGACAGTCCCTGCCCCAAAAAGCTTATAGTCAAAACAGATGAGAGAAGATGGGAGGGGGAACAGATACACAGAAGTGAAGTGACTTGCTCAAGCTTATACAGTTGGTGAGTGGCAGAGGTGGAAACTGAGCCTAGATTTGCTCAATCTCACGCCCGTCCACCATACCATGGAATTCATCCCTGTCTGGTGACCCTTTTGTACCATTTGCAATAGCACAACGATGTATTAGTGCAGGCATAAGCTCCTTCTGCAAAAGGGGCCCTTTGCAGGAGCTGGCAGAGTTGGCTCAGCACCGCCTCAACCCCCTACCACACACAGGAGGCTTTCAAAAAGAGAGGTGGGAGCAGGCAGATGGTGTGTTGGAAATAGCACTAGGAGTGGCCTGAGTGTTCTTATCTCCCAGTAATTTTTTGCTTCTTGAGGCCCTTGCACAAAGAAAACAAGACTGCCCTCAGCCTTTCCTAAACTTACACAAAGGGCAGACCTATTTTCTGGCAGCCTGGAATTGGGGAAGGCACAAGCTGCTTCCTTCTGCAGGCCACAGCGCTGTTGCGGGGTTGAATATTAGCCCAGGTTGCCTCTTCTCCTTGTTTATGGGAAGTGTTTAGTTTAAATGGAAAAACAAGTTTCCCAGACTAGCACTCTTCCTTTCTACAGGCTTGTTCTCACTCTGGGTCAGTGTGTCTCTGACAGTCCCTTATTACAATACTGGTAACCCATCTCTGACAGGTTCACTATTCAGAAAAGGGAGAGTTGCAGCGCTACTCACCATCCAGAGGAGAAAGGGATCTGAAAGGAGAAAAATAAGACCTATCATAGAATGACACAGTGGGCTAAAATCTTAGGATCTCATTCAGACTGTGAACAAGCAATTGAAACCTTGCTCTAAACAATTAAAGCACAAACACAGACATTTAAAGCTTTTTTAAAATTTAAAACAGCCTTTTAAATGTGTGCATTTTTCTCTTTTTAATCCCTTGTTATTTAGCAGCCTCTAGTTCTCTTTTGACTTGTACGCCATTCAGGCAACAACTGTGAGCTAATCATTTGGACACAGTGGAAGAAAGATTTGTTAAATGGGGGAAATTCAGTTTTGCTGTAACTAATTCTTGGTTAATTCCGTATTTTAGTAGCGTATAGACATTACCAAATATTTAACAATAGCTGTAGAGAAAAATATTTCCAAAAAACACATTTATGAACCCATCTAGTTGCACCTAATAGCAGGTATTTTCCAAAAACCGGGTGGGAAGGGTGAATCTGTCAGAGTTAGGGAGCTGTGAATAAATACCCCATCAATAATCTGCTTTTCTATGTTTTAAATGACACTGAGGGGGGAGAATAAGAAATAGGGTCAAATTCTGCAACAGGTTCAAAGTCAAAGTAAACAAACTTTGTGACAGGCACTTCACAGGGATTGGAGGAAAGGACAATCTTCCCCTTCAACCATAAAGCACCAGCAGAACTACTCTGTGGCTGTTTTTACAGCCTTATGGGTGCTGTAGTCCCCTATTAAGGACTCCTAGGTATTGGCCAATAATTGATAGAAAAGGACAGAATTTAAAATTTAAAGTTGGAAAAATAAATAGAAGGGTTTTTTGTCTTTTGCTTTTTACAAAAATACCCATCCCTTACAGTTGGCCATGTAACTGTAACCTTACTCAGTCCTCCTTTTCTCCTGTTGTTTTAACACTGTCGCCAGAGTTCTTTCCCCAGGGCACCTATAGTCTCTGGCCATGGCTATTGCAGTCACCCAGGCCACAGCTCTGCAATGTCTGGGTGGTTTTCCCACTCCGGTTCCAGACCTAAGCGGTTCAGCCCTCCAGCTGGGCCCCAGATAGTCCTAGAAGGGGTGGACTATCCAGGAATAGAAAAGAGGGAGATTCACACACATGAATCATCCCAAAGTTGTGGGAAGGGCTTCCTTCAGAGGGCACTCATTAGGCTGTGGCCCTAAACTGAGTTCACAGGTAACAGTTAGTTACTTCACAAGATGAGTCAGCATCAGGCTGATCTGTCTGTCTGTCTGTCATCCATTCATCCATCCATCCATCGGGAAGCAGTTAACTAAAGAGTTCCTGCCTACAGCCAGCTCTCTCTCTCTCTCTTTCCTGGAACTGAAGTTCTACTCTCCTCCCTAGTCTGCCATCAATTGATCGGGATTTCTCTCTCTGAAGCACTTTCCTGCAGTTCTGACATCTCTTAGGGATGTGAAGGGGCAGTGCCACCAGCCCTCACCTTAACTCATTAACTCTGTGTTGCCCAGTGTTGGGTTTTTATACCTCATCACAACACTCATTTGCATCATTTCATCTTACCTGATATTGTAAGCTTTTGTTCTAGGGAAGATGTCTTTCTAAATGTTTGTACTGAACACAGCCTCATGGGGCTTTGATCCTGTTAGGCACCTTCGGGTGCTATTATGATACGAATATATAATGTTTTAAAAACACCCTGGTCTACTGACCGTACTCCTGCTATCATTATCTTGCTATCATTATTATCATTATCATATTATGTACAAGGGCACAACTGATTGCTGGAAGATGATAGCTAAAAAATGAAGGAGCCAAAGCTTTCTTTGAAGGCGCCTGGTCCAATATGTTGAGAGTCATGGGTGGTGCTTTCATATTAGTGTTGTATGATAAGATCAAGAAATTTGTCTAAAGTAAATAAAACATTCTGTGCAGTTGTTCCAGATCTATTGTGTAATACACTACTTGTGGTCTAATGGACAACAAAAATATTTCCTAGGGAAACTGAGATGGCTGTTGCAGAGCAAATCAAGTTCAGAGAAGGATGCATAAAATTGTTTAATGGTTGTCCATTGGATCGTAGTTATATTTTGTATGAAAATTCCTCAGACACTTGTATTGGAACCTGTATATATTAAATATCTATCAAAGATCAGGTTTATAAAAAATAATGAGGGTTAGACTGACCATTGCGGTCCTGTATAACCATATGATTCTATGATCATCATGGCTCCAATCCTGTCAGCATTGCAGCGTGGAGAAAATTGCCTTGAAGCACTCCTCAGTGATGTATGTGGTCTCTTTGCCGGTGAGAGACCTTCTCCTGCTTGGTTTCCACTCTGTGGCCTATTGTTACAATTTGACTGTAAATAATTTGTTATGCTGTATCTTTATTTTCAGCTTCTCAGTGTGTACTAATTTCTGATGAAAGGTCTATCTGATGTAAAAATCCAGTTTGCTACAGACAATTAACTTCCAAGGATGGGGCCGGTGCAAGGGTTAAGCAATATTTAATTTTTACAGGTGAAGTGAAGAATTGCCCTCCAGAGAAGGTACTTAAAGTGGTACAGCAAGCTCAGAAAAGAAAGGTGTGTTTGCCTGTCACTTGCTCACAGTTCCCCAACTCTGTGCACCTGGAAATGCTAATATTAGCGGCATCAAAATAGGGTATGAATGGAAAGGAGAGCAGGCGTGTTTGGGAGACAGTGGACATACCCCAGATCCTATGCTGCCTTAGAAAAAGAATAGCCATCTTTAATTAAATTAACATACTTCTCCTCTCAGGTAGAACCTTCTAGCTCACCATAGTGCAGATAATGGGTCTACTAGTTCAGAATGGGGCATATAAATAAGACATAATCAAACTTAGTGCTGCTTCCTCCATACCCCTCGTTTCAAGCTGTTTGATAGATTTTAGGAGATTTGCTTGTATCATCTCTTGTAAGCCAAGAAGTGCTGCTCTACACATGCTTTCCCACATACAGGGAGCTATCTTAGCCAGGCTAGTTTACTGACTAGTAAACTGGTAGTGAATCCTAGAGCTGGAGTTGATGATTGATGGAAAATATTCCATCTGAAGGACGAGTAAGCCTGTCTCTGGTTTACAAACTGCCATAGGATACTCACAGCCCTCCTGTAGCCAAAGAAGTATCCAGATACTCATGTGAGGACCAAGCATGCAGAATAGGGCCATGATTTACTATCATGAACAGGGATATACTATTAAGGGAAAGAGAATCAACAGTTTTTTTCAAAGGGAAAGCTAGAGCCTGAAATGTGTTATACAATATTATCTCACAAATTTCATACTTATGATAAACTATCTCTGTTTTAAATGATTCTTAGGTTTTTTTCCATAGGAACATGGATCATTCTAGCAGAAATATATGCAAATTAACTTTTTATTAAAAATGGGGGCAGAAATAAAACATTATGCTGTTCTTGCAAAGTAAAAAAAAATCATCAGTGATTGCCAAAGGCAACAAAGTTGATCTCTTGGCACTATATTGTATATAATTACTAATTTTCTTTTTGATTTCTGTCCTGTGAGTAGAAGTGGAGTTGTCCTATAATTATGTCATAGGACACAAAATATATATGACACTAACGTAACTCAGTAAGGCTACCTCATTCTGACCTCATTCAGAATTGTTTCAAATTAACTGTACTTTCAGTCCTACAGTGAGAAGGAGGGCGAGAGCAAACATTTTTCATTACTTACATTTGCAGCATTGCCAAGGATGCTATAAGCATACCTCAGGCAGATTTAATTGTAATATTAATTAACTGGTTCACTTACTCACTAATTAATCTGCTGCCTCCTCTTTTCACAGTCTTCAGAAGGAAATGCAGAATTTTTAGAAAAGTTGCTCTTGACAGTCACACTGAACTAAAAATGTATAATAGTGTATGTACAAAAAAAGCACGAGGACCACAGTGGTAAGATTTAAGGTCACAGCTTATATTAAATTAAAAGAATTTGTCTAGATAAGAAGCAGCTGTTAGTGGATTGGATAGCATAATTATAAAATGACTAAAATAAATCATTGGAGATAGCCCTGCCTGAAAAAAAAATTACTAAACATACACGTGATGGTAATATCCATGTGATAAGTACTAGAGCTATGTGTTCAATTGGAATTGTATTTGTCATCCACATTTGACTGTGTTACATGCACTCTGCCCATTAACCCATTTCTTCCTTTCTCTAACATTCTGGACCTCTCAGTTACTTTACACAAATGTTGGTTTTTTTGTGGGTTTTTTTTTTTTTTTTAAATCAACCTGCCACAAAAATGTTGTCTTTCTTCCCCACAAGTGTGGAATTTTCCCCTGTCCATCCTCTTATTTCTCAGCCTGCTAAAATTACACTTGCCTGAACCCTAGAATAAGTAATTGGACTAGTGACTCATTCATAGTCTGATATTATAGCTCCCAGTGATGCAGTGCTAGAAACACAAGCTATATATAATCAGAAAGAGGAGAATCCAATCTTGCCAATGGACACGTAACATTGTTTCTAATCCTGGAAAGTCTCAAACTACTGGACTTTAATTTAATGTGACATTCTTATGTATGGAAAAAGGTCATTTTTAGAGCAGTTTTCAATATAATGGTTGCATATATTTTGATATATTTTTCCTCTCTCTACGAGCACGGTTGGACTCCTAATTACTGCAACCATTATTTACATGTAGAGGGATACAAAACTAGTTATAATAAAATATAAAGCACGCTATATATCTATCTATGGTACGTAATTTACCCCATCACCATAGTGTCTAACGTATTTATCTTCAGAATATCCCAGTGAAATATGATCATCCCCATTTTACAGATGGGGAACTGAAGAACAGAGAGATTTGGGCCTGGTCTACACTAGAGAGTTATGTTGAAAAAAGTCAGCTTTTTGGTGGCGTACACACTGCAGTCAACCCCTCCCCCCCCGACAAAACTGCCCTGTTTTTGCGACAAAATAAAACCATCTTGACTAGAGGCGTAGGGCTTTTGTCGGCGGAGTGTAGACACTGCATCCCCTTATAGCAGTGGAGGGCTGTCATCCTTGTCAATTTCATCACTCTGCTAATGAGATGAAATTGACAAGAAAACAGGTGAGCTCCAGGCTGAGGACAAGGTGAGAAGCCCAGTTTTCAGCTGCCAGCCGGGCCCGGGCAAGCCGCTGGTGGCTGGAGTCCAGGTCCCAGCTGCAAGCACTGACCGAGTGGGACGCAGAGGCAGGTGGCTGCTGCCCACTGTGAGCAGGGTGGGATGTGGGCAGCCACCCAGCTTTCAGCTGCAAGCCCGGAGGCAGAAGGGAAGCAGTGGTGGGCAGCTGCCTCCAGCTATGAGTCGAGACTGGGTGGGATATGGGTGGCTGCCTCCCAGTTGCGAGCTGGGAGGGACGTGGCGGCTCAGCCACGCTCCTGGCTGGGACTGGGGAGTGGGGTGGTCTCTCAATTCCCCCCACACTACCCCTTAGGTCAGTGGAAGTGCTCCTCCTGAGGATGCACTCCACCGACCCAAGGAGAGCAGTGTGGACAACAGACACCGCTATAGGAAGTCGACATAACTACGTCGACAAATTTTGCTAGTGCAGAGAAGGCCTAAGTGAATTTCCCAAAGTCACACAGGAAATCAATGCAGAACAGAGAATTGAACTTGGTCTCTCAACTCCCAGGCTACTGACTTAACAACTGAACCGTCCTTCCTCTCTTCAAATTTTATTTTTTCTGTAAAATACATTGCATGTACAGGAGAAATAATGGTGTGGTATAGCAAATATTTATCAGTATCCTCTGAGCGTAACCTGCATGGTTTGCTCATGGCTTCTACACGTGAAAACAATGCAGTCATCTTAAATTTATGTCTCTAAAAACTTTTATATAAGACAACATGATGATGTATTTTGTCCTCACTAGTATTATTTAGATAAGGAGTATCATTTCTGATGATGAGCCTATGCTAATAACCACAGTTAAACTATTCCACATGGATAGCTTATTGTTTTGGCTCAGATTTTGCTCTAAAGATTCATTCGGGTTTGTTTCCTACAGGAATGATGCGATCACTCTTTATTTTTTAAGTGAATCATCAATGAGAGTGTGGTCAAGTTAACGTGCTTGGCACCATTTTCTTGTTGGAAAAAATAGTTCTGTATAAAAACTGAATAAAAATTATTTGTTTTAAGCTCGCAGATGTTAACTTTATTAAACTCAGAATATTCAGCAATCCTATTCATATTCTTTGGGCAAGATTTCAGCTCTCATAAATAAACTATTTTATGCTTGTACAGTCAAGATTACAAAAGGCAAAATTGCAATCAGTACAGCATCAAAATGTGTGTATCCCAAATACCCTAAAAATATTTTAAAGGTATATTTGTTCAGTAACAAAGGTGCATATGCAGCCTCTATGACATGCATAATTAATTAGCCCAATGCACTTACTTAAAAATAAAATAAAAGGCTTGGATTGTGTTTATATTACGCTTGTATACAAAAGATCTGATCTTTTAAACACTGGTGCATATGACTAACTTCAGTCATATGAATAGTCACCACTGTCTTCAATGAAATTTATTCACATAAGTAAAATTACTCACATGAGTGTCTTCAAGGTTGGGTCCTAAATGTGAAATAATATACAACAGTGCACTCTTTTAAGAGACTTAATTAGCTAAATGATGGGCCTAATCCTTCATTCCCTTTGCACTCAAATCTTCCATTGAAGTTTTGGGTGAACAAAGAATGCAAGACTGTATCCCATGCTCCCTCATAATCATATACCAAAGAGGAAAACAGCTACAAGTTCTGAAAAACTTGCAAATAGAAGGAACATAGTAAAAGCATTAGGGCAGCGAAATTGCATAAAGCTAGTAATGTAATTTCCCCCCTGTTTTCTGTTATAACTCGTGCTTCACTGATTGGAGCCTTCTTTTCTCTGGCCAGCTTGCACTTCCAGTGCTCTTACTTTTCGTTTTCTATTTAAAAAGAGAGACTGGGAGCATTAGATATTCACAATCTATCTTTTTAATAGACAATGGAGGTTTAAAGTACCCCAATTGTCAAAATAGACATTGGTGCACTTCTTTAAGGAAACAAAACTTCTTTTGACCTGGCAAAGCTGAAAAGGCAGTTGAAATTTTATTTAAAATGAAATACGGATACATCAAATAAATATATCTGACTGTCCCTCAAACTATACATGACTTAGCTGACCAATTTCTTGATCAGAATTTCTTCATCAAGGAAGAAGTAAGAGGAAATTTCTCTTTTGTAATAGCTGTATTACAAGGTGATCTGCGTCAAGGAATGTAAATCTCTAGAGATAAATGTTCTGGTTTTCTTCTATTCAATTTCTGCCACTTCATTCCTGAAGTCTTTTAATCAAGTGAAACTTTCATTGACTTCAAAGGGAAATTTGTCTGAGCAAAGACTGCAGGACCTGTTTTTCATGTGTGCAAGTGTTTTCTTCCAGTGGCACCATTTCCTATGGGATAAAGGGTCAGATGCCTCACCCAGACCTTGGTTCCCTTCCACCCAACTTTTCACAAGTCTGTATGCTCCATGATGTCTTCCACTTTTTGTTTTCCATCCCCTCCCAGACTTTGCAGGATATAATAGAGTCTCGTTTTCAAAGAGGGAGAACTAGGCTTTCATATGAGTTTGCTGCATTTCACTTTCCAAGCCTCCACAATAACTTGCTTCTTAACTGTGTGATTGAGACCTGGCATCCATGTGAGAAGGGATGACCTCTGAGAACTAGCATAAGAATCGTATCTTGAAGGCTACACATTTGTGCTGCACTCTGGACAAGAGGAGCCCCCATTGGTAGAAAACAGTCTTGTGATTTAGTCAGGGCATTTATGCCAATTTTTAATCAGTTTTTCAGAAATAAACATTTGTGCCAGCTGAAAGATCCATCTTGAGGTATTCTTGCCACCAGCTGGTGGCAAAAATTATTAAGGATCTACTGGTATGTCTGTCTACTACTCAAATGGAAGCCCAGGTGTCTGTACTGGTGTCCCAATTAGAAAGAAACATGTTAATTAATTAGAAAAACAGGTTCACACATTTTCAGATCTCTAGGCAGTCCCAGATGAGATAGAAAAGGCTGGTTATGTTAAAACTGGAATTTTCTCAAATTGGCACAGAAGTGACAAAATTGTGAGCTATTCTGGATAGGGAGAGGGTAATAAAATGTTTTGTTACTTTTATGTTGCCAAAAACTAACTTTTGGACTCCAAAATGGCACCTTTCCAGGAACCTGATGAAAAATCTGTTGTCTTCAGAGATTCTAAAATGTACAATGAAAGGTTTATTTTCTTCCAGTGATATTACCATAGTTCCGTCTCCAAATTATAGGAACTTTTGATGGCCTGGTTTAAATGGACCTAAATCTGTCCTCAGTATAACCTGTAACTGCCATTAATCAAAGTTAGAGACCATTGACTGATTCATTCCAGTTATATTACATGTAACTAGCTCTCTTCAAAGTAATTGATGCATAACTACTTCATGGCCACATCACAGCCACCAATGCATAGCCAGTTACATTACAAATTGACTTTATTTTGAAAGTTACCCCCCAAACTATGCTCTAAAACAATTCTCATGAAGGACTAGTTGATTGGATGTTTGAACTCGGAAGACTTGCCAGCAACGTTGAATTTATTTTACAACAATCAGAAATCCTGTTTTTTCTTAATCTTATTTAAAGTAAGTTGGATAAAAAAATTGTTTAAACCTTAAAAAAAAGTTTCCTGATTCAGGTTACTATAATATACTAAAATGTGGCAGAGGGATTACATTTAATTTAATCAAAACTCCATCTCTAATTTGTTTAACTGGTGCAAGATAAAGTCCTTTCAAGTGTAAGAAAATGCATGAAATTTCAGTTAATTGTCCAATGTGAATAGCTATTTCCCTTTTCTGCATTATTTCTCTGGAGATATTTATATGAAGTTACCACATCCCTCTTATCTGTACATTTTAGATTTAACATACTGTCTCTTGTGTACATGAGGAAACTTATTGTAAAATATTCATATTCTTAGGGAGAGAGAGAAAAATATTTTTAACATAAAGGTGTGGATAATTGTTGCAGCTTCAGGACACCAAGAACTAAAATTTCAACAAGATGTATATGTTGTTGTCTTAAATATGTATCAAATGGCTGGGCACATTGTGCATATGCTGATATATGTCTATGTATTCAGCTAGTCAGTAAGCATATAAAATAGTATTCTGGCTCAGACCACTGGTCCATTTAGTCTGGTATCTTTCTTGCTTATAACATTGGTCACAGTAGCACATCCTTCACAGGCAGGCATAAGCAAACCAATCAACCCCAAATCCCACCCTAATAATGGACAGTTAGAAAGTTTTCCTGTTGCTATGCTATTGCCTAACTCCAGGCAATGATTGGCCTATGTCCTGATGTATATGGGCTAATATCTTTATAACTTTTCATCCCAGCTAGTGTAAGTGCAGTTGATATATTTATTATTTGTATAAATGTCTAAATAAAAAAATGTACTGCAGTGTGCTGAAATCCTTTTCACAATGTGAATTTGCTACTAAATGGTTCAATCCCATGAGATGCTAAGAGAGTCAAAGGAAGTTGAAGGTGCTCAGTAGCTTGATGCATCTGACTCTCAAGAAAGTGTCCCTGTTTGAGAAAGAAATCAATGAGACTTAAGCACATGCATGTGATTGTTTTCCTGAATAGGGATGGAATTAAGCATGTGCTGAAGTGACTTTGTACATGAGGCCTTAGTGATTCAACTATTTGCTAAAAGAAATGTGTTGAAGACTATACATTTCTTTGTTTCTAAAATTTTTGCTATAGTTATTCAAACTAAGTTTCTCAGATGTTATAATATATCTCTCCTATTCAATATCAACGTTTATAACAGAGGTGATTAAGGGCAGATCCACAAAGAGACTGAGATACTGCAATTCTCTGTGTTGGCGTGCCTAACTTTTAGTCACCTAACCACTCAGTGGAATCAACAAAGTTAGAGGTAGGTGCCTGGGCTCCCCATACAATGTGTGGGAAGAGATAGACACTGAAAGTGGGACCCACAAAAGCCAGCCTCCTTAGACACGGAGCTGCCTAAGCTAGCCAATAGCAGATGCTAAGGAGAGGGTGTGTCCTAAACATTGCTCCTCTCAGGGAGTTAGGCATCTAAATCTGAGCGGAAGGGAGGCACCTATCTCTATTTGTGATGCACAATCATGGAGGCCCTCCTGGAATCAGGCTTAAATTGTTCTTGCCATAACAGCAATTGCACACACTAGGTCCACACCAAATGAGCAGGGAGAGAGGAGGGCAAGCCTCCTTTATGGCCGTTAGCAGAGTGGATAGGGTACTCACCCAGGATGTGGAAGACCACAGTTCAATCTCCCCTTGTGTCTGATGAGGAGAAGGGATTTGAATGTCTCTCTCTCCAATAAGTGTTCCAATCACTGGACAAGAAAATTATTTTCACTTTCTCTTTGGCCTAATGCATTTTTAATAATATATGTGTAGTGGAACAGCTTCAACAGGAGAGATTAAGAACAATACATATCAGACTATTCCAGAGTTCAGTGGTTCAGGCAGTCACCATAGAGGTGGGAGACCCATGTTTAAATCCCTTCTTTTTGTACAAAAAGTGGAATTGAACTGGAGATTCTTATATCCTGGGTGAGTGATCTAACCACTGGGCTAAAGATAATAATGGTGGCCCCACCTCCCTTTCCTGGCTGTGTTGTTTGGAATTAGGCATGCATTGAAAAACACAAACCTGTGTTCTATGTTTTATCTACTTTTGTTTCACTATATGCTATTCATAGGAGACATTGCAAGAAGGCAGTAGACATGTCCTATCTCCCTTCTGGCACTGTATTTGGTCCACTGGAATATTGTGCAGCAGTCTGGGGCAGAAGTCAGCATATGATAAGATCTGCCCACCTCCAAAAGAAAACACCATACCTGCAGTTCCTCTGCCACAGCTGACTTAAAGATATCCTTTTGCAACAGCCGTGCATGCACTCATGTCTAGTGCTGCTGGCCCAGTGCCAATCTTAGATGAACAATGGCATATCAGGGCTGACAGCTATGTCCTCAGAGTGGCAGCAACTCTGGGACAGAGAGACAGGTATGCTGACGAACTTCGGAAGTCCTAATTTACATCCACCTGTGATGCAGATCCTGGACTAGGCTTAACAGGCTGCTAATCAGAATGGCCAATGTGAGTGCCACAATGAAAACATTTCTTAGCCCAATCTTCACAATGTGACTGTGGGGCAGTAATGCAGAAAGTCAAATATGTGATGGAGAAGTCCACAATTAGAAGATTGATGGGTAGACTACAATACTTTGTGACTCTTGATGATAAAGCAGTTAGATCAGGGGTCCCCAAACTTTGAGCTGCGAGGGCCACAGCACAGTCGCTCTTATGGGGGGCTGGAGCGGCTGGGCCCACGTCACATAGGAGAGGGGCGGTGGAAAAGGGTGGGCTGGGAGGGGAGAGCGGCCGCCGCGTAGTGCTGCTTGTGGCTGGGAGTGGCACACTAGGCCCACATGGGAGAGGGGCAGAGGGAAGCGGGGCAGTCAAAATGTATCGGCGGTCCGGATGTGGCCCGCGGGCCATAGTTTGGGGACCCCTGAGTTAGATGGGTAAACCATCTAGATATCAACTTGTGATGCATACAAAAGAAGAAGGTATGCTTTGAGAATGCCTATCAAATCAGGCTCTGTAGGCAAGATAGGTGGAATGGACACCTATCTCCACCTGGTTTGAGGATTGAGCCCAGTTTAAGCATGAGATAGGTGCCTAGATGGAGGCAGCATTGCACGTGCTCAGTGGCAGAAATGTAGTCACTTAAAGGACTTTTATGGAAAAAATGTAGGTGCCAGGGGATTTTAGGCATCTACAGAGCTAGACAGCAGCTAAGCAAGGTTTTGAGGATCTTAGTGGCACTTAAATTCTGGATCTGGATGCCTGAAGTGGGAGTTAGATACCTAAGTCCTTTTGTGGATCAGGGCATAAATCACATAGGACTCAATTCAAGGAAAACTTAAGAAGGTGCTTTCAGCAGAACCTCAGAGTTATGAACACAAGAGTTGCAAACTGACCAGACAACAACACACCTCATTTGGAACCAGAAATATGCAATTAGACCGCAGCAGAGGGGGAAAAAAGCAAATACAGTACAGTACTGTGTTAAATGTAAACTACTGAAGAAAAGGAACAGTTAAAAAAAAGATTTGAAAAGGTAAGGAAACTGTTTCTGTGCTTGTTTCATTTAAATTAAGATCACTAAAAGCAGCATTTTTCTTCTGCATAGTAAAGTTTCAAAACTGTATTAAGTCAATGTTCAATTGTAAACTTTTGAAAGAACAACCATAATGTGTTGTTCAGAGTTCTGAACATTTCAGAGTTACAAACAACCTCCATTCCCAAGGTGTTCGGAACTCCGAGTTTCTACTGTACTTCCTTCCCTCTTCAAGGTAACATTGAATCGTGTGCTTACCTTTTAAACAATGCTTCAGTCCCATTGACTTCAGTGTTAAGCATATGCTTAAAATCAAGCACATGGTTCAGTGCTTTTTTGAATAGGGGGTTTTAATATCCATTTTCTACTTGAGCTAGAATCTTGAAATCTGATTCAAATATTAGTTTTTTCTGTACTCAGTGATCCACTTATTCATTATGGACTTTGAGATAAGAGTCTAAAATAATTTTAAGGAAAAATAATCTCAAACTTGACTTTTGATGTTTCCATCATAGGTTATCATAGGTTATCACTCTTTCTTAATGCTACAATCTTGAAATTTGGTATAGTCACTTGTTATAGCCCACTGAGTACAGGGAGGGGGAAATGAAATTAGATGTTTCTGTCATAGGTTGCCAAAAGTTCTTTAGTTCAATGATTTACAAAAACTTAAATTATTTTGTAAGACAATCACATTCAGTATTAGGCCGCCAATAAATCTCACATGTAAAACATATCAGAAATGCTATTCTGGCTCAGAACATGGTCCATTTAATCTTGTATGGTACTGCCTGTTACAGAGGTCCCAGTAGCAGATCCTTTGTAGATAGAAGTAAAATACAAAACTAAAGTAAACACAACACTCCCAAACCAAAACCCAAATTGCTAGAGATAGATAGAAGGGGTGGGTGTGTGTGTGTGTGTGTGTGCACGCTATAATATTAAATGTATACTTTTATTTAAAGCAGACCTTTTAAATTTTTTTTAAAGGGGCCCATTTTTTTTCCCACTGAAGTCAATGGCAAAACTTGCATTGACTGAAATGGTAGTAGGCTGGGCTCAAACTATATTTATTTTACTTATAATTTTTCTTCTTTAAATTTGTATAAAGTTATTTGGAAGTTTTATTCTGTCAGGAGTTGCTGTTATGACAATGTAGCAAAACATCTACTACTATTTCATTCAATAAGCACCTGTGCACATTCATTTCTAATGACTGGCCATGTGATCAGTTCTTCTAGACAAATAGGATTGTTTCTCCATTTCTGTAATTGATTCTGATGTGTAAGACTGGGCATTGTTTCTTTGTTGTGTCACGTTGATTCTTCTATTTAATTGAAAATGTGTTATGTTTACAGAACTTGAGTGAGCATATAATCTTTTATTATGAATCTGTTAAAGCATCTTTAAGCCACAAGATGGCAATGGTGTTTTCTTTTTATTATTGTTAGAGCTTAGATTATTTTCTAATTTTAGTCGGGTTTTTTAGAAAGAGTAGGGATTTCACCCATAAGAGCATCTCTGTTAATTATTAGGGTTGTCACTTAATCGCAGTTACTTCAAGCGATTAATTTGTTTAGAGTTAACTCGATTAAAAATATTAATCATGACTAATTGCAGCTTTAATTGCACTGTTAATAATAGAATACCAACTTAAATGTATTATAAATATTTTTGGATATTTTTCTACATTTTCAAATATATTGATTTCAGTTACAACACAGAATACAAAGTGTACAGTGTTCACTTTATATTATTTTTATTACAAATATTTGCAGTGTAAAAAAAGATAGAAGAAATAGTATTTTTCAGTTCACCTCATACAAGTACTGTAGTGCAATCTCTTTATTGTGGAAGTGCAACTTACAAACATAGATTTTTTGTTACAAAACTGCACTCAAAAACAAAACAATGTAAATCTTAGACCCTACAAATCCACTCAGTCCTACTTCTTGTTCAGCCAATTGCTAAGACAAACAAATTTGTTTATATTTACAGGAGGTAATGCTACCCACTTCTTATTTACAATGTCACCTGCAAGTGAGAAGAGGTATTCACATGGCACTGTTGTAGCCAGTGTCACAAGATATTTATATGCCAGATATGCTAAACATTCATATGCCCCTTCATGCTTCGGCCACCATTCCAGAAGACATGCTTCCATGCTGATGATGCTCGTTAAAAAAATAATGCATTAATTAAATTTGTGACTGAACTCCTTGGGGGAGAATTGTTTGTCTCCTGCTCTGTGGTTTTACCCACATTCTACCATATATTTTGTGTTATGGCAGTCTCAGATGATGATCTAACACATGTTGTTCAATTTAAGAACACTTTTGCTGCAGATTTGACAAAACACAAAGAAGGTACCAATGTGAGATTTCTAAAGATAGCTACAACACATGACCCAAGGTTTAAGAATCTGAAGTGCCTTCCAAAATGTGAGCAGGACAAGGTGTAGAACATGCTGTCAGAATCTCAAAAGAACAATATTCCAATGCAGAAACTACAGAATCCAAACCACCAAAAAAAGAAAAGCAATCTTCTGCTGGTGACATCTGACTCAGATGATGAAAATGAATGTGTGTCATCCACACTGATTTGAATTGTTATCAGGCAGAACCCATCATCAGCATGGAAGCATGTCCTCTGGAATGGTGGTCAATGCATGAAGGGGCATACAAATATTTAGCATATCTGGTATATAAATATCTTGCAACTCCGGCTACAACATAGAATCATAGAGTTGGAAGGGACCTCAGGAGGTCATCTAGTCCAACCCCCTGCTCAAAGCAGGACTAACCTCAGCTAAATAATCCCAGTGAGGATTTTGTCAAGCCACAGCTTAAAAACCTCTAAAGATGGAGATTCCACTACCTCCCTAGGTAACCCATTCCAGTGCTTCACCACCCTCCTAGTGAAAAACCTTTTCCTAATGTCCAACCTAGACCTCCCCCACTGCAACTTGAGACCGTTGCTCCTTGTTCTGTCATCTGCCACCACTGAGAACAGCCTAGCTCCATCCTCCCTGGAACCCCCTTTCAAGTAGTTAAAGGCTGCTATCAAATCTCCCCTCATTCTTCTCTTCTGCAGACTAAACAAGCCTAGTTCCCTCAGCCTCTCCTCATAAGTCTTGTGCTCCAGCCCCCTAATCATTTTTGTTGCCCTCTGCTGGACTTTCTCCAACTTGTACACATCCTTGTTGTAGTGGGGGGCCCAAAACTGGATACAATACTCCAAATGTGACCTCACCAATGCCAAATAGAGGGGAATAATCACTTCCCGCGATCTGCTGGCAATGCTCCTACTAATGCAGCCCAATATGCTATTAGCCTTCTTGGCAACCAGGGCACACTGCTGACTCATATCCAGCTTCTTATCCACTGTTACTCCCAGGTCCTTTTCTGCAGAACTGCTGCCCAGCTCATCGGTCCCCAGTCTGTAGCTGTGCATGGGATTCTTCCGTCCTAAGTGCAGGACTCTGCACTTGTCCTTGTTGAACCTCATCAGATTTCTTTTGGCCCAATCCTCCAGTTTGTTTAGGTCCTTCTGTATCCTATCCCTACCTTCCAGGGTACCTACCACTCCCCCCAGCTTAGTGTCATCTGCAAACTTGCTGAGGGTCCAATCTACCCCATCCTCCAGATCATTGATGAAGATGTTGAACAAAACCAGCCCCAGAACTGACCTCTGGGGCACTCTGCTTGTGA
This sequence comes from Emydura macquarii macquarii, assembly GCF_026122565.2. Taxonomy (NCBI): domain Eukaryota; kingdom Metazoa; phylum Chordata; order Testudines; family Chelidae; genus Emydura; species Emydura macquarii. The sequence goes on along the minus strand of NW_027130842.1, from coordinate 14,995,582 downwards.
CCGGCTGCCAGCTAGACATGGAGCCATTGATCACTACTCGTTAAGCCCTATGCTCTAGCCAGTTCTCTATCCATTTTATAGTCCATTCATTCAAACCAGACTTCTTTAACTTGCTGATAAGAATACTGTGAGAGACCGTATCAAAAGCTTTGCTAATGCTAATGCTTTGTGCCATGCGAACGCCTCTTCTCACCTGCAGGTGACGTAAACAAGAAGGGGGCAGCATTATCTCCCATTAAATGTAAACAGACTTATTTGTCTTAGAGATTGACTGACTGAACAAGAAGTAGGACTGAGTGGACGTGTAGGCTCTGAAGTTTTACATTGCTTCAGTTCTTAGTGAAGTTTTTTTATGTAATTCTACATTTGTAAGTTCAACTTTCATTATAAAGAGATTGCACTACAGTACTTGTATGAGGTGAATTGAAATACCACTTCTTTTGTTTCTTTTTTACAGTGCAAATATTTGCAATAAAAATAAATATAAAATGAGCACTTTGTATTGTGTTGTAATTGAAATCAATATTTTTGAAAATGTATGGAAAACCCCCCCACAAAATGGAGGGTTAGAGGTGGTGGGATACATTATTATGGCTTACAACTAAAATATTGTTTAATATGCCTACCTATACAAAAAGTTAGACTATCAGTTTTTTCTTATTGATCATCATATATCTTTTCAAATTTCTTAAAGATTAAAGAATTTTCAATAACTTAAAGTTCTTTGTTTGTGTGTTACATTTTAAAAGTGTATCTGTAATAGAACTGTTCGATGTACTAAAGGGATTTTGACTTTTATTTGGAAGGGTTTTATAAACAAGCATAAAAAGTAATTGTCCTATCCATGAGGCAGCCTATTCTAGCAGGCCAAATAAGCGGAATAGGGTACCTTATGCAGAAATAGCAACATATTTAGGGCCTAATTCTTGTCTCACTAAAATCAACAAGTTTTGCCATTTAATTCAATGAAATAAGGGTTAATAATGACTATTAAGTGTGTGTCTGAGTGGGATAGTGGGAGAAAGTGCAGTGTGCATTGAAAGAGGTGATCATTTTCAAGTTGTTTTCTTAGGAGTTGATTGAGGTCTTATTTTAAAATGAGATTGGTATTTCAACATATTATTTCCTTCTAAAATATTTTAATTTAAAACCCCACAGAAAAAGTGGATTTTTGTTTTGTAACAATAATAGTTTTGTAGGGTTTTGTGCAAAATAGTTTTTTTTTTTTCCATATAATATTTTATGTTTTTAACTCACAAGATAAAATGTTTGCACACAATCTGCTTTGGTAATATACATCACCAACAGTATTCAGAAGTGACTTTCCAAAGTGATCATTATAACTAAAGAACATATATTTACAGATAAGCATAAGATCAATATCCATACCTCCCTCCCCCAAATCACCCTGTCAGGGAAATAATGTACGTTTTCAAAAATACGTTTATCACAAAGCCAGTAATTTTTTGAATTATTAAGAGACTAGGATGTCATAAGAAAACTTAGATGAGATATTTTAACTGTTAAATGAACATTTACCTGGCATATTTTAATAGATAATATTTGTTTTATAAACTATTTTTTTCATAGCAAAATATATGCAGGTGTTGATCAGCACTTGATAGGTAGATAAATCTAAAATGTGCCTGAAAATGACTGCGTTTGAATGCATTGGAGCTCTGGAGCTTTTAATTAGATATATTATAATACCACAATTTACACAACATTTATAGTTATATGAATGGTATAATTAACTTTACTGGAAATGTATTGGAATGAAAGCACTTGACTGAAGAACTACCATTGCATTAATTTAAACTAAAATCATCTACTGGACTTTGTTCCCATTCCTGCATGCTATTTTTCATAGGTGCAGGGTTCTGCCTGTATGAAACAGCTTACAGTACTGATGCCTTTATTCCTATAGGAGAAGTGCTTTGCCTACTCATCAGCTCAGTTTCACAAAAGAAAAAGAAAAACAGCTTGATTGGGGAAAAGTGGGATAATGAATAATGTGATATTTGCTCAAGAGAATTTCAATTTTTCAGAAGAGCACTACATAAGTGTTAAGCTTTATAACTGCATTAAATAGGTATGTCTAATATTGCAGAGAAGGGATGTGGTTATCTAACAACTAATGGTCCCTCATCGCTAGCAATAAATAATTTTGTGAAGTTGACAATGCTATGCTGGAATAAACTGAATTAGATGTCTAGAATACTGAATGGTATTTTCTAAATTGTTCTGAACACATGAGTAAAAACTTCTGTTTAAAATGCTTTTTGTCCTGTCTGAACACTCTGTCTAAATGGTTTTATAAATACTAGTACAGTTCTTAACTAGAATAACCAGTGTGAGGCTACCTACTGTCATTACTATAGTTTTGGATGAATGAATTTTCATCTGACCCTCAGGAGTCAGTCTAGCTGAATAAAAACAATGAAAAATGCATGAGAACAGCAATTTCAACATGGTTATTTCACAGACAAGCTTATTTTATGCATCAATAGCAAATAAATCAAGAAACAGGATGGACTTTCTGAATGTCTTTCACTATTCTAAGTAAATCCATCTAGCTAAAAGTAACCAGCAATTCTGAAGATTGGCGTGTAAGCAGAGAAGAAATATTGATTGCTTGCTTTATTTAGAATGGAATTCTCAATACCCCCTTTGCAAGGAATTTAGCACATAGAGGTGGGCAGTACTATCTTGTTTCTATAAACTTAACTGCAAGATGTATTCATCTCTATTCAGTGTTTGGAGTTTACTGATTTGTGTAAACAGAAACTGTATCTAATAGGAAAACAATTTCCTATGTAAAGTGCTTAAGCTCACATAAATGTGGTGGCCCAAGAAATAACAAGTAATGATGAGCAACAAGTTCGTGTCCTCTAACAGTACACTGTTGTACAGCTTTGTTAGAAGAGACTGCAAAAGTGCATCGAAAAGGGGACATGCAATGTATACTATAATAAAAGTGGCCTGATTTGAAGGAATGGGATTGTGGCTGCTCTTTAGCTCAGAAAATCAGGCCATTTTTATTTAGATATCAAATTTGGGTGCCTAAAGTTGGATATTTTTGGCTTATACATTTTTGTCTGTTATAAGAGAACAGTTTTCCCTTTTCATCCATACAATATATCATGAGTAGAAAACAACTATGTATGTCATTTCAGTATGTCACACTAGAATGCACTGAAACTTTAGCAGCCTAGGAAATTTGAAATGAACAACTATAGAACAAGTTCTCAAGCTGTTCCTTAGTTCCCCCGCCCGTGGAGTGGGTCCTGATGAATCTCTTGGGTCCCCCAAGTGGTAGGCCCTCATATGAAGCTGATGGAGATAAAGGGTCTAATTCTCCACTGCCTTGCACCTTTTGTAGTCATTTAAACCCGTGGAAAATGGGTGGAAAATGCAACCAAATCAGAATTCTCCAGCTGCTTTGCACTCAGTGTTGTTCAGATGCGATTGGCTGCACCGTGTGAAACTCGGTGGAGAATCTGGCATTAATGGTTCATCTATCACTTGTTTATAAAAAAACATGTTAGTTAAAGTCCTTGATTGGTGGCCATGATGTAGCAGCACCTAACACGAATATCAAATCCTCTTATACACCATCTTCCTTTCTTACTCTGAACATAGAAATATGCCCTTTATAACTACTCCTGCCCACAAAAAAACCATCCCATCTGTCCATGATTTTTGGTGTCTAGCAGAGTAATGAATTTAAACTCCCAGGCTGACTAAACAGTGACACTGGATTTATGGCTTATTTCAACAGTCTGTAACCTACTAACCCTCTCTTTTTGACTGCAGGGCTGGTAAGGGACCACTCTACCTTGAATGGTATCTTACAATATGTGCTAATTACTTACACTAAAGTCTGTTCCACCTTGCAATTTGCTGTGATGCTGGGGGTTCTTTTACCAAGCCTGAAGAAGAGCTATGTGTGGCTCGAAAGCTTGTCTCTCTCACCAAGAGAAGTTGGTCCAAAGAAGAAATTACCTCACCCACCTTGTCTCTCTCATTTACATACAGCATGTACAAAAGATGACCTTTCAATATTTTGGGCTGATCTAACAGAAAAGGAAAAAAAGGAAGAAGAGTTCCTGAAAGAAGGAAAAAGCTCCCTCATTATCAGATTTTTACTGCAGCCACTACTGAGGGATTTTATTGTGTTTTCCTATTTGAATAAAGACTGTCTGTAGTCTAAGAAACAAAGACCTGATTAGCAAACCTCACAAAAACATTCACAGTTTCTAATACAAGTGACACTTGTTTGCCCACAGCCATTTTTCTAGTAAGTGAAATAATTTAATGAATAATTGAAATATTGATATTTGATATCTATTCAATTATTCATTGGTAAAAGAGAGAGTATAATTTTTAGATACACATTACTATCCTGAATTTGTTTAGCTGTGGTAAGATCAGTGTCAGCATTACCACCAGTGACAGTGAAGAAGTCAAGACTATCTTCAGATGGTTATCCTGTGTTTTGACAGACTAGAGGCTTGATTGTCAGTGGTGTTAAACACCTGCAGCTATCACTGATTTCAGAGTGAGTGCTCAGAAAATGAGCTGTAGGTCTCTAGATTACCGCTCATATTTTGCAGCAAAATATTTTTGCTCCAGGCTTCACTTAAATTATGAAAAGCCCTTTTTGATTCCTTCTTTGGATGTATGGAGCCAAATATTTCTTTGATAAAAAGAACTCTTTGTCACACCTAAAACACTGGGGCTGGATGTTCTATTTTGTTTAACTGAGATCATAACTGATTATCTAATTACCAGAGAGATAAGATTGCTAATCAAGGCATAGGAATGGTAAGGTAGGAATTTCAGACTGAAGGTTGAACTCAATATCCAGTATGTGATTTGGAAAACAACATTGACACTGTATGTTTGTTGGCACTTGGTTACACCTGTTAAACTGATGACCTGCAAGAATGGATGCTTCCCATGTATATTAACTAAAGATCTGTCTCTCTGATTCAAAGTTAACATATCTTCAAGAAAATTATTTTTTGTAAAATGTATTAGAAAACAAAAACTGATGTCATTGGGAGTTGACTGTTCAACACCTGGCAAGATTGGGTTCTAAGGATGTGACTCTCTCACAATCTTCAATTGGCTATTTATGACTGGTATGGCAGTCATCTATATTGATTGTGCATCCCTTGCTAGGAAACAGAAAGTAAAGAATAGGATTAGTTTATTTTCATTATGGAAAAAGGTTAACAGTAGAATGCCTCTCGGTTCTGCATTAGGTCCCAGGTTGTTTCATATATTTATTCATGATCTGGAAATGAGGGTGAATAGAGAGGTAGCAAAATTTGCAGATGACACAGTTACTTAGGTCAGTCAGGACCAGAGAGAACTGTGAAGAATTTCAGAGAGACCTAATAAACTAGGTGAATGGGCAACACAATGGCAAATGAAATTCAGTGCTGGCAAATACAAAGTAATGGACATTGAAGGGAAAAATTTAAAGTACTTGAACACCTTACAGCTTTTAAACTGTATCAAAAAGGAATCTGGTGTCATTGTACGCAGCTCAGTGAAAACCTTTGCTCAGTGCACAGCTGCAATCAAAAAAGCTAACGAGATGTTAGGATGCATAAGGAATGGAAAGGAGATTAGTACAGAAAATTGTATAATGCCTTTTTATAAATCAATGGCGTAGCAACCCAGAATACTGTGTGCAGTACTGGTCACTCCATATCTAAAAGGCTATTGCAGAAGAAAGGAAGTACAGAGAAGAATTATCAATTGCCTAGGAAAATTCTCATATAAAGAGATATAGACAAAGCTGGGATAGTTTACTTTAGAAAGAAGACAGATAAGATGGGACATAATAAAAGTATGGTATAGAGAAGGTAGATTGGGAACTTCTGTTCTCTCAATCTCATAACACAAGAACAACGGGAGGTCAATGAAATTAAAAGGTAGAGAGACCAAGAAACTTAACAAGATTTAAAAACAAAAGACTGGACATTTTTATGATATCACGAATACCTGGACTCGTTAATTACAACAAAAATTTTGGAAGGGATATTAAACTTTGTGTGTCAGGGCTTAAACTAATCTCTTACTAGAGACCAGGATGATACCTAACGGGGGGGAGGGAGGCAGATTATCCCATATCCACCTGTTATAGGATACTTACACCATCCTCTGAATCATCTGGCACTGGCCACAATCAGAGAGAGGATACCAGACAGAGGGACCTTGTTTCTGATCCAGGATGATAATCCCTATGGGATCCCTATGGGCCAGATGGATCTGTATTTCCCTTGGAGGATCCAGCCTGGAATATCAGTTGGTGACCTCTGGTTATAGAGGTGGCAGTAAGGGGAGGGAGCTGACCTGAAGGTGCCTTACTTCAATCTCTGGCATTGGCAGTGTCCACATAGTGTCCAATACCTTCCATTCATGGCCTAGGAGGAGTAGGTTGAGCTGTGCAGGCAAGAGCATGGCTGCAGATGCAGGCTGTAGGGACTTAGGCATTATCTTCCATCAGGTTCCTTCCTTCTCTCATCACTCCTCTCATGGAAATGAGGGAGAGGGAGCTATTTGCCTCTGGAGCCAGCTTTTCAGATCCTGTCTGGCTCCTTCCCTGCCCACGGGGTGGGTGAGGCAACCCTGCCCTGCAGGGGCAAAATGGGGAACTGCAGTCTGCCCACAGAGCAGGCCAAACTCCTCAATGAGACATTCGAGGGGGTGAAGTGGCAGACAGAGACCCTTCCTTTTACCTCTGGGTTTTCTTGGCCTACCACACTTCCTGAAGCTTGCAGGGCACCATCCACTGCAAACACCTGAGACAGGGAAGCAGAGATGAAGAGACAATGTCCTCTAAAAAGCAAAACCAGTCCTGGGATGTGGCTGGGAATTAGACAGACACATTATTGAGCTAAAACATTAATAGAAATTTGAAATAAAGTTTGGAATTGGCCTCATAAAATCTCTCTGCAGCAGGGAAGTCTGATTGAGCTGCTAGACAGATAAAACTGGGGTGAGAGGGGTGTTTCAGGGAGCAGGGCATTCCCTGCTATCAGTGAATGAAAGGTCTGGTTTCTGGCTGAATCAGGCTGAAAGCAGCAGGGTGAGGTATCCATTGTAATGGATATGGGGACCTTAGCACAATATGCCAGAGTTTTTTTAGAACATGTTTTTTATATGGGCAAGAAGATGGTAGAATGAACTTTTGTGATCTGTGGAACATAGAGTATGTTTTAGTGATAAACACTGTGTTAGCTCTTAGCATAGCTATGCCCTTGTGAGAGTTGCAATACTGATATTCTACTGATAAGAAAAATCTTCTTGCCAAAGTGATTGCCTTCCTGGCTGCAATCTTTAAAGAGAGAGACTATAAGAGCACTTCTGATAAGTAATCAAAGAAATGCTTAGTCAGGGTGTTTAATAGAAGACGTCAGCCCCAGAGGAAGTTCTTTGTACTGTTGTAGGGTTGACACATGAAACAGCTCTGAGAAATCATCTGGTGTCCAGATGAGATGAAATCTTACACTATATTGGTGTCCCTAAGTATGCTGAAAAGAATGCCACTTGGAATTTTCAAGTTTAGGGATTTAGGTACATAATAAAACCTGCTGTAAGAGCTCCAAAATATGTTTCACCCTTGCTTTGACTAGATCCATGTTCCAATTCAAGTTCTCTGGGCTGTGGAGCAGAAATGATCCTTTCGAAAGCAGTTCCTTTCAGACTGGTAGTTTCCACTGAATTGTATCTGAGAGCAATGTACAATTTCCGTTTTTGGCAATGAGTGAAACTGTGGAACTATGGCTACTGACTGTTGATCTTTTTATGTGGAATAAAATTTTGGTATCAATGTTTGATCCTGGATGTAAATAGATACATTGATGGCTATTCTAGAGACCTGACTCTCTACTCAAAGACTTTGGAATGCAGATTCCACTCTCCTGGATCTATACTTTGTCTGCTTTGATGTTTAGCTTCCATTTTGTATATAGGAGTTGAAAGAAAAGCAGTCTCTTTTCTATTCACAAAGAAGATTTCCAAATCTGTAGCAGAGCTGAGGACCTGGTATCTCCTTTCTTTTTAATGTAAACCACTGCTAAATCATTGTTTTACAATGCCAGTTCACTTTGGTTGATTGGGATTGGAATTAGGACAATTTACACATATCTGATTGCTCTGATCTTCAGCCAATTGATACTGTGTTGGAGCTCTGTCAGTTATCCTTAGATGGGATTAATAGATTTCAAGGCCAGAAGGGGCCATTGTGATCATCCAGTCTGACCTCTGGTGAAACATAGGCTATAGAACTTTCCCCAAATAATTCCTAGAGCATGTTCTTTAGAAAAACAACCAATCTTAATTTTAAAAGTGTCAGTGATGGAGAATCCACCATGACCCTTGGTAAATTGTTCCAATGGTTAATTACCCTCACTGTTAAACGTTTATGCCTTATTTCCAGTCTGAAGTTGTATAGCTTCAACTTCCAGATGATCGTGTTATACCTGTCTCTGTTAGATTGAAGAGCCCATTATTAAATATTTGTTCTCCATGTTGGCATTTATAGATGGTAATAAAGTCACCCCTTAACCTTCTCTTTGTTAAACTAAATAGACTGAGCTCTTTGAATCTATCACTATAATGCATGTTTTCTAATCTTTTAATTATTCTCATGGCTCTTCTCTGACTCCTCTCCAATTTATCAACATCCTTCTTGAATTGTGGGAACCAACACTAGACACAGTGTTCCACAGTAGTAGCACCAGAGCCAAATAAAGAGGTAAAATAACCTCTCTACTCAAGATTCCCCCATTTATGCATTTGAGGATCACATTAGCATTTTTGGCCAAAGCATCATTTTAGCCGCTCATGTTCAGCTGATTACAGAAATAAAAAACAAAGCAAAACAATTTAATCAAACAAAATATTTAATTTGACCTAAAATTATTTTGTTTGTTTTTTCATTTGTTTTGGAGTATTTCTTGTCCCTTTGTGTGTATTTGGTTTTTAAACAAATATAGCTAAATTTCTAAACAAAACATTGTTTTGAAATGAAAAGTCAAAACATTTAGTTTCCAAGTGGTCAGAATAAACTGTTTTGACTTTTTTCATTTTTTTTTCAGACTGAACTATTTGCTGAAGTCAATCTGTGTTTTGCAAATGTTTTTGGTGCCCTGACAAATGTTTTTCAGTGAATTTAATATTGCTAAAAAAATACACCCAACTTTACTCCAGATAGGCCATGCCTGACTGGCTCTTAAAAAAGATGAGGATGCAACCGATGCATGAAAGACTGCTTAGGTGGCTTTAAAAATTGCCATTTCTTTAACAAAATTTGGGATTTCCATCCTGCGGGAAATCCAACATGTCAATCTTTGTTTTGTCCTAAATGGGAATTAAAAATTGATATTTTCAAGATTTTTCCGAGAACAGAAATGCTGTACATTTTTTATTTTGATCTAAACATTTTAACATTCCTTAAAATGACTGGAAATAAGTAACAGTGGAAGTAATTAATCACTGAACAGTTTGCCAAGGGTCGTTGTAGATTCTTCATCACTGACTATTTTTAAATCAAGAATTGATGTTTTTCTAAAGTATATGCTCCAGAAATTATTTTGGAGAAGTTCTGTGGCCTATGAAACAAGAGATTAGACTGGAAGATCACAATGGTTCTTTCTGGCTTTGGAATCTATGAAATGTTTTGGTTTGTTGAAATGACACAATGCCTCCTTTTGAGTCACTATATTTTCCCATTATGGCACATTGGCTAATGAGCACTGTAGTTTGGAAGACTGATGCCCCCATTCTCCCCCATAGTCTGCCAGGGAACCTGAACCATATCTCCCATGGTGTACAGAGCTCAGTCAATGGGAAATCTGGAAAATAACTAGATAGTTCAACCTTTTAAGTGGTTCAGGCAGCGTGCATAGTTGAGTAGCACCTCCGTGGACCACATACAGAAACAAAATGGTGTTCTCCATGTGGCATGACTTCTCATGCACGGTGTGTGCAAGCTTATGCTATGAGGAGGCATGGCATGTGCAGCATGATTTCATAGATACGATGTGTGTGTGAGGTCATGCATTATTTTGTAGAGCAGGTCTACTACAGGGTGAACATGTTCAAGGTTCAGAAGGAATTTTCCTACAGGCTGTATTGACCCATGGGCTGCCTGTTGGACCAGCCACTGGCCCATAGGAGAGAGTGAGTGCCCAAACGACAAATCCCATAAGATAATGTGCTGATAGGGAAATGTTGATTAATGTCTCATTGAACTGATTTGAAACTAACTATTCTGAGTCAGGTCAACAAAACAAAATATTCGGCTTTTGGTCAAACGAACCTAAAACAAAATATTTCATTTTTATTTTCCTGATAGAAAAGTGGAAAACTTTAACAAAACTGAGATTTTTCTTGCTGAGAATTTTGATTGCAGAAACTGCATTTTCTGTGCGGAAAGTTGTTCTGCTGGAAAATACTTGACCAGCTCTAGTCCTTTGTGTCTTCCATTAATTTGTGATATAATGGAATATTTCTTATGAGGGAATATGAAGGGAGAACCCCACCTGTTGCTGTGCCATAGAAATAAAGAAAGAGTTCACTTCTTTGAGCTGATTCCTAAGTGGGTTCTTTGGACTTTATAGTTGCTCCCTAGTCATAGTAGAGGGAAGGGTAGGAGAAGCCTTCTCATGGAGGAGCCATGGAATCCCCTAGAGGAAGAGGTAGGGTTATAAAATCAGCCGAACTGGCATCCATTTTGTCTTGCTGAGAGCAAAGAAGATTTATATAAGAGCTGATCCACACTTTTATTAAGGGAGCAGGGAAAGCTGAAGTAAATGGTTGTCAGGAGGCTCCATGTCTGGGCTTCTCTCCCACTCATTCCTCCGTGGCCAGCTCCTTACGGCAGTGTGAGAAAATGGTGGTGTGGGGTGGTTCCAGGTGAAGTGAGGATAGGGTAGTCAAGATAGCAGTCAGTGGGGTATGGCAGCTTGCAGAGCACTCAAGGCTGGGTAGTCTGAACATTTTTGTGCCTTTTCCTGATGTCTTATCTATTCCTCTAGTGGCTTGCACATGATGCACTAGAAGCTGTTGTAGCCAGCTATCTCAGAATCAGAAGAGACGTTTCCAGCAAGCTTGGTGCAGAGCCCCAGTTTCCCAAAAGCAGTTTTGGAGAATGTCTGGAGGAAGTGGGATACCCTGGAAACCTAGCCAGAGAACTGATGTTCCAAGGTAGGTAGTCCCTAAGAAGTGAGCCCTTATGGTGCAGACTTCACACTCCTGAGGTTTAGGCAGTTAAAAGGTTGAATAGAAGTGTAGGATGCATGCTGGCCTGCAGCAGAACTACAGCACCTCCTCCCTTTAAAAGACCTGCCTACTGGGATCCAGAACAAGAGGTTCATAAATGAAATGAGCTGTTTAGGTTCACACTGTGTTTTATTCATAGTCTGCAAGATTATTTTAGTCGGGAGGACTTTCTTTCCATCATCTCCCTTTTATGATCTTTTTGTGTTTCTTCAATTTGGATTGGGAATTGAAAGGAACAAAATGGGAAACAGAGGCAGAGGTCTGGAGCACAAATAAAAAAACCCTGAGAAAGTGAGTAGTTGGAGCAATTTATACCAATTGAATAAATCTTCTTTGCACCCTCTCTCCTTGGTAATTCTATATAATGCATTTGTCATAATGTTTTCCTCTGAAGCATGGACAAAATAGAGATTTTCTCTGATTTCTATCTAATTTGCTAATGTCTTTCTGCTAGAAGATGTCCTATCTCAAATATCTACTCTAGAGAGGTTTCCCAGCGTTAAATTTTTATATATATATAATTTCAAAAGAGAATATTAATGTTTGTTTTTAACCTTTTTTTTTGTGCAAAATTATTTGTTTTAAGCAGTTTTTTTTGTTATCACTGCATTTTCACAGCTGAGGGAAATTGGTCATGGGGCAGGGGTGTCAGATAATAGTTATTTAATGAAAGTAGATGTCAAGATTTTTATAACCATTAAAATACAAATTGTCAACATCACATGTCAAAATCAAAGTAAAGATCCCTAACTCAAACTGTATGTTATCAATCAGCATTTTTTTCACTTTACATATCTATAAATTTCAGTTATCAATGGAATTTTTTTGTTGGTTTGTGTGTATACGGTGAAACCTACGTTCACCTACACTTACTGAGGAAAATCTAATCCTTTCAGGACTATCTATGTGGTTTTCATGGCTATCATAAACCAGACATACAACTAATGACCAGATTTAATTGGTAGAAATCATCTATACTGTTTCTTTTGGGGGAAAAACGCAATCATTTGTGGAATGATGGAAATAAGTTTCATTGAACTGGTTTTCCTTTCCCTTCTTACTACTAGGAAGTTCATTGCAAATACTCCACCCTCTAAATGTTTTGTTCTTCTTAGTGATTAGTATGAAGTATCAAGATGACTGTATGGCTGTATGGCTGTACTTAACAATGATTCATTTTCACTTCTAGAAATATGTAACTCATTTTTACAATTTTTACACAGACACACTAGGGAAATATTATTCAAAGGTCTCATGGTTTTATGATACCTGTATTTCTCTAAGATGCTGTTTTCCTGGAACTTTTTCATTTCTTGGTATTCACATATAGTATATTGATGTTAATCAGTTTTTCATATGTTACAGTGATTAGGATTCTTTTAAAGCTGTAAAAAATCTGATTGGCCAATCAGATGAAATTGAATTTTACCTTAAAACCATTGTTTGCCAGAAGGGACAGCTTAATGAACCATGTTTTATGTTTGAAATTCTGTGCTTAGAATTCCTGGAACAACAGGTTCAAATCCTAATAAGAATAGCTCAGACCTTCAAGCTTCTGAGGAAGATAAATGAAGCACCATGCAGTTTACTCTGTGTACAGTATTTTGAGAGAGCCTGAAAAACAGATGCCTTGATTGATGTGCACAGACTTTAGAGATCCCATAACACTTTTCAGATGGTTTGCATTGGGGACTTGACCAAAATTTCACTGATGTGCAATGATTGGCTGCCACCATCTGCCCTGGAGTAGCTATGTTTTAATGGTGCTCTTTGTGTGTTTATAAAATAGCTAAGTTTCTTTCAGTATGAAAAGTGTTATAGAAATCTAAAATATTAACACTTTCATTTAATTAAATTTCCTTTTAAAAGTGTAACATTTGGATTAATTCTAAATACTCAGAACTCTAGCAAAACATAATTATTCATAGCACCCATCATTATCCTGAATAGTAAGAATAGTAGACTTTTTGTAAATATAATACTAGAAGGGGCAGAATAGTACAAAGAAAAACATCAGAGTACAATTTCCTAAAATAATTTCACTGTCCCTGATGCTTTCCCAAATTTGACAGCAGTACCAGGAGAAACAAGGTACTGCTTCCACCAGTCAATGGTAGTGCCTTCATTCAGGATAGCAATAATTGAGTTTTAATGTCCTGTACTGTTACTTGTCATAAATCTTCTATACGTGAAACTCCAACCTCTGCTAGGCAAGATTAATGGTTAGCAGTGTATATTATATTTATTAAACCTCTTTTTATGTTGCTTGGCAATCTGTGCTGCCATCAAACAAGTTGAAATAACTGACATTTAGCACATCAACCTTCTTTTGACTAAGAAACATGACATTCATGTAGATAGTAAACATTTGGCAGTTGCTGTAAATGTCTCCAAATTTAACACCATGACCTTTTCTCAGGTAAATGTTTTGGGATAAAATGTAAATAGTGAAAATACCGCTGTATGTCAAACACTATTCAATGTCAAGTTTACTGTCTTGTTAACCTTGAGAGGTTTGCAGGTGGGATTTGACATGTTGCATCTTGTTAGCCTCTTACCAAAATTCATTGTAATTTATTTACTATAATCCTTACACAATGTTAGTTTTCCTCACTATCTTTCTGATTAGTCAAAGAGAATGCAGAGTTCATTAGATTGTTTTATAAACAATCTTAGAGTTACATTGACAAAACAAATAAAAACACACAGTAAATTATAACTAAAATGAATTAAATATTTTCCTTTTAACTAAGTGATTTTAATAATAACTCTGAGTACTAAAGGGTGTTTTAAAAGGAATTTGTTCCCTGGTTGGCCAGTCATGTATGCTAGAGACAATGCTCCAAAATGCCGCAAGAAACCAGCTTGAGGGGAAACAGCAACAAAAGGCCAAATCCTGGTCCCTTTTAAGTCAAAGGTTGTTTTTCCATTGGCTTCAATGTGACCTGTATTTGGTCCAAAGAGAAGACAAAAGAAGTTTGATCTGAGTTGGAGTGAGTTGGGTGACAAATGGTTTTCCTGTCCCAGGAAAATTTTTGAGATTTCAAATTTTTTCTCATTTCTCATAATGACACATCCAAGAAAAAAAATCAGTGAAAAACCAGAAAGAGAGAGACCCCTCACCTTAGGATAGCCAGTAGCCCAGTATTCCGAACACTCTAGTAGATCAGGTACTTGAATCTGGGTCTCCTCTATCCCAAAAGAGTGCCTTAACCACCAGGCTATAGAGTCAGTCTCTCCCACCTCCTCCCTCCACTCCCCATTGGAACTGTTTCACTTTATATAAATATTTGCTGGACTAGAGAGAAAGAGAGACTGACTTTGTTGCCCAGTGATTAGGGCACTCAGTGGATGTGGAAGACTGAGGTTCAAATCTCTGTTCCAATATATAGTTAATTAGTTATACAAAGTGGAACACTTCCAACAGAAAAGATGGAGAGGCCCACTTAAAAACAGCCACACATCTAATCTGAGTCAGGTAGAGCAGGGACTTGAACTTGGGTCTTCTATAGCCCCAGTAAGTGGCCTAACCAATAGGCTATTGGCTCTTCTGGAGTGGATGGGTGGGGTCAGTCTCTCTCTGACCCAAAATTCCATCCTGGGCCTGAGAATCCTTTTCTCATGAAAAGTAACCAAAAGTGGTATTTTAGCAACTGCATTTTCTAGCAAAAAAAGCTTTGTTGAAAAATGCCTACCATGCTCTAAATTGGTGGTGAGTGGTTAGCTATTTCTATATAACAATATTTACAGACTGATGAGTTTGGAAGGGAAACTGAGAACATTAACCTGTAATTGTTTTTGAGCTCCAAGATAGCAAATATAGACGTTCTTGGGTAACAGTTCATACTTATCTACTAACAGTTTCTTAGGAGGGAAGAGACAACCCTAAAGTGAGAAGCAACAAAGGGAACATAGATAGCTACTAAAAGATCTGAACTGGTCCATGTGGAATGTGTGCGTTTTTCCTGTTTATAAATGAATACCAAGAGTGATAAAATATATGTGGCTGGATTCTCAGCTTTCTATCTCCCCCACAGTCCTGGAGGTTGCCAAGTGATGAACAGAATCACCAGAGTACAAATTGCATTGCATTATGGAAGAGATAGTGAAAAAGCTATAAAAAGTTGAAATGAATGCCTGAGAGAAATTAGGGAAGCCAACTCAGCACATAGAAGATCAGGAAGCAGCATCAGCACACACACATGCATACACACACACACAGTATTTATGTTCTTAAATATGGGTATATGTGAGAGATGAAAGATTACTCCATCAAGAAAGAATGGAACTAATAAAAAGAACAGAATGTGTACCCCTGTGGAGTAATTTAAACAAGATACTGCAATGATTTTCAACATTTGGCAAGATGGAGGATGTGACTGGACAGTCTAGGATGTCATTAAGATGATCAGTCTTGACAAGGCAAGCTGAGAAAGGCAACCCAAAAGAAAGAGGCAAGTAATACTAATTGTTAACTCTAGAGACAAGGTCCTGGCCTGAGACATCTGTGACTTCAAAAAAACACCATGTCAAGATGGTGTGCTGTCTCCAGGGTGACAAGACTTGTGATGTTACAAGAAGAGCTAAGCATATTTTAGAGAATTCCCACTAGTTGTAATCCATGAAGCAACAAATAACAAAAATGAAATGACAATTCAGAAGAATCAATAAAAGAGAACAAAAAACAGCTAATATTTCATTCACAGTGCGATCTTCTATGGCTGAATAAATAAACTGAAACCAGAGTTATCAGCTAACTACATATATGCAGCACAGGCTTTTGACTCAAAACATACAGACCACCATCTAGCAACTTAAAGGCCCAACTCCATTAAATCACTGCTTAGACATAATCAATAAATAGTGCAGCAGGATTGACCAGCCAACCAATAAATGGCAATAGCACACAAAAGCACCAGACAGTTTATTATAGCATTAATGACCATATAGTCAATAGCCATGTCTAAAAAATATTAAAATTTTAGTCAGTTTTTATTGTCCTGCATCTTCTTTAGATACTTTCTTTTTGCATCATAATTTGAAATTTTGACCATGCCTATTGATTAAATGGCAATTTCAAATGGCCAGTGATTTAATTATCTAATCACGTCTGCCATAAGTGATCAATAGTATATGAAATAAAGGACAGACGTTGTGTAATTTACAGTACAAGTGAGCTGATTCCAGTGATTTTGATTTCATAAAGCAAAAATCAAATTAACCAGTGATTAAATTACAGCGACGGCACTGTAACAATTTTAATTTTCCATGATACATTTGATTTAAAATAGCACTGAAATAAAAATGCAAAACTTTGTGATCTTTTTTTCTCTTTAAGTTAGATGGGTTTGTTTAAAACTATTCTTTGAAGTGCCTTGGCACAAAAATATTTGTGAACTACTGTCTTAGATCACTCAACATAACTCATGACCCTCAACCATCCTATCTTTTCTATATACTATACAAAGGTATTAAAGGTACTGGTATAGACAAATTTAATATGAAAACTGTGCATCCACTGATATTTTAATGGCCTTACCATGGCTTTTTCAGACTGCTTATGACCATTAAAAGGAAAGTTGTGGGATCTTAAAATGTTTGTCTCAGAAGCTTGAAAGCATGAACTAAATCTCATTATGTCACAAATGTTATTGAACAGAGAAATTTAAATACTCTTCAACAGGTTTTGTTCATAGTTTATGTGGAATCTTTGCATTTAGATCTAATCACTTTCATTAGGAATTTTATTCAGGAATGAGACCCTAGATCAGCTGTATATAGTTTGGTTACCTTTCACTGGCTCTCCACACTTTTGACCTCACTCAATGGGCAAGTAGAAAGTGCTAGGCTGCTAGTTGCCCATTACTGCTCACGTTGGAAGGGGTAAAGCAGCGAACTCATTGGAGCAAGCAGGTGAAAATCTGTGCTGGGGAAAAGCTGCTCTAAAGGCTGCATATGCAGGTGGTGTTTGGCATGTCATGCAGCACAAAGGCCATCATCATACTGGCAGTGGTATCTTGTACTACTAGAATTCTATTAGAATTCTTTGAGGGTGTCAACAAACACATACATAATCCAATGGATAGTGTACTTGGACTTTCAAAAGCCTTTGACAAGGTTCCTCACCAAGGCTCGTAAGCAGTCACAGGATAAGAGGGAAGGTTTTCTCATGGATCAGTAACTGTTTAAAAGTTAGGCAACAAAGTGTATGAATAAATGGTCAATTTTCACAGTGGAAAGAGGTAAATAGAGGGGTCCCTCCAAGAATCTGTACTGGGACCAGTACTGTTCAACATATTCATAAATGATCTGAATAATGGGGTAAACAGTGAGATGGAAAACTTTGCTGATGATACAAAGTTAAGTCTAAAGCTCACTGTGAAGAGTTACAAAGGGGTTTAAAAAAACTGGGTGACTGGGCAAAAAAATGGCAGATGAAATTCACTGTTGACAAGTGAAAAGTAATGCACATTGATAAACATAATCCCACCTATACATATAAAATGATGAGGTCTAAATTAGCTGCAACCACTCAAGAAAGAGATCTTGGAATCATTGTGGATAGTTCTCTGAAAACATCCACTCAATCTTCAGTGACAGTCAAAAAAGCTAACAGAATGCTAGGAACCATCAGGAAAGGGATATATAATAAGACAGAAAATATCATAATGCCACTAAATAAATTCATGTTATGCCCATACCTTGAATACTGCTTGCAGTTCTGGTCGCCTATCTCCAAACGATATATTAGAATTGGAAAAAGCACAGAGAAGGGCAACAAAAATTATTAGGGGTATGGACTAATTTCCATAGGAGGAGATATTAAAAAGACTGGGACTGTTCAGCTTAGAAAAGAGACGACTTATGGGGAATATGATAGAGGTCTATAAAATCATGAATGGTGTGGAGAAAGTGTATAAAGAAGTATTGTATTTACCCCTTCACATAACAAATGAACCAGGGTCACCCAATTAAATTAATAGGCAGCAGGTTTAAAACAAACATGAGGAAGTACCTCTTCACATAATTCACAGTCAACCCATAGATTTTGTTGCCAGGGAATGTTGTGAAGGCCAAAAGTATAACTGGGTTAAAAAACAGTTCATAGAAGATAGGTCCATCAGTGGCTATTAGCCAAGATGGTGAGGGACGTAACCCTATGCTCTGAGTGTCCTTAAGTCTATGACTTCCAGAAGCTGGGACTGGACAACAGGGGATGGATCATTCAATAATTACCTTGTTCTGTTCATTTTCTGTGAATTATCTGATACCAGCCAGGTAGAAGACAGAATACTTGGCTAGATGGACCATTGGTCTACCCAGTATGACCATTTTTATGTGGTGATGGCCAGATTCTGAAGTTGTGTCCACCGAAGAGAGGAAGGGCAGTAACAGGAAACCGGTTCCCACTAACCAGACACCACCAAATATCTTTTTTTAAATATATATAGACCTTCCCCATCCAGCCTGGGAGTAAAGATCAAACTGCCATGCAAAACTAACTTGTTTTGAAGCCCCCACCTATTTCTAATAGAGAGCTTGGTGTCCAAAAAAAGTAGCACCCAGCAAAATTATCACTGCATTTGGTGGCTGGTGCTTGCCCAAAAGCACCTCCACGTTGATAGATGGTGATGCATATGAGTATATACAAATTGTCAGTGTCCAATATTAAGTGTTTTTACATGTCTATGGCATGCATAATTATTTATATAGCATCAAACACATTTTACAGACAAATACAGAGGCCAGGGCCTTCCCCAAATAACAATCTAAATAAACAACATAGATGAAGGATGGGACATAACAAAAGCAAGTGACTGAGTTGTATTGAGCACGTCTTGTATGTTTTATGTGCTAGATTTTTTTCTTCTACATTTCTTAGAGGTGAAAAGTCTAATTTATAAGCTTCACAGAAGAAGTAGGTTTTAAAAGAAATAAACTAAATGGAAATGAATGCATGATAGCTTGTTTCAGTGAGTGGTCTCCATCCATAGGAGGCAGCATAATATATAACAAATGCACACAAACACCATATAAATACTTTTTTGTGTGTATAAAAGGTATGTTAGAAAAATGTTAGCTTTTGAGCGCTTGACTTTGTAGCCTTAATGTTCTTTTAACATAGCTTTTGTGTGTATATACATTACTACATTTGATTCTTTTATTACTGAATAATTTATTTTAGTTATTATGTCTACCTTCTGCTATATTCTACCTCTTGCCTACATCCTTGGGCCCCCTAATATTATCATATGCCACCCCATGATGAGTATCAACATTGTCCTCTGAATGTTTCAGTCACTTTCTCTTGGGCATTAGGTGAAGGAACTCTCTGCAGAAAACGGTACTTCTACCATTGCTCAAATTCTTTTTCAGGATTCCAGCAAGGCTTGCTGGGTATCCTTTACCATCTCTTACTTCACCTACTTGCCAGGTCTAGTATGACTGGGCTAAATATTTGAGGCAGTTGACTTGAACACTTTGGGCATATCTGTGAGGCTTTGGTGCCTTTTTTGGTGTTTGGCACTCTTTTTTTGGATCATCGTTAGTGTTCTGGCACTTTATTAACAGCATCTTGGTGCTTCCTGGGAATTTTTCATTGGCGCTTTAAATGTTCCAGCACTACCATTGGTCTTGTCTGATTGGTGCCTGAGTAAAGGATTGTCTACACTTAGTTTACTATATTGGTATAGGCACCTTTATACTGGTATATCGGCATCCACACTAGTGGTTGTATCATTTTAACTATCTCAGTTTGTAAGCTAATATAGTGTGTAGACCAGCCCTCAGGGTGCCAAAAAAGCTAAGTCTTAGGCATGAGAATCCTTCCAAATATCTTCAGAGAAACAGAATTACAATGTAATTTTCTGTTACAGCACAGTTGAAAGGATGGCTACCAGAATTCCATCTGTATAATGAAATAGCTTTAAAAGGAAAGAAGAAGATATTTACCTCCAAAATAGCCACTATCAACTAACTTCTCTCGTATATGACCTGTGTAGATGATCACTGTGCCTTTTTCAAGGAAGTACATCTTATTTCCAAAAGACCCTTCCCTGTAGATAACATCTTTACTTTGGAAAAATTCAAATTCCAGTTCGCTAATCACTCTGTTCATAATCACATGTCCTGTACCTTTAAACCACGGCATATTGTTGTCCATTACATGGTGACAGTTGTGAATCATCACTTCCTATTTTCAAAGTTTAAAAACAATATCTGTGTGAAATTATTTAATAAGACGTTTTCATTATTAACATTGTTTCTTTATATTTTGGCTTATTTATTAGACAGAGCTGAAGCGACACTGTTAGGTAAGATTGCCTAACTTGTTCTATAATAAGCCTCTGCTTTCAATTGCTTCTAACTTTGCCAACATCTAACCATTTGGGCTGAAATTCTTCATGCTTGTTCTCTGCCTTAGAATGACTTATTTTGTGGGGCAGGAGGGATAGGGATAGGGGTTCCAGTAAGATAGGTCTGCTTCATTTTTAATTTATTTATTTACTCTTACTTATTTGAAAAGCTGTAACACCTCCCTGATTTGGAACATGAACTTGAAGTTCCCTGGGGGGCTAGTCACTGCATCAGACAGGTGCTTTTTACTCTCCGCATGAAAAATCTATGCAGATCTGGCTAAGTCATAAGGCCCTGAAAAATCACCATTTGGGCATGCTCAGTAACCTTTTATAGAGCCTTGCTGATAAAACCTCTGAATGTGCCAACTGCACTGAGCATATTCCCTGATTCCAAAGCAGTGTGAATTTAAAGGTTCTAGGTGCAAATGTGGCTGGTGACACATACAGGCTGCCGATATGGTTCCAGATAATAGCATTTCTGCTTTTTAGTTTTTGTTTTTTAAAACTTAGTAAATAACATTCTAAAACTGTTCAAAGAATGTTATAGTCAAGTACTCAAAAATTATGACATGTCAGAGTTAAGATTGCTTATGCAGCCTTAACTTGGCCCTCATATGTATTATGCATTATGATACAGTCTCTAACGATCTGTTCACATACTATTATTTGTTTTACATGACCCACTACTTCATTATGTGCACAGGATGGACAGTGAATGAGGAAGAGGGTTGTAAGAAAGGAAGAGTGCTCTCTTGTGGTTAATGAATTGGGTTAGAACCCAAAAAAGCTGGAATCTAATCATGGCTCTGCCACAGACTTTCTGGGTCAATGGTAGGCCCGTGTATCACAGTCCAGACGCACAAGGGGGCTGAATTAAGATTGTGTGGGCAACTTTAAATGCTGACATTTCCTAGCTTTTGAATGCTTGACTTTGAAACTTAAACATTCTCTTAACAGTCATTTGCATGTCATATATAAAAATAAAAACAAACTGTTCTCAAGCAAGCAAGATTATGATACAAATCAAATATTTTTCTTTTTGACAAATTCTTCCCTATTTCAATAATGCTGTACAGAATGTAATAACTCCTGAGTACAGTGTGCTAGTAATAGTTTTTTTTAAAAACCTCTCAGTCTTAATTCAGACGAAAGATTCCAGTCACTGAGGAAATTAAAACATTCTCACCATTTTATCTCATCTGATTTAGCATGCAGGCTTACCCACTGACTCAGAAAAACAAAGAAAGTTTGATTTATTCAAAATACAAAAACAAATAAACATTAAAGCATGTTGATCTATCCCAAGCACTTAGTGGTTTTCAGTGCAATATATTTTGTTGGCAGACAGTATCACACTACTTAAACATATTCCATTTCTAAACTTAAAATTATTCCATTATAAACTAAATGGCACCTTACAACACACCTGCCTGAGTTGCTGTGGAAGTTCCCAAAGAATCCGTTTTTCATTAAACCAGTGTCTTTGGAATTTATTTTCAAAGTGTTCTAGAACTCGTTTTTGAAGTTCAGATGGTACACAACATTGTTTCAGATACACAAGATATTCCTTATACTGAAGAAACAAAAGATATCATTGTTAATGAGTGGTTACTGTATTAGTTTAATAGTTTATAATTTAATATTTTTAAGCCTTACATAAATTGATTTTTTTTAGTCATAAAAAGACACTATATATGTAACTAAGTTTGTATCATTGTCATTTGTTAAATTATTTCTTTTCTTTCTGTTTTGGGATGGGTTATTAGGTGTCACCATTTTAGGCCTCATTGAGATGATGTGTGAAGTGAAGGTGGGGGTGTGTTATGTGGTGGGTGCAACTTTAATATCCTGAGACTGACACGGTTACAACTATACTGCATACCACAAAGTGAGACACTGTATGCGGTGTAGAGCATTTTTCAATGCCAGTTCAAAATCAGTAAGTTCTTTAATGTATACGGGTATTTGTTTTAATATTTGGTTTAATATTAAACAAAGTTACTGACTAATATTAAACTGGATTACACTTTATATATTGGATTCCTACAGTGCCTATGTGAGAAATTGTCACTTTTCACTAATGTGGCTGCAAAAGACTACAAGGGGCAACGATACAGGTCTGAAGTGCCACATGCAATTACCGTTCTTTTCATACAAAACCTAGCTTATGCTTTGCAAATAAACATTAGAGTGGGCCAGTCAAAACACCAAAAGAAAGGAAACTTGCACAATAGGATTTTAACACAATAATAGGTTGCTGTTTTGTCTTCAAAAAAATTAGGCTTGCTTTGGCCAAAGTATAAAAAGGATCAATAAGACTTGTTTCAGATACAATTTCTATAAACAACATAGGGTTTCCATCAGCCAAAGTTTAAAATCAATTAGGGAGAGACTTCCAGAATTATCAGCTTTTTCCAATATGTAATACACTCCTCCGATCTTTCTCTCATGTGTCTAGTTTTTAGTCTATATAGTATTATGTACAATTATTTTCCTGCTTCTCCTCTTCCTAACTCCCACCTCACGAAGGACATAACTCTGTGCCAATTAGAATTAAGTTTCACAAAGAAACTCTTGCTGCCTTCTTGGCTTCATGGAAGCCACAGATATAGGTGACTGTGGAGTTTTGTATTTTGGGAGTGCCTACAGACCCAAAATTTATATGGACCCATTGTGATAGGCACTGTACAGACCCACAGTAAGAGACAGTCTTTGTCCCAAAGAGCTTACAATCTAAACAGGTAAGAAAAGCAGGATGTATTAAGTAGTTCGGAGGGTTGCACTTCTTTATTCTGGCTCAGTGTTTCCTTATTCAAACTGAACTGAATTTGTCTGCCAAGATTTAACTGGGGACCTGGGTCTTAGAATGTTTCTATCTTAATAATGAATTTATTCCCGGACAATATTTGTTTAAATCTTCTTTTTTGGTTGCTTTGCCGGTTGCCCTCTGATCACTTTCTAAATATTTGTATACTGTGACCATTTATCTCTATCTAATGGATGCCGTAATATCTTATCCTTTATTATTTTAGGTATATTTCAAGATTGTTTTAGTAGACAATTCTTTGATAATTTTCTATTTAAAAAAATGTACTAGATTTCCTGTCCTTTTGGATCTATTCAAATGAGAGAGAAGAGGTGCAGCTGAGTCCTGCAGTCAAGAGGCTACTCCATATGTTTCTATTTACTGCCAGAAGATATAGTCTAGGATGATATTCTCCATTATACAGGCTTTGACTCATGGAGATTCCTTATCACAATTCTATTAAGGCAGAAAAGGTTTGCTTCCATATATCCACAGTGCCGTGGATATGGCTCCCTAAACTCTAGGCTAGCTAAAGCCATCCATGCCAAAACTAGGAGACCCCATACTTTTCCCCAGTTCTTGCCTCAGCCCTTATGCCCACATGACTCCTCATCTGCTGCTGTCCCTTGTGGGGAAGGGCTGCTAAATGATAGAGAAGGCCACAAGTGTAAGATAATACTACTGCTTCATCCCTGCAGGCATGAAGTGGGAGAAAACTGCAGAGAGAGCAGTCCCTCACTTAGTCTTGCCCCCTTCAACCTGTGGAGACCAATGCTTATGTACTGTAGTGAGGGCTTCATTGGAACTGGGGGAAGGACAGATGATGTAGGACAACCAGCACTAACTTCTGTTCACACATCCCAGCCTACATGCACCATCCCCTGTACCTGCTGAACTGGGACACTCAGGCTTCCAACATGCTGTAGAGATCCTAATGTGATGTCATTCAAATCCCAGGTGTTTCCTTAGTAAATGACATGCAAAACAAAGAACTGATGGCTTAGAAGGATAGACTTACCATGTAAAATTAAGGAGCTGCAAACAGCTTTTAATGGCATTCAGTTCTAATGGGAGCTTATTATATAATAGAGAAGATTACTGTAATTATTCTATTTGTTGCAGATATGGACTGAATTACTTTACTATCACATCTAATGGGTCTTGTGCAAAGATGTAATGTCATGTTAATTGTTTAATATAAAACAAATACACAAACAATGAATAGGATATGTATACATTTTAGATACATTACTATACCTTCATTCTATACATAAGAGTGCTTCTTTTAGAGATAGCAACTAGTCCGGTGACTCTGGCTAGCATCAAAACATAGAGAGCTGCCCCAGCCAGAATGCTCATACTAAATAACCAAATATCAGAAGCTCCTACAAGGAAATAATGTGGAGAAATTAAAAAATTTGGCATCAATACCTATAAAGAGATCTTAGAACAGTTTACGTTTTGATTGCTGAAAAGAGATGAGCAAAGTAATTATTAAATGGTAAGAAATTACAAATTTTCCAATGCAATTATTTAGGGTATACTTTTCCAGTAATAGCTGTATTATTTAAGTTAAAATTAGCAATAACTGTTAGCACTTCCCAGTGATTTTTTTTAACAGAGAAAATACAAAAGTAATATATTACCTTTGCTGTTGACTCAAAAATCACTAGTTTTTATTTTTTCAGTTGCATTTATTCAAAATAAGTGTAAAGCAAATGTAAGTTAAATCAGATGTAGAGTAAAATGTCAAGAATCAGAAAAATGTGCCATTTTAATCTTGTTTTCCAGGCAGCCCTAGAATTTAAACGTGTTTAACTTTAAGCATATGAGTTAGCTTCAATGGACTAGTCATATGCTCAGAGTTAAGCACACACTTAAATGTTTGTTGAATTATGGTCTCTGTCAACCCCCCTCACAATGCCTAGCAGAGGAGATGTGGCTGAAGTGCCCTGTCACTTTTGGGATCCTCCCTGAGCTAGGGCAGATGTCCTGATATTAGGGGTTTTGTCTCATACAGGCAACTATACCCTCTCCCTGAAAATAAGTGTCCTGATTTTTCACACTTGCTATCTGGTCACCCTACATCTACCAGAGCAGCCTCTTGGGGGCCACTACAGCTGGTGCAACTTGCAGCAACTTTGCAGCTGCTTTAAATCTTACTTCACGCCAAGCTCATTGGCCGAAGTATTGGTGGGTCAGAAGCTGTTTTAACAATCTGCAAGGATAGAAGCCTCTACCAGAAGCCAGCTGTGCGGGATAGCAAAAGCAAAGTAAGAAAGAAAGTAGGAAAATGGTGGGTTATGCATAATGAGATTACGATTAGCAAGAGGGGTAAAGTGCAAAGCCTAAGAATCTGATAAATTATGCTCAGCTATTTTCAACCGTTTTTAAAAAGTTTCATCTTTTAAAGTAAACACTTTTAAGTTTTAAAAAAGTATTGTTAAAGGAACCAGCTACCTAGTTTCTCATATCCAATTCGCATTTATTGCTATATGAACATTTATACTGCGTATGAATTTTGTTATTCATATAATAGTAATTTTAATATACATGTAGGTAATTATTTGACTATCTGCACATTGATTAGGGTAGAACTAAAATATTTCATATTACATTGATTATATGCATGTTAACAGCATGGCAAAAATGTGTATGATCAGTACTGTGATTTCAAGTAAACTGAACTATACAAAGCAGTGGAGGGCTCACAGGATGTGTCCAAACATATTTTTTCTGATGTTTGCTAGAAACGTGCTTGTTTGAAATGTTTGTCTAGTAATGGAAATACTTTGTTACTGAGGGAAGAAAGAGCTAGTTTGTTTGGGAACTAGGACAGGTTGTTATTTTGGGTCCTGAAATGAGGAACTGAAGCTTACATTGGGGAGGGGAATCAGGGCTTTGGTTTCAAGGTAAGGGAATGAGGGTTAGCAGCAGCATTTTGGACCACTGTAATGGGCAGGGGACCAGGACTTTTGTTAGTGGAAAAGGATTTGGCATTTTAGGAATGAATGGGTCTCAGGTTGGGACTTTGGTCAATTAAGGAAATGTTTGACAGCTGGGAGAGGCGGTTCAGTAATTTAGTCAGTGTTATAATCACTAGTTCCCCTTCTGTTTCCATTCTCCACCCCAGCCAGCCAAATATAGTTTAATCTAAGGGATATTTTACCTTTTGGAACATCAGCAGTACCATAGCCAAGACACATCATGTGGCACATAGTCCGAAATAAAGCAAAGGCATACCTGTGTCCAGCAGATTTATTCTGTGAAATAGAAAGCAATTCAATCACTTTCTTATGAGATTAAAGAGACACTGTCAAGGACTTTTTAATTATTATGCTGCAGTGTAGTTGCACTGTTTCTTGAAAATGTTTGCAATGCAACAATTTATGAGGTTTAACAAATACATTTCTTCTCATGTTTTGCCTTTTCCATTTTGCTAAGATGTTTTTTCTCTGTTTATAAAGGGCAGTAAAATTGATGCTGTTATGTGTGTAATGTCTTCACCAAAATCATAGCATCTTATCAATACATTCATGAGAACCAAATATTGTTTCTGTAATTTGTTAAATTCCCCAGTGAAAAAGTGGTGGATTTAAATAAATATCTGCTCATATTTAGATCTGTAAAGATGTCCCCCGGACATTACGTGAGTATCTCCTACATTTTCACAGAATCTTGTGTCTTACACCCTAAGGATGAAATTCACCCTAAGGCAAAGGCCCCACAAAAGACTTTTAGTACCAGTTAAATGGATTTTTTGCAGGCCTGTGCCATGGGATGAATATCAATGTGTACTGTCATTAAATAAATATTGACTTTCCCCCCATTGTCTTATGCCTCCCCTAATTTCCTGCAACTGTGAACAATTAAATCAATAAAAATAAAAAAGCTTAAAAATACATATCATTATTGACTGTCAAAATTAAATTGTTTCTGCCACGCTTACATATACAGAGTGATTTATTTAACGTTATTGAATCGAGGTGATATTGAAATATTCAATAATAATTTTTATTAATACAGTGCACATATCTAAATCTCACTTTTAAGGTGAAAACTTCAAAGAGTTATCTGTTAAGTTATGTTTTGATCTTTTAAATATATATGACTTCCCAGTTAGAGTTTTCAATATGTACCTCATTATTACATACAAAATATATGGTCTTTTTAACGAGACTTGTAGTTTAACCTAATAGCATTTTAAACCAAGTATTTTATATCCATTAATTGATAAGAAGTTTGTAAACAAAACTTTAGTGCTTTTTAAAAACCACTTCATATGATTTATTTAGATCCCTTGAGGAAGGATGATACTTCTCCCCTGTACTTCCGTCTGAACCACGGAGGACTTCAGTGTTTCCATCTTTAACTTCTTGTCGTTGAAAAGCTCATTGAGCTCCTTAAAGTCCAACATTGGCTTAGGGTACATACACACTGACGGCGGCAAATTCGCGGCCGTCAAATAGAGCTATCCGGATCAACTGAGCGGAAGTGAAGACCCAATTAAAGATTCAATTAAACCGCCTCCTCAAAAGACGTAGTGCTGTGTCGACAGGAACACATTTCCTGTTGGCGCAGCGCAGTGGCATGCTAAAGGGAAGTTATGAAGTTGCCCAATTTCCGGGTAAGTGTAGCCTAGGCCTTAGTGGCTCCTCATTTCTTCAAGATGACAATGAATTAGGAGTAATTTTCCTGAAAACACTCTTGAGAACTTGAATGTGAAGCACATTATTAAGGGTTAGAGAAAAGCTTTCCATCAGGGGAGTGGGAGAAGGAATTTTAGAACCCTTTGGCTAGTTAAGATCTTCACATTGTGCTAGCTTCTAGTAAGAAGAAAAAGATGAGTCAACTAAGGATTAGGGTCACTTTGGCAGGGATCTGATTGTATGTAATCTTAATGGATTTCCTTCACTTTTTACAGGAGAATTGTAAAGGTGAATACATATTCATAGAATGTAGCTTCATTTATGCAACCTCTAGACTGGTAATTCTTGAGTACATATTAGAAAATAAAAGGTCTTAGCACAAACTGAAATCACTTGGTCAAATCAGATGGAAAAGCTGTGAAATTTGACAAGTTTCTTCGAGTTTTATACTATGGAGACTTTAGTAGAAAGAGTCTACTGAAAGGAATGTTCAGCAATGGCAGTTCTACAAAACTGTTTCCTGCAACCAACTTCAGAAGTAGGAAAGAGTTTGAATTAGGGAATTTAGAAGCGAAGGATTAAACTGCACTGATAGCAATCAGATTAGAGAGACAGCTTTAGCAGCTTGTTTACAGCATGGAAACCTTTGAAAAGTGTTTCAGTAAAAAACTATTTTGCAAAAGTAATGACATATTTTCAGTGTTTTTTTCTATGCTTGTTTTCATTATAAAAATATTTGTATAAAAATAGTTCTGTTGTTTAGGAGCTCATTTACTCTAGAGGGATTCTGATTTCAAGTCAAGAAAAAGTAGCAGCAGCAGATGAATTCCTAAGAGCTTATTTTTATGCAAATATCTCTAGTATTAATAGGGAAAAGTGACTAAAAGTATATGGGCTGCAGAAACAGAATTGTTTCTAAATTAACATGTTTTCAAAATGTCACATGAGAAGTCAGTAGTTTTAAAAAGTAAGTTTCAAATACCAAAACAAATTTGAAAAGTGTATGCTAGATTTTTCACAATATATTATAACTGTAGTGAATTTTTGCTAATTATGAAAAGTAAAGCAGCAAAGACTAAAAGATGTACTTTCAGCTTGGGAAATACAGTTCCTATTAAGTACATTTATGCAATTACATCTCTAGGTATCAGATTGAAAATTCATCCTTAAAGACTTTTAATTATTCACAGCTCAGGTCAATTGAAAGTGGTTTTTGTGTGTACAAATAGCCATTAATTTCCTTTGAGCAAAGAATAAGTATTGTGTGAAATACCCCAACCCCATCCACTCTCCACTAAATACCATCATTTTATAGGAATTATAATATATATTTTACCAAAATGTTTTCACGTTGAACCCAGCCAGTACTTGGAAAATTTCGGAATCTCTGAATCAAAAATTGTAAGCAGGAATTCCAGTGCCACATTATTATCAACAGGATAATCATGTGTATCAGGCTCAAATAACTATTTATCTTGTAATTAGTCCTGAATCCAACCTTCACACAAAAAAGGAAAAATTTAATAATTACAAAATTGTTAAACAAAAGCCAAAATATTAACACAATCATATTACTGATTACCAAATCTCTATTTGGAAGAGTTACTGGGTATGCATACACAAAAATTATAATATAATAAACCAAATTCAACAGCAATATAAAAGTTATGTGTTGGGTAAAAATGATAACAACATGGGCATATGTGGATGAAAGTAGTAAACTAGCATAATTAACACCAATTTGGCATTCAGTGGATTTCCAAGAAGTGTAATTTGTATGTGCCATGCAGAGTTTAAGTCAAAGCCAGTTCCCCAAGTAAAGTTTACATTCTTCTGCTAGTTGTTTTTTCTTTCTGATTTCTTGGTGTAAAAGTTACACTGGTCTTGTGCACCCAATAAATTCGAGCTTGATGTCGGTTGCACAGCTTTAATACATAATCCCATTTTCTGACAAATTTACACCCGATTTATAACATATAGCCCCATTTGTTGCTGAATTTAACTCAGGGATTTCTAAAGGAGATGCATGCACATACCCCAGAGCTGAATTTAAGCCTTTTATTTATAGTAAATAAAGACCTATGTATTCTGCAGAACTCTGGTGTTAATTCTGTGGCAGCATAAAATACATTTTTAATTTACATGTAACATTAAATGATACATTCAGTATAGTATGACCTGCGTTATTTATTTGCTTTTACATTTATTTTATGCTGTCCATGCACTTTCAGTTTTCAGTTTGCCACAGATTGTCATCATTAGGTTTAAGTTAACAGTCCATTAGGATGCATGGAGCCCTCTCAGCAATTTTCACCTGTCTGCAAACTCAGGAAGACATCATTACATCAGTTTACACTTGATTCATGATTTCAAAGTTGTCTTCAAAACAATTAGGGCTATAGACAATTTTATAAAAACGAAAGCTATGATTCTGGCACATGGTTCTGTAGTCTGAGAAATGCAAAATACACAGGTTCTGACTACAAAGATAAAATCACAGGTTGAATAAATGAAAAAAGACTAAAAGGAATTTTAACAAAATTAATTAAAAATGAACTGGAATGAGTAGTGAGATGACAAATTCCAGCCCAAAGGGTAACTATTCTTCAGAAGTTATAAATGTCTTACAAGAGGGGCTTATGACAGAAGTGTCCTTTCAGCTGTATTATAGAAGTTTACTATTCAAATTACTAGTTTGTATTTAACAGTGGATTATCTTGCCTGCTGTCACATTCAGATAATTAGTGGAATACTAGGCATTACCCTATGTGAATTAATGTAGGTCAATATGTTTAGGGCAGGGTTTCATGTCATTTCTCAGTTAATGGCCTCCACAAAAATAGGCATTAGGAATCTTGAGCACATACACCAAATTTGGGAAAAAATATAATCTCAGGCCCTACTTACCAAGCAACCTAAATTATTGCATGAACCCCCCAAAGGTGCCATTTTCAATGTTTGTGAAATATTAGAAATCTGCCTGTCTAAATTTAGCCAGTATTTGGATAAGAAATTAATTAGGATTTATTTAAAAGTACTCTGTTTGTAAAGCTTTAGTCTCCAAAATCTACACAATAAAATACAAGGAAAAGATTAGTTTATAGAATTATTTTTACATTATCTTGAAAAGAATGCCATCATGTTGTGAGAAAACCCCATAATGACATATTTTTACTTTGTAAAAAGAATAAATAAAATAAAGGTTACAAAAGGGCATGAAACATAATTTTGAGAAACCTGTTTAGGGATAGATAGTCAGTCCGTGTGCTAACCCACACTAAAAGACAATGTGTTGTTGAGATGTCCTTGGATCAGGCCAGCACAGCGAAAGAGTTATAATCTCCCTCCCATTCCTCTATTTTAACCTTCTGATGATTTTCTTTTGGGTTGCAAAGGCTACTGAATAAAGGGTAAAAAAGAGCTCTCCTATGTAACATCTTCAAATGTGCAATCCTGTCCCTATTCAGTATGTGTGTAGTTCCAGAGGGGTAGCCGTGTTAGTCTGTATACAGCAAAAACAACGAGAGTTCTGTAGCACCTTAAAGACTAACAAATTTCTGTGGGCATAAGCTTTCGTGGGCTGCAACCCACTTCGTCAGATGCATGAAGTGGAAATCACACATAGGAAGTGTATGTATATATATATACACATACAAGGGTAAGAAGCAACAATCAGGAAGGCAAGTGCTAACAAAGTCAATTCAGTTAGAGTAGATGAGGCCTATTCACAACCATTGATTAAAGGGTGTCACATTCTCACCCTCTAACCAACGGTTGTGAATAGGCCTCATCTACTCTAACTAAATTGACTTTGTTAGAACTTGCCCTCCCGATTGTTGTTTCTTACCCTTGGATGTATATATAATATACTTCCTATGTGTGATTTCCACTTCATGCATCTGACGAAGTGGGTTGCAGCTCACGAAAGCTTATGCCCGCAGAAATCTGTTAGTCTTTAAGGTGCTACAGGACTCTTGTTAGTATGTGTGTAGTATGTTAGATTATTCAACTATTCTATTCACTATATGGAAAAGTTATGAAACATTACAGACCAGGTGCCAGGAACACATTGATAACAAACTTAAAAGCTGTGAGAATCCCATTAGCCTGTTATCCCAATATCTGAGATAAAAGGATGTAGACTTTAAGGTCAAAAGGGAACATTAGATCATTTAGTATGTCTGACCTGTATATCACAGTGTACAACATATAATAACTTGTGTTTGGTTAAAACATAATGTGTTTGGCTGAAGCATATCTTCCAGGAAGGCATATAATCTTGATATGAAGACATCAAGAAATGGAGAATTCACTGTTTCCCTTGGTAATTTGTTCCAATGGAGAATCACCCTCACTGTTAAAAATGTGTGCTTTCTTTCCCATTTGAATGTGTCTGGGCTTCAGCTTTCAGTCATTGGTTCCTGGTATGTCTTTCTTTGTTAGATTAAAAACCCCTTTACTACCCAGTACTTTCTCTCTGGGACGGTGCTTACATGCTGTAATCAGGTCACTTCTCAGTCTTCTTTCTGATAAGCTAAACAGATTGAGCTCTTTAAAGTGTCTTAATATAAGGCATTTTCTCCAGTCCTTGAATAATTTTTGTGGCTCTTTTCTGCAGCTGCTCCAATTTTCCAAAATATGGACACCGGTCCTGGACACAATATTCTAATATCAGTCTCACAAAAGCCATATTCAGAGCTAAAATCAACTCCTATTCTCTACTTCCCTGTTTATACATCCAAGGATCACATTACCCCTTTTTGCCACAGCATATTCAGTGGCTTGTCCAATGTGACCCCTAAATCCTTTCCAGAGTCATTGCTTTCCAGCATAAAGTCCCCCATTCTGTAGGTTTAGTCTACAGTCTTGGCTTCTAGATGTCCCTGTATTTGGCTATATCAGAATCCATTTATTTGAATGGGCCCAGTTTACCAAAAGATCCAGATTGCACCATCATCATCATTATTTACCACTCCACTTTCCTTTTTGTCATCCACAAATTTTATCAGCAGTGATTTTTGGTTTATTTCCAGGTCATTGATAAAAACACTGAATAGTGTCAAGTCCTTATACCAGTTGCTGCAGAACCCCACTTGAAACACCCCCATTCAATGATGATTCGCTATGGACAACTTTTGAGATCTGTCAGTTAGCCAGTTCTTAATCCATTTAACATGTGCTTATTGATACTGTATGGTGCTAATTTTTTAATCAGAATGTCATGACGTACAAAGTCAAATGCTTTATAAAAACTTAAGTTTATTCAGGAACGGTGCTGGGGGGACTTGTGGGGGGCTATAGCAATGCCAAAATTTGCTTTAGCCCCCCCCCAGCCACCCCTCCTGGCACCACTGGTGGCCAGGCAGTGAAGGATGGTGGGAGATCATGCCCCAGAGCCCCTTCTTTGTTATTCTCCCAGGTCTGCTTAGCATGAGCTCTGGCTATTGCTCCTCTGCTTCCCAGGACCTGGTCTGGGGGTGCATGAGGCGTTCCCAGGACCTGCAACTAGGAGCAGCAGCAGTAGTGGCTTGCCGGTGCCTTTGTTTTGTGGGGGGACCTTGGCACCAGCATCTCCATCCCCACAAAGTGCTGGCACAGGGTTAAAGCAGCACCAAGCTGCTCATTGACTCTGACCCGTGTGGCAGGAGGCTGCGAGGGAATCAGGGGGGATTGAAAAGAACCCCCAGCTCCTCCACTGCCCCTCTGAGGGCAGCTGCCCTCTGGGCAAGGCAACTCCTGGCACTGGAATGGCACTGGAATGGCTTGGAATGGCACTGCTGGCAGAAGGCAGCACCCTGCAAGCAAGGTAAGATGTAGCTAGGGGTGGGGAGTGCTGGGTGTAGCAGATTCCTCCCAGAGGAGGGGGGCCTTTGGAGCAGCCTTGGAGCAATCTCTGAAGCAGAAACTCCAAAGGCATGGACAGACTGAGACCAGCTAAAAAAAAAAAAAAAAAAAAGTGGGGGTGGGGGTGAACCCACCCTGAAGTCCTCCAGCCCTGTGACACTCGTGGGAATTCCACACCCCTGCTGCTTCTCCGGTTCTCTCAGGTCCTTTATTTCTCCCCCCTGTACTTAATACTTTGTCCAGAAGTTTTAAACGTCCCTCCCATACCTGTGACTTCTGTCAATACTCTCTCTGGAAGCCAGGTTTTGCCATCTTCTACTTTGTTCAGCAGGTTCAGGGGTGGCAAGTACTTGCTCCTGTTCTTCCTTGGGGAAGCTGAGTTATGTTTCCAATGCTGGGAAATGAACTGCTCTGCTAGAGCCAAGTGGGTTTGTGTCTAGTGGGAGAGGATGCTTCTCCTTATCCAAGTCCGTGGCTTCAGATATTGGAATCACACTTGGACTTTGGTGAAATGAATGTAGTATATTTAGCAGAGAGTATCTTTGTCTTCGCCTTCACATGACTCAATCCATCCAGAAGCACCAAAGTTAGTTCACCCAAATTATTTTAGTTCTGTGCATTGTCCTAAACTGGTGACTATTTATGAGGAATAGCCAAATGTTCCTTTTACTTAAAGGGTATTATTAAATAATTTAAATGTGATACACCTTAGCCTTCTTTCATCACGGCAGCATAACTGGCTATTGCAATAAAGCTGACAAAGATTATTGGGAAAAATAACTGTTTAACTCAAGTAGATTTTTAGATGAGAATAGAGCCTAATTGACCCATTAGCCATAATTTGTTCAAGCACATATATATATTATGGCCTGACTTCAATATAAAGCTTCCCATTAACTTCAGCAGGCTTTGAATCAGAACCTTGGTAAAAATACTGTCCAAATCATGAAGGCTCCAGTCAGTACTGTCCCCCACTTCTCCTTTATTTCCACTTAAATTTCTATTGCTTTCAAGTCTGATAAATACATATCGGAGAGTACTTTAATGAACTAGAGATATGTTTTATTCTTTTTCAGTATTACATTGCTATTACAATTAACATCTAAAAAGGAAACATTCACCATTCTTAAATTCTCCCCACTCTTTTCTGGAACTTCCCCTATTATCATTGACTATTGCAGCACGTATGGTATGTATTGTCACACCCTGACCTGAGACCCCCGCAACACCAAGAGTTAAGGATTGTTTTGAGTTTTAAGATGTCTTAAACATTTGTTATTTTCTCTTTGCTTTTTAGGGGACAATCCACATCACATACTTTCCTAGCAATTCTTTATATGCTGAACCATTACATTGTATTCTGTAAACACACTTACACATTTTTCAAAGTGTGTCTTATGTAAATGTTCAAGAAATTTAAATACTCAGGTTGTTAACATGATCAGCTGCAAGAGTTCCAACATCTGTACAATTTAATTCATAATTAAAACTAGTGCAATAGCTATTTTTTATATATCTCACTTCTCGTATTTTGAAAGAGTGAGTTTATGGACATATATTTTAATATATTATTTCAGTTCCATTGCATAACAGTGCTGTTATGGTCAAAGGCTCTGTAACAGTTCTATTTTATATATCTCAGCCGTTAGGATCTCATCTGTTAGGCATAGATATTTGTTCCAGACTGCATTTTTGGTTTAAAGATCCTTAGCCCAAATGATATTTTTGGTAGTGTGGTTTTTTGGGCTTGGTTTTTTGTTTTTTGTTTTTGTTTTTGTTTTAGAAAAGTCTTTATCTGTTTTTAGAGTTTTGTAAATGCAAAAAGAAAAGATACATTAATTCATTTATGTACTTTATGTAAAAAGCAAGTCTATTTTTTTTAAAAATAGGGAGACTGAGTCTCATTTACACTAAATCCTTTTTACACAACTCAATTAACATTAAGGGGTCTTGACTTGGAGGTAAATGATGTTTATGCCCGCTGTAAGGGCCCACTTTACACAGTCAGAGCAGTGTAAAAGGGCCCTTAATGTAAATGAAACTCAGTCCCTAAATGTTTTCATGTCTTTTGACCATTATGTAGACTGATACATAGGAGTAAAAGTACATCTATGGTCAGACTTTGACCCTTAATAATAGGCTTTTATACACCTATAGTTATTTGCCAAATCCTGTTCCTTAGGTAGAAGATGTGAATTGATTAATTATCAGTGCCTCAGGTACTTGAATGACTGTTAGTCTGTCCAGTATGGGCACTGAGGTTCCAAATGGAACAGATCAATGGTAGCTCCCAGAAACAAGTAGGCCCTTGCTTGAGGAAGATCATTCCCTGAACTCTCCATTTGAGTCTCTCAGTGGCTGTCTCCAGGAATTAGTACAACACCTTTCTATTTGGGTCATCTCATCATTGACTCTTTTTTTCAATAACTCTTTATTTGGTTTATTTTTACTTTTTTTTTTTTTTTTCCAGAGCAGCTATTACCTGGCCAGTTTGTGCCAATTTTATTAGTTCATAGTTTAAAGACAGATGTTATGGGACTCAATCCTGAAAGATGCTGAGCACTCTGGCCTTTTATCCATGAAAGCACTTAAGCATGTGCTTATCATTATGCTTTAAGTATATCTTTAAGCACATATATAGTCAATGGGACTGATTGGTCTTAAAGTTAAGCACAATTTTAAGTGTTTTGAATTTTCAGATTGTATGTATTTGATTGGGTTTTGATTTGATTGGAATGGAAATATGGGCTCAATCGGTTAGGGAAAAAGGGTGTACTTGATTTTGGTTGGTGGTTGTTTATTTTGCTTTAAATGGTAGTGTGTATGTTGTTTTGTTTTCTTTGCATGTGCAAATGGCTAATTTTAAAATACAATACAGTTCATTCTCTGATTTAAAGTAATTAGCTATTAGTATTATATAACCAGTAATTTTTTCCAGAGGTTTGCATTTGTTTATTGTTATTGTTGTTAATATTTGTTTGTTTATTTGTTGGCTTAGGATTTTTCCTATTGATTTTCTGAGAACAAATGTTGCACTAGTGAGCTGCCATAGATGAAGTTTAAAACTGATCTGTGTGTATATATTTTTAGTCTCCTTTTGAGGATAACATAGATAAAATACACGTTTAAGTGTGTATTGTTTTATAAATAAATAAATACATGTGGCCCACAAGATGTATAGCACAAAACCCCCACTCTTTTGTCTAGCCCACCTCAGTCCCCACACCAGGAAGAGGCTGGCACTGCCCCTAAGTATATTACATCTATGCAGTTCCCTTAATCAACCAAATTTATAATCTCCTCAAAGATTAAGAGCAGCTATTTGAAACTATATCCAGGGAAGACAGATATTGATGGGGAAACAGGAACATTTTAGTAGAACTAGCCCTCAGTGGAGACCATCTGTCCTCAGATTCTCAAGGTGATCTTGGAGTTCTGCTCCATTCCTAACTACTCCTGGATCCCCAGATAGACATTGTAGTCAAAAATGCCTTTTCTTCATGATGTTGCTTTCAGAAAGTCACACTGTAGGGCCTGAATGCATAGCCACATGGCCAATAAACAATTTTTTAGCAGTATTAGATAGCTAGGAAGTGTACACAATTCCCTCAAGCTATACTTTCCATGGACTAAAAGTATAAATATTGTGTCCCCTTTAGTGATTCCTCAATTCCTCTTCATCTGCTTGTTGGAGTAATCACAGAATGCTCTCCTTTGTCCATCAAGACAGGTAGCACAGATAACCCAGATATACAGCTAAAAGTCAGAGAAACAAGGACTTGTCTACGCAATATTTCTTAGAGAAGCTTTGGCTTAAGCCCACAATCAGGACAAGAGACAAAGCAATGAACTACCTAATCAAAACTGTTCACAAAAGGAGAAAATAAAGCAATTACCCATCCAGAAAGACAAGATTATTCTTTTATTGTACCTACTTCAAAAAGGTAAAAAGCTTAAAAAAAATTAAATGAGCTGTGATACCACTAGTATAAAATTTATTATTACAGAAAATTTAAGTTTCAAAGTCAAATAGATTTCATGCTATGATTCAGAATATCCTCAGATCTGTTATCTAAGACACCATCAGCATTAAGAGAGGTGAATGGCAATTCAAGTCATATTTGATCAGCTTTTCCTCTCATACACTCACAAAGATGGTCTGTGTCACAGGGGGAAAAAAATAGAAAAACCCTAAATCTTCACTACTACAAAAATGAGTAAAGAGTGTTCTCCTGGAAGATCCACGCTGACCTGTTTGTAAAGTAAAAGCATATCCTGGTTTACTTTGGGGGTGGGGGGGAGGTTGAGACATCAGAAAAAAATTAAAATGCTCTGACCCTCAAATATTGTGTGATTTTGTGTAAAACATTAAAATACTCAGTTCTGGTAGTGTGGAAACAGAAACTTAGTAACAAGATGTTCTGCATAACAGATGAATTCCTAGGGTGACATCCTGACCTGGTTGAAGACCATGGTAAAATTCACATTGACTTTAATGGGGCAGGATTTCATTCTTAGTGTTTAGCAAATCCAATAGCAGAGAAAAAGCTCATTGCTACTGATGTTATGGAAGTCAGACCATATTAGTATCCAATAACTTTACTGCTTGTGTACCTGGGAGAAAATAAACTCTACATAGTGTTAGCAAATTCTCATCCTTAATCCTAGTCTATTATCTACATATTTCATAAAAGTCAGTTAAGAAAATTTTCTAAATTTTCATTCTTCAACAAAGCATTGTGTTGTCTTTTATTGAAACATAAAAGCCTCAAATACATTTGTTTATGAATATCAGTTAAATTAGGAAGGTTCCCACAGTATCTTCCATGGTCATAAAATAAGAGCCCATTTTATATTAAATGAGAATTGTAAATTATTTTTTTTACTTGAGATGATGGACTACATCTTTACAAAGAGCTGATTAAGAAACTTCTTTCTCCATCAACAAAACAGAAAAAAAACTCAGACATTTTCCTGGGTGAACTCAGAAATGAAAACCAGAGACCTCATGCATTTTCATTGGTAAGGTGTTAGCAGGAAGTGTTTTGATTTTGTGGGCCTGTGAAAAGAATGACTTCTAGACAAGGAAAGCATCATATTTAGTGGCTAGGACACTGAAGGAGTAATTAAAAGATCTGGGTTTTATTCCTGGCTGTGCCACTGACTTGCTGTGTGACCTTGGGCAAGTCACTTATCCATCTGTTCCCCTCCTACATGTTGTATGTCTCATCAAATTAGTGTGTTTCAGGGCAAAGATTGTCTCTTACTATTTGTTTGTACAGTGCCTAGCATAACAGGGCCTTGACTTCAGTTAGAGCTTTTACCCACTACATAAAAATGGCAACACTGAGTCAGACCAATGGTCCAGCTAGCCAAGTATCCTATCTTCTAACAGTGGCTGGTATCAGATAATTCACAGGGAATGAACAGAACAAGGTAATTATTGAATGATCCATCGCTTGTTGTCCAGTCCCAGCTTCTGGCAGTCATAGGCTTAAGGACACCCAGAGCATAGGGTTGCATTCCTGATCATCTTGACTAATAGCTACTGATGGACCTATCTTTCATGAATTGACTAATTTTTTTTTAACCTAGTTATAATTTTGGCCTTCAAAACATTCCCTGGCAACAAAGTCCACAGCTCGACTGTGTGTTGTGTGAAGAAATACTTCCTTATGTTTGTTTTAAACCTACTACATATTCATTTTATTGAGTGACCCCAGTTCATGTGTTATGAAGGTATTGGCCTACAAAGGGGTAAACAGCACTTCCTTTTTCATGTTCTCCATGGCATTCAAGATTTTATAGACCTCTATTATAGCCCCCTCCCACCCCACCCCCCAAATCTCTTTTCTAAGCTGAACAGTCCCAATTTTTTTAATCTCTCCTCATATGGAAACTGTTCCATACACCAAAATTTTTGTTGCCCTTCTCTGTACTTTTTCCAATTCTAATATATCTTTTTGAGATGGGTGACCAAAACTGCATACAGTATTCAAAGTTTTGGCATTCCATGGATCTATATAACAGCATTATGATATTTTCTGTCTTATTATTTATCCCTTTTCTAATAGTTCCTAACATTCTGTTAGCTTTTTTAACTGCCATTGCACACTGAGTGGATATTTTCAGAGCACTAGCTACAATGACCCCAAGATTTCTTTTTTGAGTGGTAACAGCTAATTTAAACCCCCAACATTTTGTATATATAGTCGGGATTATGTTTTCCAATGTGCATTACTTTGCATTTATCAACACTGTATTTCATCTACCATTTTGTCACCCAACTTTGTGAATTCCCTTTGTAACTCTTCACAGTCAGCTTTGGACTTGACTACCTTGAATAATTTTATATTGTGTACAAACATTATCAACTCACTGTTCACCCCTTTTCCAGATCATTTATGAATATGTTGAACAGCACTGGTCCCAGTACAGATCCTTGGGGGGCTCCTGCTATTTACATCTCTCCTCTATAAAAACTGATAATTGATTCCTACACTTTGTTTCCTGTCTTTTAACCAATTAGTGATCCATGAGAGAACTTTCCCTTTTACCCTGGGATTACTTAGTTTGCTTAAGAGTTTCTGGTGAGGAGCCTTGTCAAAGGTTTTCTGAAAGTCCAAGTACTCTGTATCGACCAGATCACCTTTGTCCACGTGCTTGATGACACCCTTAAATAATTTGAATAGATTGATGAAGCATGCTAGTAATAGAGAAGTCTTCCCTGTCTGTTTTTCACTTTTTGTCTCTGTGGATCATCACTAAATGGCAGCGCCATTACATAAAAGGAAAGAAGAAACTGAGATTAAAATTATTACCCACTACCACCAGCAACACAGGTCAGATGGAACTCAACATCCCTTGTAGCTGCCATCTGTTCTAATTACTCCTGCAGGATTGGACTGCGATTTTATTCTTCTTCCTATGAAGACAGTGGCCCGGATCCTCATTTTGGGTAAATTGTCATTTGTCTACTGACAATTTACACCACCTGAGTATTTCTGTCGTATATATGCTGGTCCTGTAACAAAATTGCCCTCAGCAAATGCACAGTAAGTATATTTACGTCAAGCTGCACATTTTTCCATAACCCTGTTGGCCAAATTGTGCTTATTAGGCCTAAATGAAAACATTTTTATTCTGGTACATATTAAAAAACAGCATTTTTCCCACCCTAATTGAAGAAAACAAGACCCTCCTGCTTTAAGTAAACAGAAGTAGGAGACCATCTCAGCATTTATTGTGGAGAGAATTGTTCTCTCAAGAACTCCTTGGTGAATTCTTGTTAGCTAAATGAATTCTTTTTTCTCTTAACATCTCCTGTAAGATATTCTAGCAAATCCTCAAGTACAACAAAAGAGCACATAGCACAGGTCCAGATCTGTGTGCAACATTGGCATAATACTTACCTTTGCACTCTGCTAACCTAGCTGTTCACCTAACAGGTCCACCTGCCTACATTACAGAGAACCTCTTACGCTGGAGTGATCTTCCTGGGGCCAGATATGCCAGCTCTACAGCCACATTCCACTGGAAGCCCGGTATAAAGCAGCTGAACTACAACAGAAGATCTTGCCCTTCATATCTTAATTCACACATCTACCAAGGCTTAGATCACCTATATCACCTTTCTCCTTAGGTACTCTATATCTGCTTACCCATTTTTCTTTTTTATAGCATCTACCTTTTTTTTCCCCAATCCGTCTTTACTGCAAAACTGTTCACTAAACACCAAACCCTTATCAAAATAACAAGTTTGAAGCACAGCATCAGGCATCAACCACAATGTTGTCGCTATTTTGATGGAGCAGTAGCGACAACGTATGTCAGGTTGCATCTGTTTTCAGTTTAGCAAGTATAAATGATGAGTGAAACACTTAAGTGTATATTTTTCATAAGACTTTAGATGAAATATCACATAAAAATAAAATTTTTCACACTTCTTTTCCTTTTCTGTTGCCATTCTTTCACTTA
The DNA here is from genome assembly GCF_026122565.2 of Emydura macquarii macquarii. Classification (NCBI taxonomy): domain Eukaryota; kingdom Metazoa; phylum Chordata; order Testudines; family Chelidae; genus Emydura; species Emydura macquarii. Next base: position 14,953,643 of record NW_027130842.1, on the reverse strand, counting down.
AAGTTCCAGCAGTCACTTAAGTAATCCACAGAACAACAATAATAAAAATGCATGGATATTAGGATAGTATAAGATCATTTTGTTTACAGTATTAGTGAGATATTTTTGCTTATTTACATGATATTCTTTAGCTGTCTTGTATACGAAGAAAGTTTTGTTTGCACTATGACCTATGATTCTCTGCTGGGATCTGTTTCCTTTTACTAAAACAATAGAAAAAAAGATACTGGTATGGTCTAGTAAACGGACCATGGATTAGGAGTCAGAAACTTCTTAATTCTAGTCTGGGATGTGCTTGCTATGTGGCCTTTGTCAATTCACCTAATTTCTCTTTCTATAGAACGGTGATAGGTAAATATTATCATCTCACAGGTTTGGTGTGAAGATTAGTTAGTCATGTTTGCAAAGTATTTGGAATATGGAAAGTACTACCGGTAAAGTGACAAGTCTGATTATTTATGAAAACTGTTACTTACCTGTTCCCAGTAGTGCACATACAGTATAAGCTTTGCAAATCTAAATAAACGAAACAGGATAAAAATTCTGACCAATTTGTTGTTAGAAACTACTTGTGAACTACTATCATTTGTTGATATAATCTCCTCCAGTTTTCCTTTCTAAAAGACAAAAAAAAATAAAATCCAATATAAGAAAGTTACCATTTTTAACTTTAACTAGTATGGTCTATTTTAAGCAAAAAATTTTTTTACTCACTCTCAAAAAGTAATCAACTGGTAGAACGCCTAAGAGATCTGAAATAAGCCAGGTTTTTATATAATGGACTGTAATCTTCTTTTGTTCTAAAACAATATCCTGGGGAAAAGTTGAACAAAATACTATTAAAATATAAATCTAGACATACATTCATCTAATATAATCTAAACTTAAATATTTTAATCATCTAATTCAACCTAGAATGTGTTCCTGCATTTATATTAATGTTCAGACTTAAAATAAGAATGCAAACAATTTATGGTTCTAAATAAACTGCCAGCAAAAGAAGCTTCCTACCCAATGAAAATCTGTTTTCCCCTCAAAATAAGGGGTAATCTACACTGCCTAAACTAAAAGAAAAAATGACTCAAGTAATGCTCTCATACTATTTCTCTAAGGGTCAAATGTTCTTATGTACAATAGGCCTGATCCTACTCTCACTTATAATGGTGTAATTCAGGAGTAACTAAGTTGAAGTCGATGGATACACCAGTGTATAATTGATGTTAGTGAGAAAAGAATAGGCCCATTGTTTTCAAAGACCCTTTCAGAAAGTTTAATATTTCTTCACAGTAGTGTTGTTGTGGTAAACTGAGTTCACACTCTTCTCATTTGTGGCATATGGAGTTTAGTTTAGGTTAGTTTACCCACTTTTATTTTTACCTCTACACAGCTGGTTTTTCAGAATCCTCTCTAGTACTGGGCCAACATCTGACAGGTGTTGATCATCTGAAACCCTTTGGGTCCAATCCTGTAGCCCTAGAACACCCTTCCTTAAAACTTGCCCAAGCTTGTCCATAGTAGTTTAAGTCTAAAGAGGATACCAACTCTAAGCAGAATTTCTTATTTTACCTGTGATATGCTATTATTTGGGACTATTAAAGAACTCTGATATATACCTAATTAGTTTCACATGGTAACAATATTTTAAAGAGCAGACCTAAGCCCACAGAACAGCCTGCCTGTTACTTGCCTAACTCCCAAGCCCTACCTTCATGCCTGTTCCTGTCCTCCTTATCCCAGACCCCTACCTTTCCCAGTTCCTGCTTTCCTGCCTTGCTCCAGGTCTCTGCTCCTACATCTTACTCCTAATGCTGACACTGGGTTGGTACTGGCTCTGACTTTTGGCTTGACACCTGATGCTAACCCCGGCTCTGTTTGCAGGCTCCTGACTCTAACCATCAGGCCTAATTTCCTATGCCCTGCTCCCTACAGCATGCTTGGACCAGTATTTCTCCGAGAGGACCCAGCCAACGATGGACCCAGTGGAGTTGCCTGTACCCAAAGCGTCATCTGCACTGCATGCGCAGGTGATCTGCCTCCAGTCAGACAACTGCACATGCAGGATATGCAGCTGGCCACTGAGAGTCAGGTGTTGTGGGAGCAAGTCCATTAACTCCATGCAGAAAATGCTGTGCTCCAGACCCATCCAGCTTTTCTGTCACCCAAGCTGGGACTTGCTATCCCTCTCCCAGAGCACTTTGATGGGAGCCAAGGCTGCCAAGGTTTCATGAATCAGTGCCGCCTCTTGTTCTTGCTTTGACTGCAGACGTACACTTCCAACCATACCAAGGTAGGCCTGGTAGTCTGCCTGCTGACAGGGAAGGTGTTGGACTTCGCCTCATTCTTGTTGGAAGCCAATAGTCCAGTTCTGTCCAACTGGGATGCCTTCCAGCAGGTGATATCAACCATGTTTGATGATCCCAACTGTGTCTGCTGCAACTGCCCTACAGAAACTCCAACAGGGATCTGGCATAACCACTTCCTACGTACCTCACTTCTGCTTCTCATATCAGACAAAGAATGTAATGAGATGGCCCAGATATTTCAGTTTCAATGGGGCTTGCAGGATGAGGTTGAAGATGAACTGGCCTGAGTCGAGACCCTAACAGGTCTGGATGCCTTCATAGATCTTCTCTATATTGACAATCGTCTATGCGAGCGATGAGAAGAAAGAAAAGGAGTGTCGCAACCATGTCCCCTGCTATTGAATTTCACCCCACTAGAAGGCGTGCCAGTCCTCTTTCTTAAGGATGGAAACCCCCAACTATGTGTGGACTATGGGGGCCTAAATCAGGTCATCATTAGAAACCGTTACCTGTTGCCATTAATCCCCGAGCTAATGAACTTCTACCAGTTCATCCTGAAGTTCTCAGCATGGATCACTCCTCACTGCCCAGTTCTGCAAAAACACCAGGTTCCTGTGGGCTCCTTAGGCCCACCAGGCCTTTGAGTAATTTTAACTGGCATTTACCACTTCTTCTATATTGGCTCACCCCAACAGTACACAAGTCTTCATCGTTGAAATGGACACTTCCAATGTGATGATTGTGGCAGTGCTAGCCCAAAGGCACAGTCCTCACCATTTCTACATCCATGCACCTTTTATTCCAGGAAACTCACACCCGTGGACCAAATTTAGAAATTTTGAACAAAACTCCATGTAATTAAGGTAGGCTTCAAAGAGTGGCACCATTATCTAGAATGGGCCTGTACCCTGTCTAGGAGAATATCAATCATAAGAACCTTGAATATCTGCATAGCGTCAAGGCTTCAACCAACATCTTCAGTGGGATTTATTCTTTTTGTGCTTTGATTTTGTAATTTCCTATTCTCCAGGAACCAAAAATAACAAAGCGAACGTTTTGCCCAAAAGGGAAACTATTACACAACCTAAAAGACGTGAACCCTAAAACCTCCTGAATCCTCATGCCTCATTAGTTTCTGGACATAGCTCCCCACCAAGATCTACACACCCTCATACACTCAGCCTCAGCCCACGGGATCCCACCTGACAAGCAGGAAGCCATAAGTAAGAAACTCCACAACATCCCCAATGGGGTAACCTACATAAAAGGGCATATGTATGTTCTTCCTGGGCCTCTGAGGGCTACAACCCTACAAATATATCATGACTCCACTCTGGAAGGACATTCTGGCTGCTTTAAAACTCAGTCTCTCATGTCTTCTGGTGGCCTCCCATGTGAGCCACAGTGCAGGCCTATGAGGCCTCTTGCAATGTATGTGCCTCACAATAAGTCCTTCAGACTCCTGCAGCCCCTTGATATTCCACCTGGCCCCCGGACAGTCCCACCTTATATTTTGTAGTAGAACTATCTGAGTCCAATGGATTCATGACCATTCTGACAGTAGTGGACCACCTCACAAAGATGGCACACTTCATCCCCTACACTGGCTTGCCCTCCTCCCAGGAAACCACCCAGCTCTGGTTAGACCAAGTCATCAACCTCCATGGCCTCCTGAAGCGCATCCTCTCCGATGGTGGTGCACAAGTTATCTCCCACTTCTGGCAAGGAGCTCTCCAGATTTTGGGCATTCACTTCTGCTTCTTCTCTGCCTACCACTCTCACACAAATGGTGAAGAAGAGAGCACAACCAGATCCAGGAGCAGTATCTTTGATGCTACATAAATTTCCACCTGAGTGCCTGGTCCTTGCTGCTGCCTAAGGCAGAGTTCACGTAAAATAAGGCAGCACATGCTTCTATGAGGCAAAGCTCTTTTTTTTTCTTTTTTTTTTTTAAACTATGGGTTCTACCATAGTTCTACCCACAACTACCCATAACTCAGCAGCCCTGGACTGGACATAACAGATACATAAAACTCAAGATGATCTAAAAGTTCACCAGGAGAATGCCAAGAAGAGCTACAAACAATACGCAGACCATCAATGACAGATGGAGTCTGCCCTCTTGGCAGGCCAGGAGGTATGGCTTTCTGTGGAATCAAGAAGGATTTTTTCCTCTTGGGCCAAACTGCCCAAGGTTTGGTGGGTTTTTCACCTCCCTCACAGCTCATGGAGGCAGAGTTGGGTTGAAAGCAATAAGACTTGAAAGTTTAGTATTAGGAATGGTGAGACTGTTTAGCTTGTCATAACTTGTGGGCAGCTCCCGAGATAAATAAGATTCAGGATTTGCTGGTGGACTTTGCACCTATAGGGGAAGGGGAGACTTGGTACCCTTGGTACCCTTGGTACCCTCTACTCCCAACCTCCATGCATGACTAGGAAGAGAGGATTCAGAAGTGAACTGAGTCCTTTGGGTAGGCTGAGGAGGGTCTACCTGAGTCATTAGTTATATGGTCCTATAACCCTGCATTAGAGCCAATTAAATGGTTTGTATGTGAGAGCAGATGGTGGATGTATAGTGCTCCTTCCCAGTGTTAAATTAATAAAGTTGTAGCTTGCCCCTTAAATCTATTCCTTTATCTATTGTTCATTCACCTGTATGTCCTGATCAATAGTTACTTTATATACCTTCCATTGGCTGATGAAATTTAAAGTAATAGAAACAAAAAACATTTTTATAGGAGAGAAATGAGTCCAGAATACTTGTACCTTCCCACTTTTTATATATTACCATACTGCAGTGTTAAATAAGATGGCCTGTAGTCATTTTCAAGTACAATTTCCAGTTTGTGTATGGTATAAAGAGCTTTCCACTGTGTGAACTTCCAGAGATTAACCCACATTATTGTATGCAGTCATGAGTAGCCACGTGCAATATGTTGTAAATTTTGCTACTGTGCTTGCATGTGTATGCTCGGTAGCTGATATTACAAGTACATGGCGATATGGCTCCTTCAGACTTCTGTACTGACCAAACCATATTCACCTTTAATTTAACTAGGATTTAATAATCATCTCAGAATGAATTTGGTAGGAAGCATAAAGAACAAATGAGGGGAAATAATTCAATGTCAGAAAACCATCCAGATAACATAAAATTTTATCAACTCTGATAATTTTACTGATATGGAAATGAGGAATTTGTGCTGTGATGCTGTTTAAACTCGCCACTATATTTTTGGAAAAGAAAATTTGGGAAAACATTATTAAATATAACACCTATATACAAAACAAAATTCATTTAAAGTATGGATAAAAAGGTTTTAATTAAATGACAGACATTTCATTTCACTTAAGTAATTTTAGCTCATACCTTCTCATGATCTCTGACGTATCCAGTGAAAAAATTTAAAATTATATCCACTAAAAATATACAATCGAATATTCCACTAAAAGTATTCCAGCCAGTGCTTGACAACATTTCATCATCAAAAAAGCTGACTGCAAATGGGATCACAAGAATCTGAATAAGTGCCAGAAATGAGATCATCTTAATCCAGTAATATCTGTGAAAAAATAAAATTATTTTTAAAAAAAGTATTAGCATAATCTAGCTAAGAAATATTCATACTGCTTCATCCACTTTATTTAAATAAAATAAATAGAGGTCAAGGATCTTTCTAATGTGATTGAACAATTACTTTATTTTGTAAATGATTATTATATTATGGTTGGCAAAAAAGCATAAAAACACTATTATGATCTCTTTTATGCTATTCCTTTGCACTCCTATGAGCAAAATATCAATAAAATTCTATGTAAGAATGAATCAAATGACATTTTGCTATCTGTTCTGTTGGTGCAAATCTGGAGTAATAGAACAGAATTTGGCTTAGAATCATTTGTACCTGTAATGCTGTACATAAAATATGAATTGAACTTTGAGACTGAACTTTAGTAGTTGAGGGTCCCCATCTTTGCTAGTAAGACCTGAGATAGCAGCCCTTCCCCTCCCATGTGCTAGTTAGCTCAATGAAGTCAAATTATGGCTGTCCACTGTACAGATTCAGGTAGAAGAGGCTTCCTGCATCTTCCTTCTCTAAAAGTGGCCTGTGGGGTCTTTCAGAGTGGCCCACAGCTCCTCTCCCACTGGCTGCAGAAGGGAGCTGCTGCCTAAGTACCCAGGCGGAGCACGTTGCTGATGCAGGTTCCTTGCTGCAGCCAAAGGGATGGGAGATCAGTGCTCCCCCTGGCTGTAGCAAGGAGCACAGCAAAGTGCTCTGCCTGGGTCCCTAGGTGCTGGGGTCCCTGCTGGAGCCAGAGAGAGGAGAGCACTGATCTCCCATGCCCCTGGCTGTAGAAGGGATCCACTGCCTAGGGACACGGGTGGAGCGCATAGTTTCCCTGCTGCAGCCAGGGGGATGCGAGATCCGCCTTGCTGAACTCCTTCCCTCTGGCTGCAGTGGGGGGTCGGGGGAGCTGCTGGCAGAAACTGGTGGTCATTCCGGGTTGTAAAAATTATATTTGTGGCCCTCGAGCCAAAAAGGTTGGGAACCAATGCTCTGCGCCATTCAGTGCACCCACACCCACTATAAGGTTATAATATGTCCTTACATTATTAACATCAAAATAGTTTTTAAACATTTTTATTTTTCATCATTTATTCTGGCTGTTTGCTTATGTTGCTGGAACAATGGCTATTGTCATTGGTCCCCAAAAAGAGCCAAGAAGCCCTGATCTCTGTTAATACCTTAGCCGTCATTCAAAAGCACACCATGGCTGTTTTGAGACATGATATGGTCACGTTGCGACATCGACCAGGGTATAATCTGGGCTGTTTGGATCATTGTGCCCCCTTAATTCTCCAGTCTGGTGCCCACTATACCCTGCTTTGCCATGTGAGCGACCACCCTGCGGCCTCTAGCATGCAAGTTACCCCCCAGACATATACCAGAGTTCTTTACCCAGGCACTCTTGAATTACATATAGGCAGGTGAAGTAATGATGTCACTGTCCCCTACTTATACTCTTCTCCTCGGTTTCAGGTACACCCCTGGCTGGGGTGCAGACACTCAGTCTGTGGTGTACATGAGATATATAGTGTCTCCCAGGTGAATTGCAAATTCTTTGCTCACATCTTTTGTTTATGTGAGGTTTGGCATGTTAGGCCCCTGTGTTTACGGTTTCTTTGTCCTCTCTGAGGGGCTAGTCTGTGGGCACTTCCGAGACTCATAATGTTTCAGTGACAAACATATAGCAAAATATCATAACTCCATATACAGTGATGATACACATATTTTGACAGAACAATGATGCTCAAAAAATTATAATTTTTTCAATGTTACCTCAAGGCATACTTTGTACAGAACATATCATAACCATACACAAGTGGTGAATATGGAGATACAGGGTGTTATTTTGAGGTACAGTGTGTCATTTATGTATCATAGGCTAAATGGTACTTGTAATAAAGCAATATATGAGGACTGGAAAGCTTTTATGGAAGCCAAAGCCATTGCACTTGAGGAAGGTTCTGTCAGGAATGACGTTGGCTTGTTGTATTAAAGACTTGCATGACATTACTGACAAGAAAGATCATTCACTCTGTGTGGTCTCTTCTGGTCTATACAGAAGCAGAGTGCTGCTGCGTGTGAACATATCAGCCAGCTACTAAGTGCATCCCCAATTTCTCTGGAATTCCCTGACATTAAGACAACTGACAAGTTGACCCATTCTGCACAAAATGATCCCATTGAATTTACTATTGATGAATTCCACAAAGATGTAAGTGAAATAAGGCAGCAGGAATCTATGGAATTCCTATAGAATTTTTAAAAAGTGCTCGACCAGGTATTCTTTTGTGGCTGCAGACATTGCTAAATACATCTACCAAAAAAAGCTTCTATCCAACTGGCTAAAAGGCATTATTCTGCTTTGGATACATAAAAGTAGCAAACAAGACTAATATATCTATCGCAGCATTACACTCTTATCCGTCCCAGTGAAAATGTTTGCTTCTGTCTTGTTGTCCCAAGCTGCTGAAATCTTAAGGGCCAGAGAAGACCACAACAAGCTGATTTCATTCCCAGCTATTCCACGACAGAGCAAATATTCACTGTGTGACAGCTCGTTGAAAAGGCACAAGAATTTAAGTGCCCAGTTTGCATTGTATTTGTGGATGTCAAAGCAGCTTTAGACTCTGTTGACAGCTTTGGCTGATCTTGAAACTTGAAGGCCTCCCTGACAAGCTCTTTACAATATTCCATCTCCTGTATAGAATCACAGAGTTGGAAGGGACCTCAGGAGGTCATCTAGTCCAACCCCCTGCTCAAAGCAGGACTAACCTCAGCTAAATAATCCCAGCCAGGGCTTTGTCAAGCCGCAGCTTAAAAACCTCCAAAGATGGGGATTCCACCACCTCCCTAGGTAACCCATTCCGGTGCTTCACCACCCTCCTAGTGAAAAACCTTTTCCTAATGTCCAACCTAGACCTCCCCCACTGCAACTTGCTTCTTGTTCTGTCATCTGCCACCACTGAAAACAGCCTAGCTCCCTCCTCCCTGGAACCCCCTTTCAGGTAGTTAAAGGCTGCTATCAAAACCCCCCTCATTCTTCTCTTCTGCAGACTAAACAAGCCTAGTTCCCTCAGTCTCTCCTCATAAATCTTGTGCTCCAGCCCCCTCATCATTTTTGTTGCCCTCCGCTGGACTGTCTCCAACTTCTCCACATTCTTTTTGTAGTGGGGGGCCCAAATGCGTAGTGGACACAATACTCCAAATGCAGCCTCACCAATGCCGAATAGAGGGGAATAATCACTTCCCGCGATCTGCTGGCAATGCTCCTATTAATGCAGCCCAGTATGCTATTAGCCTTCTTGGCAACCAGAGCACACTGCTGACTCATATCCAGCTTCTTATTCACAGTTACTCCCAGGTCCTTTTCTGCAGAACTGCTGCCTAGCTCATCGGTCCCCAGTCTGTAACTGTGCATGGGATTCTTCCGTCCTAAGTACAGGACTCTACACTTGTCCTTGTTGAACCTCATCAGATTTCTTTTGGCCCAATCCTCCAGTTTGTTTAGGTCCTTCTGTATCCTATCCCTACCTTCCACGGTATCTACCACTCCCCCTAGCTTAGTGTCATCTGCAAACTTGCTAAGGGTGCAATCTACCCCATCCTCCAGATCATTAATGAAGATGTTGAACAAAACTAGCCCCGGGACCGACCCCTGGGGCACTCCGCTTGTGACTGGCTGCCAGCTAGACATGGAGCCATTGATCACTACTCGTTGAGCCCTATGCTCTAGCCAGTTATCTATCCATTTTATAGTCCATTCATCCAACCCATACTTTTTTAACTTGCTGATAAGAATACTGTGAGAGACCATATCAAAAGCTTTGCTAAAGTCAAGGTATATCACATCTACTGCTTTCCCCACATCCACAGAGCCAGTCACTTCTTCATAATCAGATTGGTCAGGCATGACTTTCCCTTGGTGAATCCATGTTGACTGTTCCTGATCACCTTCCTCTCTTCTAAGTGCCTTAAAATGGATTCCTTGAGGACCTGCTCCATGATTTTTCCAGGGATTGAGGTGAGGTGACCGGTCTGTAGTTCCCTGGATCCTCTTTCCTCCCTTTCTTGAAGATGGGCACTATATTTGTTTTTTTCCAGTCATCAGGGACCTCCCCCAATTGCCATGATTGCCATGATTGCTCCTCAAGTTGCATTCTTGTAAATGGGACAAGAACCACCTTCTTAATTAGACTGGGCATTCAGCAAGGATACGTTGCCACCCTAGAAATCTTCAGTGCTGCTGTAGACTATGCACTTGACTAGATACTCAGTAAATGCATTTTAGGCACATGCCTTGATGATAAGAACCTCACCTACACTGATTTTGTCAATGATATATTGGGAGCTGTCAAGACAGGATGAGCTAGCTGCAGCACTTAAAACTCTGGCAAGCTCAGCAGCAAAAGCCTGCCTTAAAATTAACTGGGGTAAACCAAAATTCTTCTGCTCAGTGATTTTGAACACACTTGCAGCCTCTAGCATCTAAGTGGGTGAGCACTCAGTTGAGATTGTTAGTGATTTCACCTACCTTGGCTCTGTTGTTGAAAACATGGACAGAGAAATTAAAGCCTGCACTACAAAAGCATCATCAGTAATAAAGCACTTTATCAAGAACGGCTTTTGCAAATCAAACACCCTGATAAGTAGAGAGACAAAGCTGAGGATATATAATGTTTTGGTGGTCAGTTTTCTTATCTATAGGACTGAAACATGGCCCCTCATTGTCAAGATGGAAAAAAATAGGATATTCAGATGAAGCACCTCCAAATAACTGAAGCACCTCCAAATAACTGAAAACATCAAATGGCAGAAATTCAGGTTAAATGAAGAGATCCATTTTCTAACTAAACAGACCCCACTCCCTCAAATGGTCACTCAGAGTGCTCTAAGGTGGTATAGTCATCTACCAACTTCCCTGCGAGAATCGTCTTTGACTTTGACCCAATGAAAGCAGGATGGAAAAGACCTCTGGAAGACCTAAAACATGATGGCAGGGTGGGGTCAAAAGATGCCTATCCCTCACAGGCATCCTAACCCATGAATTGGCTCAGGACAGAACATCATGGAGGCACATAACACACACAATGGCCTCTAAGTTGTCCAAGCAACAGCCTGAGAATGAACCTAATCTACAATTACTACAGGGTCAGTTTCACCAAACCAAACCAAAATCATGCATTAGCACAAGGCAAACATTGCAGAGGACTGTTTAAAGTTAAAAAAAAAATGTTTTCACCGAAATGACTCATTAAATCATTTATATTAAGTTTTGTATATATTAAGTTAAGTTTATATTAAAATCATTAAATCATTTATACTAAGTTGTGTAATACAGTTCAGTAGCAATTCTGGTTGTATGTCACTGTGTGGTAACTGAAGGGGGTGTAGGAGTGAATGAGGATGGGTGCGGGGGTTGTATACATTTTGGTGTGATTGAATGTGGTACATGCATGGGGAGTAAAGATGGGACTAAGGAGAGGATGTGTGTGTATGCAGTACCTGAATGGGGAGTTAGGGGTTGATGAGGAAGGCCATGTGTCAGTGTGTGTTGTGGTGTGTGGTGTATCGAGAACATGAATAGGGATTAAGGGGATGCACATACAGGGGAGGAGATTGTGCACTTAGGTCAGTGTGGTGGTGTTTGAATGCAGTACCTGCTGTGTGTTTAGGTCTGTTGTAGTGTGTGCAATACCTCAATGTAAGGTAGAGGGGTGTGTGTTGTGGAACCTGAATGAAGAGGAGGGGGAGTTGAGGAAGATGGGTTGGTAGCATTATCTTCTGTGGTGTGCGGGATACCTGAGTAAGGGGTAGGGATGAATGAGGAGGCATGGATGTGGGAGTGTTGGAGGGAGGGGAGCTTTGTCAGTATCATGCATGTGTACCGTGGGGGTGGGGCAGGGTGGTCCCTGAATGGAAAGAAGGGTGGCTGAGGAGGATAGGTGTTGTTAGGATATTGTGTTGTGTACATTGTACCTGAAGGGGTGATAGAGGTGAATGAAGAGGAGTGTATGGGGCAGGAGGAAGGGGTTGTGTGTCAATGTTTTGTGTTGTGGTATCTGAAGGGGGAGTAGTTTGGGTGAGCTAGGTGTGTGGAGAGGTGGTTAGTGGAGGTACCTGAAGGGAGAAGAGGGATGGATAGGGTGGGGAGGGGTTGTGTGTCAGTGTGTTGTGTTATGTTGTGGTATCTGAAGAGGGAGTGGGTGCAGATGAGGAGGGGTGTGAGGGTAGAGAGGGGGCAGTGCATCAGTCTGTTGTGTTATGGTACCTGAAGCTGGGGTGGATGATGAGGGTGTGTGTGAGGGGGGTTGTGTGCCAGTGTGGTGTTTTGTGTGTCTTGTGGTACCTGAAGGGGGAGTTGGGGTGAATGACCCGCAGCACGCGTATTTGCTCGATCTCTCTCAGCACCGCCTCTTTGCTGCCGAACGGGTGCAGGGGCGGCAGGAAGAACTGCTCGGTGCCTCTGCGCTTAGGCCCGGCCCACCCTGCCAACTCCTGCTCCAGCCTTGCTCCCTGCTCGGCTGGCCAAACGTGGGCCCTGAGCCTGCCCCTCAGTGGCTGCCATCGCCATAGCACCCCCTGCATTAGCTTGGAGACCCCACCTTGCCCTGCCTCAGGGGCCATGGGGGCTTCAGCCTCCCATTCTCCTGTAGCCTCAGCCTGAGCCATGGGGAACCCAAGTGCCTCTGCAGCTCCCTACCCAGGAAATTACAGAACACCACCCCTCCCCTCCTCTACCATCCTCTCACCAGGTGTCTCCCTTCCTCTTACTTTCCCTCTTGTCTTCTTCCCTTCCCCTTCTTTTATATCCTTCTCCTCTTTTTTCCTACCTATCCTTCCCCCTTGCTCATTTCCTTACTTCCATTACCCCTCCCTACTCCTCTTTGCTCAATTCTTCTTTCCCCCTCTCCCCAAACTCTCTCCTGTCTCCGTGCTATGAGGGTGCAAAATGGCCTCTTGCTCCACTCGACCTCCTCTGGGACAGAAAAATGACACCATGGACATCTTCGTCATCACTTGCTTCCTACCCGCCCCTGTTCCTCTTGTTTCACATCTCATAAATGGAAATAACTTCCCTTTGCATCTTTGACTTGCTGTTTCCTATCAATTTTTCAGCAGGCCTCCTGAAAATGCACCCACATTATTTGAAGTTATAGCTGTTTGTACATTTTTTCACTTAGTTTAAAAAAAATAGAAAATAGTTGATGTGAAATGCAGCATTTTGCACACACAAATCAGTAATTGGGTGTGCAATTACTTACTTTGCAGATGCAAATCCCTTTCAGTTACATTCTCTAGTTCTCATTTGAAAAAGCAAAGAAAAGCAGGTCAATGGGCAACTCACTGCCTTATTCATTTGTGCAATATGGTGAGATTTGTGCTTGCAAATTTTTGGAGGCCCAATGAAAATGTGGCCTAAATTATTATTTCTAAATGTTTTAAATTTCATTAATTTATTTTTTTTTAAAAGGTGAGATGTGGGGGGGAGAGAGAGAGAGAATGGGACTCTTCAGGTGGCATAAGACTCTGATCAGGCTGTATTGTCAGTGACCAATCTTATTCAATTTTTAAAAATGACATCAGAATAGAAATTTGGGCCATTTCAAGTTGCTAGTTGTCCCTTTTTCTTCTGTCTTGTGATGGAAGCACCCCAATCCAGTCTGTGCATTATCAACCAGGGTTGGGGGTCATGGCCATAACATTTGCTTTCACATGACAAGTTCCTGCTCCTTCAAACAGCAATAAGAATCATAATAAATCTTCAGTCTTTGTCAAGTAAAAAATCAGTAATAATGAAGTTCTTGTGTGCTCTCTCTACCCCAGGCAGCTGTCAACATATGGGTTAGGGAGAAAAGCATCTGTTCATGCACTAAGTATTCCAGTATTGCCAAATCTCATGATGCTATCGTAAGTCTTTCAATAATTGCATTTTTCTTGAAGCTTTAGCTCCTGGAATTAGGTAATTACATGAGAATCTCAGCTTTCATTTTTTTAAAGTAAATTTCTAGCCCTTATGGTTGCTGAGAAAAGCAGAAAATGTAACCCAAGTGCACCCTAAAAGCTCAGAATCTAGACAACAAATAAAAATAACCCCAGTTTTTAATTAGAGATATTACATGGATTACTAACAAACTTGGGGGTTTGTGTTACAGGTGCCATTGCATATCATTATAATAAACAACTGACATATTGACTTTTCCTAACTTGATCATGGTTTCTGATAGATACAATATCACACATCATTACTAGTATATATGAAAAATGATTGCTATTAAACATTGAGAGTACAGTTGGTACTCCCATGGTGGTACGAGCTCCTTTAAGAAACCTGGCATCTGAATCAGATGTACTTCAAAGCAGAATGCAGCACTGAGATGTGCTGCTTTGAAGTGCAACTGCAGATCCAGACAAATTTTGGAGCCCAAAACATTATATAAATCTGCTGTACTTTAAAAGAAATTCTGTGTCAGATGCCAGTTTTGACTCATTTTAGAAAATTACTGTCTGGATCAGCTATACTTCAAAGCAGAACATCTCAGCACAGCATTCTGCTTTGAAGTACAGCTAATCCAGGTGCTGGTTTTCTTAAAGCAGTCAAAATTGGCATCTGACCTTCTCAGTATTTCTCTTTAACCTCAGCACCTTTTTCTTCCCCTTTCCCTCATTTCCTCTTCCTTTTGCCTCATTGAATAACAGAGCTGTAGCCACTATCTTGTTAGTAATTGTGGTAGTCCAGAGGCAATAAGGAAGGTGAATTATTGATCTTAAAAGGGTTTCTGAAGCGAACAATTAACTGTAGGGGTAGGTCTGTTGAACAACATAATGGAACTGGTCAATCAATGTCCATTAGATTATAGAAGTTGGTTAGTGAATAATCATAGTATTTTTTATCCTTCTATGTAATAACAATAAAGCTCAAAATAGATACAGCTAAATTGCAAGTAATATAATAAACATTCACAACACACATTATAATGGATATAGTGAGTATCAACAATAACATACATTGCATATCATAAACTGATAATGTTAAATTGATTTTACGTGTTTAAAAAGTAGTTGTTGAGCATGTTAAATCTCACTATTGTCATCCGTTGCTTCTCATGTTTTGGAAATACTAAAATGAATTGGATTCACATTTGGACAAACTGCCTCCAGCACTTCATATTTAAGAAACTTATCTATTTTGTCAGAGACAAATTTTGCCTTTAAGGCATGAAAATGGAGAACCCTTTTGGAAACAATTCTGCTGTGGAAGGCGTGTGTGTGTATCTGTGTGTGCTATCAGGACAAGAGTGCGAATAAGCCTAACTAGGGAATCTGTCACTAAGTGAATCCTTCCTCCTTCCCCCCAGCCACCTCTGGCCTCAGAACAGGGTAAGTGAGACACCCCTCCACACACACACAGACACTAGGACCTGCTTGTGTGTTCTACTCCTTTCCTCATCCTGTGTCTGTCTTGTCTGTTTAGACTGTAAAATCTGCAGGGCAGGGACTGTCTACTACTCTGTGCTTGTACAATGCCCAGTACAATAAGGCTGTTCGGTTTTAAGTATAGATATAGCCTGATTCACTTGTTCAAGTGTGGTGGTAAGAGTCATGGAAATTTTTGTCCCTCCTCTCTCCCTCCCCCCCAAAAGGAGTATAAAAGGAAAATATGGAAGTGGTCATAAAATGGATGATGGAGCAGCAGAAAGAGCAGCAATTTGTGCTACAATTTATGAAGAAGCAGCAAGAACAGGCTACAATTCAACAAAAACAAGTACAGCAACAGATCCTGGAACAGCTGTTTCAGAGACTCATTAATCTGGGTGTGCTGCCCAGAGTGTCAGTAAACTGCGTTCCTTACTTTGTAAAGATTGGATTGGAAGATGACCTGGAGGCTTATCTGGTCTTTTTTGAGAAAATGACTTCTGTAGCCCATTGAAAGAAGGAGACTTGGGCTATCCCTATGGGCCTGTTTCTGACTGGTAAAGCACAAGGAACATACTGGATTTTGGAGGAGACAGCACTGTTGCCTGCAGTGGCAATGAAGACTGCCAGTTTGAACTGGTTGAAGATGTCAGAGGAGGACTGGTATTGGCTTCGAGGAGGACTACTGACTGAGGATGTGACTGTGCAACCTTCATCATCACTTGACAGATTGAGCAATGTGTTGACTCAAGTCTGAGTCTTGGACAATAGGAAAATTTATGGACATACTATAACTGAAGCGGTACCAAAGTAAAATGCTTGGGGAGGTGCAACCCTGGGGTATACTGGCACCAGCTGTCTTCACTGACAGAGGCCGTACAGCATACAAAGGAATACACAGAGGTTGAGCCACTGGCGACCATTATGGTCATGACTGCAGACTAAGATACAGGGGCCATCAGTGGGATAGACAGAAGAATCTTAACAGAAAATATGTCCTGTGGACTCAAAGATGTAGCCAAAAAACCATTCCCCAGAACCAAGCAAGAAGCCAGCCCATCCTATTTGGTTTTTGTGGGGAAGGGAGAAAGGCTATATACAAAACTGTATTGTTTCTGGAGTGTGATGAAGCAGAGACAGGTGATCTTGTGGAGGGGCTCTAGCATATTCCAGGAGAGGTGGGCTCTCTCAGTCTCTCCTGTTGAAGCTGTTCCGTGGTGTGTAAATAATGCATTGTGCCAGAGAGAGTATGAAAATGACTGTGCAGACCAGTGGTTGGGGAACTGACAGGGATTATGGGAAGACCCAGCATACAGTCCCCCTGTTTTAATGCATATTTAACTCCAGGAGAGAGATCATGGCGGTGAATCTTGAGCAGATGGAGGCACCTACCTTGAAACCGCAGTTAGGTGTCTAATTGCCTTTGAGAGTCAGGGTTTAGGAGCACTCTTTCCTTGGCGTTTTCTTCTGTTGGCTAGTTTAGTTGGCTCAGCATGCTGGATTTTGTGGATCCCCTTTTTAAGCACCTAACTCTCCTCATTACACTGAATAGTGAGCCTGCACACCTAGCTCAGGGCTGTGGATTCCACTAGGTGGCAGGGCATCTAACTGTAAGGCATTGCCAGGCTGAGTCTATGGTTATGTCTTCACTGATGGTGACAAATTCGCCGCCATCAGATCGACTTATCTGGATCAACTGAGCAGTCAGTGAAGACCCGCTCAGTCGATCCAGAAATTGACATATTAAGACCACCTTCTCAAATAGCACAGTGCAGTGAAGACGGCGCGCAGAACAGAAGCACAGAAGTTGACGGGAGTTACGCAAGTTTTTTGCGTATTTTGCATAACTCCGGTCGACTGCTGCCAAATCTCTGAGGTAAGTGTAGACAAGCCCTAAGTGTTAAACCAAATTAAGGCCACTTTACTTCTGAATGAGAGTATCCACACAGAGGTTTGATGTAATTTAACTCATCCACTTTCAGTTCACAACTTTAGTTAATTCAGATTAAATTTCCTTAGTGTCCCTGTGTAGACAAGCCCTACATTCTCTTTAGGGATCCAGCCCAGAGTTCCTGTGTGATGTTGGGCAGTTGACCTGAAGCAAACCTTTCACAGGTGGTCACTAATTATATGTTCCTCATTTTTGGGGTGCTTGATTTGAGACCCTAGGGTCTGATTTCCAGAAGTGCTGAGCACTCACAGCTGCAACTGAAGTCATTGGGATCTATGCTTTGAACATATAAATGCTATATAACACTGAGTACACGGCAGGTCAGGCCATAGGTGTCTCAGATCGGGCACCCAAAATTAGTGGATGCTTTTGACGTTAAAATCTCTCTGTGCCTCAGCTCCTCATCTCACAGAGTGTTGTGAAAATAAATTCATTAATGTTTGTGAAGCAGTTAGATCCTAAATTGATGCGCAACATAGAAAAGCCAATAAAGAAATTAATACATTTTGTATCAGAGCAGAGTACAATATCTGGGACCATATATTGTACAATGAGGATAAAACAAAATATTGAATAGCTTCTGACTAAATGAGCACTGTCCATTTTGTGCTCTGAATGAAATAGGGATCTTATGGGAAAAAATAGTATCGGATCATGTAATTAAGGTCTGTATCATAATACACACTCACAAAGGGTCTGAATGAAGCTTGTAAAGGCAACTTTTGTTCTGGCATTTCCTAACTTTTGAGTGCTTAATTTTGCAACCACCAGCTTCTTTTAAAATAATTGTGTGTGTTTTAAGATATATACATAATGAACGCTCTATTCCATTTGGTATTTTAATAACTTGCATCATGAAGAATTATGTTAATCTCTGCTGACACTGTGGTGAAAGCTAACATAGGATAATTTAATGAAACCAACTCTCATTTCCTGTAAAATAATTTTTGAGAGAGGAATCACTGGACAACAATCAGCTTTGTATTTACATAGATCATAAGGCATGTCAGTTTGGTGATCTGCTCTTAGCAGGAAGTCCTTAATTAGAAAATTCCTAGAGAGCGCTGCAGCTTCAGTTGGTGCTTATTAAGATCTAAAAACAAAAGTAGTTAGTCAAAAAGCCCGGGGAATGGACAGAGAACTCAGGTTATGTTATAAGGCAAGAGTGAATTGCTGTTAGCATAAAAGAGTGGCAAGATGGGATGCTGGATTTTCAATGAAAGTCTGTCAGTCCTGTTATTAGTAAGTATCTCTTTAACATTAAAAAAACTAATTGGATATATACAAGTATGTTAAGCCCGTTTAAGAGGGCTTTTTATGGTTTGCTTACAGTAAATGCACAAGTGAAATGTAAAACCTGTATAAAATATTCAACAACTTTTATAAGTAGCCTTTAAAACAATTTCATGTCTTACTGTTTTATTTTTAATTATTTTAAGTCTATGTATTTTAGTTTTCAGATTAAGGAAACAGTGGTTTATAACTGTATTTGAAATTGTGCTCTGAATTATTTTCTGATTTTTGGGAGGGAGGGAATTTCCTCAGACCCCCAACTCTTTTCACTTCTGGAAGTCTTTAGTTTTCATTGTTACTGCCTTTTGCAAACAATTACACTTCCATGCTAAGTCTTATACCTCAGAACAAGTTTACTATCTGACATTTAGTGTGTTATGATGTGTCCTCTATTGGGGGACTGTATCCTGCATTTGCCAAAAGATAGACTCAGTGTGATAGGTATTTTCCATTTCTAACTGCTGTGATCTTCTAGAACCGTGTTTCCTACTGGCACTGAACTACTTCCCCGGTCCTTTTAAAAGGATAACCACAACTGGGTTAATCTGCAGTAAAATATCCAAAATGGCATTAATCAATCCCCTCCTCCCCTACTTTTTATTGTAGCTGCTGTGGCTGGGATTGAATTTATATCTGTTCATTGACACATTCCACTGGTATGAAGAAGATGATGCTTACCTTTATACACGGGTTATGCTGGGTGTAAGTATAAGTTAGACTGCTAAGCAACTTCTCAAACAAGAATGTTGCAACATGCATCTTTTATTATCAGCCTCTAATATTCTATTGTTGCTGATACTATAAGAGTAATTTTTCCAAATATGATATTTGCTTTTTTAATATGTTTCCTTTCTTCTTCAATCTCCTTCCATATTTTTAATATCATTTTTTATACCATTATGTGCACAGTCAACCCTGGCTTGGGCAAGAGCTTCTGCGACATGCCTTAATTTTAACTGCATGTTAATCCTGTTACCAGTCAGTAGAAACCTTATTTCATTCATAAGAGGAACACGCATTGTAAGTACAGTTTCTTAAATACATGTATTATTTTCTCTTGTTATTGCTATAGATCATTGATGTCCAAATCAAAACTTTCTAAGGGATGTGATTGTTAGAAAAATCTGTGCATTTAGTTCCTAGTTATTACTGTTTACATTGTTGTTATATATCCATGGTAAAAAGGAAGCTAATAATCTGTAGCCCAGAGGCAACACTATTTAGGGCTTGATTCTGCATAGTACTGGTGTTGTGCATATAAGCACAAAGTAAAAAGTGATGGTGTAGACAAGGAGTATAGACAAGGACAAGGGAACTCAACTTGCATTAACGGAGAATGTTGCTGGGTATCCGCCAAGTTACTCCTATCTAGTGGCCAGGTGAAGGCCAAAGTGGGGAACATATAGGTGGAGCCTCATGATTCCAGTGACTGTTGAGATTCTCACATACTCTCATGATTCCAGGAGCCAAGGCTTTAAGAAAAAAATCAAACATTTCTAGATGCGCAACAAAATCACAGGCGTTGGTAATACTGAAATAATATGCACACTCTGATGTGCACTACGCAAGAACTCACATAATCAAGACCATAGTCAATAATTAATTTCCATTTGATTTCTGCCCTTAAACCTCCAACTGTACTGAATCTCTGTGATAAATACTTGAATAGCTCGTCACAATGTTGCAGACAAGTGCTTGATTTAAAAAAAATTAAAAATAGCTGTTGAACTCGCCATCCACCTCCCCCCCCCCTTGCATGAGTTGTAAATAGTAAATTGAGTTAACTATATAACTTGTAAAATGAGTTTTGCTTTTTTGACAAGTGTTGTAGAGGAGCACTGAGGAGACAACTTGACAAACACCTCACATTTCACAAGATAGTTGCCTATGGAATAGCTGCAAATGCAAGTAAGTTTTCTATATTTTTTCTGGTTTGTTTTTCAGTTGTTGCTTCGTAATTGTATAGTGATTCTAGCCAATGTTATAATCTCTATTTGCCACCCATCTCCCTTAACAGGTT
This sequence comes from Emydura macquarii macquarii, assembly GCF_026122565.2. NCBI lineage: Eukaryota > Metazoa > Chordata > Testudines > Chelidae > Emydura > Emydura macquarii. The sequence goes on along the minus strand of NW_027130842.1, from coordinate 14,933,093 downwards.
GGGGAACTTGATGGGGTCAGCGGTGAAGGGGGACAGTCCCAGCAGCAAGGGAGGGAAACACCCACTAAGGGACACTAAATAGCTCCTCCTGCTGGGAGGGGGTACCCATTTGCCAGCTGCGGAGGAAGGGCTGCTAACTGCTCAGCATTCCCCGGCTCCCCGGATTTAACCAGGCATGGGGCTCATGTGGAGCCTCTTTTGGCACTGGTTTCCAGTGCAGTTAAGAGAATAAAATGAACTGGTACCAGAGGTAAAAGACTTGGGATGCTGGCAATGGGCCTTGGACTCATGAGATAGGGTCAGACCTTATCGATTTGCCAATCAAGGTTCCCACCCTTCTGCATCCTCTGTCCCCCTTGTGGCAGGGAGAATGCTAGGACCCAGAGAGAGCTGAGTCCTGGGAGATAGGCTGAGGAGAGCCTACCCCGAGTTATGGGTTATATGGTGAGAAGCTCTGTAACCCCCCACACTGGAACCAATTAAATGCCTGACATAGGAGAGTCTGAGTGATTGTAGTGTAGTGACCCTCCCCTGTGTTAATGTCTAATAAAAGTTGTGGCCTGTTGCTTAATTCCATGCATATGTCTATCCTCATTTTTCTGCTGTGTCCACACCATAAACTCTGATACACTCACTGCTCTAGTATGACCATTTGGTGAGTGAAATTTTAAATATCACAGGCATTCTAGCTGCTGGTCAGTATTCTGCACAAAATTCTAGTCTTTGCTTTTGTAGAGTCAATAACATTTCAGCTGCAATAGTTCCTAAAGATTGCAGAGATAAGGTCTCTTGACACCTTAAATGGCTGCTTCTTCGAGCAGCTAGTCCTAGAACCCACAAGAGAAGAGGAAATTCTTGATTTAGTCCTAAGTGGAGCACAGGAACTGGTCCAAGAGGTGAATATAGCTGAACTGCTTGGTAATAGTGACCATAACATAATAAAATTTAACATCCCTGGGGAAGAGAAGGAGAGGGAACACTAAAGCAGCCCACCATGATATCATTTAATTTCAGAAAGGCTACTCAAAAATCAGGAAGTTAGTTAAACAGAAATTAAAAGGTACAGTACCAAAAGTGAAATCCTTGTAAGCTGCCTGGAAACATTTTAAAGACACCATAAGACAGGCTCAATTTAAATGTATGCCCCAAATTAAAAAACATAGTTAGAGGGCCAAAAAAAGTGCCACCATATCTGAACAACAAAGTGAAAGAAGCACTTAGAGGCAAAAAGGCATCCTTTAAAAAGTGGAAATTACATCCTATTGAAGAAAATAGAAAGGAGCATAAACTCTGGAAGTGAAATGTAAAAATATGATTCGGCAGGCCAAAAAAGAAGTTGAAGAACAGTTAGCCAAACACTCAAAAAGTAACAGCAAAAAAAATGTTAAGTACATCAGAAGCAGGAAGCCTGCTAAACAACCAGTGGGGCCATTGGATGATCAAGATGCTAAAGGAGCACTCAAGGAAGATAAGGTTATTGCGGAGAAACTAAATGAATTCTTTGCATCAGTCTTCACAGCTGAGGGCGATTCCCAAACCTGAGCCATTCTTTTTAGGTGACAAATCTGAGGAAATGTCGCAGATTGAGGTGTCATTCACAGAGGTTTTGGAACAAATTGATAAATTAAACAGTAATAAGTCACCAGGACCAGATGGTATCCCCCCAATAGTTCTGAAGGAACTCAAACATGAAATTGCAGAACTAACATCTGTGGTATGTAACCTATCATTTATATCAGCTTCTGTACCAAATGATTGGAGGAGAGCTAATGTGCCTCCAATTTTTTAAAAAGACTCCAGAGGCGATCCCGGCAATTACAGGACAGTAAGCATAACTTCAGTATCAGGCAAATTGGTTGAAACTATAGTAAAGAAGAGAATTATCAGACACATAGACGAACATGATTTGTTGGGGAAAAGTCAATACGGTTTTTGTAAAGGGAAAATTCTTTGAGGGGGTCAACAAGCATGTGGACAAGGGAGATCCAGTGGATATAGTGTACTTAAATTTTTAGAAATCCTTTGACAAGGTCCCTCACCAAAGGCTCTTAAGCAAATTAAGTAGTCATGGGATAAGAGGGAGGGTCCTTTCCTGGATCAGTAACTGGTTAAAAGATAGGAAACAAAGGGTAGGGATAAACGGTCAGTTTTCAGAATGGAGAGAGCTAAATAGTGGTGTCCCCCATGGGTCTGTACTGGGACCAATACTATTCAACATATTCATAAATGATATGGAAAAAGGGGTAAACAGTGAGGTGGCAAAATTTGCAGATGATATAAAACTACTCAAGATAATTAAGTCCAGAGCAGACTGCAAAGAGTTACAAAGGGATTTCAGAAAACTGGGTGACTGGGCAACAAAATGGCAGATGAAATTCTTTGTTGATAAATACAAAGTAATGCACATTGGAAAACAAAATCCCAACTATGCACATAAAATGATGGGGTCTAAATTAGCTGTTACCACTCAAGAAAGATTTGTAGTCATTGTGGATAGTTCTCTGAAAACAGTCACAGTGCAGTAGCAGTCAAAAAAGCTAACAGAATGTTGGGAATCATTAGGAAAGGGATAGAGAATAGGACAGAAAATATCGTATTGCCTGTTTATAAATCCCTGGTATGCCCATATCTTGAATATGCATGCAGATCTGGTCACCCCATCTCAAAAAAGATATATTGGAAATGGAAAAGGTATAGAACAGTGCAAATAAAATGATTAGGGGTATGGAAAAGCTTCCATATGAGGAGACATTAATAAGACTGGGACTTTTCAACTTGGAAAGGAGATGACTAAGGGGGGATATGATAGAGGTCTATAAAATCACGACTGGTATGGAGAAAGTAAATAAGGAAATGTTATTTACTCCTTCTCAGAACAAAAAAACTAGGAGTCACTAAATGAAATTAATAGGCAGCAGGTTTAAAACATACAAAAGGAAGTATTTCTTCACATAATGCACAGTCAACCTGTGGAACTCCTTGCCAGAGGATGTTCTGAATGCCAAGACTATAACAGGGTTAAAAAAAAAAGAACTAGATAAGTTCGAGAATACGTCCAACAATGGCTATTAGCCAGGATAGGCAGAGATTGCTGTTTGCCAGAGGCTAGGAATGGCCAACAGGATGGATCACGTGATGATTATCTGTTCTGTTCATTCCCTCTGAAGCACCTGGCATTAGCCACTGTCAGAAGACAGCATAATTGGCTAGATGGACATTTGGTCTGACCAGTATGGATGTTTTTATGTACCCTTCTGTTAGATCAGCCAAGCTTTGAAACTTACTGTCTAGTGCAAAGACCTGACTTCAGTAATGTTTAGCAAATCCTTGAGGTAAAGAACGTTTGGAAAGGAGACATAGCATTTTTATTAAATTGTATGAGCATTCTGCTCAGATTTCTGGAAACACCTAGCTCAGACTGGACATGCTCAGAACTTAACAAAGTCTATTATTCCTGTAGTCATTCTTTTACTAACATTATATCATCTAGTTTGCATAGTCACCCCATACTCTATAGCTATCCTTTCACTAACCATAATGCTGGTAGCTTAATGAGGATTCTGGGATGAAAGCTTGATCCCACTGTGGTGTTACTGTGGCTTTCTGAGCATAATTTCTACCATTTCAGATACCATATTTTATGGTTCAGATTCAGATAAAAGAGTTTATGTGATCCTGTATCATAATAATTCGTTTGATGCCAACTCGACTGATATGCTTAAAAGAATTAATAGAATCTTCAGGGTGTTGGAGCTGACAGCCAGAGAAGGCAGTTTGGTTTTGGTTAGACCGATGGATTGACCTGAGTTAAGATGTTCTATATATGTATGTTAACTATGTATCTTATAAAGACTAAAGTTAAGTTACTAGCAATGAATTATAATTAAAACAAGTGGATAAAACAACACACTGACTGAAATCAATGACAAAATTCTTATTCACTTCAATGGGGTCTGATTTTCACAAGGTTTTTTTATTTTTAATTCTTTGTGGGTGTTTTTTTAAACCAGGGAGAAATGAAGGGATTAATTAAGATTGCTACAATCACAGAAATTTTAAGATCAGAATTCTGCTATCAGAATGTCATGGTTGATCTTGACTCTAATATTCTGCTCTCTCTATATGAAGGATCTGCTTTCCCATGCATGTATCTGACATTAACCTTTCCATGGAGGGAAAGCAGACTATGGAATCAGGATCCTCCATTGGGATCCAAGAGCTGAATTTTATCCTTTGGATGTAGCGTTAAAGTAGTCAGAAGGGAGGAGGTGGAATATGCATCTTCCAGTATATTAGGATGACTTGCTTATCTGTCATATCCATTCACTTATCAGAGTTCATTTTCAGCATAGAACAGATAGCTAGAGAATGAAACATTATTTTCTTGTAATTAACAAATCAAAGCAGGACTGCAAATCAGCCAACTTCTATTTGGTGAATAATTTCTGTCATACTCCAAAATCGGAGCAAAATTGCATTGCCAAATAAACCTTTTTTTAGTTTGTTTTTTATATTAGTGTAAATGTGTTTGCTAGTGTATTAAAGTGGAGAGTTTTGGAAATGCAAGTTTATCTGAAAAGTGATTACTTCATAGCTTCAGTAATTCCAGAGACTTAGAAGCAGTATTTAATCCTGACTATCTATAGGAAGAAAGCACAGAAGTTTTTAGCAGAGAGAATGGACAACAAATAGATGATGAAATTGAAAAAGAAAACATCAAAACAAAAAGGACATCTGAATAATAAAACATTACAACTTATGAACTCATGTTTCCTTTTAAAAATAAGTCAAAAAAACATATTGTTTCAGAATTACCGAGTTCACGATGATATCCTTTGTGTTAAGATGAGCCAGAAACTCAGTTGTTTAAAATAAAAAATTAAATAATACAGAAAACTTCTGATACTAAAAATTTAATCTACATCCGGACATTGTGTGGAAAATCTCATTTTTGTTTGCACTATACCCATAAGTATATTCAGTTCCTTGTTATAATATTTAGCAATGTTAAAATGATGTACAGAGAGAAATGTGGAATATTTCAGGCACAATTGTCTTAAATTCTTTTTTGTATGATACAAAGCATTACAGGCAGTTCCTGCATAAACAATTAAGTGCCTCACAAGACTATTTCAAGTTAGTTGTTCTAACAAGTAAATTCTCTCTTATGGTTCCAAATATGGCAGTAGGAAGCTAAATTAATTTGCAGATCAAATCACTGAGCTTATCTGCATAATATAAAGTTGTAGACGACTTTTTGTTTAATAATAAAATATCACAAGTATTTGCCTCTGCTTTTTCATGTGGTATTATTTTAGCACTTTCACTTAGTAGCATGCTCAAGGTAACCTGAGCAACATTATTAACATTGTCTATTATCTTACTTCTCAAACAGTAGACTAGCTTGGTAGAAGTTTGTGTGGCCTTTGCAAAAGTGCACCTGTACTACACTAAGTTTCCATACCAATCTTTAATTTTTCATCAGTTCTTATACAAATTCAACTGTAGGCTTCATAATGGGATGTAATTAGTGCCAGTTGGAGGAAAAAGAAAGAGTAAACAATGTTATCTATAATCAAGGGCATCACTGAAAATTCAGTAAAGAGAATTCTGCTTAGTCTGGCTTCCTGCCTTTCTACATGGCTGTCTATGATAATAGTTGACTAGGAGTTACGCACCCACTAGTAACTCTTCCCTATAGACTTGTAGAAAAAAATCAGAGTTTCACACTCTCAATTTTGATCCACACAGATAATTCAAGATGTTCTAATTCAAATGGGACCTTTCAGTCAAAAAAAATGGACCCTTGAACGTAAATATCTTTATAAAGGAGAAACAAATAATGTTTCAAACAAAGCTGTCACACTCATTTTTCTCCTCAAAAGCAAGTAAATGATTATATTTACAAATCTTACAGTCCCACCTCTCTTTAAAAAAAACCCAAAATCTGAAATGAGTGTCATAATATTAGGGGTTGATTAATATTAGGGCTGGTCTTAAAGGATTTAAAGGTAACCTACAAAGGTAACAAACAACAAAAAATCTTTAATTATTTACTCCTTTATGACATAAAGGCAGTCTGAAAGGGCTGGGTTTTTCTGCTTGTCTTTAATATTAAAAACCTACCCTGAATATGCTGAAGGTCTCTACAGATGTATTGCTACAGAACTACTGGGATTATGATATCACAAGAGACAGAAACTTGAACAACTGAGAGAAGAAAGGATTTTTAATTGATTTGTTTGGAAAATGGGCAGGGGGAGCAAAAAAGGGGGAGGTCATGAATTCTGTGAGACAAAAAAGCTGAACATTTTCAGCTTCTGCCAAAAACTAATATATTTCAGCATAAACAAAAACAAAAAAACAAAATCAGTTTTCCAATAACATTTTGGGGTTTTGGTTATCTGGTTTTCCAACAAAATGTCAAAAATTTTCAGGGAAAGCAGACCTTTTCCATAAAAATGTTTATTTAGTTGAAAACCCAATTTTCCATTGAAAAAAGAAGTGATGGAAAATCTTCTACAAGCCCTAATTTTCAGTCAGTTATTAACAATTTAGGGTTTTTTGGGGGTGGGGGGTGGGCACCTATTTAACTTTAAACTGATGACAAATACTTGCGAGAAAATCTTTTTGTTTAAAAATTCAGAAATAAATCCCCCAATCCAGTCTAAAATAGCTCCATCTACAGTCCTAGTTTAATTCTCCAGCAAAAATCAGGGAAAACAAGATTCAATATTCCCAGTATTTCTGAGGAAAATAGCATGCAAAGCTTTCACCATCCCTCACTTTAAATTGGGAACAAAGTTAAATAAAACAAACAAATAAAAAAATAAACCAAAATTGAGGGTGTATGGAATTTAATATCAAAATACATCAGATAGCGTGCTCATTATGCTTATACATTGGTTGTATTACACAGATTCATAATTTAATATGTTAAAAGCTATGCTTTTGATTTTTCTTGAAGTTCAAAAGGAACAATCTGCTACTAGAAAGGTAATGCTGCTACAAAACTTAGGATCAATTTGCTGAAGCATTCACAGGGTCTTGGTTAGACTTACGCAAGATCACTGACTCAGTGAAGTTACAAAGGACAAGATTTTGATCCTTTGATTTTATAATAATGGGAATACCAAGCTGTTTAATTAGTAGCAACTAACTCCAAAATGATGATTATCCTAGGCAGGCATGCAGGAAAAAAAAAGAGAGAAGCATATGTCCTCAGATAAGCACATGTAATTTCCATTTAGTTCAATGAGAGGTGTGCATGCTTCACTGACAGCAGAATTGGCGGAATAAGATTAACTACATTGACCAATCTTACAAGAATGTAATTAAATTACATTTCTTTTCATTTCTTTATATTTTTAAGATGAACTATGGACACTGCACTCTAATTGCAGTTGTATTCCTTTTTTTGTCGTCCCCCAGTAAAAGCATGTGATCTGAACTCAGTGGTAGACTAGATGAAAAATGTAAAGGTCAGCATATAAATTACTGCACGTGTACTGTTTCTAAGGTTCCAGGTGTCACTTAAAAAAGGCTAAATCCTGCAGCCCTTACTCAGACAAAATTCCCATTGATGTCAAAGGGAGTTTTGCTTGGGTAAGGACTGCAGAATTTCACCCATAGGGTATGCTTACTCATAAGTGGGGGGAAAATACTGGTAAAAATAAATTATAAATGCAGCATCCTAAGCTCTGTACTCATAATGAATAAATTGAGAGCAATAAAAAATGCTCATAAATTTTAGAAATTTTCACAGGGGCTTTTGAAAGTACTTAGCAATTCCACACACTGTAGATCTAAAGAAATGCCACAAAAGGCACTATAGAGATATAAAATATTTTAGCTAATGGCAAGGTATGCGGTGCCAGACTTTTTATTCTGCTACAACTATTGTACATTAAAGGAATCACACTGGAAATGGAATTAGATGTTTGCATTACTCTTGCTAGCCTGCTATAATTCACTTTAAGATTGAATGATTTTTTCTGTTAGTGGCATGCAAGAAACTATCAGAAGCACAAATCTAATAAAACTCAGGCCAATATTTAAGATCATGGGAGACACAGGGAAACAAACATTCTGAATGCACTTGTTTGAATTTTAATATTTTTTTCTGTAAAGAATTATATTTTGTATGTTATCATCTTCCACAAAATAACTTTCAGGAAAGCTCAGTTTGGCTCATGCTAGAAGACTTGCGCTGTACCTATCAGGTACAAGTTGGAGTGATTGTCACCCACCTGAAGGAAGAAAATTACAGCTCCAAGTAGACTTCTTACTAAGGCCCCCAAAACATGAGTATGGTAGGATGTGTTTGCCTTGGGAATAGAACTGATTATGGTAGAATAAAAGAATAACAACATTTTTTACAGTGATTAGAGTAAAATGTCTCAGAGGAACTGTAGTGGAAATTCAATGTTTTCTTTTTCACAGAAGAGATACAACAGGGGGAGCTGCGATGTAGGCTTTCCCCACACTGCCCTAACTGAATCCCACTCTGAAGGACTCACTTTCTGGAGGAGGAAGAGATTATGCCTATTCAACCCTGAGGTTCCTCTTTGAGACTGCCCATTATAGTCATAGTTTTGTGATGTGGTAGTTTCTCTGTGCAACAGGAATTAAGACCTGACGCACATCATCACCACCCATTATGTGTCACTATTGACATTAATAAAATTTGCACAAGTGCCATTGAAGTGAAAGGCTCCATAATCATTTTAGCAAGAGATTGTGCCTAATTTTGAGTGAAACCTATCAATTTTATTGTGTTTCATTCCTATTTTCAAAAAATACTTTAAAGGCAGGGGAGGAAAGGAGAAGAGAGGGAGTGTATCTGGCTATGAAATTATGAGATAAAAGCCTCACTGTCTAGTAGGCATTGGTTCTGTGTTTACCAAGCAAGCATGGGTAGCCCAGAATGTCCATGTTGTGTGGTGAGCACCACATGAAGAAGTCTTATGCATTTGTGTAGAATTCACTCAATTACAAAATTAAATTATTAGTTATAGAGTACCATATTTACACATGATATTTTACAGCCATAAAAAGACTGGGGCCAAATTCTGTTTTCATTTACATGTGTTAGTGAACACATATATGTTAAGTTAGTGTATGCCATATTATACAAATACCTGGCAGTTATCAGAGGTTAACTGGCCTATGGTGTTCCCAGAGTTCTGTTCACTCATGCTAAGCTACATCCCACAATGCCCTGCACTAGTACAACTCAGCATTTGGCATTAGCAGATAGGAAACTTGTCAAAATCAAGATCCATTCATTCTATGCCTTAGTACAAGCTAGGGAGATACCTTCACAGACCAGTACCTGGAATGCTAGTATCCAAGACGCAATAAGATAAAGGTATAGAATAACAAGTAAAAAAACTGGGATGAGCAGATGGGCTGGATTTTAGTGACATGTAAAGTGTCTTATAACTTGTAAAATCACCCTATAAATGGTACCAGCTGAAATGTGTAAATTTGGGGATCACATCTTCAGCATAAGGTAAATGTAACAATGCTGTACCAGACAGCTTCCTAGAGGCTGATATGACATTGAACCTTTTCCTTTACTATGTTATTATTGGCTTAAAGCAATTTACCTGACAGATATTGGTTATTTGGGCTCTTGAATATATTTCATAATAAACCAAAGTGTAGTCAAGCAATTGACTAAACAATTTATCAACACACTATAGCGAATGACTTCATTGAAGACAATGGAGCTACTACTGGTTTCCACCAGTGTGAGAACAGGATTTGGTCCATGGTTCCTGACCAGAGGAATTTAGTGAATTAGAGTAAAGACACACTTTGCAACTGTATATAAACACTGGGATTTTATCCCTCTCTCCGTACCCTTTGTACCTCACTTGTCTTCTAAGGGCCAGATTTTCATATCCTTATATTACAGCTTCCTCCACAGGAAGAGTCCCACTGAAGTCAGTATGATTAAATGGATCAGCATCTGGTCTTTAGAGTGTAACCTCTTAGCATAGGTACTATATCTTCATATGTCCGTATAGTGACTAGCATACTGGGGCATTGTTATTGTACAAATATTTAATAATAAAAATAAAATAAAGGTCTGACGGTTCCTGGAGGTACCCAGGACTGTGAGGCACCTCGCTACCATCAGCCTTTAGCCTGAGGAAGCCTTGTCTGTGCCTGCTGTAGGTACATTCTCCAACTCAATTGGCCATAGGCAACAAAATCACTCCCCCCCCCCCCCCTCCAGGCCTTGCAGGCCCTGCAGTCACTCTACAGGTCAGCAATTGGCACATTCCAACCCCTGAGCCCTCCCAGCAGCCCCCTGGAATGTCCTGTCCCTGGGCCATTGGACACTCACAATACTTACAAATTCACTGCTTCCAAAGAATCAGGACACCCAGCTTGCCAGTTCCATCTCAGATCACTGCTCTACTTAACATACAACATTTAGATATATTTATAGTAAAACAAGTATAAGTATATTTAAAGCATAGAAATTCAAGCAGAAGCAAATTGAAGTATTGGAAACAAATGGTTACATATAAAATAAAATCATAACATGCATTCTAGAGTTTAGACTTAATTAGCAAGTCTTGTAGAGTATTGCTCACCCAAAATCTATGCAGTGCTTTACAGCCAGGGTTGGCTGTGACCCTCCTTTCATGAGACAAACACACTGTACTCTTGCCTCTTCCATGAAGGACTTAGTGTGTGCCTTTGTACTTCAAGATATACCAGGACAATTCTTTGTCTTTATTCATAAACAAGACGCCCCTCTGTTGTTTGTTTATTCCTGTTCATTCCTCACTCAGAGATTTCACAATTTCTCAGTCTGCACCTGGCTCAGTATGCAAACAGGCATACATTGTGAGGCATACAATAAACAAATGGCCAGACAGGGAGATAGCCATCTGTGACCTCCTGCCTGAAAATAACATTTTGGAGGTATATCATCTCCTGGTGACCTGTCTTAACTCCAAGACCTTACAAACACAGCTTTTGGTATAGATTCATAACTCCTTAAATATTATCCGTACATACATTTCACAATGATTATGTCGACCAGTGAGCTACCAGTCCTCGGTAGAGATCTCATATGCTACCATTAGGTGAACTATTATGCATGCCTCTGAAGAGATATGTATAAAATAAGCATATATTTTGAAGGGATCCATGGGACCCCTTTAAAACCATATGTGTGCCCTGTGACCTCTGCCAGTTGGCACCAAGAGGGTCCTGGGTCATAAAGGGCAAAGGAAAGTTATCTTTGTGGTACAGCATTATTGTTCAAGCTAACATATTATATTTGTTTTGCTTTAAAAACTGTTTTTACAGGGACGTTCTAATGGTCAGACACAGGAGCAGATAACACCGAAGTGAAGATTGGTGACGGGAAAACTAATTATGAAAATTAGAAATAGCATATCTTAATAGAAGTACTATAAACACCAAATTAATTGTTCTTCAGTGCTGCTTTTTTAAACTACAATATTTAATTTAATAGTTTGCATGAATTACTGCTATTCTGTGAATATTTGAAGACCTATCATATTTAAAAAATGTTGAAACTTGGCACTTAACATGATTAGGTCAGTCGTCTATGTTAGACAGTAGAAACATAAAGTGCTTCTCTTGTCTCATTGGAAAATGCTTCCTAAAAATGGATAATTCTGTGTTCTTTCAATTTAGAAGAGGAAATGACAGAGGAGGGCTCTGTCTATATTTCAGGGGTCTAGTAACCAAACACTGAAGTATATCTCACTATAACTTCTCAAAAACAAAACCACCTTTCATACTCATGGAGCTAGGTGCTACCTTTGAGCACAGCCCTGAATAAATAATGATACATAACCCCATCTCTCTGAGGCACCATTCCTCTAGAGTCTCATGTTTGTGCTAATGGGTGGGTATGGAAGTTGCTTTAGTCCTTAAAGGGTACTTCCCATTCCAGGTATGTCCAGCCAGCTTTGCTAGCATAGGGATGGAGCTATGGCCAGGCCACTGCCTCCTCTGCTCTTTCCACAGTGCCAGAGCTACAATATAGACATCTTTATTAATACCTATCTCTTATATAGTGCTTTTCCCAAAGCTCTATGCCTTACAGATTGTGTAGTGCTTCACAACACCCCCAGGTGGGAGGGAAGTGCTATTATCCCTATTTTTACCAGTGGGGAACTGAGGGGTTAAGTGACTTGCCCAAGGTCACACCAGAAGTCTGTAGCAGAGCAGGGAATTGAACCCAGGTTTCCCAAGTCCTAGGCTCGTGTCCTAAACACTGGACCATCCCTCCTTTGTAACCACATGGGGCATTACTCCCCTGTGTAGCTGTGTTAGACCAGGACACATCTTAGCCTTTAATTAATTAAATGGGATTTAAATTATTCTACCTTATTTTAGCACTTGAAAATCAAGGGCACATACCTTCATCCCACCTCTCAAGAGTGCACCCTTCCATGACACCACAAGCTAAAGGGCACAAAAGAACACAAGAAATGGCATCATCAGGACCATAAACATTGGAAGATTATGTTGAAGCTGTTATTCCATTTTATACTTTAAACATAACCAGTTGCCCTGTATTACAAAAGTCTGTTTTTGTTGTCAATTACTGTGTAAAGATCTTAACCCACACAGAGACTTTTTAAATGTTTCATGTCATAGTTCATAAAATTTCTGACATGTGTACATGTACAACTATAATTAATTTACATAACTATCTCTTTCAAACAGTCATCCATATCATTGCACATCTGATCAATATAGAGCGATATCATATAAGTCAATCGAAGGAAGCAGGGGGATTACAGAATAAACTTTCTGGCATTGGCAAAATACCAAATGAAAGCTACTTGAACCCAATCAGAAACTATGAAGCAGTAAGTTGTCATAAGATGCTTGTTGGTTTTCCTCATCTGAAAAATTGTCCTCCACAGAGCCTTTTGTTGATAAAACTATAGTACAATACCATTTGAGCACAGCGGGGAGGTGCTGTCAAAGATTAACCTGAATTTCAGCTGAAAACAATAGCTAAGAAATGCAATTTTCAGGTTTTCCAGCTCAGAGAAATGTCTTTGCTATTTTAATTTAGAAAGGAGATGAGTGGAATGTGGATGATGAGTGATATGATTAACTGAAAATGTAATGAATCTGTAAACTATTGTTATATGAAATATGGTTAACCACCTCTGACCAGAAAAAGAGAGAAAGATAGCTTAAATTTTAAAAAGCAATAATAATACATAATGAAACATCTTTCACTGCTGGTGTTTGGCTCTCACAGTGATTGCATAAGGTTTCCTTAATTTGGGGCCACATTCTATTCTTTGTTAATTGGTGTGCATCAGAAGTAATTTCATTGACTCTGGTGGACTTCCTCTTGATTCTACATCAGTGTCACCAAGAGCAGAATTTTTCCTCAATGAGTACAGGCTGTGTGAGTTGATTTTATTTTTACTGCTGTTGCATTAGAAGATAGTTCAGACTGGTGTTATTTGCTTGCTTGTGTAAAATGTCTCATACTTCAAATGTCATGAGAATTATAGGTGCTAAGCAGAGAGCTAATAATGGGAAAGTAGGCATCTGAATCAAAGATGGAAGGGCAAGAATAAATAGGAGTATTTGCATTGTTTTGCAGATGTAAAGTTATGATACAGTTTTTTAATTATTTTTCAACTGACAAAAAGTGACTATTTCATCTGTCAAAAAATAAATCAAATCTCATACACATCAAGCAAATAAACAAACTATCTCACTATCATCAAAAGCCAGAACATACATGGTCTTGACATTAAAGTTGGTAAACTGAGCAGGTTTCTCAGATTCATGGGGAAAGTGAACTCTAGCGTTTAGAGCCCTTGATAGGACACTCTAGCCGCAGTCAGCAAATGCACATGTGAGGTGTTCACCACTAACTGAAGAGGAAGAGTTTGCAGGTTTTAGAGGGGGCCGACTCCTATCTTTTCTGAGACAAGCCTACTCTCCCAAATGCAGGAAAGTAAGTTTCCTGATGTCCTTTCCAAACTTCTCAAATAATCATATACTTTCCTGGCAATTGCATGGTAACTAAATGCCAGCCCACAAAGTAGACTATATTTTAACCTTTTGATATTTATTTTTACATTTTTTTTTTGTCCATTTGCATCTGTCTCTACATTCTGAATAAGTCTGCCCTTCTGAATAAATGCAAACAAAGGATTCCTTCCACTTTTGCAGAAGAAAGTTCTAAGAGCAGTAATTCAAGTATTCTTTTTAGCTTAGTTATGCCTCTGCAGTAGCAGTGTATGAAAAGTCTGACATTTTTCGTTGATTCATCTCAACATTCAAACTAGCCACTGTAGTGTAAATGGTCAAATTGTCACCTAGATCAATCCTGTTAACATGTAATAGAATCTGAACACATTCATCACAGGCACCAGTTTGAAAATGTACTCTGTGCTGTCAAGTGTGAACATTTGAGAGAAGTTTAACTCTAAAAAGTGACTCTCAAAATGGCACTGTGGAAATTATCACCTCTCCAGCACTTCCATATCAAATGAGTTCACTTAACAAGTAAAAATATGTTTTTTCAAACTACTAACTGCACAGAGTCAAGCTGAGATCTGGAAGTCAAACTGGGTTCTTTCATTCTTGTGCATCAGCGGCAGTAATCTAGATTCTGCAGGCTAAATTAGGCCTTCAGTTACACTGTATAAAAAATGGTTACTTACCTTGCAATATCTGTTGTTCTTTGAGATGTGTTGTGCACTGTAGTTTTGTGTGCACCCAGTGCAATTGTGTTGCCAGCAGTACTTGCACATGTACCCTTGCTCTCCTCGTGCTCTCAGGCAAGGGCATAAAATGGGCATCTTTGCGACCTCCCTCCTCCATTCCTTCACATCGCTGTAATAAATTTCAAAGTGGTAAGAAATGTGGGAGAGTCTATATATATATATATATATATATATATATATACAACACAAGTCTTGACAAACAACAGTTACTGCAAAGAAAATAACCTTTTTTTCTCCTTCAAGCGATTGTGCACATATACATTCCATTACAGATGACACCCCAGCAGTTTGTTTGCAGGTGGAGGGACTTCAGATCATTTGAAGAGGGATTATAACACCAATTTACTGAAGCTGGCATCGTGAAGAGAGGTCTGAAAGATGGTATAATGAGTACAGAAAGTATACTCAGACTATGTTGCTGACTATCTATTGGGACATTAAAAGATGTAGTGGACTGAACCCTGGCAGAATGAACAATTATTCTCAATTGAGGAGGACTTTAAACAGAGTACAAGAGAGATTCACTGGGATGACACTGACTGATCCTGAATTCTTTCTGTATAGCTTAGAAACAGCTGGGATGCAGTCCTGAAGGATCCAATGCAGTCCAAGTAAAAAGGCAGGGCTATGAACACCCAAGCTATGGAGCCTTCTCAGCCTTAAAATGGAGTTTAGGAAAAACTGTATCTTCATAAATTTAGACAATAAATAAAAGACAGTAAAAGGAGGATGAAAGTCATATCCATAGGTATCTTCATAGACAATAAAGATAATGAAGTCATATCCATAGGTTTGAGGGAGGTCCAATCAGTTTGGAAAGAAGTAGATTCAAACTCCATACGGGTATCAGATCAGACACAGGCGGGTAAATATGCACCAGGCCCTTCAAAAACTGAGGAACAAATAGAAGTCTTTAAATCATGATTTGAGGATTTCAGTAACTCAGCCAGATATTAGGGGTCTATTACAGAAGTTTGTGGGTAAGGCTCCATGACCTGAAATGTGCAGGAGGTCAGACTAGATGGTCATGATGGTGCCTACTGACCTTAAAGTCTATGAATCTATGAGAAAAAATGGGAAAATTGTCTATTGGCAGATGTAATGTAGAAATAGAAGCCAGGTGAACTCTCACAGGACTTTTTGAAAGGCTTGATGACTTGAGATGCAAAAGATAATCCAATATGTGTGACTTCCTTGTGATGGGGAAATAAATGATGTGAGCATGCCCAAATCAACAATCTCTTACACTTTGCTGCATATTTGATTTTAGTGGATTCTTTTCTGCTGCCCACCAAGGGCAACTCTCAGGAGCACAATTTCTCTTGAGTATTTAACCAGAGATCATCCACACCATAAAATGGAGAGATTCAAGGTTCAGATGTAGAGACTTGCCCTGATTTTGGGACAGAAGATTCCTGACCAGCAGTAGAATTATCGGTGACCTGATGGAAAGCTGATGCAGATATATGAACCAATACTGCCTTAGCTGCACCAGTGCTATAAGGATTAGTGATGCTTTGTCTTGTTTTAGCTTCCCTCAGGACCCTCAGAATGAGAGGATCTGAAGGGAATGCATATAGAAGATGATCGAACCAGGGAAGAAGAAATACAACCAGGGTTGCAACCCACCTTTGAGCAAAATCTCATGCATTTGTTGTTCAGGTTTGTCATGAACAAATCTTTTAGTAATTACTCCCAGTGGTGAAAAATCTGAAGGATAACATCCATCCTCATTGACCATTCATGTTGGTCTATGAAAACCCTGCTGAGGGAATCCAGCAGAGTGTTTCTCACTCCTGGAAAATGGAAGGGCTTCAAGGCCAAATACATAGAGTCCACAGAAGTATAGTGTCCTGGCACAACTGAGATGACCTTGCCCCTCCCTGCTTCTTCATGTAAAACACAGCAGTCGTATTCTCCATCACTTGAACTTGAATCACCCGATTCTTGATGGTGAGCATAAATATTTTGCAGGCACAATGTACAGCCCTGAGCTCCAGCATGTTTCTATGGAGGAAAATTTCCTGAGATGAGAGCTTGAGCCTGAAGTTGACCAAGATGGGCCCCCCAGCCTTTACAGATGAATCTGTAACCAGAATCATAATCAGTTCTGGGGACAGAAATAGAACTCTCTTGCATACATTCTGCTGATCCATCCATCAATCCAGAGACTGAAGCACTTGCACGGGTACACCAATCTGTGGGTCCAGTGGATTCCTGGAAGATCGATATATCGAGTGAAGCCAAGCCTGCAGTAAGCAGAGGTGAAGTCTGGCATGCAGAGTTATGCACGTGCATTAGGCGTGCGGCTGAGAAGCTGGAATGCAGGCTCGCACTGTCATGGTTGGATTGAACTTGAGGCTTTCTGAAAAGAAGGTTATAAATTTGGAAGGCTTCCTGTGGAAGATAGCCATGTCTTTTCGGGTATTGAGGACTGCTCCTATAAAAGTTATATGCTGAGTCGGTTGTAACTCTGATTTTTCCAAATTTATTTTCAGACCTAGGTGGAAGAACATATGCCTGATGACTATGACACTATTTTGGACATGATCATTTGATGCCGCTTGATCCAACAATCGTCCACATAGGGAAATAACTGAATGCCCAAATGATGAAAGTGGGCTGCTACCACCACCATGCACTTGGTAAAAACCCTTGGAGCTGATGACAGGCCAAAAGGAAGCACTGTATACTGGCTGTGGTTGATGGCTATCAGAAATTGAAGGTACTTCCTGTGGGAAGGATGTGTAGCCACCTGGACATATGCATTTCTAAACTGAGGGCAGCATTCCAGTCTTCAAGGAAAGGATAATGGAAGTGAGGGTGACCATCCTGAACTTGATTTTCTTGATGAATTTGTTCAGCTTTCTAAGATCTAGGATGGGGCAGAGACCACTAGATTTCTTTGAGACCAGAAAGTAGCAGGAATAAAATCCTCCTGAATCCTATATCGCTCCCAACTCTAGAAGAGAATGTAGCTCTTGAAGTAACATGGACTCAAGAGAAGAGTCTCTGAAAAGGAGAGTGGGGAGAGTGGGTTGGGAAAAGTGATGGAGATGAACTGGATTATATATCCAATGTGCTGAGTGCCTATTTGTCCTACATGATGTTCTGCCATGAACAGTAAAAAAGGGACAGTTGTGATCCAAAGGGAGGAGATATCATTGGTGTGCTGTTCTCAATCAAAGAGGCAAAATGACTGCTTTGAGGTAGCAGATGTGTGGTGAGAAGGGCCCATTGCCATGGAATATGATTGGTAATACCCAGAAGATCTTAATCTTCTGTCTACTGGGCCCTCTGGTGGAGCAATGGTCTCAGGTAGGGTTGTGGTTTAAATTAGTTCATTTTAGTAGCGGAAGTGTAGAATCCCAGTGAGCAAAGTGTTCCATGAGAGTCTTTTAGTGTGTGCATATCATCATCTGTCCTGGCAGAGATCAGCTGAGAGCTCTGAAAGGATAAATCCTCAGTTGTAGTCTGCAACTCTTTTGGAATGCCAGAAGCCTGGAGTCAGGATGGCAACAGAATGTGAGGCTATGTCAGGGGTATCTATTGCTGCCTGAAGAGATGTAAGTTAAAGTGAAATAAATACAAAGCAGCACAATGCTTCTTATAGTCTGTAGGCCATTGAGCACCCCTCATTTATCTCTCTCAAAATGACTGTGGAGTTTTTCAGTGCTGTTCTGGTTATTACCTCTTTTTTTTTTAAACGTATTCTTAACTCTAATAATTTATTCTCTCTCTCTTTTTTGAGGCACTCTTGTGCAACAAAAATAGTTGCAAGTACTATTAGGATTATGTAATTTCCTCCCATCAATTACTGAAACAGACAAATTGCAGTTAATATTTATATTCATGTCTGGAATAAACCTAAATGGATAACAGAACAGATCATCCTTTTTCATGCCGCTCCTAATCTTTTTGCTTTCTTTGGTTTTGTTGCTTACATTTATTCTTCTGCTGAAGTTGCATCTTTGATTTAATCTTTATACATAGTAATTTATTCTTATTTTAGAACACAACAACACAGATACTAACTACCGTAGCTGGAGTAAGTGGTGTCGTGATCACTGTGGCATTCATTCTGATCATGACTTCATCCACGGAGATCATCAGAAGATCATTCTATGAGGTGTTCTGGTATACCCATCACCTATTCGTGGTTTTCTTTATTGGCCTGGTTATTCATGGTATGGGGTGAGTATATAAACATATATATATATATATATGCGATATCTAGTATGAGGTGATTATATCTGATGATATCGACACTTTGGGATCACACATGATTCAAGTCTATGATAGTGAGTGTGGGTGGATGGGTTGCTGTGATTTAGGCAGCAGCCAAGTCGGAGTTTTGTGGATCACAGGGATGCATAAAAACACAACTTAGGTAATTAAGCACCTTTGTGCATAGAACCCAAGAGACCTCCTTATTTTTGGTCCCTTAATCAATCAAAGACAAAGTGTGATACCGTTACTCAAACTGACTATTACTATGATTAATATTATTACTTCATTTTATTTATTTGTATTATCATGGCACCTAGGATTCCTAGTTATGGACCAGGACTCCATTGAGTTAGGCACTGTACAAACACTTTACAAAATGATTGTTCTTGACCCAAAGAGCTTACAACCTAAATACAAAACAAGATACAACAGATGGATACAGACAAATTGGTGGGGGAGCTCAAGAAAACAATGAGACACTATTGGTCAGCATGACAGGCAATGGATTAATACCTTATTCCACAAGTAGTCCCACTGACTTCACTCAACTCCTATTTAAATACTCATAGCATAAATTACTCTTCAGCGTGTCACAATGTGATCTCAAAAAAAAAAAAAAAACCCTGAGGAAAAATAATAAAGTGCTGAATCATCAGTTTGTGATCTAGCCCAGTGGCTCTCAACCTTTCCTGAGTACTGTACCCCTTTCAGGAGTCTTATTTGTCTTGCATACCCCCAGATTCACCTCACTTAAAAACTACTTGCTTACAAAATCAGACATAAAAGTACGTAAGTGTCACAGCACATTATTACTGAAAAAAATGGCTTACTTTTCATTTTTACCATATAATTATAAAATAAATTGAAATATAAATATTGTACTTACATTTCAGTATATAGTATATAGAGCAGTATAAACAAGTGATTGTCTGTATGAAATTTTAGTGTGTACTGACTTTGCTAGTGCTTTTTATATAACCTGTTGTAAAACTAGGCAAATACCTAGATGAGTTGATGTACCCCCTGGAAGACTTCTGCATATCCCCGGGGTACATGTATCCCTGGTTGAAAACCACTGATGTAGCCCATGGATGGGGCAGTTGGGGAGGGATCCTGTGACTGTGACTCTTCCTCCCACTCTCCTTGCTGCTCATGGGCATGAATAAACTGCAACAAATGTCACAGGTACATTTCCTGATCTGCCAGCATAGCTACTCAACTGGACACATTTGGGAGTGAGGGAGGCAAGAGTCAAGATTCTGCCTACTTCCCATCCCCTGTTGCTTCTTCCTGTCCACCTGAGAGAGGGAGAGATGTGGTGGCTCCATGGATCCCCCTCTGTTCAGGAAGTATGGCACACTGCCACAAGGGAGTAAGGAAGCACCTTTAATCCCCTCTAATCCCTTGCACTAGTGCACAGGCGGGCCACGATCTGGCCCCAAAGAAATCTGAAAGGGAAAATAAGGACAACAATATGAACTAGGCCCATTATCCCCTCTTCTCCACTCAGAATCAGCATCAGCTGTTGTACCTTTTTAAACTCTAATTGAGAAGGGTATGTTCAAGGAAATTCTCTTCATTATAAATTCTCTAGTGTAAAGAAGTGAGAATTTAAAGATGCTAACAAAAAGCATGCATCTCATTAAGACTTTTCACAATTATTTGGTGCTCTTTAAATACATTTCTTAAAGCTGCAAAGAAAGAGAATGACTCTTATTTTATTTTTCTGAGCAACACCAGCTGTTCAGATATAGAGGAGGACACGTTTTCTGCTCCAAGAAGTTTACTTTCTGATTCAACCAAAGAAAAGACAGATATCTCTGTTACATGTACTGACTCTCCAAACTTCAAGCGGTGTTGCTACATTCTTATAGCATAGCCTACATATTGCACTTGGTGGGTTGACAATGAAAAACCTAAAAACCTTACGGAAGAAGTATGGTTGAAACAATATGAAAGAACAACATTAAGACAGCAAACCAGCTGCTATATTTTCAGATATTTCCATTTCTGCATTCAGTAGAGTATTTATTAACATTCTGGTATATCAAAACAACAGAACAGAACATATCAACTATGTATATCTTTTTTATTTTTATTTTTTAAGTCGGCTCATCCGAGGTCAGACGCCTCAGAGTCTCTTGCTTCACAATGTCACTTACTGTAAAGATCACTACTCAGAATGGGAGAAAGCAGCTCAGTGTCCTTTGCCACTCTTTTCCGGCAATGAACCTGTGGTAAGAATGATACTTATGTCATCTTTATGTTTATGTCCTTTCTTAAGGAAGCAGAATGGCTCACTAGCTAGAGCAGTGACCTGGCTTCTATTCCTGAGTCTGCTGCTAGCGTGTAGGGTGACCTCAGACAAATAACTTCACTTTTCTGTGCCTCAGTTTCCCCCGCTGAAATATAAAATAATGATACTTATGTCTTTTGTAAAGTGCATTGACATCTGCAGATAAAAAAGCTAGGTATCATTATTTCTTAACAATTGGTTTAGGTATTGGCTTTTTTATTTAGACAAAATGCCCAAAGAAGACTGTGGATTTCAGAATCAAGCCGCCTGTAAATAAATCCATAATTTATAGCATTTTTGTTATTGTTCATTTATTATTTATTCAGTATAAACAATGTGCTTGATGTATACATTACAAAATATAAAGCGACTCCCTCTCCTAAGAACTTACTATCTAAAGAATAGATACATAAAATATATGATGCAATAGGAAATCTAGAGATTTAAATTTGCTTTAATAGAGGTAGCCCAAATACCAAAGAGAGGTAGATTAAGTTGGAGATAAAAATGATGTCCTTGCTTTGGGACATGTACTTCCCACCATGCAGTCTTGAATTTTTAAACTAAGTGAGAAGAACAGAATTAGAAGCAGTGAATTAAAAAAAGAAAAGGAGAAAAGCAAGAAAAATGTCCCACAGAATGGTGGTTTTGCTACAAGATTGCAAATCCACAGGAGGTAATTAAATAGCAGACATGTACAGTATGTCAGATGTCTAACATCTAAACAAAACCATCTCACATTTCAACCTAAAGATTTTTAGACTGCACATATGCAATTTTTATGAAAGAAAAAATACAATGAAAATTTGTAAATAGAGGAAAAATTAAAATTCAGTACCTTGTAATGCTTTTTAATGGCTGACAGATTTTCCTTAAACTAAACTATTGTTAGCCCCCTGCATATTAATGAGGAAATGAATGCCTCTCTAAAAATTTCAGCTACAGTGTCTCCATAAAAATCAATACACTATTACGCTCTGTGAATACAGAAAGACGCTTGCTTCCAACAGCACAGCCTGACATTAACTATCATAAAACTAACTTGTGAACTTATCCTTTTATCTGTTAAACCTCCTTTGCCAGACTTTCCTGCACACCCAAAGATGTGTACTTAAAGTCCACATTGCATATAGATTATCTGTAAGAATGTTCCTTTGCTGGATGTGTAATATGCTGTGGTATAATATCTGGTAGGTACTTCTGAATTCATTTTAAAAAGCCACTCAGAGGGTAAAAGCCATGATGGCATTTCTGCAATATTTCATTCTGTATCTGTCAACCCTATGGCACCTATTGAAGTCAAAGACACAGTTCCCATTAATTTACATTCGTATAAGACTCTATATCGTCAATCCCTATTTTGAGCCAATCCAGCACCATCCCACTTCATTCTAATTATGGGGAGAAATCACCACCTGGGCAAGAATGTAAATGTTCTGATTACCAGGGAAGGAAAAGCCAGTTGTTACATACCTAGCAGCCCGAGTTCTGGAGGATGATCTATTATTCTTAAACATCCAGAAGACACGTTAAGGTGAAAGCGTTTAAAAGAGGTTTGCTGATGATTACAGTGGCTCATTTGAAAGCTTTGGCTGAGCTCTCACCACATTGTTTCAAAATTCCTGTTATATGTTTTTATTTACATGTAGTATAAACAGAAGGAGAAAAACAGCTTTCATCATGATTGTAATTTGTTCTAAGCTAATTTATTTGGGACACGTGAAACTGCTCACTTTGCAGAGGACTCTGTAGTCTTTAGGGACAGCGAATGAGTTGAGTTTCTGCTTTACTTCAACAGCGAGAGTCCTGTGGCACCTTAAAGACTAACAAATTTATTTGGGCATAAGCTTTCATGGGCAGAAACCCACTTTGTCGGATGCATCGGATGCTCTACCTCAGAATTTTCCTCAGAATTTTCTGGCGTTTGTCAGCTTCTTACCGTTATTTAAATATGGTTTTTTTTAAATTCAATTTTCAAGACTTATCCTAGGCAAATTGCAACTCCATCCCCTTAGCACCATCTAAAGGAGTCATGAATGAAGATTTCCTTCTCATAAAAGATACTTTATAACCTAGCATCATGCCAGCTTGTACACCAAAGTCAATGTTTCAGCAAACAAATATTGATTTAGGTGGCTTGAAAAGCTGCATGTTTTTCAGGTTTTTGGGTAACTTAAATGAGCTTTTTGTGCATTTTTCTATTTATGAGATTGGAAATATGATGTCCTCTGATCAGACAAATGGCTGCATTGAAGATTCAATTATATCTAATTAGCTAACGCTATTATTGTCCAACTGAGTACACTTATCAGCTAATATACATGATCAGCTAAGTATTTTAATCATTATATTGATCAGGATATATGATCAGCAAAGTACCATGATCATGTATAATATCTACAGTATGATCAGTTTAGTGTCATAAATCAGCTAAGTTCAATTATTGATACAGAACAGACTAAATGATTATGTGACAATATAGAGTTAAAGCACAAGTGAACATTTTGGATTCAATTCTGGCTAGTGCACACATTTGCATATTGGAAGGCCCACAGCTAACAATGAGAGCACTGGGGAGAAGCTGGCTACCCCTATTCTGCCCTTCTGAAATGTCTGAGTCCACTGTACAGTCTCTGTGACAAACACAGGAGAGTGAGACTCTGGAGTTTGCTCCATAAATGTATGCATTTGTATTCCCTGACCTAGCACTGACATACACATACAGCTCCTAAGTAGTTGATCTTTTTGTCTATTAGTAGGAAAAGCTTTTAAAGGGAGGGTCTTGGCCGGAATACAGATGTACATTAATACTGCTTTTGTAGTGTGCCCACTAAGGAATTAATTATGATTGTTTCAGGAGAATGCCAGAAGTTGTCCCTTAGTAGACAGTAAAAGAAATACGCTCTCTAGATAAAACTGCTGATTTTAACAGGAATGAAAACATTTTGTATCTTAAGTTTTGTTGTCTTTTTTTATATGCAACTTTCTACAGGCTTGGAAATGGGTTTTAGGTCCTGTGGTGGTATATATCTGTGAAAGAATTGTTAGGGTCTGGAGATTTCAGCAAGAGGTTGTCATTACAAAGGTATGTAATATAGTCTAAATGTCTGAATAAAAGGCAGCGTACAAATGAAATGGTTTTATCAAAAGAAGTTTTTCATTTGCTAGTTTTGTTGATGACCTCTATGTACTCTATAGCTCTATCTTCATGTGCGAGTTCCAGGAGCAACTCCGGTATTACCGTGTAGTTTTGCAAAGTATTGCTTTTTTATTTGGTTTTAGATTTTGTTCCCACTCGACTAGCAAGTCCATAAGTTCTACATGTAAGCAAACTTGATCCACAACATACCAGATTGATAAGGCAACCTGTGGTCAGGTGATGTCTCTCCCTCTTTAGGCCCATAGAGTGAAATCCTGATCTGATTGAAGTCATCAGCAAAACTCCCATTGACTTTAATGGGGCCAGGATTCTACTCATAGAGCCTGGAGACCTGAAGAAGGTTATGGGGCATGTCCTTAATTGGTATAAACAGTCATAGCTCCATTGCAGTCAATAGAGCTATGACAATTTATGTCAGAACTGCCTTTAAGTTCAAGGCCTGTGGATCTCATTTACACTAGTGTAAATCAGGAATAATTCTATTGAAATCAACTAAGATACACAGCTGTGAAACCAGCTTAAGTGAGATCAGACTCAGGCTCATTTTCTGGAAGGGGTAATTGTGGCAGATGAGACCTTGATGGTAAAGTCACAAAGTGACAATGATACTAAAATGAGAATTTCAGTGGACTGAAATTTCTGTTAAGCAACCATTCATGATATTGAAAAATTCAATTGCTTAACTGAGATGAGTTTTTAATAAAAGTGAATTAGAATTGTACTCAGTGGGCTTGATTCTTCTTTCTTAGTGTAGTGTAAATCAGCAATAACATCATATATGCCAATTGAGTTACCGGCATCAAATAGGTGTGAAAGGAACATTAGGCCCAATATGTTTGGGGGTGCTTTTGTGTGGTCTCTCTTAGACTCCTAAGCTAAAAGAAAATGTGGTTTCTTACTCAGGCTTCAGTTGACTTCTCAAACTCATAATGCAAAATACCATAACATGCAATGGAAATTCTTAATTAGATGCTGAATAACAATAGCACTATGATATACTGTATAGTACATTGTCCACTGCCAGTTTAAAAACTAACGTGCATCCTGCTTTTTAATTCCCTTTGGTTGAAGGCAAGTAGAAGTGAACTAGAGGAGCTCTGTAACTTATTATAAATGAACATGTATTCATAGTTAACACAGCGGAACAGGACAAATAGATCGTTTATTGTGGTTTACTGTGGTTTAGGTGGTGACTCATTCCTCGGGAGTCCTTGAGCTCCATATGAAGAAATGTGGCTTTAAAATGGAGCCTGGTCAGTATATATTTCTACAGTGCCCTTCTGTATCACAACTGGAGTGGCATCCTTTCACGCTTACCTCAGCCCCTGAGGAGGAATTCTTCAGTGTGCACATAAGGGTAGTGGGGGACTGGACAGGAGCCCTGTTCAAGGCCTGTGGAACAGAGGAAAGTGTCTTTCAGGAGCCCTGGAAGCTACCAAGGTTTAAATACTAATTTTTGTGCGTGTTACCTTTTGAACAGTGTTGGATGATAAACTCGGACTCATCTCAGTATGTCATTATGCTAAAGAACAATTTGGTAGATATGGAAATGAACTTAGAGCTCTTAGTTATCAAGAAGTTCTGTCAACAAATCCCTGGTTCAAGAATCAGCTTATACATAAATATGGCCATTTAGCTGGATCTGTAAATTTATGAATCAGATTAAAAGGACAGCAGCCATTTATGTATGCTAGCTCCCTATTTACTTGTGTATTTAGGTTCTAGTAATGGCACCCATTACTATAGTACCTTACCTCTTTCTTGCTAGCCCTAGCCCTGCGTTGTGATTCCCTACAACCGTCTCATACCAACTGGCTCCCTCCTTCTATCTCCATTTCACATCTCAGAGAGAATCCTACTTCTCCCAGCTGTCCTGATCCCATTTTCATTGGGTCTTGGGAACTCCTATATGCTGCCTTCAGCTTCTTCCCTCTACTGATCTGTGACACCAGAAACCCCCACCTGCTCCTTCCTCCTTCCCAGCATTCTCCCTCCACTCTGCCTCATCTTCACAAGTCCTTTTCAGTTACCTCCCTCTCTCTTAGCTCTTTGTATAGAGTTAAGAAAGGCAAAGTGGTACCGC
This sequence comes from Emydura macquarii macquarii, assembly GCF_026122565.2. Taxonomy (NCBI): domain Eukaryota; kingdom Metazoa; phylum Chordata; order Testudines; family Chelidae; genus Emydura; species Emydura macquarii. The sequence goes on along the minus strand of NW_027130842.1, from coordinate 14,906,556 downwards.
GGGTTCTTAGAAGTGAGTGAGACTTATGAGTATGGTGCAGAATGTTCGGTTTCATGGCAGTTGCCTGTGTGTCCCCTAATCATTTACTACTGGAAATGGTTCTGTGGCTTGCTAGGCATGATATGCAACTCCTACAAGATCTGCAATAAGTAACATATTCAGAAAATTCGAGTTACTGGTAAGTAACCTTTAAATCCATTTTCAAAACAAAAATCACCTGTTTCAAGTACTAATAATAAAGGATGAATTTTCAAAGCCACGCACCGGGATTTAGCCATCAACATCTACTGGTACTAATGGAAATCATGCTGCTAAATCCTCACTACACTATATAGAAAAATTAATTCTAACTATTCCATAAATGCTTTATGCAGAGTGATATATCGTACATAATGGCAGCGTATCTATACGCTATCTAGACAGTTGACGACAAACCTCATCATGTATGGGTTTTTTATGCCCAAAATTCCCACCCACTTCAGTGGGAGTTTTGCGTGCACATGAAATGCAGTACTGGCACAACATGCACAAATCAAGACAGATGTAGAGAGAAAAATAGATGTTTATGTACCCACATGTTTACGTTTGAGGCTAAATCGTCAAAGATTGTCTTCTAGTATATTTTTAATTGCTATTTCACATGCAATTACACATGCAAACAATTGGAAATACTTGAATAAAAGCAAACCCAATGACTAGTGTAATTGAAAATGGGAATAGAGTAATTGAAAATGAGAAATGTTTGCTTATGCAGCAGCACCCTTAAACAAGACAGCAACACAACATTCAAAAATAATTGATTTTCAAATTATTAATGTGCACTGTTGCACAATGATTACCTCTTCCTTTCTTATTAATGTACCTAACTCTTCCTACAATATCTGCATGTTCATTTACACTATTTAAACTTCATTTTACTGTGATTCAAACAATGACATCTGCAACTAGACAGAAAATCTGGAATAAGGGAAACCTATATTTCCAGAAAGTAAGATGTTGGATTGTGAAACAGTCTTTGAGAGGAAGTGATGGAAGCACCATCACCTGGGTAATTTAAAACTAGGCTGGACAAAGCACTCAAAATATACTGTAAGGTTACATCCCATGCTGGTAGAAGGATGAATTAAATGATGTAATAGTTCTTTTTCAGCTATAATTTATATCATTCCTATCCAAATTGACTAATGCTGATTGAGAAATGTTGATTATAGAAGAATTCAGATGTGAACAAATTTCTCTTCATTTGGATATTAAGTATAGTTTATAATTTTATTAAGTATATTTTACTTCTGAAATATTGTTCCTCTGAAAGAGTTCAGAAACATTCTTTGCTTACATATGACCTTTTTCTCTTTCTATCTCTTTCATTACATTAATACTTACTGAAAACTATTTGAAAAGATTAAAAAATCTGCTTTTTGATTTATACAATATGTAAAAGAAAAAAAGCTCTAAAAACAGGATGCTTTGCAGTAAATCATAATTAAATATGCAAATACCTTGGCTAAATTTGGACATTGAATTATAAAACTAATCACATTTCAGAAAGCCTGAAAATTGTAATTGTATGCTTAAATACATGGCCAGGATCATAACTCACATGGATGCTCTTGTGCTCTCATTTCACACAAAATAGTTGCTTTGCTATGAAATGTCACCCACTGAAAATTAAATCTTTGTGTGACAGCAATTTGTGTGCCAGTTTAGACGTCATTTTATATATATGCAACAGAAGCACTATTTTTGAAAATGTAGCCCAGTAGCTCTCAGATTTTAAGTCACATTGATATGTTGCTGATCTTTAAACAAATTTTACTTTGTTACTCCAGACTGGCTGTGGATGGACCATTTGGAGCTGCAACTACAGATGTTTTTCACTATCAAGTCAGTGTATGCATTGCAGCAGGAATAGGAGTCACTCCATTCGCCTCGATTCTAAAATCCATATGGTTTAAGTGCTGTAATCCTAACACAGAACTGATGTTGGAGAAGGTAGGGGGGATATTTGTTTATAAGTCCTTTAAAAAGTTCACTGCCCTCACATCCTCTGGGACTATTTTAATAAGCTAATACTAGTCAAGATTAGATAACCAGCTCCTTCAAGTTGAGGGCAGAACTTGCTTTAGTTTCTGTTGAGATGGAGGAACTCTCTCATCAGTCTGCTGTCCAGTGGAACCAATGGGTTTTCAGAACCTTTTAGCTGCTAGCCCATTCTATCAAAGGCCTAACTGAACATTTTTACTACTTTTGCCTCAACCACTAGTGCAGTGGCCTCTCTTTGCAATTCACCTTAATACTCAGGTAACCTATAACAAATAAAGAAGTGAGGGAGAAGACCAGAACATCAGTGTCAGTAAACTCATTCCAAATCTGCTTAGTTATAGCCTAAAGATTTTACATGGCTGTGTGCAGCTGAGATGCAGTGGTCAAGAGTTATTTTGGGGTATGTTCCTCTTTTTCTCTATAGCAACTAGCTGTAAAATACAGACTAGCAGAACTGATGCAACTGGTCAGCAGACAGGACTGCTCCAGTTGGTAACTGATTTGGGTATTTCTTGTTATGAGAACTTTTCAAATTATTTCATGGATCAGATCAGTCTGATCTGGTATGATAGGATTGCTTCACTGGAATGGTGTCAGAAAAGGAGATGACAATAATATCATCTCAACTGATAGTGTTCTATCTTGTTTAACATAGAGAGTGTGGGGAAATTGTGGGCTACAACTTGTAACATGAACTTACACCATAGTGACTGAAAGCCACAAGAAGGTTTTGGGTCTCTGTAGAAGGCGCCAACAGTGCAGCCTAATGGTCAGGCAGGGGTTGGCAGGTCATCTTTCTGTTGAAACTCAATCTTTTCCTTTAACACCCCCAACCCAAGGGTTTCCTGTCCTCCCCTTTTTCACAAGGATTTCGGGAAAGGGGCCCTCAAACTGTCAAAGTCTTTTCCACCTGGCCGCTCACCTTAGGTGAAGACTCTTGTTGTTGTAACGTCCTCTTGGAGTCAGTAGGAGAGTGTGGGGTTGTGGAAAATGAGTGATAAATATGTGAGGATGAAGACGGTGTGGAGTACAAGTGCATTATTGAAATAAGAGACTACTCAAAATCCTGCCTTACAGGTCTGATTAATAGTAACAATGCATCTAACTCAATTTGCAGAAAGAGCACTTGGAAAATTTAAGGCAGTTTACTTGTGCAAGCCATCAAGCTGATTAATGTAGTAGGTGCAGTGGGTGGGGATTAGTGAAACATAAATCTAATGAGGGGTTGTTGGTTTTTTTGAGGAGCCTAAATAATAGCACAGACAGTTAATACTGTGAGCCCTACAATAAAAATACAGAATTCAGAATATTTGCTTACTTATAGAAATACACCATTGCTGGGTGGTTTTATTCTACAAAGTTAACAAGGGTGAATTTTATTGTGTTTTTATTGTATTTTAATTATATATGTAATATGTTGTGAAGTGCCCAGAGCATCTCAATGGAAAGAAAGGGAGGCTTTTTAGAAATAATATTTACCATAATTACTTTTATTTTATTAGGAGTCTGTGTGCCTCATAGTTTCATTTTTCCATAGGCCATCTTTCTTCACCACTTTTCTATCCTTCTTTCTCAGGACTTGTGGCAAAAATATTCATTGTGAGGAAAAATTCTGTTCAGTAACTACAAACATTTCTCATTTATAGCAAATGACAAGTTTAACAAATGCAATGGGCACGGTTTCAGTGGGGCTACTCCAAGGATGAATTTGGCTCAGTATATTGGGTTTGGGAAATTATGTCCCTCCCCTCCATTCCCCACCCATCTGCACTAGCCATACATTTTTGCAAGGCGAGTTGTTGAAAAGGTGTGAATAATTAGATGATAAAATAGAGGTTGTGGGGAAAGTTTCTCATTAGAAGTCACCAATAGCTGTGATAAAATACATATTGATGTTTTTCAACGGCCTGATTTTCAGAGGTGTTGGATGCTTTCAACAACTGCTGACTTCAAAATTCCCAGACCAAAACTTTGTAAAGGGAGAGGCTTAGTTACAAAAAGGAAATGTTATACTGCCAGTGGGCCTGATTTCCTTCATACTTACACCAGTGTAAAGCAATAGTAGCTCCATAGAAAGCAATGGGATTATATTCATGTAAAAACAGTGTAATAAAAAATCAGGCCTAAGAAATGTATAGTTAAGATTCTGCAAACAACCCTAATCCAGACGCTATATAAACACTCATTCTTTACCTATGCATCAAAAACATCACTGTTTCCCACCACCAGACCTTGTCTGCATTGCCTATAGAAACCTTGAACACTCACCTACAGTATAGATCTAATAAACCCCTCATATTAGCCCTAGACCCTCCACCAATTCATCTAACTCTTCAGAGTGAAACACACCAACATCTTGCCAGGTAATCATTTATAATACAAAAACAACAAACTCCGCTTCCATCTACCATTTCACTAGAAGCTACACAATTCAGGCTTGGTCTACACTTGCGGCAAAATTCAGCAGCATTCGACAGGAGATATGCAAGCTATGTAGAGTAACTTGCATATCTCCAGTCGACTTCCTAGGTTCTAAATAGTGTGGTGTCCTGACTACGCTGCGCCAACGGGAAATGCCCTCCCGTCGATGCAGTGTTAATCTTTTTGCAGGAGTGGATTAATGCGGTTGACTTTTGAATCGATTGAGCAGGTGTCCACTGCTGCTCAATCGATCGCAAAGAATCGATCCGGCAGCGCCAACAGTGCTGCCATGAGTAAAGACATACCCTCAGTCTATTTCATCTATCTTGCATATATGCATAGTAGAAACATCCCTATATCTATCTTATTTGTCCTCTGCATGTAGCTTCAAAACCTCACCCTTCATAAGCATGCCTCAGATAAAACTTTTACCTCATATATTCTCCATAAATGGGCTGTAAATGCCAAATTATCACAATCATCAAAACACAAATTTATTACATGTAGACTGTGATTTATTCAAGGATATGAACAGCTTAGTTAGTGTAATACTTAAGAAGTAGCCCAGTTAAGTGGATAAAGTGTGGGACTACAAGACTAGAGTTAAGGATTTGTTTTGCTGAATTTGAAGGTGGAATTAACCAGTTTTCAAAATGTGCTTTCTGAGACAAAAACAGATTAGGCAGACCTGTTAGACTACCTGTGATATTTAAAAGTCAGGTCACGGGGGCATGGTGAGGAGAAGGAGAGAAAGGATATTTTTTAAAAGACTAAAACAGTATAAAAATCATGAACAAAACAAAACAAGAGCCAAACATCACTTCTCTGACTTTGTTTGTAGGTTTATATCCTTCCCCACATCCCTTGTCCCATTCTTGTCTTCTTAGATTGCATATTCTTTGATAGAGAGAGAAAATTGGCTTCTTATGGGTTAGTAAAGTGGCTAGTATCCTTCGGGGGACTTTACAAATAATTACATTAAAAGAACATTATTAAGGTTGCAAAATCAAGCACTCAAAAGCTAGAAAACAACAGAATTAAGATTGTTTAGCATTATATAGCACTTCATATATTCAAGCACAGCTCCCACTGACTTCAGTTGCAACTGTCAGTGCTCAGCACTTCTGCAAATCTGGTTCCAGTGTCTCAGATTGGGCATCCAGAAAAAGGAAGAATTAGTGATCACCTCTGAAAAGTTTGGTTTAAGCGATTTGTTTAGCATCACTCAGAGATACTTTACAAGAGACAGGGAGAGAATCCAATTCGCCAGAGAAGCATTCAGCTTTCTTAACCATGAGACCTTCTTTCTCTTTCTGTAATCCCCTGGCTCATTCACTACACACCTTCCAATTTCTGCAACAAATGATGATGGGTTCATACAGACAACTTAACTAAACAACTCTGATTCATCCCCAACGGAGGTCAATTCTTTGCACTGAAAGAGGCAGTGGTCCTGTGGGGGAAAATGTATGTGATTATGCAGTTATAGACTGTCTTGTAATGCATATGTACAAGGGGACCAAATTGCACAGGCAACCTTAACTCTGACATTTCCTAACTTTTGCGTGCTTGACTTTGCAGCCTTAATCATTTCTTTTAACATAGTTATTTGTGTATAATTTCCTAGGATTTCAAAAACAAACAAACTGAAAACACAGAAAATCCATTATATTGACACCCACATGGCTCATCAACAGGACTGGAACCACTGCACAGACTTCCACCACTTGAGCTAATGGAGTAACTGATAACAGTAATAAGTTGTCATCGTCTATGTAGACCAGCACTGAAAGGGGATGAGACTCACACTTTGTCAGTGAGTTTCAGAGGCATTTGCTTACACCAGAGGAATGGTGAGACTCAGAAATCTTGGGTTCCATTTCAGATTCTGGAGGGGAGTCTATTCTGTTCTGCATAGGTTTTTATACCATGCTCATCTCTGTAGTATCTGAGCGCATTGCAGTCATGCATTAAGCAACATGACTGCATATCTGTCACATGTTTATTCAATCATCCTCTCTCCAAAGGGAGAAGTGTGTGCAGTGGAGTGTCCTGTTTTTGTACCGTATGTTTTTAAAAAATATATAAATATGTCTGTTGCTATGTATCTATATAAAAGAAGGCAAGGTCAAAGAAATGCAACTTGCATTTGAAGTGGAAAGTGGTGAAGTTTGTGATTGTCCTTAGTTCCTGCGTTATTTCATTTCCACAGTCCAGACACACTCTGACAAAGTACTATCTCCCAAACAGATGAGCTTTATTGTTATTGTTAAGAATTCTGTTGTGCCAGAGGAGTGTAATTGTTGACCATGGTCTTGTCCCGGAGCTTTAGACAGTCTTTTTAGATATCCTGTGTCCAGTCATGGAGCACTTTGAAGATAAGGACTGAGACCTTGAACTTGATGCAATATTCTGTTGGAAGCCAGGGCAGAGAGCAGAGGACAGGCATGATGTCTACAATAGGCTGTGTTGCTGAGGAGAAGTGCTGCAGCGTTCTCAACTAGGTGGACTTTCCTAAGTGTTGAAGGCTTCATGCCCAGATATTCTGCATTGCTGTACTCTAGCCAAGAGGTGACAAAGGCATGAATAACTGAGGCCAGGTCTTTGCTCACCAGAATGGAACAGGGTTTCCTAGCCAAGTGGAGATGATAAAAAGCATTACTCGCAGATGTTGCTGTGTGAGCGCGCTGCATCAGTGAGGAATCCAAGAGTACCCCTAGAGTAAGGACTGAACTGACACTGGAGTGTGCTCTAGTGGGCACAGACTCCTTCTGCTCATTTCTCCCAAGCCTGACCCCATCTCTCCCTTCTCCTCAAACCTGTTCTTGTTACAGTCCTCTCTATTCCCACCCCAGCTCCTGTCCCAGTCTCTTTTGCTCAACCAATCCTACCATAGGCGTGTGCAGCACATTTTCTTAGGGTGTGCACCCAGGCAATTTTCTTTAGGGTGTGCACCCAGGAAATCTCATCCAATCTCAAGTTCCCCCAACCCTCACTGGTTCCTAGTCCCACTTCCTCTTAGCTCCTTATCCAATTTCCCCATTCTCCCCCCAGCCAACTGGTTTGCAAACCCATCTGCTTGCATTTCCCTCACTTGTTCCCAATCCCAGTCTCCTTCCCCAGACAAGCCCTGATTCCCCTCTAGCTCCCAGTCCCAGCCTCCCCTTCCCTGCCCTCCCCTTTCCTCTCACTCTCTTTAACCTGCTAGTTCTAGTCTCACCAGACTTTTGTCCCAATCATCTATTTTCCCTCCTACTGCTCTGGTATTTGAATCAGATAGCTTCCTATTCCATGCTGCCTGGGTGCTATGAAAAGGGTAAATGAGAGCACAGGAGAGACAGGCACCCTGTTCTCAGTTCCAGTTCCTGGCTTGAGCCCAGCCTGGAGCAGCTGGGAGCAGCAATGACATGAAAGTTCAGCTTCACCTCTGTAGCCCTAGGCTGGTGCATGCTCAGTTGCTCTGTGGGAATGGTGTGTGCACAGTCCTGCCACGTGTAGAAGCTGTGAAGGGATGCAACATGCTCAGTTGATCTGTGTGGGTGGCACATGGAGAGTCCTGTCATGTGTGGCTGCTGTGAGGGGTTGGAACATGTACAGTTGCTCTGTAAGGATGACGTATGCGCAGTCTGTTCAGCCGTAGGAGATGTCAGAGGCTCAAGCATGCACAGCGAGGAAGGAATCTTTAGAGATTATAGCTGTTAAACTGTAGTAATGTTCTATTGAGCATTTGCAAGCTGTGATTTTTCAAAGGCTAATAACTGGGATGCATTGGGGCGGATTGTCACAGGATGACAAAAAGCACATCCCTGACACAAAGACCACTCTCTGGCCAAATTTCAACTCTTTGCTCTATAACTTGGAGACACTAGAGCGTTACAAAGAAAAGGTCTCAAGAATTTTTTAACATGGTCAAAACAACATATTTTCCCCTGGCCTCATTTTTTAAAACAGCTGAATCGTTTTGGTTGAAATTTTCCAAAAAAAACAAAAAATCATCCTGAGGCAAACACACAGCAAAGAAAATTTCAGCCCAAATGGTTAAAGTTTGGCAATGTTATAAGCAACTTAAAACAAAATCTTATAATGGGGATGTCAGGCAACAATAGTAAGTGACACAACCAGTCACACCTATAATAAATGGAAAACTGTAACAAAATTAATGAAGAGTTTTGTCTAGGAGTATAGATGTTTAATGCTGCACTCAACACTGTATCGGCAACTTTAAGACTAAAAGGCAACTAGAAGGACATAATGGGCTAGTTCACAGGTTTCTCATCTTTGGAACCAGAGTTCAATACCACAGTGATGGGCATGATACAAGAATCTCAACAAAATAGAATACCTTTCTAAGAGAATGAATGAAAATGAGTGTAGTGGTCTCATCTTACTCCCCCGTTAGATCACTTCTTGAAATGACTGCAGAGTTTCATGGGATTTTCAGTCTCTGGTCAAGAAAAATGCAGAGTTAGGGTTTGTAAGCCAGCGTTGAGATGCATTGACACAGTTAGATGGCTTGCATATTGCTTGTTTGTACTGATGCTTTAATCACTAAATTAACTCAATTTTTTGAAGAAGATAAAGGTGTTTTAAAACATACAAAGAAACTCCACAATGTCAAAAGTAGATGGGATCATGTTTGAATTTCCACTGGAGTACGGTAGCATGCTATAAGATTAACCACTTATCTCAACATAAATAATTTAAGAGCTTTATAGGAAGCTTGTTGAAAGCTTGTGTCTTGTTGAATCTCCTTACTTTTGCCTGACAGGTTTATTTCTATTGGACTTGCCGAGATCCATCTGCCTTTGAGTGGTTTGCTGATCTCCTGTTCTTGCTGGAAACACAAATGGCTGAGAAAGGGAAAAGCCATTTTCTGAGTTATCATATATTTCTTACTGGCTGGGAAGAAAGTCAGGTATTAATGAAATGGGTTTGAGTTAATGTACCTTACTTTTCCAGTATGGCAGCATGTGGAACAGGAACAAGCAAATGAATGAATCAATGTAATTATATGAAATTCTTGAACTATTTGAAAAATAGGGGTTTTTTTCTCCTATAATTTTCTTTTTTTGAAACTTTTGTGATATTTTTCAACACACTTACACCATTATAATTCCACTAACAGGAAGCAAGGAGACAAAGAATTTTAAATATAGAGCCCACTTCCAACTCAGTTTTAGGAAAATAGGAACATAGGAATTGCTATATTGGGTCATACCAGTGATCCATCTAGTCTAATGCCTGTCTCTGAAAGTCGCTTGTACCATCTGCTATAGAGTAAGGTGGAAGAAAACTTGCCAGTATGGAAAACTTCTTCTGAACCCTGAAATAGGTGTTGGCACAATGGTTTGTGGAATGCCTTCCACAATTATTATTTCTTTTTTAAATCCTTACTATTATATGTATAAAATATATTTTTGTTATCCATTGTGATGGGGTGTATAAACCCCACACTGGAACTGAAGGGTCTAAGGAGCAGTTCTGGGCCCAGGTGACTCCCTGCCCTCCCATAATTGCAGAACCTGCTTCAGCTGGAAGAGGGGCTTTAAAGGAGCCAGACAGCTTGGATGAGACCAGACAGGGTCAGAGGACAGACCTATCCTGAGAGCTCTGGAACTAAGGAAATACAAAAGCCTTTGCTGCCAGGAAGGATCTATCAGCTGGGCTGCAGGTCCAGTTATTTTCTTTTTGCTATCTTATGTTGGACTTTGAGACCTGGGGGGAAGGTGAATGGTAGGAAGTGGCCCAGGGAGACAGCCTCAATGCACTTCAGTATGCTTATATTGTTGCATCTAAAAGGACCCTGGGTTGGAGACTGGTGGAATGGAAGTGCCCGGGCTCCCCTACTAACCACCCTTGTTGCAGAGGGGAAAAAGCCTCCCTTCCACACACCCCTCTTGGAAGTAAGGAGAGGGTAGAGATGTTGAAAGCCCCAAGGCAAAGGTGAGCTGCCTACAGGCGTCAGAAGGGGAACCTAAGGCCCTCCCTGTTGTGAGGATGTGGGACTATATATATTTCTTTGGACTCTGTTACCCCAGAAGGGGGTGAACTAAATTGGTGGCCTGGCTGGAGGGCTGAGTTGCCATCTACGAAGAGCAGGCCATCAGAGTGTTGGAGTGATGGCCGGCAACAGTCATTCTTTTTTCTCACAACCTTGCTCCTCTTTCGTCTTCATTCCTTGCCCACAGGGATTGTTTCAAAGGTAATGAGTTGCGGTGCTTTCAACGTTATGGGATTGATTTTCAAAATCTGTGTGCGCAGTTGTGCACCTTATTCACATACACACACAGTCCAAATAGCCTCTTATGCAACTAGTTATCTAGTAGAGACTGTGAAAACTTTCAGAGAGAAAAATCTACTACCCATCCAGAAGCATGCAACAGGCTGACCAATATTGAACAAGCCATTGCTCCATGTTAGCATACTCACAGGTTATTTATCACCTAACATCTATTTTCTAAACAAGCTAATAAAGAGGCTAACAAAACACATAATCACCATCACCTGCCAACTGCCAATATCCTGAATCTTTAGTGCAGAACATGGTACAGAAAAAAACAATTTTTGCTCTCATGAGTGACCTCTAGCTCATAGATACGAGTGGACATCTGTACTCATCATGCTGGATCTTTTTGCAGCATGTGATACCACCGAGCACCAAATACTCCAAAAGGTTGCATTGGTGAAACAAAGTATTTTAAAATGGCTTTCTTCTTCTGAGACCAAATGCAGAGGGTTGTAATTGGTAACTGTTCCTCTACCTCCTGAGCTCTCACATATGGATTCCCTCAAGCCTCTCCCTTATCTTACTTGATATCTTTAGGAAACCACTAGTGGAGACAGTGTGGCAACTTTGGCTTAAATACCAGCAATATTCAGATGACACCAAGCTTTACATTTATTTTACACAGAACAAAACCAGCATTCTCTCCAGGCTATCCCCCAGCATCTGACCAAGATCAACATATGGATAAAGAGCAGTTGGCTGAAGCTGAAAGCAGGCAAAATGAAGGAGATGTTATTAGAAAGCAAGAATCCCCTTGGAGAATTTACCTCTTCCATAAAGTCCCCCTTGCTGAGGGCATATGCCTTCAGATTGTTGAATTTGTTCAGTCTTGAGGTCCTTATAGATTCTTTACTGCTACTGGATGGCCAAATAGAGATATGGTAGCAAACAAGTCCTCTTCCATTTGTGGCTGGCTAGGAGATTAGGCCTCAAGATATCTAACCCAGTCCTGGCAATGCATTTGAGACTTCTGGGGTTCATTATTGTAGTTCACTGTACTTAGGATTGAAGCTATACAGACTGAAAAAGTTCCATTTGGTTCAGAATGCAGCCACCCATCTGATCAGCAGCACAACTTGCTGTGGGCAAATCATCCAATTCCGGCATTGGCTCCCTACTGAATAGAATCCAGTTCAAGTTCTCTGTCATGATATTCAAAGCCCTCCGTGAGATTGGCCCAAACTAATAGAAAGACTACATCTCCCTTTGCAACCATGACTTCCTGGGACTGCTACTCTTCACCGGAACAATGACACTGTCAAGCAATCGGGGAGACCCATGAGCACAAGAAATGGAACTTCCGTAAGGGATGGATCCAAACTATGGAATCCACTCCTGTGAGAGATAAGAATGACCAGGGGTCACATCACATTCAGAACTAACTTCCAAACAAATTTTTTGACCTAGCTTTTCTTCAATAATTTCTTGACAAAGATAATAATAACGATAGCCTGTGATACCAACAAACAAATGTTGGAGGAATGAGGAACAAATGAGGAAAATGGAGAGAGACTGTGTGTTTGATTTTCAAATACCAGTGAGGTGAGGGGGGCAATATAAGAACCTAGAGAGAGAGAGAGAGAGAAAATCTGCATGAAAATTATGCACATAACTGCATTTCTGTGCATGTAACTTGGAGACAAACCAGACCTTATTTCTGTCTACTTATAAAAATCCGGTGTATATTATTTAGGAAAATAGGCATTGCTATGTTGGATCAAATAATAATAATTATTATTAATTATAATTAATTATTATTATCCCTCAGTATGACATCAGAGGGATTTTTAAAAGAAATAGCTTCACAACATACAAGATTTTTAAGCATAAAAAGGGGAAAGCTACCATAAAAACTTTATCCCCATGAGTTACCAATAAATCCTGACCACAAGCTGATTCCGTAGGTTTAGATAGTCCGAAGTTGTGTTAAACTCTTCACAGAAACTCCTGCATAACCCTATGTTTCTATGATTTTAGGTGCTCAAATGCACTGATTCTCCTTTGACTTTCTTTAAAATTCTTGAAGTGCCTAAGGCTATGTTTACACTGGTGTTGGCAAATTCGCCGCCGCCAGATCGATCTTTCATAGTCGATTGAGCGGTCAGTGAGATCCGCTCAATCGATGAGGGAGTCGACTGAATAAGTCCACCCCCTCAACTAGCACTGAGCTGACAGGAACGCAATGTGAACAGCGCACAGAAGCATTCGACGGGAGTTACCAAACTACTCTGCGTGGTTTGCGTAACTCCCGTCGACTGCCACCGAATTTCCGGGTAAGTGTGAACAAGCCCTAAGAGTGCTGTCCTCTGGAGGTCACTGATCATGGTGTCTTGCACTCCTAACGTGTTGTGGAGCTGCTCATTCATACCCTAAGGGATTGCTCCAAGTGCTCTAGTAATCACTGGGATCATCTTTGTTCTGTTTTCCATCATCATACCACTTCGTGGCAGAGTTCTTCATACTCTTCTTGTTTCTTTTTTTGTTTGTTTTTTCTGCTGGTATTGCAATATCAATTAACATGGACTTGTAAATTGGTTTAATATTTATGTACTGGTTTGCTGTGATGCATACAATGTCTTAGGTACTTTCCAAGCATACAGGAAAGGATGGTCCTTGCTTTGGGGAGCTCAGTCTGTGTGTGCACGGAGCATTGAACAGATGTGTTTTTATATATCAAATTTAGAATATAAATTTATTTCCTTGTTCTGGAAGTTTCTCAACTGAGGTGAAAGTGAGTGTGGGTAGTCCTTAATATCAATGTTGGTTCTTTGACTCCTTGCTTACAGGTGGAGCAATAATGTTTTCTGAAAGAACAATATTGTGGGAAGGGAGGTGGAAAGGAAGATGGCAAGCAAAATTACTTGCAAGTAAATTTCCATTATCAATGTAACAAAGGAAAGTTGTTGCTGTTTGTCTATCGTAACATATGCTATTGATAAAGCATTGGCCACAGCCAATGATGGTGATGTGTATATGCCATATCCAAGTATGATGTGGAAAATTGTTCAAAATATTTAAGCAGGATTTTTTTTTTCTACAAATACTAAAATAAAAGTAGTGGTAGGATATTGCGCACAGCTTGTGCATACCCTCTTTGATTGCTCCTCTATGAGCCACTGAAACTCCAAAGTGTACACACACTGCGTACGTATAGAGTACCTACATGGCATATAATTGCTAATATTTATTTTCAAATCACCATTACTTCTCTACTTACGTTTTTACTTTCGCAAATCATTTCTTTTCAACATTAAAATGGTTATCACCCACTTAACTATCTGGAAATGTTCAAAAGCTGCTAAGTAACTTAGGAATTTAAGTCCTGTTTGCAAAAGTGACTTAGACCCAGATCCACAAAGGCACCTAAATACCTTTCAGGATCTGGGCATTAGGAGCTTAAGTCTCATTGAAAGTCAATAGGACTTAGGTGACTATGTGTCTGTCACTTTTGAAAATGGAACTTAGCCTTTTAAGCCACTTAAATGCTTTTGAAAATGTTACCCCAAATCTCTTTAGGGGCTAGAGTGCTGCCATCTGATGAAAATTATAATTTTTTCCCCCTGAGCAATATATATTTCCACCTTTTGTTCAGAGATTGTATTATTGCTTTACCTCTTACTCAGCATATACATTGTTGATTCTAAAATTATTATCTTGCTGTAAATTTTGCTTTAGGCTACTCATATAGCTCTTCATGATGATGAAAAGATGGATGTAATTACTGGTCTGAGACAGAAGACCTTCTATGGAAGGCCAAACTGGGACACTGAGTTCAGGAAAATAGCAGGAAATCATCCTAGGTAAGGCAGGTTAGCTTCTAACCTTATTATGTAACTCTTCCTCAACATAAACAGTGGGAGAGCAAACCTTTTAAAATGACCCTTTTAAAATAATTTAGTTTTTTGCTGTGTGGATAGAAGATTTATGCTTAACGAAGCTTTTAATGAAGAAATCTCAGAAAGAGAATGCCAGTAAAATCTAATTTTTGGATAAGAAAATCTAATATTTATAAGTATTTCAATAGCCTGGCCTTTGCCAGATATAATTGAAACACACAATCCAATTACTGTTCTGCACAAAGGACGAAGTAACATTAATTTTCCTTGAAGATGGTTATTAAAGAGATAAACTGTGATTTTTTTTCTTATGATGTCAAGGATATGTTTGTTCTCCCAATGTATTTGGCTACTGTTGTAAGACAGTGCTATTCTGTTATTAGTTCATCTTTGCTGGCAAAGACAGTTCATTTGAACTTGGTGGATTTGCTAGTGGTCTGAGAAAAGCTTCTTTGTTCCTAGAAGCCTTTGAAGAAAGAATCTGAAATATTTTTGTGCTCATCACCAAAAAGTTCTGGAATCTCTGTGATTCTTTTCTATTTCCAGATATTTGCACTCAGAAGAAAGGGTTAAGAAGGGAAAAGTAAAAAACTTTTTTTTTTTTTTTCAATGGATGAAAAACTAAAATGCTGGAAGAGGGAGACAGAAAAGAGTAAGCTACAAGAACACCATAAAATTGCAAAAAAATAACAGTAATAGAGAAACCAATTGACAGAGGTCCAAATGAATACAAATCAAGAAATAGGAAGGAAGATTAAAAAATGGGCAAAGGGCAGAGAATAGAAAATATTATTTTTTTCTTATTATTATTTATGAAATATTGCTACTGCAAAATCATATCTTTAAAATTTAGACTTGTGGTCTAAACTTTATTATTTGGTAATTTTCAAAATACAGTTGTGATGTGAAAAATCTTCAAGAAAAAGCCATTTTCTGTGCCCCTTTTCATGCACAGAGAAGAAGGTGATGATGAAAGGCCCTGAACGTTGTGATGCTTTCTTAAGAATCCAGCACAGAAGTTTTGGGAACCTGACTTTGGGTTGTGGTAAACCTATCAGTCTGACACTGATCTGAGGCAAGTTAATGGAGCAGATGATACAGGGCACAATTAATAAAGAATTAAAGGAGGGTAATATAATTAATGCCAATGAACATGGGTTTATGGAAAATAGATCTGATCAGACTAACCTGGTGTATCTTTTTTTTAATGACATTACAAGTTTGGTTGATAAATAGTGTTGATGTAACAGACTTCGGTAAAGCATTTGACTTGGTATCACACAACATCTGAATTAAGAAACTAGAATGATATAGAATTAACATGAAACGGATTGAAAGCTGGCTAACTGATAGGTCTCAAAATGTAATTGTACATGGAGAATCATCGTCAAGAGACTGTTTCTAGTGGAGTCTTGCAGGGATCAGTTCTTGTCCATATGCCATTTAACATTTTTATCAGTGACCTGGAAGAAAACATAAAATCATCCCTGATAAGTATGCAGAGGACAAAAAAAATTGGGGGAACGGTAAATAATGAAGAGGACAGATAGGTCATGGATATAGAGCGATGTGGATCGCTTGGTAAACTGGGCTCAAACAAAAAATATGGCAAACTGTAAATATATACATCCAGGAAAAAAGAATATAGACCATACCTACACAACGGACTCTATCCTGGGAAGCAGTGACTCTGAAAAAGATTTGGGGAGCCTGGTGGATAGTCAACTGAACATGAGCTCCCAATGCAATTCGGTGGCCAAAATGGCTGATGTGATCCTTGCATACATAAAAGAATCTTGAATGGAATAGAGAGATTATTTTAACTTTGTATTTGGCACTGGTGTGACTGCTGCTGGAATACTGTGTCCAGTTCTGGTGTTCACAGTTCAAGAAGGATGTTGATAATTGGTGAGGGTTCAGAGAAAAGACATGAGAATGATTAAAGGATTAGAAAACCTGCCTTACAGTGATAGACTCACAGAGCTCAATCTATTTAGCTTACCAAAGAGACGGTTAAGGGGTGACTTGATCACTGTCTATAAGTACCTACATGGGGAACAAATATTTGATAATGGACTCTTCAGTCTAGCAGACAAAAGTATAACATGACCCAGTGGCTGGAAGTTGGAGCTAGACAAATCCAGACTGGAAATAAGATGTAAAATTTTTAAAGTGAGAGTAATTAGCTATTGAAACAATTTACCAAGGGTCATGGTGGATTCTCCATTGCTGGCAATTTTAAAATCAAGATTGGCTCTCTTTGTAAAAGGTACACAGTAGTTCAAAAGGAATTATTTTGGGGAAGTTCTATGGCTTGTGCTATAGAGGTGAGACTAGATGATCACAACAGTCCCTATGAATCTGAGTTTGATTGTGAGCCTCAGTTTATACATTTAAGGTCAAATGTGAATCCTTTAAAGGAAAAGGCGCATGAGATAAACATGTATTGGATCTATATGGGGCAAAAATTGCCCCTCCTCCATGCCCGCTGCATGTGCAGATGGTCCACGATGCAGAGGAATTGCATGATTCTGCTGTGTGGGGAAGGGGCAGCTGGATTTCATGAAGTAACCAGAGTCCGGGCTGGTTTTAGGGGCAGGTGAGCAAGGCCATCACCCTGAGCACCAGCTTCTAGGGACACTATACCAACTTCCAGGGGGGCGCTGTAATTCTAGGCTCCCCCTCCCCAACTGATTGGCCAACTGTGTTTTAGGGCTTCTTTACCTGACCCATTGGTGGGTGCCAAAAATGTTTTCTGCCCTTGCTAGCAAAATGGCTAGGGCTTCTCCTGACCCAAGGTCTCCATCCCTTAAATACCACAGAGTCCAGGTCCACATGGGCTCCCTTCTCTGCAGTGCACAAAAATCTCTCTGCAGGTGGAGTAAAGTGGTGGTGTATTTACTACACCATGAATCCGCCATTCATGCCCGCTACAGAGTACAGCGCTAGAACTGTTGAGCTAGAGACTGGGGCGGCAGCAGCAAATCAGATTCTCAGCCATTCCAAGGCTATAGGTGCAATTGCTGGGGCAAACAGTTTGGAATTCCAGTTCCCACTTGTGCCTAACTGTGCTTTGGAAATTCAGTGGTGGGCACATCTTCTTGGTCTTAGCACTTCTGCAACACTCAGTGTTTGTGGTTAAAATTCACTTGCGCCTCATTTTCACTTTTCTTTGAGAAAACTTAATGGGAACAAACATCAGTTGCACCTCATTGCTGCAGATTTAGCTTCCTGCTCTGAAGGTGCAAATTCTGAAAATTTACTCCAGCAAATGAGTGTGTACTTTTATATTTTTAATGGATATGTGCACAGTGTCTCTTTAAAAGCAAACCCTCAGACCATGATATTTTCTACTGTGCAGAAAATAGCCATTTTTCAATAGTCTTTAAATTGCCTAGATATTTGCAAACTTGGGCATGGACTTATTCTTCTGTGATGACTACTTACTTGTCAAGTTTCAAAATTCATCCACTTTTAAATTATGTCTGTGGGTAGAAATGTGTATTTTTTCATCTTCTTGGAACTCAAAAATAACTTTAGGGATTTTGTGCAATTTTTTAAATTACATCCCGTTAGAGACAAAGCATGGAAAATTTCAGACCAGGGAGTGGATTTTTTTTGTAAAGCTATGACAATGTGAAAACAGAGTTATCATTAAAAATGTTTTTTTTTCAACTTCAGCTATAACTGTCCAGTTGAACACTCTAATAAGATATAATAAACACTAAAGAATAATTAAACATAAAGATAGGTATAAAATAATACTTTGTGAAATGAACATGGGCAAAACTTTTAAAATGTAGTTGTCAAAAAGCCATGTTAAAATATTCTGACAGATTGCCAGAAGGTGTGGTTTATTTGTTTTGTTCTGTTATCTTTTTGTTGTTGTTGCAGCAACAGCATTGGCGTATTCTTCTGTGGACCCAAAGCTCTCTCTAAGATCCTTCAAAAGAGGTGCAACTTGTATTCATCAGCTGATCCAAGGGGTGTTCAGTTTCACTATAACAAAGAAAGTTTCTAGACAATATTTTTGAAATGTTAAAACTGATGTCATTACACTGTATGTTTTTTCTCCCTCCCACCACATGTTTATTTCAGGCCAAGATCATTAGTAGCTCCATTGACTTCACTAGATCTATACCAGTTTACATCAGTTAAGAATTTGGATCTTTATGTGCAGTGTTTCTTTTAAAAGATGTAAGGCCTGATTATTCATTGTCTGTACCTTGTATAGTCCTTTACACTGGTGCAAGATGGGTGTAAAACACTGCCAAATAAAAATGGTAGCATGGGTGAATCAGGCTTTAGAAGAGTTCTGGTTGTGTGTGACCCAACTACTACTGTAGGCTATGATTATTCTGCTAATTACCTGCTGATTCCATCATTATCAGTTACTCAAAAATCTTTCCTTCCAGGTGATCTACTTCTATCTTCTACCCCAACACCAAGGCAAAAATCTTGAAGGGTGAATGTCTTTTATGCTTCCTTCTCCCCTACTAAAATATGGAACATTTAAACCTAAAAACATCCTGCTATTCCAAGAATAGCTACACTTCCTGCAGCTTAATGACACCTAGGTGTAGGCTAATATATGCTGAAGATTAATACGTGAAGTATATTCCAGAATATTTTGTGCTTAATTAACATTTCCCCTGAGGCATAGCCATACAAAGGTGCGAGAGGCGTGTGTCACAATGGTAGTGTCAGGTGTCATAATGGCTCATAGGCAATGGAGAATGGAGGAAAGTAATGCAGAATGGGTTTTAAAAGGCACAACAAGTTCTATCCCCTAGGACAGCCAATGTTCTGGTAAACAATCTCTGGGGAAAAGGAGGAATGTATTTGCATTCCATTTCAGTGCTATCATAAATAAGCCAAAGCTAATGGGCTTGGGGCTTTATACCTAAAAGGTGTCTGCACATATATTGTTCTAGAGTGCAGAAGTATTTTAGTACAGATAAAGTTTTTAACAAGGTCTAAGTCATATTTTCATTTCTAGATTTTAAACCTGCAGTAGAATTGATTTGGTCTTTCTTCATAGACCAGGGATAGCCAAACTTACTGACCTTCTGAAACCCCACCTCCCTGCTGAGCAGAATCCTCTAACCCCACCACCCTGCCACAGGGCAGAACCTCCGAGATGGTAGATGGAGAATGTAGTGAGCATAGGGGACCCGCAAGCTGCACTTTAATTGTAAAAGAGCTGCATGTGACTCATGAGCCAGTTTGGCCACCCTGTCATAGACGGTATCCTCTGGAACAGCCATTTGGTTCCTGGTGTAGCCCCAGGGATGAGAGATGTATGCAAAACTATAAGCCATCTTTCTGGCTTGCCAATGCTCATGCTGCCAGACAACAGGCTAGTCCCAAAACACAATTTAGGGCACCTTCAAAGTGCTGTAAATTATGCTGGATGACAATAGTTTCCCAAGGGGCCACTCCAGCAGTCAGTGTTCATTGGAGCACAGTGGTGCAGTGGCTACACCTCTTTCTTCCAGCTACACCCTCTGTAATGTGAGGAAGACTAGCATACAGCTAGCTATACATCATCTGATGGTTCCTCCTTACTGGGTCCAGACTCACTAGAGTCTCTCCTTATCTCTCTTTCTACACCCTATACTTTCCCTCCTCTTGTCTAGCACCATCTTCTTTTCATTATCATTATTGTTGGAGCAAGTGCCTTCTTCTTTCCTGCTTCTGTCCCCTGGAACACTCTTCTTTCTTATTACCACATCAACACCATCTACTTTCCAATTACATTTGAAAACATCTTTTTCCCTTGCCTGTACATCTTAGTTTTTCCTTCTGCTCCTTGTGTGTTATTTTTATTTAACTTTGTGACTCTGTCATTCAATCTGTCAAGCATTTGGTGGACAGAAGCCCAGATCCTCAAAAGTATTTAGGCACCTAACTCCCATTGATTTCAATGCGAGTTAGGCGTCTGAATATCGTTGAGGTTCTGGGCCTGAGTGTCTTCATAAATCAGGGTTTTTAAAAAAAATTTAAACTAAAAACATGAAACCCACACAGAATATACATAAGTTAGTAGAAGGTGCAGCTCTGCCCTATATTAAAGAAAACAAAAGCAAAACTATATTAGATTTGTACTGTGATGTAAAACACAGTTGATAAGGATCATATAATGCATCACCCATGCAATAAAACTGAAGCAGAAAATACCCCAAGTGTGTCAGCAGTTGAGTAAGACAAATGACAATATTATATATGTACAAACACATGGAAAAATATTCACTAGAGAAGACAAAACTATATAGACAAACAAAAACATAAGGATAAAAATTATATTCCAGAGGACTCTAGGAATATTTTATAAATCTCCTGTTTGGGGATGGAGTTTGTATGAACTAAGCCAGCTCTACAAGATATAGTTGTATTCCTATTGAGTTGAGAACGATGTATCTTTATTGGAAAATTGTGTACGTTTTCTGAAATGTCTGCCTATGTGAAATGATTAATGTGGTGCATATAGTGTAGCAGTAAAGTGAGTGGAGAATTAGAGTCTTTGCCAGTTTACCTAGAGGCATTTATCTTTTATTTTTTCCCTGGTGCCAATGATGAGCTTCAGGGTAAGCTGACACTTTTTAAAAAAAATATATAAATTAAACTTCTTTTTTGTGTGTTTGAAAATCTTGAAGGGAATGAGGAATGTGTGTAAGCACCAATACCAGCTGCCATTGTATGAAAGAAAGAGGTGACAGTCTCCTGTAGATTCTGAATGATTGTTTTAATGGGGCTGGATCTGAGGTAACAAGCAGAGAGAGATTGTGCTGCCAGAAAAACAGGATCTGTTCTTCCTTACCCTCGTGCAACAAGATGTAACATTTAGCTTCTGGCTCAACATGGCATCTCTTCACTGCTTTGATTTATTCCCACTTTCGCAAATCACTGTGGTATGCTACAGGAGATGCATTTAGAGCCCTTGTTATAGTTCATTGAGTAGCATCACTGTTATCACCACCAGAGGAGAATTTCACTTGTATCAGGGCTGAGTGACCTAGAATAAAAGGAAAAGAATAATAATAATAATAAAAAGTGGGGAGGTTTGTTAGACTAGAATGAAACTGTATTCAGGTTGAATGAAAATTCCTTTATTACTAATATAATTTAAATCAAAATGGAAACTAGGAAGATTTGGTTTAGTGCCTGGTTTTGAGTAGCATTGAGCACACAGTAGCTATAATAATGTAAACGTATATGTAATTACTCAATTATTGTGTTTATGTATGGAAACATCTGCTGTCAGGGAAAATGAAAGATGTCTTCATGGATTTGCCTATTCAGCTTCTTCAACGGAAAAGTGTTCACAATTGTAGAGAAAGATATTAGTAAATAAAATATAGTCAAAAGCACAGCCTCATCTCATACTGTACTAATGTGACAGACAACTAACCAGAAGCCAGTATCTACAGATTAATTATTTGGCCCTTGCAATAAAATTAACTTTACCAACAGATTTACTGTAAGGATTTAAATTGTTAATTTATATTCACCAACAAATATAATTTAGAATATATGATTTTATGTATGCTGGGATTATTTCCCAAAAAATTCCTCTGTGCAATGGAAACTGTGTGTTGTAATGTGACAATTGCCCTGTTTTACACCAAAAGATGCAACAGGGACTGCTATATTTACTACATTCCATCATACTATATACACTGTATAATTATAAGGGATCTCCTCCATCTTTTTTTCTGGTATTATAAAGTGCTGTATTTAGGCAAAACCAAATATTGTAAACTACAAAAAAAAAAAATAATAATTAGACTTTCAAAAGGTCTGGACACTCCAGATTAATAGGAGACTCTATAGAAGCTTATCCAAAGAGAGTTGTCCTGGAAAGGGGATAGTTTTAAATGACTGTTACCTGGCATTTGTGTTGCTATTCTCAACCGTGCATTGGAGTTGTGTTAGGGTAAATTACTTGAATGTGGAAGCACTGGCAGTAAAATGGGTGACTGTGGCCTGTTGGAGAACTCCATTCAGCACATTACAGACAATGCCCCCCTCTGTTGGATCAATTCCATGAAAGATGCAAACGCCCAGATCATGAGATGGTACCTCTCCCTCCAGCCTCACAATTTCCAAATACTCCATCACCTGAGGAAGGCACATGCTAACGCTAATTTCTTCTCCCAAGCAGAATGGGAAGAACAAGGTGGAGAATCACTGCTGGCTCCTAACTTAACGAAGAGGGTATGTGATGGGGTATATCAACCCCACACTGGCCAGGCGAGGGTTAACAAACTGCTTTGGGCCCAAGAGGCCACACCCCCTCACCTTTATTGGGCATGCTCCCAGTGGAGCGAGCATTCAAAAGGGAGCAGCGCAGCTCAGTCTTGACTGTCTGAGGAGGAGAGAGGTTGTGTGCCAAAGCCTCCTGTTGGGAAGCTGCGGGACTGAGTGGACTAGCTGCACTGCGGGAAGTCAGTTGACCATGGGAACCAAAGGGGATAACTTGCAGTTACCAGTGAAGGAGCTATCAGAGATGGAGCAGAGGGAGCACAAAAGGGACCCCACATCCAACCCCCCAAGATGATGCCAGAGGGACTGAGACGAGGGTAGGAAGCGACTCAGGGAACATGCTTGGGAATATTGGGACCTGAACCCTGAGTTGGAACCCAGTGGAGTAGAGTGGACTTGGATTCCCCTACCCTCTCCACTCTCACTACTGGATGATACTGCCAATAGGCAATGCGGCCCCTTAGACTCTTGCCACTGAACAATACTGCTTCTGTGATATTGCCGCTAGGCGAAGCAGTCCCTGGACTCCCACTGCTGGTTTTTTTAGCCTGGAGCATCATCATTGGATGGCACTGTCAACCCAGTACACCCAACCAACACCCCCCGATAGTATCATATAGCACATTTATAAACCTTTTAAAGAGTTTGCATTCACTAGGGAAAAAATTGTTTTCAAAACATGTCAACTAACCTGTGTTAGTTATCATGTATTAAAACCCTAGCATAGACAAGGCAATTTGCATTTTAACTTGGTTTAAAATTCAGCCCGGCTCAGTTCCTACCAGTTAACTCATGTTAAAATACAAATTTCCTGCATTCATTAGGGTTTTAACATAAATTAACGAACATGTTAGTTCACATATTTTGAAAACACTAATTTCCCTAGTGTGGACACAGCCTTGCTTATAGCGAACACTGCTCAACACCCAATTTTGACTGAAGATTCAGAAGTGTAGAATCTCTGGGGCAGAGAAATTGTAAAGGTCATAATAAGTTACAATGGAGGAAAAGCAGTTGGATAGTGCTCTTTGCCTGAATGGGTCTAAACTCATTTAATTTTCAGAATTAAGCAGATATGGATATAATAAGTACTTGGATGGATGACAATCTGAGAATACTTTCCAGGCTTGTTGCTTTTTTGTGACAAAAAGCTGTCACCTCTTCAGATCTCTAAAGCAAAGCAACTTTGTGTATGGCCTGTACCTGGGTGAGAAGCTTCCAAACATGTAGTGTATTGGTACATTGGTTCTTCCATTGAGCTGGGTTTACCCCCTGCAGGGTGGGTCTACTCTGTGACAACCATCCTTCACTCCTACACTGGCTCCCACTGGGATTCTGAGCCTGACTCCTGGGGCTTCTGAGTTCGGCTTTCCAAGGGTCTGGGCCCTAAGCGGCCAAGCAGTGCTCCATAAGCATGACCGCTTCAGACAGGGTCGACAGCTGGTGGCATTTCACTCACTCCTTTCCTCTGTCTGGAAGGATTTGAGTAAATTGTTTCAGCACCACTGTCTCAGCTACTTGTGCTCCATCAACTTCTCATGCTTGAACCAGCAGCAGCAGCAGTCCTGGAGATATTAGGTGACCGTCTGAGGTCTGACTCCAAGCGGGTACTTCTCTTAACAGAATCTCTAGTGGAATGTTTAGGGGTTGATGCCTATGTGGTCTAACATGGCTGCCTTCACCTTTATGTAGTCCAATGGGGTCCAGGTTATGATAGGTTGCTTGGGCTGGGCTGGTTAAATACGGGGCCACCAAGGTAGCCCAATGCTCTGGAGGCCAGCAGGCCGCAGTGGCAACTTGTTTAAAGGTGACTAAGAAGGCCTCTGGGTCATCTCCAGGGCCCATCTTCACGAGCCGTACAGGTAATCCTGTGGGAGGGGTTGTCTCCTAGCAGCCCAGGTGTTGTGGTGTTGGATGTACCGGGTGGCTGTAGGAGCACAGCCATCTGCTGGACCAGGCGTTCCTGCTGTATCTGTTGCTGGGCTGCCAGCTTGCAAATCAGCTGTTGCTACTCTTCCTGCTGCTGGACCATCTGCTGTTGCTGTTGCTGGGCAGCCATTTGTTACAGCAACTGTGCCTGTAATTATTGCTCTTGGGTCACCTGCTGCTGCTGGCTCTCCAACATCCACTTTAACAACTTCTTGGTATCCATGGCCTTCATGTAATCTCGTCACCTTTGCACTCTCTCCTGGTCCTCCTAACAAGACCCCGTCAATGTCTGCTTTCTCCACCGCATGTCAATGGGTTCTGGATGGGTGTACTGGGCTGACAGCGCCACCCAATGGTGACGCTCTGGGATATAACACCCAACAGTGGGGGCCCACTTCCCCTAGTGGCAATATTGTAAAGGCAGTATTGACCAGTGATGAGAGTCCAAGGGGCTGCTTCGCCTAGCGACAATATCACAAAGGCAGTATTGCCCAGTGGTGAGAGTGAGAAGGGTAGGGGAATCTGGGCTCACCCTACTCCACCAGGTTCCAAACCAGGGCTCTTCAAAACCAAGTATCTCTCTGATCACTACCCTAGATAGCTCGCAGAAAGTGTTGCATAAACAAGAGATTCTTTTTCTGTGGTTAGAAAAGGAAACTGGGAGTTAGGATTCCTGGGTAAGTCAGGGCAACATTTTTCAGATTAACTTTTTTTGAGTGAAAAATGCATATTCAATGACGATAAACTATTTCATAAATGTATGTTGATTTTGCCAAATTCTTCCTATTAGAAAACAAAACAAAATCAGAAAAAATTGAAAAGTTTTGACTTTTTTATTTGAAATGATTTTATATCTCAAATCTTCCCTTAATTTTATTTCAAAGCCATTTTAAAAAATGGTCAAAATCAAAACAAAACATTTTTATTTAGGCAAAACAAATCATTTTCTTTGACCCACAATGATTTTTTTGCTTTTCTAAGTTGCCAACAAACCAAAAAGAAAACATAATTGGGTCAGCTCTACTCCTGGGTTCCATTTCTGACTCTGCTCTCCACCCCCAGTTATGGCTGGCCCTAGTCTGAGGTCTAAGGGTGGGTCTCCTCCCCTGCCTGAGCACATATGCAGGGTTAGCCTGAATCTGCCCCTTAAACATCTCACCAATTTTAGCCCTTTTGGAAAACTGTATTACCATTAACCTCCTCTGTTCTTAGTCCAGTGGCTAAGTTATTTTTAATGGCAATTATTTTGGATTCCTTGTAAACAGCTCAATTTTGTACATATATGACAAAATGCCTCCATACCAAGTAGATGCTGTAACATACTACTTTACCAAAGAAATCTATTGTGAGAGAAATACACAGAACTTTTAATGACATCCAACAAGCTCTATTTAATAGTTAACAAATGGGCTGAATTCTAGGTGAAGTTATGAGTTGAAATAAGATATATAGAGCCACATAGATTTAGAATATTACAAAATGGGTTACAAATGAACGACCAAGATGGGGAGAGAAAGAACTAGGGCTTTCTTTTTTTTTTTTTAAAGTCTTTAATAAGCAATATTATCCAAATACCTGAGCATGGATTTTTGTCCGGGCACTCTTTATCCCAGTAAGAGAACAGGAACAAGACTTGAGGCCTGGTCTTAATTCCAACAAAGTGTATAGCAAAACATTCGAAGGCTTAAATGGTAGTGGGTTCAGACCCAGTGCTTCAGAGCATAACAAATAGGCTATCAGGATAGCTGAGGTTTAATTTTTATGAACACTATATCAGAAAGTTTTCAACAGTATGAAAGGCTCTTTTTAAATATTTCATGTCGAGAATATACAATGGCAAAGAATAGAGTTAAGTAAATAAATAATGTTCTGCTTCAGTTTCCTGGGATGCACTTATCTCCTTTATGACTCTTGATACTGCTGTGCATTTCCTTGCTTTCAGACGTCTCCTACCTCACTCATACTTAAAGAATTTTCTAAGATTACGGACGTAGATCTGTTCATCTCTTGTCTAGTCTCCTTTAACAGCTTAAGATAAATCCTATCTGAATCAGGTTTGAAGTCTTCATCCTGATTCTTTATCACTTCTGTGTTGTTAGCTCTGTAAAAATCCAGGCTAATGAGTGTACAACTGCCATCTGATGGTATTTGGTTATTGTCCTGCCTTGAAAGTATATTTAATGCTACATCTGTGATACTGTTATTTACATGAGTAAATTCATCCTTTCTCATTCCATTCAATATTTTCTATGCAATCAAGGGGGGCTTTTCTAAAGTACCTTTTTACTTCTTGAAGATTTAATCAGAAAACGGTAGTTGTGATGGGATAGATGAACATGTGGAGATGATATCCGACTTCTCTGGATTGGTATTAGTTTAGACAGAGAAATCCAAAACTTGCCTGAGAAAACAGATCAATCAATTTTTAAAATTCTCTGTGTAAAAGGTACATTTGCAAAAAAGTGAAGTACTTCCCTTGTCCAAGTCTGCCCTCAAACCTTACTATGTAAATTAAATTCCATTGGCTGCCAAAGTCATGAAGCACTTGGACAAATTGTTCAACAGGAGATTGGAAACTATGCCACGACACATTATCAATCTGGGAATCTGGTTACTGAAAGCTTGCTTCACGAACTGGAGCTAATTGATGCTCTCATTGTACGGTTGAACCCGAACCATCAAAATGATAGTAGTTCCACAATGAATTACTTTTTTAGTATGCTGCCACTTAAAATTCCACCCAGTCACTTTAAAAGGATTCAGCACATGATTCAGGTCTGTCTACGGGAAGGGAAAAGACCAAGAATTAGAACAGAAAAATTAGCTGCCCACAGAAACAAATACAGATAAGGCTTCCAAATACAGAACTATATTATATTGAAACGTATCTCTCACAACTGCCTTTTTCTTGTATCTACTGAGCCACTTCTTACTTGGATATATTTAGAAGCTCTAGAAATAGCATCTTTGCAGGCAGTTCAATCCTGCATAGTTGCTCCAATGAAAAGGTTCAGTATCCTAATATTAAAGTATAATAGGGAAGTTTAAATAAGGAGACCAAACTGATTAATTTTGTATAAAATTACATCATCACACTGTCATCTGGAATAATGCTAAAATAAAAAAACAAGAGCAGGTTCTTTACCTGGAGGAATAGGAAAAAGATTCTTTCCATGGGGAATTTATATCTGGCATGTTTGCACGCTACCTTTATGTTTTTGCAAAAAGGGTTTTAACTTGGGAAGTGATCAGCAATTGAGATTCCATGTAATTTTAGTTTATTTGCATTCCTATCAAATATATTTGACTATGAAACAAGACCGGCTAGTAATTCTTTATTGGACTAAGTTATCAGCTGAGTCAGAATTATATCTATTACAGGAGTTTTCCTCAACACATGAGAGCACAAAGGGTACAATTTTCACAAGTGCCCATGGCCCAGATCCTCACAGGTATTTTGGTGCCTAACTTCTATTGAAATCAATAGGAATTAGGCACCTAAATACTTTGAGGATATGGGCCTAAGTCCCATTTTCAAAAGTGCTCATTTCTCTTAGAAGCCTAAGTCCCATAGACTTTCAATAGGACTTGACAGATTTAATCTCACCCCACTCACATCCATTCAGAAAACTGCTGCAAAGATCATTTTCCTAGCTGTTGCTTTGAGTATGTCACCTCTCTTTGCATCCTTCCACTGGTTCCCCCTTCTCTAGCACATCGAACATAAACTGCTTCTCTTCTCTTCCAAGACCCTTCACAGCCCAGCCCTAGCCTACCTATCAATTCTTATCCCCTAAGTAAATGACTCTTGACTCTTATTAGCCAATGACTGTAGCTTCCCCTTGTTCAATTTTCAAACAAGAACCTCAGTGTTTTCTCTTACGCTGCTCCTCATGCAATGTAGGCATGCCTCATAAACATCTGCAAAGCTACTTTATTACCTAAGCACTTCATTATCCACCTTCAAATCCCTCCTTAAAACGCCTTTGTCGTGATGCCTACCAAAAAAACTTGACAACAGTTAGGCTGCTGGTGTGCTGAGATCACTGCCTTTCATGCTGACCATTATTCTCTCATTGTTTCCTTATACCACCCTGTCTGTCTCCATCTGTTGTCTCTTGTTTTATACTTAGATTGTATGCTTTTGGGGACAGGGACCACCTTTTTATTTTGTGTTTGTACAGTGCCTACCACAACTGGGTCTTGGTCCATAACTAGAACTCTTGGTGCTATGGTAACACTAATAAATAACTTTAGATGGTCCCAGAATATAATGAGGGGAAATGAATGAAACTAAGGACAATTTAGGCTAAAAATAAGAGTTTCCTAATAAAAGGAAGTGCCAAAAGCCTGGTTTCTTGAGTTATTACAAACAGGATTAGACAAACTACAGAATAGACCTTAGGATACAACCCTATACTCATCCCCAATAAGGCTCTAATTTCAATTTCTAGGACTCTGATATTTTCTGTGATAAGTAGAAATTTTTTATCAAAAATACCATTTTGTCAAACTGTTTCAAAACTGTTGATTTCTGTGAAATGTCATTTAGGAAAAAACAGAATGAAGTGTTTATATTATGTTGTAAGGCCTCTGGTGGAGACCACCACCTATCCTGCTGGCTAATATCATCTTATCGTTCCTTTGTGCTCTACAATCTGTCTCTATCTATCTGCTGTCTCTTGTGTTACATTTTGATCGTAAGCTCTTTGGAGCAGGGACCATCATTTTGTACAGCCCCTAGCACAATGTGGTCCTGGTCCATGACTTGGGCTCCTTCATGCTACCGCAATACAAATGATAAACAATAATAACAACAACCATTCTTAGAAGCCTGAAATGCAATTTTTCAAACCAATTTTGAACAGTTTATCCAGCCCACAAGGCTAACTAGCCGTCTCCAGTACAGTTTAAGGAGAGCTGTGTGTTTTTAACAATTTTCAGACAAGGCTCTTGCAGGTGAAAAGTCAGAATTGTATTAGTTTATCACCACCTTGCTAAATCTTTGGGTCACAGTGCACTGGGATCTGTCTTAAAGAGACCAGATTATTAACTACAGCAGTCGTATTTTCAAGGATTTTAGGATAAGCGTTTTTATTTTTAAGAGCTAGACACTGTCAAGATTTTTAAAAATAAATCAGTGTAGCTGACATGTAAATCAGCATAGCTCCATTGGCTTTAATGGAACACTACACTAGCTGAGGATCTGGCCCAATATCTTTAAAAAAAACCTCATGTATTTCTGAGAAAAACATCTTGGTGCATAAGAACTTGAATAGTACCTTTTCATTATTTATACTGTGGGCTTACTTTCTGCACTTCACTCAGTTTGTGAAACTAATTAATCAGTTTCACTTTCAAATTCACATCACTAGCACAATGCTAGTGATATATTTGGAGTTCCAAAATTGCATGATGATTAAAAACAAAACAAAACCATCTTTACACTGAAAATTTAAAATGTCATGACATCTTCTCTATTTATTAGTTTTTGTAAGTACTTCTCCTGCTCCTTTTTAGCAAAATGTAAATTTTGGCCTAACTTGAAAGCTTCCAAAATCTAGAAGAGCTATGATTAAACAACCTACCCTTTTTATGTAGTTTTATCTACATTTATTTTTCAGGTTTGCTAGTCAGGCGATGAAATTTTAATTTTCCTTAGTACATTTGCCTTCATTCTTCACTGTAGCTTGTTTCAACCACCTTCTGCTTTTATTTCCAGGTACAATATTAATATTCTGGCAGTCTGACTCCACTATCTGTAGTTATTTAAATTTTCTGTTCACCAGTGAAGAGTGTAGTGTTCACTTAACATGGAACAAGAGTGACACCCAGTGGCTAGACCAGTCACCCATGGCATGTGTTCTTCACAATTTTTCCATTCCGAATCTTAAGAGCTTTTCTGGAATAGGCTCACAGAATCATTTTCCTGTACCGCACATGGCATTAAAAAAGCAGAGAGCAAGTGTAGCTAAAAAGTTCACTATCTGTATTCTTCTACTGCCCTAAAAATGTCTTTATAGAGAGTTCTCTTAAAGTGGACCATGAATAACTGCTAGGTTCAAACACCCTAAACCACATAACACTTTTATACTCTCATGGCCAGATTGTGACTGGCTGTTGTGCAGATGCGCAAAAAGAGGAAGGATACAAGGAGCCTCCTCCATTTTGACCATCCCAGGCTAAAGCCAGATATAGTCTCAGTCCTTACACTTAGAGGAATGCAATGATTTCATCATCCATATGCCTTGGGGGGACACATCACTAGAAAGAGGAAGAAAGGCCATGTTCTCATCCCTCATCCACACTGGCCTGAAGAACAGTTCTGACACACTCAAAGGAGCAGGCTACAGCATCCCAAAGGATCCCTGGAACACAATTCTTCCTTGAGCTCCCCCTGCGGTGGTACATAGGGCTCTGCACTGCTCCCAATGCAAGACTGCACTGAAAAAGGTAATGTCAATACTAAAGGCTAGTCTACAACACAGAGTTAGGTCAGCTTAACTACATGGCTCAGGGCTGTGATAAATTTCATGCCCTGTCCAATGCAGTTTAGCTGACGTAAGCCCCAATGTAGAGACCACTACATTGACTGAAGAATTCTTCCATCTAGCTAGTTACTGTCCTTGGAAAAGTGAATTTATTACCGCAATGGAAGAACCCCTTCCATCACTGTAGTAAGTGTCCACAGTGTTGACATACTCTAAGTATCCGTGTACTATAATCACATTTTTATTTATGTTATGCTGGAGTCACTAGATGGCACTGCCAAACATAGTCATACGAGCTTTTTGTTAGCACGTAAGCAGACTATGTTTTTGTTTTTTGAAGAAATGCTGTATTGTTAAGAGTTGTTGCAAACATCAACAAGAATTTTTGCTCTCTGCTTCAACTCTCTAACTAAAGACAATTCATGCCACAGTTGCTTCCTGAAAACCTGGCACTGTTTTTAGGCTGAGACTCCTGAAAATGGTTATTTTTCTGTGCACCATTTGTTAACATGCTGCTTAATGACTGGTGTATTTAGTGTATTACCCAGACCCCAGATAACTGACATCTCCTGCAGTGAGAATTCAATGTGCAAGGCCCACGTCGGTACTGCTCAGCAGAAAGGCAACAGTAGGTATAGTAAACAAATAAGATTGTAAAAAGAGTATCTATCTATATAGCTATCTAAACTTACCTTTTGAAAATACCCTGGCAGAATTTCTCATTAAGATGCAAACAGCTAATGTCTTCACAGGAAAATCAGTCAATAAGAAAACCCCAATGTTCTGAAGTCTGAACAAGATCAAACTCTTAGTTAAATACAAATGCTTCAGAACTTGGGGGAATCCTGAATGCTGGATAGATGGTAATGAGATAAGTGTTTCCAGTGATGGATTTGGTTTTACACTGCACTCAGGCCTTACCTCTTGTGCTCAAGACTGTAGCTCCACAATCCTGTAGGTAATATTAGGCCACATTGATCCCTAGTGTTCCCAACTCTCAGAATTTTATCAGACATCTCACAAGTGTTTCTCTTAAAAGTCCCAGTTCCTGCAATTGTGTGATTATGTGAAAATCTCAGCATTCGTTTAATACCTCCCCACACTAAGTTTCTAGCCCTTATGGTTACGGGAAAAAAATTAAAAACATGACTTGAAGGCAACTCAAAGACAAATAAAAAGAACACAACATTTTTAAAAAATTCTAATGATTTTTAGCCAGTATAATTATTTTCTGAAGTCTGACTCGTGATTTTTGGACACTGGATGTTGGCAATACTGAATACCATGTACTTTAGTGGAGTTACATGAGGGATGAATTTGGTGATGTGTAGGGCTAACAATATTTCAGTATCCTCACAAACAGGAAGACTATGTTCCTTTAGTCTTTACTACAATACATTGTTGTACAGAAAGTAAGAAATTATTGCCTTGAAATACCACCACCAAATAAATTCATAATACACTGTGAGGAGGAGGAAGATTTTTCCCCATAACAGTTGTTTTTCTTTAGAGGAAGGGGGAAGGAAAGGATGTAGTAACACTGTACCTGTACTTCTCACTGTAACTAATTACTATGCTGAACAGAAACTAATATTAGTACATAAAAGATTCTCTAAAAGTATCTTCCCTCCATCATCAAAGAGAAAGAAAACTGTACTTGGAGATCCTCTATGAATTTAACACTACTGGTGTATCATGATGGTTTTGCATTATTTTCCCAGGCTGGTGACTACATGAAACTACTGAGACCGTCATCACTATTAATGCAAATGCACTGACCTCTGCTGTTATCTTGTCTATATCTGTCCCCATTTGTCTGTTTATTCCCTTTTGCATTTTGTCTAAATCCTATCTTGTGAGCACTCTTGGGTGGGGATTGTGACTGTATTATTTGTGTGTAAAATGTCTAATGCAATGGGACCCTAATCTCTGTTTGGAGTCCTTATGTGCTAGTGCACTAGAAATAATAAATATTATAATCAATTTGTAAGCACCTGGAGATAACAAGGTTATAAGTAATGGCCAACATAAATTTGTCAAGGACAAAGCATGCCAAGCCAACCTAATTTCCTCCTTTGACAAGGGTTACTGCCTTACTGGATACAAGGGAAGCAGTAGACATGATATAACATGATTTTAGTATGGCTTTTGACAGTGATTGCAAGTTTTCAGCAATGAACGTTACCTTGGTGTAGAGAATCTGGGAGTCATTTTGGTTATTTGCCAGTCCCCTTAGAGTTTCTGCTTTAGAATGAACAAACTTAGGCTAATCTAGGAAATGCATTAGCACAGTCCACATGTTGTTGAAATGACAGGCAGAGAAGTACAAGCTCATCCACTGATGTGGCAGAACAGGGGTAGGTAATCGACAGTCAGCTCTGAACTTGTCTCACACTATGTGAAACAAAGCCTTCAACATGTTTGCATGCTTGAAAACAGCCCTAAATCCAATGATGCAAGATTTCACGGCTTTCATTTCTTCTGTAGCAATAACTGCTGATGGCACAACGTTAATCAGATGAGCAGGACAGGTAATATATAGCAGCTCCATTTTCTGATTGAGTTTAATCTCCCATGCAAACTTAGCTATGTAGGAAGCAGAATCTGTTAGTTGGGGCCACATTTTCCCAAGCTAGTGGTGTATATCAAATGTATCAGGTATTGCTGCGTCAACAAAACAGGTGTCAGCAGAGAGGATGAATGCCACATCAGCACAACACAATGTGGGTTTATTTGCTTTGAAATTAAAAAATGAAAACAAAAGGCCAAGAATCAGATGGTCCACAGTAGCAGAAGACTCGTCAAAAATACATTAGACATCACATTTTCATCAATTCATTCCATCAGTTTACATATTAAAGCATCATCATTTTCTTTCAGATACTTACGAGTGAGGTTGTCTGCATTAGGAAGGGTTTTTGCTGCTGGACAGTATTGTTGCACAAAGTCACCAATAGGCCCCTCTAGAATTAACAACAGTTGTCTGGTAAAACAGAATCATTGATACAAACGTGCTGTGTCCTCTCTTTCATTAAAGCTCTGGTGAAAGCTCCTAATATTGACTGTTTATCCCAAAACTAACTTTCTTCTTTAAGCTTCTTGTGTCACTTGCTTTTGATATGCTACTTTATTCTGCCAGAGCAAGTACTGACCTCAGTATTGCAGTACTTGCAGCACAATGCATCCTCTTCACTCCCATCTTTTCTTTTCTTGAAAATTTCGAAGCACTGATTTTCTTGTTGGTATTCAGGCATAGATTTGCATTTTTGCCCCATGTTTACCTTATCTTTAGCTGTGGAGGATTGATTGTTAAATTCAACACCGCACTAAACAGATGCATAGAAATAGACGTGCAGCGTCTCTTTGTGAGCCAATCATAGCGCTATATTAACGTAGTTTGATTTTCCAACCTCCACCTTGTGTCTGGTTCTGTGTTTTACACTGCAGAACTACTTGAGTCTCAAAGCTGCAGGGACACCGCAATCACGTAAACCATTAGTGTTTAACAAAAATAAGTACCTGAAAAAAGTATTGAGTGGATTGATAAATGGGTGTAAATCAGTAAAAACCGAACTTCTTTAAATTAAAAGAACTGGCAATTTATCAGTGAAAAATCGGTAAAAACTGAAAACACGGAACACTACGTCCAAGTCAACAATGTGATGCAGTTGCAAAAAAAAGGCTAATATGCTGGGGTATATTAACTGGAATGTCATATGTAAGATGCAGGAGATAATTGTCTTGCTCTACTTGGCACTGGTGAGGCCACAGCTAGAGTACTGTGTCCAGTTCAGGCACCACACTTTAAGAAAGCTGTGAACAAACTAGAGAGGCTAGATGAGAGCAAAAAAAATTATTCTCTGTGTCAACTGAAGGTAGGACAAAAAGTAATGGGCTTAATTTGCAGCAAGGGAGATTTAGGTTAGATATTAGGAAAAATGTGCTAACTGTAAGGATCGTTATGCACTGGAATAGGCTTCCAAGAGAAGTTGTGGAAGTCCCATCATTGGAGGTTTTTAAAAATAGGCTAAATAAACACCTGTCAGGGAGGTATATTTGGTACTGCCTCAGCACAGGATACTGGACTAGATAACCTTTTAAGGTTCCTTTCAGCCCTACATTTCTATGATTCTATTGTTTTAAAGGATAATAGAAAACAACACCTGTGAGAACAAACAATAGATGAGAGACCTTATGGTAAGGAAACATCTCACTAGAGTGGGAAATAAAAAATTTTCTAGTTCTAACTTCATTTGGGTGTTATATTTTCAGATCACTTTGCAACACGAGGTAGCCAATTATAATTTTTTATTTACCTTAAATTCATGTAAAATAATTTTCAAATGAATCTCTCCACTAGACCACAAACCACTAATGATGGCATTTTTCTTAAACCCATTTTCTAGAACAAGATGAATATATTTAAAATCCACTAATAGTAATTCCAAGCAACACATTAGTTTAAGGTCAGTGTAATTATATTTTCATTCTTGAGATAATTTTGAAGTTGTAATAAAGTGAATATCTATAAATACACAATGTAAATAGTAAATATGTCATTTACTGAGCTCAAGAGAAATCTGTAGAAGGAAAATGTCATCAGCATTTATAAAAAGAGGAGCAAAAGAATGAACACGCTTATATCTTCCTGAGTTTATAGACTACAACATGCCAAGCATTCAAAATGCTACAGCAAACTCACCCTTTCAGAGGAAACTCTTCACTGGATACCCATATCATAAGAGGGCATGGTAGCTGTTGTTCCATAGTTAAGGTTGCACTTCTGGCCTTGATCCTGTGATTGCAGGCAGACCCCTGCAGCTACCCTGAAGCCAATGGCCGTCCCTATGGGCACGGAGAGCATATCATCTCAGCTCTCAAAATCAGTAGGTTAGACCTAGGGCTGGAGTAGAATTTTTCTGCAAACTTGAAGTGAGTCAGACAACACGTTCCTAAATTATGACACTCTAAAACCAGATTCACCAAAGTTCCAACATTCTACATTTTTGGGGGTCATTTTATACGAAAAATAACCTCTCCCTCCCCACCCCCTGGGGGGAAAAAACAGAAAACAGGAGAGAGAGATTAAAAACTACTTTACTGGTTTCTCCAGGCTGAATTCCAGGACCAAAATGTAGTTGATTAAAGTCTCTAATTTCAAGAGTTATTAAAGCTTCATTATTATTTACGGTAGTGCTCACTACATGCTACGTGTTTTCCAAACACTTAAGAAGGACGGTCCCTGCTCCAAGAAGCTCACAACCAAAAATTATTATATACATTGTAAGAGCTAGTCCTTGCCCCAAAGCACTTACAGTCTAAATAGACAAGAGAGACAAAACATAGGGAATGGAAAAGAGAGGCTCAGAAAAGTAAAGAGACTTGCCTAAAATCACGCCACATGTCAGTGGCGGATCTGGGACTAAAATCAATATCTCCTCACTTCCAGACCAGTGCCCTATCCCCTACACACATTGTCTCGGTGATGTCTGCTCCAGATACTGTATTTTACTAAGTCAATGGGCTGCTGGAGAATGAGGCTTTCATTTTTAATCGAAGCCCCTTCCTTGCAGTGTAATGTAACCTGATCGCTAGGGAGGCTTGTCAATGGAAAAATGACTTCCATTAAAAGGCTCACAAGGGAGTTCTCCCTGCCTTGGGACCTGAGGAGCTTCATAGGAAAGGAGGGGGAATTCCTCCCAATTTCCTTTTCTCTAGTCTCTTCTCTCTGTGTACTTCCTTAGCTCCACAGAAAGAGACCCCCTGCTTCTTCATACCTCAGGTGACTATGGGGGAATGAAAGTGCTGGAAAGAGCAGAATGAGAGAGGGTGAGAGATTAGAGAGTTTTCCCTCTTTCCTTTAGACCTAGTGAAGTCTGCAGTTGGAGAGACCCCTCAGTGACTATTAGATAGATTCTAAGGTCCAAAGGGATCAAGTAGGCTGATCTCCTGCCTAACACAGGCCATAGAACTTCCTCAAAATAATTCCTGTTTGATCTACAGCACATCTTTTACAAAAGCATCCAGCCAGGATTTTAAAATTGCCAGTGCTAGAGAACCCACCATGACTCTTGGTAAGTTGCTTCAGTGCTAATTATCCTCACTGTTAAGAAATAAGCCTGTTATTTCCATTAAACCTATAGCCCTCTGGGAGGGGAAACTGGAGCAGAGAGAGAGAAAATTA
Organism: Emydura macquarii macquarii; assembly: GCF_026122565.2. Taxonomy (NCBI): domain Eukaryota; kingdom Metazoa; phylum Chordata; order Testudines; family Chelidae; genus Emydura; species Emydura macquarii. The sequence goes on along the minus strand of NW_027130842.1, from coordinate 14,869,101 downwards.
TTTGCCGGGTCACACAGCAAACTGGGGCAGGGACAAGAGGATGGACAATGCAGCAGTTTGGGTGCGGGCCTGGGACCCAGGACATTAGAAGGCTCATTGCTGCCCTTCCCTTTCATTACTGCCCCTCACCCACTTAGATTAATTCATCCAGAGCCTTGTGAGCATTTTGGCCAGAGCCTTGGGCCCGGTCTACACACACATTGCATACTGACATAATTATTTCACTTAAGGGTGATTTTTCTATCACAATAATTAAATAGGTACAACCCTTAGGTGGACACAGTTACACTGGTATAAAGGTGTTTTATATAGGTGTAGCTTATTCCCCTTCCCTACAGGAATAGCCACACTGGTATAAAGCACCTTTATACTGCTATAACTGCATCCATACTGAAGGACTTGTAACGCTTTAAGAATAATGGTAGCGTTAAAGTGGTACAATTTTGGTGGATAGAAAAGGCCTGTGATGGCCTGAACTGGCAAGAACTGAAGGGGTTAAGGAGCAACTCTGGGCCCAGGTGACCCCACCCATAATGTATGCTCCAGCTGTAGGTGGAACTTAAACAGGAGCCAGACAAAACAGAAGAGGCTGATAAGGCATGGTGAAGGACCTGCCCTCAGCACTCCTGAGGCAGCGCCCTAAGGGAATCCTCTTCTGGAGAGGAAGGACCTGCCTGTTGATTTCAGAGAGGCTTGAAGGTTCAAATGGTACCTTTCTTCTTACCAACTTTTGACAGACTGCTAAGACTTTGACAAGAGAGTGGGTGACAGCAAGTGGCCCAGAGAAGCACACTGGTGAGTGCTGGACATTTGGTAATTCCTACAGGGCCCTGGACTGGCGCCTGGTGGAGTGGGAAGGCCTGGGCTGCCCTACCAATCCCCCTTCATTAAGGGAATGAAAACCCTCAACTTTTAGACCGCCCCTCTCCCCGAAGGAAAGGAATGAAAGAATTTTTTGAAACATAAACTGGGATCAGACATTTGTGGGGGTAAGGACTGAAGGATTTGAACCATGGGATTTTTGAGACATTTAAAAATATATACAGTACAATGGAACATGTAAAGGACAAATATTGGGCCAGCTCCTTTTCCCATTGACAGCGGTTGCAAAATTCATGTTCTCTTTAATGAAAACATGATAGGACCCTTATGCAGTATATTTAAAAGGTATCTTATATTACGATTCCAAGATTATCATTCTGGTTCAATCTGTAGCCTAGAATGTCCATAGAATCAGCATAAAGTGACTGGCAACAGCTACAAGCATGGTTGAAGGCTCTTTTTGTTCAGAACCATCACTGGGTTTCACAGTCTGTTACCATCCAATTTTAAGATCTCAGCCATTCTGACTTTATGAATTATACCTGTGCATTGTACCAATACAGAAAGGCATGTGTTTATGTCATGCTGAAAGTTCTAGACCATTGATATATCAGAGGTAACTCAACTAATCACCATGCTTACTCTATAACTAATTTGCATGCACTAATTTCACTGGTTGTATGAGGGAGACCGCATGAATTATGAATGAACAGTTTCAGCTACTACTTTTAGATAAAGCTTATTTGGTTTCCAAGTAAAACCACTCTCTTCTATCTGCCAGCCTAGCAGCCTCAAACTGGAATATGAAAATCCAACTGAGTTCTGTCTGGCTCATATCATTAGATTCTCCAGGCTGCATTGTTACATAGGTCTGAGGGCAATCCACTGATGTCAAAGAGGTTTAAGTGGGTGTGGATCTGAGTGTGGATCAGCGATTAAATCTTCTTGAAAAATTCTAATAATATATAGCCAGAACAGAATCTAGCTCAGTCCCTTTAGGTTACCAACAGGGTAAAGCAGTAAAAACTTCTGAGTTCTCAGCAGCTATGAATCTGGGATCAAATATGTTGTGGAAAGGGTACTATTTTTGCAATTACTCTGCTGAAGTAGATTGGCAGTATGCATTACAGCAATTGAGAAATCTAGGGACTTTTGGCGACTAGTATAATGTAAAGTATTGTACATGCTCCCAATGAATCGACACTGATTGAACTGTTTTAGAGGGGAATCATAAACAAAACTTGCAGAGACTTTATAGATCTTGGAGTCTGATCCTGCAACCCTTTCTCATGTGAGTTGTCCCATTGAAATCAATGGAACTACTTATGTAAAGATTACTCACATGAGAAAGGATGGGGATCACACTTACAAAATAAGAATACATCAAGTTTCCTAAGTATTTTTACAAATAATGTTGCTGTTTCAATGTGTTCCTCCCTCACAGAGGATACAGCATTGTATCTATCTCCCAGGTAAAGTCTAAGAAAATTCAGATCCTGTGACTGATGTTTTCCTTAAAACTTCTGCTCCTGGAATCATACAAGAACATATGAATCTCAGCTTTCAATTTAAAAAAAAAAAAAAAGAATTTCTAGCTTTCTTGATTTTTTGGAGAAAAGTTTGAAAATATGACTACAGTATAATCTAACAGCTCAGAAACCAGAAGACAAATAATAGGTGTTGTGTTCTTTGTATTTTTTAAAATCTCATAATTTTAAGACAAGCTCAAGATTTTTGAAAGCTTCTACATAGATTGTCCTGGCTTCTGAAAGATCTCCCAAAATCCAAGAGGACCTCAGGAGATCCACAAATTTTAGGTAAAAACTCTGTATATCAAAATTTGTGAGGTTTCTTGTCCACAAAGGTCTTGTTTAAACTAGGATTTAAAGGTGTGGATAATAGATTGAATGATTTAGCTTGATCTAACAAACACCTTTTCATGGAATGCCTGTACTAGAAAAACAGGTGTGTTATGTGATATAAAATCCTAATGTAGATAGGATGGGACAATTTTTAATGCAAGGGTACATCCCAACCAGATAAACTGAGGTAAAACTACAACTTGCCTTGTCTACAGTAGGATTTTACAATGGTAGTATCATGTAAAAATTCCCCTGTGTTCCTAGTGTAGACAGGGCCTAGATTCTAACTCAGTGGTTCTCAACCTGCAGCCCAATCAGCACACAGCTGCGGCCCATGTGACATCCTCAGGGCTATCCAGGTAGTATATACACTGTGTGGATGTGGCCCACATAACACAGAGCTGCATATGTGGCCCAAAATGGTAAATAGGTTGAGAACCGCTGCTCTAATGCAACTAGTTATCATATGTTAAAGTATAATTGCTGTGCCTTGACTTGAATTTTAGAAGGTGTTAATTAGAAAAAGAGGATGTAATATAACTTCTTTAAATTCTAGTTTAGATAAAGGTGTGAATAGGTGTGAATAACCAAAATAGGGGAAAAAGAGTAATTAATCTACCATTTTAAAATACTTTCAGTTAATTTAGAAGTCGTTTTGTCAACTGTTAAATCAACCAAAAGTAGTGGATATATATTTTGTGTGTGTGTGTGTGTGTGGTAAATATATAAAAATTTACCTAAAAACAACTGTGAACTGATCTGATTTTTCTATGTTTTTCAGAAGGATACGAATGTCCTCAGTCTTAATCAACTTTACAAAACTGTCAGGATGTTGGTTTACCCCTTTGATTGTTAATTAATCTTACTGTATTTGAAATATTTGTAAAGACTTCGTATCTAATTGTAAAGACTGACATTAAAAAGTTCACATTAGTGTATATTCAATTTTCCTTTAAATCTGCTATTTCCATCAGCAACTGTAAACACCATTGCTGATTCCATAGTCTTTTACGTAACTGATGCTTATTTGTTTTATAATACAAAGTGCATGGCTTTGAGTCAGGACAGATCCCATTGACTTCAATCAGAGCAGGATGGGCCCCCATGCTACTCACCTTATTCATTAGAGAGAGACTTTAACATGTTAGTGGGATCTGCTGATTTGTTATTGTATTATATGGAATTTGTTATTGATGCTAGAGGCTTTATTCAGTGACTGCTACCTAGAGCTCCCCTCAATGCTTTCCTAATTTGGGGTTACTAACTAGAAGCCCTTCAAAAATGAACTTTTCTTTTCCACCTCCAACTACTGATATGCACTTCACTTCTCCAGGGCCTTGGCTTTTTATTAAATATTCCACTTCCACAAAACAGCTTCTCACCATTTACTTATCCTGTCAAAACAATCAGCAAGCAAAGAAATGGAAAAAGCAAAATCATAAGCGGATCCTTGAAACCTATCATTAGTTCTACAGGACCACAGAGAAAGGAACATTTTTCTCTGCTGTGCCCAATGACGTCTGATGCCAGCAAGGGACTCTGACTACCAGTACTGGAAAATGTTGAAAGAAAGTACATATATGTTTAGCTACTGTATGTCTTGTAACTTGAATACTTACTTGTGACGTTTCAATTGCTTGATTTATTTTATTTTGTCGTTCACAGGTGGAGTGTCACTAAGCGGCTGATACTGCAAGATGCTGAGTGCCTGAAACTTCCACTGTAGTCAGAAGAAGTTACAGGCATGAAGGCCTAGATCCTCAAAGCTATTTAGGAGCCTACTTCCAACGGGATCTTTTGAGGAGCTAGGCCTAATTGTCTCCAACTCAAAACTCCTAAGGTATGATTTTCAGAGGTGCTCAGCACTCACAACTCCAGCAGAAATTAAGGGGAACTGCAGGTGGTGAGTACTTCTGAAAATCAAGTCCAAGGCGTGCAGAGTTGGGAAAACCACAAACTTGAAAATCAATTAACTTCAAGTTAAAAAAAAAAAAAATACTCTACTGTAAACCTACCCTAAAAAGACTGTGAGCCAGGATAACTGCTTTGTATTTTCAGTTCTGCTCCAGACTTGGAGTACCACTTTAAGCAAGTCATTTATGGCCGGATCTTCAAAGGTACTGTGGCTACCATTGGCTCCAGTGACTTCTGCAAATCGAGATATCAATGTCTATGTGCCTCCATTTTCCCAGCTGTAAAATGGGGATAATACTGTCACCCAAGAGGCTTTTTCTGAATAAATTATGTTTGAGCTTTGAGAGTCTTGGATAAATGATGTTATATTTATTCAGTCCATAGTAATGAAAGCAATAGCAAAGGCCATAGAAAGATGTTTCCTATAGCCCTGTTTTATATGCTCAAAATTTTCTGGAAAACACCTCTTTCAAGACTGAAATATGTTTTAGGGCTGTAATGTTCACAAATCAAAGAACTTTGTGTTAGACCCACAAAGGAATTTAGACACCTAGCTGCCACTTTAGGTACCTAAGTCCAACATTGAGGCACCACTGAGATCTTCAAAACCTCCATGCATCTGCTGCTTAACCTTGTAAGTGTCCAAATTCCCTAGGCGCCTAAGATTCTGCGAGTAAACACGCACAACATTGCCATAGCTGATGCCACCATGCTGCTCAATACCCTCTCATTCCTAAGCCCCAGCAGGAAACTTAAATTAGACATTTTGAGCCCATCTTGCATGTGTATCCCAGTCCAGTAGGTGTTTCCAGAGCACACGAAAGCCCCACAAGACTACAGGGGTGACCAGACAAGGAATTTTGGGGGAAATGCATGGGCATGTGTGAATACCAATACCTAGTTGTTAAGTGACCCACTTGGACTGTGGGAGACCTGTTTTCTAATCCCCATTTGGCCTGATTTGTAGCAGGATCTCCTCTATGCCAGGTGATTGCCCAAGCCACTGAGCTATGGTATTTTCTGAACTAGGTCTTTTTCAATCTCTCCTTCTGAAGCTGTTCCACTCAGCTTGCTGGGCTTTCTATTGACCCCATGTATAGGTGCCCAATTCTTGCTATGGAGCCTGAGCACCAAAAGTAGGGCTGAGGATTCCCACAGACAGGACACTTAAACATTAGTTCCAGAGGGGTAGCCGGATTAGTCTGTATACTGCAAAAGTGAGAATCCTGTAGCACTTTAAAGACTAACAAATTTAATTTCTGCAGGCATAAAGCTTTTGTGGGCTGTAACCCACTTCGTCAGATGCAAGATCACTGCAGTGCCTGTCCTTTTGTGGGTGTGGCCCCTTGTGGTTTGCATCCCCTTTTCAGTTTTAGGCCCCAATTGTGCTACTGGATCTAAAGGGCTGGCGCCTGCTGCCCAGTGAGGCTCTACCCAGCAACCAGTCCCCTAGTGTGCAAATCCAACTTCAGGAGTGAGGCTGTGCGCAAGCAGAAGCAGGGGGAGGCAGCTTTGACAACAGTGCCAAGGATGTTGGCTTTCACGTTAATGACCTTGCAGCACAACCCACCTTGAAATCAAGGCCAGACTGAAACCAGCTGTAAAACCTGCAGGGAACCTAGGCAGCCGAGCCTCCCGCCCAGAGCAAGAAGTACCCAGCGCTGCAGGAAGGAGGAGAAGGCGAGAGGGCGAACAAGCGTTCCCGTGCCCCTATGCCATAGCAGCAGGCAGCTGCGTGTATGACGCAGTACTGCGCCTGCGCAGTGCGAGGAGGCCCAGACCCCTGAATCGGCCCCCGAGGAGACGCATTCACAATAGTGCGCATGCGCAGTAAGACCGCCGTTCCCGTCCTTGGCGAGAAGACGCATGAAACCCGATCCCGTCCTGTCAGACGCGGAGACGTCACGTGGTAAGAGCTGAGGCGCATGCGCTATGGGGGAGGGGGCGCGCAGGCTGGCCATCAGCGTCGATTGGGCGCCGAAAATTCAGTGTGCCGACGTTGGTTCAACTGTATCCGGGTCGCTCGTGGCTGCTGTTGTTATTGGTTAACGCGCGGCGGCGGCGGTTTGCTTGTTACTTAATACAGCAGTGACCCTTCCACACAAAAAACCCAGCAGCAGCCGCCGCCGCCCGACTGGTTCCGGCTCGGGTAGCTCCCGCTCGGGTGGGCGTCTTAGCGCCTCAGTCCACGCGGCAAGGGCGGGGCCCGGCCGCTCCCCGTAAGTTACTACGCATGGGCCGCTGCCGCACGCGCGGCAGTCACCCTCCCCATCCCCCATCGGGGCCTCTGCGCATGTGCAAAGCCTCCTCAGCAAGGGGCCGGCTCGGCCGTCTTTACGGAACCGTGTGGGCGGGCTGTGACTGACGGGGGGCGGGGTGTGACTCAGCCGGTCGCGGGGGGGCCGCGTGTCTCCCGGCCTCTCCGCCTGTGCAAAGCGCCGCCGGCCGCTCACGGCCGCAGGCGCGCGGGGGGAGGGGATGCGGCGTCGGCCCCGGGGGCGTAGCCCGCAGCAAGGGGGAAAGCCCGTCCGCGCTCGACCCGGTCCCTAGCGGGGGGGCAGGTACTCGCTACTCCCTACTCCCGCCTGGGCCTCCGTCCGCTCCCCTCCCCCCCCGGTGTGTAATTCGGAGCGGAGGAAGCGCGCGGGCAGAGCGCTTTGTGTAGACGTTTGTCGAGGGGGTGGCGGGTGAGACTGAACCGTAGGGCCGGGCCGGCCCTTGCAGGCAGCGTTTCACTCCCCCGGGTAAGGTTAGGAGACGTTCCCAGGCCAGGGAGCAGCAGGTAGCTTTGCGGCCCGAGGGTGATTCGGTGACAAGGAGTGCGGATGGTTGAGCTCCTGGAAGTGCCAAGGATTATGAAAAATTGCAGACACTGCTGCGGTTCACGGCCCTGCTCTGCGCTTTACAGTGAGAGCGGGGACCTCGGTGGAGACTACAGCTCTCATTAAGACATAGGCGCTACCTTGAGCCACATAGAAAGCCACTCGCATCCACATGGCACATCCTTTGCTGGCTGGGGCTGTCTTGTCTCCAAGGCTCCTGACCTCAGATCACAATGAAGCATTGCATGCTTGGAATGGGTGACCGGGGGGGACGACACACTTGGTGATTATCTGTTCCGTTCATTCACTGTGAAACACCTGGCATTGGCCACTGTCAGAAGACCGGATTCTCAGCTAGATGGACCATTGATCTGACCCAGTATGGCCGTTCTTATGCCCTCCATACAATACTGTGTTGCCCTTAAATTAAGGGAATGGGTCTGAGAATGGGGCACATTTTAGCAACGTGCTTGATGCCTAGGCCCTTTTCTCCATCATTCAGAGGATGAGAGTAAGAAGGATCAAAAAGTGTGATTAACATTGTGGAAAACAGCACTTAGGCTTTCTCCCTCTGTATTTTTCATTGCAAAACTGGATTTTTCAGGGAAAAGAGGAAATAGTTTTTCTTTTCTTTTTTCTTAGGGGAATCAATGTGATTAAATACATTGACTGTGTACAACTTATATACATTTGTACTGACTTCCGCTTGCAGTGTAAAACCACTACCTTCTAGTTAATAAAAGGCTAGAATTAGTTAGCAAAATACAAACTTAAGAAACTATATTTGGGGGGAAAGGGAGTGATGTTTGCATTTAAATCTGTTGTCTAACCAGCCCAGTATATGTGATCCTAATGCCTCCTCCTGCAAATACACACAATACATAACTTTAAAGCAGTGAGTAGATTCATTAGTTAATGAAACTGCTCGTGCTTAAAATTAAGCACATACATATGTGTTTACGAGATCAAGACCTTAGGTTGTAAATGTGAATTTTTAATATATGCTTTTAAAGCAATAGGTTCGTTTGATAAAATCAGAATAAGTAAATATTTTGAGTTTTACACTTCATTCCATTCTGTTTCTTAAATATTTAATTCAGTCCTATTGTACATTTGAGCACTGCTAGTCCCTTCTTTCTCTTTTTTAGGAGCAAGAGTTAACCGTTTTGGCCAATGGCTGCATCAGGAAAGGTGGCTGCTTTCCGTTTACCACCTCTACCAACTGTTAGAGAGATTATTAAACTGTTCAATCTCCGAGCACAAAAGCAGCTATCCCAGAATTTTCTCCTGGATTTGAGATTGACAGGTGGGACAATTTATCTTGCATCTTTTAAAATTTTAATCATAGCCTGCCTTTTGATTTTTCTCCAGAGTTTAATCTCTGTCTACATTTGCATGGGAACTCTTGTCTTCCTCACAACAGCATTATGATAAATTAAAAAAAATATATTAACTCAAAATAATACATTTACTTCTAAATGCTCAGACATTTAAATCTATATGTAGAGTAAATGCTGTATTTTTTGAGGGGGATTCCGTGTATTTATGCATAACCAAAAATTGAATTTCTGTTTTAAATGCAAAATTCAATTCAACTTTAATTATGGAACTGTGCCCAGTGCCTCTATAAAACTAATTCCACTCAGAAGTTACCACAGAATATTAGGGAAAGGTAGAAAGCAATTACTCAGATAGCTTCTATGTTTGCCTCAAAAGTGAGACACTCTGAGGATATTTGTGCAGGGTACAAATTTGTTTCTTTGTTACCCTAGCAGGTAGTTTGACTAGGAAGGCCATCTGCACCAGTTTACTGGGAGTGTCCTGGGTTGTCTATTCCATTATACTGGTCAGATTTACTTTCTCCAACATCATCTCAGCCACAGTTCACATCACTAGTACTGCTGACTCCAAGCTGTGTGGCACCTGCTCTGCTGACCCTGAGGTAGTTCTACTGTGCAATAGATGCATAGGGAGGGTGTCAAACTCCTAAGGGCTTTTCTACACTTAAAAGTTAACTCAGATTAAGGTAGGGAGCAATAGAAGTAGTTGAGACACAGGAACACGTGAAGTCAATCAGGAACAACTCCATATGTGGACAGGCCTTAAGGGGAGACTTAGGCATCTAAAATGGCAGTTTGGTGCCTCAGTCCAACATTTAAATCTTCAAACCCTTGCTCAACTGCCGCCTAACCTTATAGGTGCCTAAACTGCATAGGTACCTAAATTTCCACGTAAAGTTCCCTGAACATTTAAATTTCTGCTGGTGGGCATGCACACAGCCACCTCAGTCCTCATAACTGCAGCAAAATGCCCAATTCACACCTGCACCCCGGTGGGATTCACAAAATAGGCATCCCCTGCCTATCTCATGAGATGCAACTGATGCTCAGAGGCCATCGTAGGGCGCACCTACTGGATCAGACCTTGTGCAAAACAGAGACGATCTCCCCTTATGTCCAATAGCACAAAGGCTGAATACACAACTAAGATCTGGGAGACCCGGATTCAAATTCTCGCTCTTCCTGATGTGGAACAGGGATTTGAACCCTGGTCTGCTAGGTGCCCGACTGTCAACCTATCAGGTATTCAGTTCTTATTCTCCCTCACAGCCTCTCCTGTTGAAGTGGTTCCACTTTGCATACCACTTTTTTATCATGCCTTATGTTCTCCTAATGCCTGACCCTGGTTTTTTCCATCTCATTTTGTATAGATTTCCTTGCTTCCCATTCCTTTAACCTTAACTGTCCACAACCAGCTCTACTCCTTTTTCTCTAACCTTTCCTAGCTCTTGCGCCTGGCTTCCCCCTATCTTTTATCTGTTAGCTCTGTTTCTTAGATATCTTAATCCCCAAACTGCTCCTCTCTGTTCTTGTTCTTTTTATATTTCTTTGGGACTGCCTCAGCATAATAGAATTTCCCTTTAAAATGGGCAGACACTACAGTGATGCCACAGGGGTTACCTACCAGAAAGAGAATTGCAGCCTGTTGTAGAAGAAAATGAAACTGAATTCTCTGTGGTCTAGCAGGCTCCATACACAACCGTACTCCCCTCATTTAACCAGGAGGTGCCATTGTTTGTCTGTTCTGAGATACTCATTGTTTACTGTAGAAACACAAGCTACACTCATCTTGGTGATCTCAGTGCCTTGCAAAAGAAAAGCTTTGTGTGTTCTTTTTGTCTTACAGATAAGATAGTGAGAAAGGCTGGCAGTCTGAAAGATACCCATGTCTGTGAGGTGGGCCCTGGGCCAGGAGGAATTACAAGATCTATTCTCAATGCTGATGTTGCACAACTCCTGTTAGTTGAAAAAGATACTCGATTTATTCCAGGACTAAAGGTATCAAATGGGAATTGTTTGTATAATTAATACATGTTTAAAATATTTTAAGAAGTTAACGTACTTTTTCAAAAAAAAAAGTTAGATGTTCTATTTTTATCTGAACAACTGAAAATAGTATCCCTTGTTCTAAAATAACTTGTATCAGAAATTTTGCAGTGTTCTCTGCTTTTTTCATACCGGTCAGTTATTTAGTTAATCTTTATTGGCTGGATGGAGTGCATTAATCTGTCTCATTATGTTTGACTGGATGCATAATCCATTAATTGAAAGAATACTGCTTAATACTAGTTTATATAGAAATCCTTTTAAGAAGTTGAGATTTAAAATAGTTTATAAAACATCTCAAACACTATTTATCTGATCAGATTTTTCACCCAGATTGACATTATATGACATTTCTGTACTTATCTCTTTGTGAAAATCATTTCTTCAGCCCAAACAAAGGATGTGCTGCAGCCCCACTCTGATGGGAGAAATAGGTGCAGCCCCATGCTGTCTTTTGTAAAATCTGTTGTAGTTAGGGTTGTCCTGATACTGTTGTTATAACTGCACTCACTGGGATTGTTGAATGTAAACATTATCCACAAGTTAATAGCTTTGTATCTCAAAATTGACTCATAAATCATAATTATTTGAATTAAATAAGAAAGCATATGAGATGTAATTAATTCTTTTGCGTGTCTTATCATATAATTGCATGAATCAATAGGTACATTTTTGTTTGGCTTTCAAAATCTGCTACTGAAGCAGATTCCTCTAAGTAAAAGCACTGCTTCTATAGGATCCTCCTACAAACTGTCTTAAACATGTGTACAACTCTTGTAATCAAACTAGCTGAGTGAGTCACTATATTTCAGTAGCAACCCCCTCACAGCAGAAGTTACTATATTTTAGACAGGCTATTCAGTGTACTGGAGATGTCACTCAGTAACAATTGGTGTGAATAAACAAACAGTATCTTGCATCTGTTAGTATTAAATTTGGTTTTGAACTTTATTTTCCAAATAAAATGATAAATTTTATTGAGTCCCTCTTTGATGCGGGTCATAACCTCTTTGTTTTCTCTAGGTTTTCACTGAAAGTTCTGTCTCATTCTGTCCAGAATGGCTGCACATAAAAGGCCTGGGATTTGAATAGCAGAAAACGCCAGATATTAGAATAACAATTGGGGACTGTTATTTAGAAAAATCTTTTACCATATGTGTGAAACAAATGACATTTAAAGCATTTTGCATTTTTACTAAGTTCTCTCTTACTAAGTGATTTCTGCTTTATAAAATTGAGGTAGGGGTCTGTACTACAAAACTGAAAAACAATAAAGAGCCTAAGAGTATAATTCTGCCCTCAAATCAAATATGCACTTGCAAATCCCATTGGTGTTGATAAGAGTTATGTATGCACATACAAAGGTAGAACTTTATCCTCCTATATATTAAAAGAAAGAGGACTGGATTTAATAGATTTTGTAGTACATCCTAGTGAGGTGGCTCTAACACTTCTTGGGAGTACCCAGGGTTGTGAGGCACCTCACTACAAAGATCTTACCATAAGGAAGTCTTGTCTTTGCCTGCTGCGCATCAGCTCCCTGATTCCCTTGGCCACAGGCAACACAAGCATTCCACCTCAGCCATCATGAACCCTGCTGCCTCTCTGCAGGTTAGCGTTAGGCATGCTTCAACCCTCAAGCCCTTTGAGTGTCCACTGGACATTCTCTGTATTCCCAGATCCACTGCTGTCAAAGGGACAGTACACCCCAGCTTATGAGTTACACCTCAGATCACTATTCCGCTTAATAAACAGCACTTAGAAATGTTTATAGTGAAAACAAGAACGTTTATTTAACAAAGTATAGAGATTCAGGTGATAGCAAGTAAATATATTGGAAATAAATGGCTAAATATAAAATAAAATCATAACTTGCATTCTAGATCCTAGACTTACTTAACTAGTTACTTTCGTGTCTTCACCAGTATTTTTCAGCTAGCAGGCTGTCATGCCTTTTTCATGAAACAGGCCACTTGTCACCTTTTCTCCTCAGTGAAGGATACAGTGTGTCTCTTTGCATTTTTTTGATACACTGAATTAATCCTTTCATGTTAGTCATAAACTGGACACCCTCCTTTTGTGTGTTCCTTTCTGTGGATTTGGTGATCTCTAGTCAATTTGGCAATCTTGGTTAGTTGTGCTTCTTGTGCAAATAGACTTACATTGTGAGAGACACAATACACAGTGACCAGATGTAGAAATAAGCATCTCCTGCGCCTTGCCTGAACAGAACCTGTCCGATACAGGTCACCAGTTAACCTGCCTTTAACTTCAAGGCTTTAAGATCACAATTTCCAGTATAGATATATAACTTCTTAAATATTATCTGTACATACATTTCACAATGATTATGGTGACTAGAGACCATACATGCCAGCCTTTGGTAAATTATTGTGTATATATTTGGCCAGAGGATTCCTCTAAAACTATAAATTTCATTCTCAAAGCGTCATAGTCTCATGCTGGCACACAATCTGATAACTAGACTGGGCAGATTTATAAAAGGGAGCAGGGGCAAGATTTTCCTCTTAAGCTGAGCATTGGAATGACTGCAGAGCTCTTCCATGGTGGCGAATTCAGCCTATTAGTGGAAATATCCCTCAGTGCCCTTTATATCATCTCAAATGCAAGGTGGAGGATGAGGAACTGTGCAGTAGCAAAGCCTCTGGCTTCATCTTCCCCCTGTATAGTTGTGCCTTTAAGCTTGTGGAACCTCACTATTCTGCTGCCAGAGGACCCCTGATGGCTGCAAGATTTGTCCTAAAATACATTAATTCACAGTGGGTCTCCCAGTCATTAGTAATGTTCTGTTGCAGTTTTATCCCAACAGATATCCTAAATATTTAGTGTGAAATTTTTACTTCACAGTATCTACTATTTAGTGGAATTTACTAGCATAATGAAAGTTCAAGGGCAATAGGTATCAATTGGCTATTAAGACATGAAGTTGCATCTGAAAAAAACACATTTGTTTTTCTCATTTGTTACTTTTACTTTTATAGTGTTGACAAAAACAGAAGTTTAAGGTTCTTATCTTCTGTCTCTAATATGCTAATGAATTTTTAAATTACACGAAGTATAGTCATTTAAAAAAATCCTAAGGACTCTTCCTGACAGCGAAACCCATGATTAAAAAACAATCTCACATATGATCCCAGCCCATCATTTGTATAGACATCTGTCTATTTTGGGTATTATTTCTTTAATCCAATGATTTTATTAGATTATCTTGCATCCTTGGTTGGCCCCCTTCATAGTAAAATTTAGCAAATCAAGGCAGATTAGTGTACCTATAAGCAGTTTAATTATTGCTGCGGTGATGAAATCTATTCTTAAATTGGTTAGTAGTATAATTCCAGACTTATTTCATGTTAGATTCTTTTCTCTCTTGTCGAAACTAATTGCATTCAAAACAGAAAGGGACATTATTTTTTAGCGTTAAACCCCATTTCAGTACTCTCTGCACAGAATTTACATTTCTACTTGAGTGCTATATTTCCATGAATGTTCCTTGAAAGCAACTGTTTCCTTTGGCTCAGAAAGCTGAGAAAGTTGGTTTTCCATTAAGTAGTGTAGCGATGAACTTTTTAACCTTTTTTTCATTCTGTCCAAATCCCTGCGTGAAGCAGCATGATTGAAATGGAAGATGCAAGTGATGCTGCTGAAATGAATTGAGGAGCAATAAATCTAAACTACCACAAAAATCATTTCCATTCTTTCCATTGATTACACTCAAAACATTTCACTGTTTATAACATAGGTTTGAATTTTCTCACACACAAACCAAAATTTATTCCACTTGTTTTTTCCTAACCTTTAAAAATAATAATAAAAAAATCTTCCCTAAATATTTGCTAAATATAAACACTGATTTGCTCCAGAAACAGTATATTGAATAGGGGCACTTTTATTTGTAGCGGGGGAAAAACATTGCAACTGTCAGATTAAAACACTTAAATCAATGTACCTTTCACATGTTTCATACTTTTTTCTACTGTGTATGTTTACTGCCAGTGTTGTTTGTGATTTAATATGATGATTTGCTCTCTCTGAGTATTTCTGTGCCTGTTTGATCCTACAGTGAAGACATAATTTCAAATACACTAATGTCTTACATGCAACCATTATGAATCAATATGAAGTCAAGCAGCAGTAGATGGCCCATGAGGGAAAGTCTAATTACTTATGTTTTTTTGGTTTTGTTTTCTAAGAGCTTGTCTAGATGAACAGTTAGCGCGTGGCAAACTGGGATGTAAACTGCAATGCAGTAGTGTGCTGCTTACTAACTGTTCATGTGGACCCTGTTAGTGCACACTTAAAGTTCCCTCGTGCATTTTGATCTATTCCACTTTGAAATGGGAGTATGTCAATGCGCACTAGGTGACTTATTGCGAGTAAGCAGCATCCACACAGACAGTGTGTGGCATGCTAGTGCACTGTAGATTTACACCCTGGCTTGCCACACATCAGCTGTTTGTCTAGACAGGCCTTTAGTGACAGATATTTCTAATACTAAAAACAAAGGGAGCAGAGCACAGAAAATTACAAGTACATTTATTTTTGTATAAATATTCTATTATCCACAAGTTTGCTGCAATACAAAACTCCTTTTCTGGCCATACAGATTTGCATTATAGGCTTGATCCTACAAGGTGTTAAATCCTTTAGCCTGATCCTGCAAAATACTTAAACATGTACTTAACTTTAAGCATGTGAATAGTGCCATTGATTTCAGTGGGACTAATCATGTGCTTACCTTTAAGCACATGATTAAGTGTTTTGCTGGATCAGGCCAGAGCGCTCAGCACTTTGCAGGATCAAGCCCTATTATGAGAGTGTGCATGTTTTGAAGCACAAATAATAAGTTACATTGACATATGAGAATTTTCTCTGGTATATTTTAATAATCCATGTTCATTTCGGGCTTGAAAATTCTTAAGTCTTTAATTATTTGTTTTGGATCTAAACTCTCAGTCGTGCAACCTCTTACTCTCACAAGTGGTGAATAGTAGGTATAACATCAGACCTATAATTTGTATTGGTTATTTTGGTGTGTTCCGCTTTTACATGGAAATGTGCATTCTGTTCATTTTTTTATAATGTGCCCAGACCTAAAAGTTAATTCTTCTACTTTACTACAAAATGTATGTGAAGATAAAAATATTGGGCCAGATTCATGCTCAGTGTAACTCCATTGAAGCTAAGGATGAGTCTGGATCAGTATGTTTAAAAGTTTACCAGAATTTATTTGAGCTAAATAAACTAATTCTGCTTGCTTGCCGACAAATAGATGCTGTCTGAAGCAGCTCCAGGAAAGGTGCATATTGTTCATGGGGACATTTTGACATATAAGATGGAGAGAGCTTTTCCAAAACACCTTCAAAAGAAGTGGGAAGATGGTTAGTATCTGCTTTCAGTATATTTGTTTCCACCAAACAGTTGCTATGAAAATTAGTTTGTTTGACAAGATACCTTGAGTGTACTGTTTGTCACGATTTCCATTTCCTCTCACTTCATCTATACATATAGGTTTTGATCCCTTTTGGTGGATAGCAGTTGACCAGCCCCACCCTAATTTACATTTTAGCTGTTAAGGGTTAACTCTTCAGAGTGATTTCTCCTGAAAGATAAAATTAGAGAGGCCAACTTTCTTTCCTCCAAAAGAAAAAAACCAGAAACCAAGAATCAACTCTTAACTTTCCTGAGGCTTGGTCTACACTAGCAACTTATATCAGTATAACTGTGTCGCTCAGGAGTGTGTAGACAGCACTGTGTTGACATAGTTATTGCCTCTTGGGGAGGTGAAGTACCTACACCAATGGGAGAAGCCCTCCTGTTGGCATAGGTAGCGTCTTCATTGAGTGCTGGTCTACAGTAGAGAGTTTTGTCGACAAAAATCAGTTTTTGTCGACAAAACAGCGCTGGTGTTCACACACAGCCACACACCCCACCACGCCTGCTTCCCCCTCGCTTGGCCGACAAAACTGCCCGGTTTTTTTTTGCGGGGTATTTTTGTTTGTTTGGTTTTTGTTTTTGTTTTTTTTTTTTTTTTTGGACAAAATTAAAGCACCTCAACAAGAGCTGCAGGGCTTTTGTTGGCTTAGGTAAGGTGATGGCAGGGGTAAGATAAGGATCCAATAACCTGTTCTAATATGGCACTGCAATGAAAGTTACGGCACAGGTTCATCATTTGGAACCGTCTCCAGCTCCATCAGCAGTTAATGTGCTTCAGCTGAGCAGGCACTGGACATTCTGTTGCAACTGATTCAGTTAGATACTTTCCCAGGGAGAAGAGGAATTGAAGTCAGGATCTCTCCTCTACTCCCACCTCTTAAGGCTCCTTCTGGGTTTTCAGAACGGATTTTTTTCTCCACTTTCCTTTATTCAACATAGAAGATTGCTGTTTTTGGTTCCATCTGAACCAAGAATGGGCTTGGATCAGAGAATGGGAACAAATCAGAGGTTGGATCCAGATAGAGAGCATTAGAAACAACCTCATTCATTTGCTTTATATCTACATGGACAAAGATATTTTCAATCAGATCAGAGTATAGACTTCTGGCGTTGGCCATCTCCTGCATCTTATCAAGATGTTCTGTGTATGGGAGTAGACTTTCATGAATTTGATACTGAGAGAACATAGAAGTATTAGTTCTGAATTATATGTATTGGACAGTGCATTTAGGTCCTGATAGATCTGATAGTAAGAGATTTGTTAGATGAAGAAGAAGAATTAGCAGGAATGTTAGAATCAGATCCAGACTATGGAGGGATGCCTTCTTCAGAGGAGAATGTGGGGGAGGCTTCAGCATCATTGCCATCAGAGGATGTGATGTTATTCCATGAGTTGGTGGATTGCATGGCAAAGACATTAGATATTCCCTCAGTTTCTGTTAAGAAATCATCTCACCCTGTTTTCAATATTTCAGGGGCAGCTACTAGACAAAGGCTTCGCTTATTGGAAGCGTTGTCTTAATGAGCAAAAATAATCCGGAATGCTCTCTCATCTGCTCAGCCTATGCTGAAAAAGGTTGACAAACTACCAGTTCCCTTAGAAAGGTCTTGCTATGTTTCATATTCACCATCTCCTAATCTGTTAGTGGTGAAGGCTGCATAACAAAGATGGAAGAGTGCTTAAGATACTCCAGGTACAGAAAGAAAAAGACTGGTGTATTTGGGAGGGAAATGTTTTCTTCGGCTACATTAGGCATGCGTATATGGAATTATGAAGGTGTCATGACAAGATACCAGTATCAGTTGGGGGGAAAATGTCATTGTTCTCAATGCTCTACCACAGGTGTGTAGATTATTAATGTTATTTTGATGGAGGGGCAGAATGTTGCTAATTATCAGTTGGGAGGAGTATTTGACTCTTTAGATGCTTCAGCTAGGGAATATCTTCAACTGTTACTCTAGAAGGCAGGTGTGGGTCTTCCTCCAGAGATGAGGATGAGAAATGAGGAAATTTCTTTTTGAGGGAGATGTCTGTTTAGCACGCAGACAGATGAGGTGCTAGAGAAAATTAAGAATGTCAGGGCTACAGGTAAATCTCTAGGTTTCTTTAATACAGCAAAAAGATAATCTTTAGTTCCACTTTTCAGGTACGATAGGCAGTATTCATCTTCTTTTTTGTCAATTACTTACCCCATCAAAGAAGGAGTTATTACTACCAGCCTCAACATCATTCTTTTCAAAAACATCAACCAAAAAGAGGTCATTTAAACCTTGTAATAATAAAGGGAAATCTTCTACTTCATCATCTTCTGCTGTTTCTTCAAAGTCACAGATACGACATAAGTCCTGTTAGATACTTTTACCCCTCTATTTGGAGACAGCTTGTCGTCTTTTTACCATCGTTAGAAATTAATTACTAAAAAATTGCTTATTTTCTCATTTTTACCATACAATTATAAAATAAATCAATTGGAATATAAATATTGTACTTACATTTTAGTGTATAGTATATAGGGCAGTATACACAAGTCATTGCATGAAATTTTTGTTTGTACTGACTTCGCTAGTGCTTTTTATGTAGCCTGTTGTAAAACTAAGCAAATATCTAGATGAGTTGATGTACCCTCTGGAAGACCTCTACGTATATATCCGCCTAGTTGAGAACCACTACTGTAATAGATCTTTTTGCATGCAGCAGCAACAGAAAGTGTCAGAGGTTTTGCTCAAGAGCGAGGAAAGATAGGAACTCAATATCAGATACATCTCTGATAATTTGGGGTTAAGGCCTCATAATAAGCACTTCTGCTTATCAATCCTTGATAAAATAAATCAAGACAACGCTAAAGTAAATGTAATAGCATCAGCATGGACCAGATAGCAGTGATACCTGGACTTAATTCACCTCTCTGGAGCGTTAGTCAAACCTCTGCCATTAGTTCCAGACTTGTTGACGCTACAACAAAGGATAGTCTATCACCAGGATCTTTAGTCTCCATTTAACAGTAGGTGGAATAAGACTCTGCGATTGTTTTTAAAAAGTCTTTTTTGTTAGAGGTGCAAAATACACTGATAAATTCAAGGAACGAGTCATAAATGGGAAAGATTTTTTTTGTGTGGGTTTTCATGTATGATATAGATCACGTATCGTACTCAGTTGTATATTAGAATATTTATTGTATCTTAGAGTAGGTCTTTGATTATCTTCAGTGAAGATAACCTCTCAGCGTAATCAGCATACTATGTACCCAGGGATAGTAAATTAGTTTTTATTCTTAAAGTAAAGACATTTTTAAAAGGTCTCAATAATCAATATCCTTCAATAAAAATCCTATACCAGCTTGGAATTTGAACATAGTGCTTTCAAAGTTGATGAAACCTCCCTGTGAACCTTTGGGAAACTGTACATTGTCTTATCTCTTAAGGCAGTTTTTGACAGCTGTCACTTCAGATATATGTGTGAATTATGTGTGTTAATTGTTGATCCACCATTTACTTTTTTCATAAAGATAAAGTAATTCTCTATATACACCCAAAGTTTTTACCAATGGTGCATTCAGATTTTCATGTAAACCAGTGTATAATTTTACCAGTGTTCTTTCCCAAACCTTATACTCAGTATGGAGAAGCTAAATTACATACACTTGTTGTTAGAAAGGCCTTAACCTTTTACTTAGGACTAAACAATTTAGACAGTCCCCAAAATTGTTTATTGCATATGAAAAGAAGAATAAGGGTAAAGCTGTTTCTGTGCAAATTCTGTCAATATGTATTGGATTATAGATTTGTAGATTCTAAGGCCAGAAGGGACCATTGTGATCTAGTCTGACCTCTTCTATAGCACAGCCATAGAACTTCCTCAAAATAATTCCTAGAGCCTATCCTTTAGAAAAACATCCAATCTTGATTTAAAAATTGTCAGTGACGGAGATTCAACCTAGACCTAGACCCTTGGTAACTTGTTCCAATGGTTAATTACTCTCTCTCTTAAATTTGTCTTATTTCCAGTCTGAATTTGTCTAGTTTCAGCTTCCAGCCATTGGATTGTGTTATACCGGTCTCTGCTAGATTGAAGAGCCCATTATTAAATAGTTGTTCCCATGTGGGTACTTAAGAGACTGTTCAGGGGTGACTTGATTACATTCTCTTTAAGCTAAATAGATGAGCTCCTTAAATCTGTCACTATAAGCCATGTTTTCTTATCCTTTAATCATTCTTGTGGCTCTGAACTCACTCTCCAATTTATCAATATCCTTGAATGGTGGGTATGAGAACTAGACACAGTATTCCAGCAGCACTCATACCAGTGCCAAATACAGAGGTAAAATAACCTTTCCTACTCAAGATTCCCCTGCTAATGTGTCCTAGGAAGCATAAGCTTTTTTGGCCACAGCTTCACAGTGGGAGCTCATGTCCAGCTGATTATTAACCAGGACCCTCAAATCTTTTTCAGAGTCACTGATTCCTAGGATAGAGTCTGCCATCCACTGTATGCTTTTTCCTAGATGTATATGTTTACATTTAGCCATATTAAAATGCATAGTTTCATTTTTCCCAGTTTAGTTCGCGCTGAATTAGTGACCTGTTCTCATTATTTACTACTCCCCCAATTTGTGTCATCTGCAAACTTTCAGTGATTTTGTTTTCTTCCAGGGCATTGATAGAAAGGTTAAACAGCATAGACCCTACTGGAAACAGACCCTGTCAATGGCAATTCTCTGTTTACAGTTACATTTTGAGACCTATCAGTTAGCCATTTTTCAATCCATTTAATGTGTGTCTTGGTAATTTTAGTTCTAGTTTTTTAATCAAAATGTTGTGTGGTACTAAGTCCACACCATACAAAATCTAAGGATATTATGTCAACACTATTACCTTTACCAACCGAATGTGTAAGCTCATCAAAAAAGATATCCAATTAGCTTGACAGTATTTTTCCCATAAATCCATGTTGATTAGCATTAATTATATTATTTTCCTTCAGTTTTTTTTGTTAATCAACTCTCGTATCAGCTGCTCCATCATCTTGCCTGAGATCAATGTCAGGCTATGAGAGGTCAATAAGCACCTGAGTCATCCCATTTATCCTTTTTAAAAAATGCAACAGTAGCTTTCTTCTAATTTTCTGGAACTTCACCAGTGCTCAAAGACTTACTGTAAATCAGTATTAACGGTCCAGCAAGTGCCTCCACCAGCTCTTTTAAAACTCTTGAATGCCAGTTATCAGGATCAGCCAATTTAATAATGTCTCACTTAAGTAGCTTCTGTTTAACATCCTCAGGAGATGATAGTGAAATGGGGAGAGTGTTATCCTCTTATGAGGAGACTATATCATCTGTTTTTCCCCAAAACAGAGCAGAAATATTTATTGAACGCTTGTGCCCTTTTAGTATTATTGTTGATAATTTTACCATTTCCATCTAATAGTGGACCAATACCATTGTCAGGATTCTTTTTTGTTCCTTTTATATCTAGAAAAAGTCCTTCTGATTGTTTTCAACTCTGTTGGCCATAGATTTTTCCTTGTGTCCCTTGGCTTCCCTTATCAATTTTCTACAATTCCTAACTTCTGATATATATTAATTACTATCAGCTTCTCCTTCCATATGTTGTATATTATTTTTTAATTTTTTACAGCTGCCATCCCTTCCCCTCTAGACCAGTTGGGTTTTTAATAAGCATGGCTTTCTTCCTAAATTGTAGGATAGTGACTTTTTTGGCATCTGGTAAGGTGTTCTCAAATGATTCCCAATTATCATTCACAATTTTTCTGATTAAATAGTTCCTCCCTGCTGATTTGGCTCATAATTGTTTTCAACTTTGTGAAATTGACTTTATTATCGCACCAAGTATATATATTACTGGTTTGAACTGTATTCTGCTTGCACATTATAAATGTGATTGTCATGATCACTTATATCTAAGCTACCATTTACTTTTAGTTCTGTGGTCTGTTTATCTGTTTGTTTATTTATCTGTTAGGACAAGGTCTAATATAGAATTCCCTCATTTTGTCTGCAACACTTTTTTGATCTTGGAAATTGTCATCTATAATGTTTAGAAATTCCAAGCATGTTTTAGTACTGGCAGTATGAGACCTCCAGCATATGTCACTCAAATTGAAGTCCCCCATAACAACAGTTTTTGTTCCTGTGTATTACAGATGAGTGTGTAAATAGGCAGTCATCTTGATCCCTAGTGTGGTTTGGTGGTCTGTAGCAAACACCAGCTACTACCCTCATCTAGTGCTTTATCTGTTAGGACATTGAGCAGTAAGAATTCAAGATCATTTTCTTCTGCATTATTAGTGACACGGAAACAAGTAATACCATTTTTGACATAGAGTGCCACTCCCCCTTTGCTTGATTCTTGATCCTTCCTAAATCGGTTATCACCATTGATTTACATTCATGTGAATTATCCCACCAGTTTCAGTAATACCAGCTAGATATGTTCATAAATGAGCAATTCTAGTTCCTCTTATTTATTACCTAGGCTCCTAGCTTTAGTGTATAGGCAAGTCAAAAAAATTTCTGTTTTCTGTTTATGTTCAACTTTGGTTTCTTGATTAAATTTGTTCTTAACATCTTGATTTTGTTCCGAGTGGTCATATCTTCCCTCTTTGTATCCTTCCCTTTTGCTATTAGTTTAATTCCCTCCTGACTACTCAGCCTGTCCCCAAGGAGATTGGTCCCCCTTCTGCTGAGGTGGAGGCCTTCCAAACTGTACAGCCCTCTCTACCTGCAGAAGATGGACCAATGTTCCACAAAACCAAAGCCGTTCTCCCTACCTCACTTACCTAACCAGTGATTCACTTAATTATGTGTTAACTAAGTTTATAAATTGGTGGCCTTGTGTCTTCCTCAGGGAATTAAAACACATTCTACTGGATCAAAGGCAGCCTTTCTGGCTTTTTCTAAACATATCCTATAGAGATATGTAGACCAGCAACATGGAGTTCAATGCATGCTTTCTCTAAACATGATTTGGAATCTAGATCTGATACAAAATTTGGCAAGGCAGTTCTGCAATCCTTATTCTATTAGGACTCAGTGGTTCCACTATTCTCAGAGTACTGCTTGTTAATCTGTTTCATAAGTGGGAATATGCAGAGGACACTCAAAGAACTTAATGTTACTTACCTATAACTGCAGTTCTTTGAGATTGACTCTGCATATTCACGCTCCCCATCCACCTTTCCCTACTATCTCGGAGTTCTATTTACCAAAGGACTAGGGGCCACAGCAGAGGAAACTAAGGTGGCTGGAGTGCCACACCAGCCTTTATGCCCTCACCCTAGAACATTCTATGCTCACTGAGCAGAGGGGTGAGGCAGACACGTAGCTTTCCAGTGGATATTGCTAACTAGAGTTCTACTGTTCAGTCTGCACTGTTTGGAGCATCCCGAGTGTGAATATCCAGAGTCTATCTCAAAGAACTCTGGTTACCGGTAAGTAACCTTCATTTTTCTTGCTTCCCATTTTTAATGCCTCAGAGGGACTGCAGATACTTACATGACCATTTACTGGCCAGTATGTCACGTCTAAAGCCCAGATCCTTCAATGAACTCTGTACAGGTGGATGCTTCTGCCGGCACTGAGTGCTCCTGATTTCAGTGGGTGAGGGTCTGCCCATGCGGAGCTCATTTTAGGCTGGGGCCTTAATTGGAGTGGACCTCATTGATGCCTCTTGACAGAGACAAAATAATGTTCATGGGGAAGAAGAATTGGACCTGAGGATGAATGTGTTTTATTCTGTGCTGAGAAACTGCATTTCAAAACCTCTGCAGTTCAAAATCACATGAACACCATGTGTCACATTATGTTCTCAGCTGCACCAGTGTGTAACTTCATTGAAATCACTGGAGTTATTCACTGGAGTAACAAATCTAAACCTGGCCTCATCTCTGCCATAGCTGCAGGTTATTAACTCGAAGAGTGATATAACATGGTTAGTGTATCCATATGTCATGAACTTAAGGTATGAGGAAAATATAAAGTCTATGTGCAACACAATAAAAATGGTAGACTTACATAATAAGGACCATATATAGTCAGCTTTGATATTTCTTGACAAACACATATTGAGCCTCTTTTTACAAAATATTTCTTTTCAAATTCTTATAGATCCACCAAATGTACATATCATTGGAAATCTGCCATTCAGTGTTTCAACTCCTCTGATCATCAGGTGGCTTGAAAATATTTCTAATAGAGATGGACCTTTTGTTTATGGCAGAACTCAGATGACTTTGACTTTTCAGAAGGAAGTAGCAGAGGTAAGTTTTTTTTTTTTTTTTTTTTTTTTTTTTTTTTTTTTTTATTGGCTTATTAATAGCTGTCAATTGGACAAATTATTTCAGCACCTAATTATTTTAGTGATAGATGAGAAAAGCCTGAGAGAGATTTTGTTGACATGCAAAGTTTTTTTAACTTGCCTAATATTCTTCACTTCTATTAAAGTATAATCTAAAGGGGGGAACTTGGCACAGTGCTTAAGTTTGTGTATGCTTAGCTACAAATTATACAGTTTAAAAAATCTGCTCAGTTTGTTTCAGTGCATACTATGTTTATGAAAAGTTTCTTATGTAGGGGACACGTCTTCCTCAAGCATTGAGACACTTCACAGTCTTGTTTACTCTGAAGTCTGACTGGTTCATTCCAAGTAGATTTTACAGCATGCTCCTTTTCCATCTTCAACTACTTCCTTTTCTCATCACCTGAAGTGACATTTTGCATTACCACTTCATCATCTTGTTTTTCTACACCTTTCAGTCACCACCAGAATTACAGTAGAATTACTTTTTACCCTTCTTTATTTTAGACCTCCTTTGCTAACAGAAGGTTTTCAGATTTGAAGCATTATCACTGATTTCCCCTAATGATTAAACACCTAAAACAGGGAGTTTCTTGTCAGTGGAGCCCATAGACTCTGGTCTTTGCTTTCCTGAATATAATCTCGATACCAGAATTCTGAATGGGACCATTGCCAGTCTCTTCACTGCATCCTGACTCTGATCAGAATAAAACTGAGTGCACCAGATCAGTTTCCAATTCTAAGAACTCCTTGAGCTGTTCTTGACTGGTTACATTTCATTTGAAAACTGAGAAACTTGATGAAAGCAAAGTTGACCTACCTGCTCTCCATAGTCTCTCAGATGTTTCTGGTCAACTGATGATCGGCTGACTCACTGCGCAATGTCCTCAGACATTTTTTATCATTTATTTAAATTACCAGTTTTTGCGAGAACCAGATTACTGTCTTCTCAACCACTTCATTGTCCTGTAACTATTCAATTTTGTTTGTTACCTGAGTGTTGAGGTATTGCACTCAAAAGGCTAAAGTAGCTGTTCCAAATTGAAAACAAGGTTAGACATTAAGTTTTACTTGCAAGCTCTTTTCTTAACTGTGTAAATGATCAATATACTGATTGTATGCCACAAATGAAATCTCTGATATTATTTTGGGTTCCTAAAGTGTTACTGTATATGGTCCCATCATTTTGCTGCAGTTACTGCAGTGTTTGTGAGAACAGGGTTCGAGATAAGTACTTAAGACAGTAGATGGCTGTAGAGAACATCTGGGACAAATTCATTGTATCCTGGATGTGAAATAAAGCAGACATCTTTGATCAGCTCTGAGTCCATGTGATTTCTGGCACAAAAGATCCAGTTCTTTTTCCCAAAATACTTGATAGCATAAGAGCTATTATCCTAAACATGCAAAAATGGCTAATAGGCTAGACTTTAAAGTGGAAAGATGGGGAATGCTGTGATAGCAACAAGAAAGAAATACAAAGAGAGTTGAGAACCTAAATGCACTCCATACTTTATATAGCTATAGTCAGCTGTATGTGCCTTTAGGGTATTTTTCAACATGACATGCAGATTATAGTGTTTCTGCACCCAACATAGCTCAAATGACATGCAAAATAGCATACCCACAAAGTTCCTTGTATTTAGCAAGCTGAAAAGACTGAACATTAGAAAGTGGAGTGATGTGCTCAAGGTCATGAAATTAGTCAGTGTTAGTTGTGTTTACACTGTAGGATCTTCTGGTTCTTGATTTCTCATTTATTTAAATGTGCATGATTGCAATGAGTACTTTATAAAAGAGAAGATCAAAGCCTTTCAGTGTTATGGTTCAATTTCCATAATTTATTTGAATTGATGATATGCCTATTTGAGAAATAAACTGTTTTTTCACTGAAGGTAGTGTGTCTTTTAGTCAGCTAGGAAACCGGGAGTCAGAACGTCTAGGTTTTATTCCTGTATCTGCCACTGTCCATTTAGGCCTTAGGCAAGTTGTTTCACCTCTCTCTGCCTCAGGTTAGCTATTTGTAAAAATGGCACTTAGATATCCAGGATATAGATGTCTTATAAATGCACTAGTTGAAGAACCAGAATAACAGCACTTAGCCTGTTTCACAGAGGTGTATACAGATCATCAGATGAAAGTTGCTAGTAAGTAAAAATTCATTCTGCTTTTGTTGGGGGGGGAGGGAGTATGACCAAAAATACTCACCACTGCTATTATTTTTACTTGGCGCAAAATCAAACATTGCCCATATATGGATTTTAGATGGGAATGGGGAGACACATGAAAGATGAAAAAGAGCAATAGCAAGGAAAAAAGTGACAGTCAATACAGATTCTGAAGGTAAAACATCTTTGTACAAACTTTGTGGCACGTAACTTGCACTTTTTTGCCTGGTCTTTTCAGAGAAGTTGAACTGTTGTTGAAATGAAATGACTGATCTGGTTTTGAAGGGTGTTTGAGTGCTAGTGTGGACCAGACAAAACCAAGTCTTAAGCTCTCTTTCTGAAATAACATTGAAAATGATTTTGTCTTTTCTACAATAGCACTTAAATCATCTATAGTGTCAGTGCAGAACCGTTTTCAGCAACAGTTCAATTTCCTACTGTACACAAGGCTTCACTAGCCATGTCAGCATTTCAATGGTACTAGGTTCACTGGAGGGCACATTGGGTGCAGGCATTACCATCAGATATCCATGTCAACTTTTTCATTTGTGTTTATTGTGAAAACAAAGGTGATGTGGCAAATAAGGACATGAATCATCTTTTGAGGTTTCAGTGCAGTAAGGGCTGCTGCTAAGGTTTGATGGCATTCTGTGCTTATCACTCTCTCTTTGTACAAATACATTGAGGTCTAGTCTACGCTGGTTAAATATACAAAACACAGTTCCTACCAGATCATGGAACGATAGTGTAGAGAGGGCCAGCTTTTACCAAATTTAACTAAAATAGCTGGAAGTCACGGGAGCCTTATTTACACTGCTACTTCCTCATGTTTTCATACTAGTTCTGTTGAACTGATGTTAGGACTTACTGAAAAACGTATGGGAAAAATTCCCATGAGTTTCTATAGCTAAGCAAGGAAAGTTCTGTGTACTACCCAATGGCATGTTCCCCAATTGCAAACAGAGGCATCAACAGCAGAGAGGTTATATTTCCACCTACCCCACTCACCATTATTTCTCAACCTGTTTGTTCATTATGTGACCTACAACAGTGCTTCATTCCTAGCTCTGTTACACTCAGTTTCCAATAATGCATGACTATTGTGTTGGTCATTTACAAAACTAGTAATTGTGGCTTTGTAAGCCTTCTTGGGACTTTTTTTGGAAATCAAGAGAACTTCATAGCTGACTTTTAAGTGAAAAAAATTGTGAAGATTTTGTGCCTATTTTTATTAAACTATTTCATTTAACAATATTTAAAAATATCATCCAGTTATTGAAGAGCACAAAAATTCTGCCTTATGTTTGTAATAAGTTCAATTGGATTGACAGTGAAGAACACTCTTATTTGCTTCCTTAAAGTGAGTCTCTGAGAATCTCATTTGACTATTATTTGATCTTGCAAGAAGGAAAAAAAGAAGATAGAAGAAAAACAAACACCCAAGTATGACTTTGGGAACATTGTCACCCAGTTCTGTCTTTAGGCTTAGTACTGCAAGCAGATCTGCTCAGATGGCTCCCAGAATCCTTTTTCATATCAGTGAAGCTCCATAGAAGTGCAGGGAGCTGCCTGTGTATATTGACTGCAGGATTGGGGCCATAAATTGTATGTAATTCAGATACCATGTTAGGCATGTTAGAAGAACTTCAGATAGATGGTTGGGACATTAATGTTGATCTTTGTATTTACTTTTAAGAGGGTGCTATTCTTTTGTTACTGCTGGTTTTAAATATCCTTAGATTAAGCTGCAAGTTGATAGAGCTTTATTCTTTCCACTTGGTCAGTCTGGATTCATTGACTCATAAATGACACTTTGATTATCCCATAGAGACTCTCAGCCATCACAGGAAGCAAGCAACGTAGCAGACTGTCCATCATGTCTCAGTACCTCTGCACTGTTCAGAACTGTTTCACAATTCCAGGTCGAGCCTTTGTTCCAAAACCAGAGGTGAGTTCTCTTTGTGCATTGACTTTGCTAGCAGGATATACATGCTACAGTTTCATCTAATTCTTTACAGTAACAGCAACTTGTAAAAAGATCAATAGTTGTACAAAAAGGACTGCTCCTGAGAGGGTTTGAGTGCTTTAGACTCCCATTAAAGCCAATGGAATGAGTGGGAGTTAAGGGCACCCAGCAGCTTGCAGAATCAAGGCCAAAAGCAGTGTGGGCCCGTTTCTGGAAAAGACATTGCAGAAATAGAGAAGGCGCTCATAGATAAGTAATAAAATGACAGGAGGCATGGAAAGGAGAGCTTGAAAAGGTTGTAACTGTTTACGGAGGAGATGGTATAAAGAAGTTAATAAAAGAACATAGGAACTTTCAGTGAAACTGAAAGATGGTAAATTTAAAATGGATAATTACATCACATACAACCTGGGGAACTAAATGTCACAACATATCATTAAGGACAAGAGTTTAGTGTGACTCAAAATAGGGTTAAACATTTATGTGGATAACCTTTACAGTGACATTAGATAGGATATTTTTTAAAGAAGGGAGATAAATTTTCATGTTTCAGGGAATAAACCAGCCACTAACTAAAAGAGTCAAGAAGAATCTTTCTCTGTGGATAAGCTATTCCGTAATTGTCTACTTCTTGTACCTTACTCTAGAGCTGTCATTGACTTTGTTGTAGATTGAATCATAAACTGGGATTTGCAGCATGATACTACTGAGTACAAGGTTCAATATTTTTATATAATGTAAAAAAGTTGGGATTAGATTCATAAAGGGGACTTAAGCACTGCAACGCCTAACTTCTAGGTACCCTGCTGCCTAGTGGAGTTCACAACCCTGAGTTAGATGCCCAAACTCTCCAGGCATTGTATGGGAAGAGTTAGGTGCCTAAGAAAGGGATTCACAGAAGCCAGCAAGCTGTGTGGGGAGCTGCCTAAATTAGCCAGTAGGAAATGCCAGGGAGAAGCTTTCTTCTGTGCTCTGAACATAGCTACTGGATTGGGCCCTGCAGATGAGATAGGCGGATAAATGTCTAGTCTGAGAATCCTACTGGGGGTTAGGCCAAGCAGCTCAGCGACATCAGGACTTACGCAGCTTTGCACAAAGGCCTTTGGCAAAAGCTTAGCCGCCTAAGGAATTTAGCGTCTATAGGTTAGGTGGCAGCTGAGTGGTGGTTTTGTGGATGACACAGATGTTTAAAAGTTGGACATAAGGCATCTATAGAGGCAAGCAGGAACTCAGTCCTTTTTTGAATCTAGCCCCAGGTATCTAATTTCCTTCCTTTTCATTAATTTTGTCTCCTTTAAATAGACAACCTTTAACTATGGAATCGTTTTAGTGCCTCCACAATTAGAATGGTACAATTTTGAGTGAACACTGTTTTTGTACTTCTAGAATATACACTTTTTCTCTGAGGAAGGTCCCTAAAGCAAAATACGCCATATGGGATCTATACTGGTGGGGACTGTGTTCATTAATGCTGAACAGTGACAGCACATTGATTTTGAAGTTTCATCAAGCAATAAACATCTTTGTGGGAATTGTCTAGTTGTAAAGTTTTAATGATAGGATATAAGATGAAAATACTTGTTTTTCTAACAGATAAGTAGCCAGTGAGCTACTGTAAAATATTTGATTTGGGATATGGGTAAAAGTTCAGAGAGAGGGAAGTTTTTAAAAACAAAAAATCAGGAAAGTGATCTACAGGCATAAGGGGGACACTTAACAGAGCATGAGTGAAACTACAGCAAATAGATCAGTCTGATCAACTCTCGGGTCAGTTGCTACAGTGCTACTCAGGTGCTGTTCAGAAATATTTCAAACCTGCTCTATGTATGGCAGCATTGGAGCAAATTGAGGCTGATGGCAACTAAGTGAAGCACTACCGCTGAAAATACTCAGAATAATACAGTTCATTAATGTTTTCTGATGATAGTGGGGAAATCTGTTTCAATAAGCATTTCATTGAATCATAGAGTTGGCAGGGACCTCAGGAGGTCATCTAGTCCAACTCCCTGCTCAAAGCAGGACTAACCTGAGCTAAATAATCCCAGCGAGGGTTTTGTCAAGCCACAGCTTAAAAACCTCTAAAGATGGAGATTCCACCACCTCCCTAGGTAACCCATTCCAGTGCTTTACCACCCTCCTAGTGAAAAACTTCTTCCTAATGTCCAACATAGATCTCCCCCACTGCAATTTGAGACCGTTGCTCCTTGTTCTGTCATCTGCCATCACTGAGAACAGCCTAGCCCCATCCTCCCTGGAACCCCCTTTCAGGTAGTTAAAGGCTGCTATCAAACCTCCCCTCCTTCTTCTCTTCTGCAGACTAAACAAGCCTAGTTCCCTCAGCCTCTCCTCATAAGTCTTGTGCTCCAGCCCTCTAATCATTTTTGTTGCCCTCCACTGGACTGTCTCCAACTTCTCCACATCC
Organism: Emydura macquarii macquarii; assembly: GCF_026122565.2. Classification (NCBI taxonomy): domain Eukaryota; kingdom Metazoa; phylum Chordata; order Testudines; family Chelidae; genus Emydura; species Emydura macquarii. The sequence goes on along the minus strand of NW_027130842.1, from coordinate 14,837,972 downwards.
TTTTTGTAGTGGGAGGCCCAAAACTGGACACAATACTCCAAATGCGGCCTCACCAATGCCGAATAGAGGGGAATAATCACTTCCCATGATCTGCTGGCAATGCTCCTACTAATGCAGCCCAATATGCTATTAGCCTTCTTCGCAACTAGGGCATTTCCCCCTCTTCTTACTTCTAAAGTAAACCATTCTTTTGGATGGTGACTTGAAAACTGCTTACTGAAAGTAACAAGGTCTCTTAACTAAGGCAGTAGTTGAGTAATGAAATACCTGTGTGTATTTCTAAAATGTGGCGTTCTTGAGTGTTTTACAGCCCCATTCCCAAGGATGAGCTTGAGCTGGACATCTTTGTTCTTTTCATAGCAATGTAATGGAGTATCAAAAACTGACCTGTAATGTTGGGAGAGTTTTTATAGAAAGCTCAAACGAATGACACAGCTAAGATTGCCAAACAATGGGGTTTCATCAGTACATGCCAAAATGTTGAAGCTGGGTCAGTTTGATCTAATATATTTGTAATGTTATTCTAATGAAAAGGGGTAGGCATTGCTTTTTTTAATACTGCTGTAGATAGCAGAAGCAGAGAGGATACCAAGATGATGAACCAAGATGGTCAACTAATTTATTGGAGGAGTGCTGTACAGTGTGACTGCATCACTCTGTTTCGAGATTAGCTGGGGATGAATCCAGAGCAGCAGCATGGCAGTCTGATGAGGCACTTCCCAACTGACATTTTAATAAACTCAGGATTCCAAAAATTGAAAGAGAAAACAGAATATTCCATGTGGTTTATTTCCAGCCTGAAATTCCTTCAGTACTTACCCCAGTGCTTTTGGCCCAGTCTTCTGCACATGAGAATTATCAACCATTACTAGTAGCATTGTTTCCTGAAAAGAAGAAATAACCGTGGGTGGGCATCATTGGTGCTGTGATCCCTGTTTGTCAGTGGGGAGTACTGCTTCTCTTCTGGTGTGATACTGTGGAAGCTATCATTATCTGAGCTGCTCAAGTTAACAGTCCCATGCTATTAAGAAGAGATAGCTCAGGGCAGGGCATTCTAGGTGAAGAATCCCCGGTCTGCAACTCAGTTCCCCTCTTGCTCCACCAGAGCCTGGCTTTGGTGACCTTCGGGAGGAGGTTGATGAGAAGGTCCTGTGACTTCGTGAGGCCATGGACAGGGTGCACGTGCTGGAAGGCATATATATCAGACCCAGGCTTAACAAATCCCTGTTCCCTGCATAACACAGCCAAGGTTACTCCAGGTCAATTAGGTCACCTGAAGCCAATTAAGGAGCTTGCCACAGCCAGTAAAATCCTCAGTTTCAGGCAGATGGGCAGCTGAAAGGGAGTTGAGTGGAGTAGTGCTACAAAGGTTGGAGCTAGTACTGTTGCTGCCACAGCACCAAGGTACAGGAGTTGGGGAGAAGCCTGTCCAGGCAGGGCCAAGGGACGTAGGCCCAAAGGCCTGAAGGAGGACCCCGCCGCTCAAACAGCTGGATGGAGGGACTCAAGTGAGGAAGGGGGAAAACCTTCCTCCCTGATTCCAGGGAGTGGACTGCAAGCAGGGGAGCCACAGACAAGCGACCCAGGGAAGACAGTACCTCATGAACTAAGCAGTTTGAGGCTACTCCTCGCAGGGTCCCTGGGTCAGGGCCCGGAGTAGAGGGCAGGACTGGCGTGCTCCCCCTCCCCCCACACACTCAGCCACACCACCGGTGTAGCCGAAGGGAGCGCAAGACCCACGGGGCTGAATAGGCCTCACTCGCCACACCAAGTAGAGCCACATTTCCAAGTGCTACTGATTTCCTTCCTGCCCTACCTTCTCTTGTAATTTCTTATGGTAGCAGAAGCAGCTCAAGGGACAATACATTCAGCCTGAAGATAATAAGCTGGTATAAAAGTACCTGGGGTCTGTCCTGTTTCCTCTCCCCTTCCTCCCAGTGGGAGATCCCCAAACTGCCAGAAAGTAAGTGGAGACAGACCAGTGCTCTGCAGGAAGGAGGAGGGAGTTCACAATTCAGAACAACTTCTCTAACTGGCCTGCAGAACTCTTCTGGGGAGACTGCTATCCCCCCTGCCTTAGCCCATTGCTTGGTCTTTCTCTGTCTTAGTCTTCTCTTCTGGGCTGCCATTGTCTTTTCTCCAGTCTTGTAGTCTCCCAAATTCTTTGCTCTTTTTCTTCTCTCCTCCACTCCTCTGCATCTCAAGCCTCTATATGTCTCACACACTGCTAATTACATTCAAAGCTACCAGGAATTTCTTACTGCCAGCATGGAGAAAAGACTGTGTGGGTCGGTCAGGGGCACTAAAGATCGAAAATTATTTTTTTAAAGACCTATTGTTTTGTTGACTATTTACTCCCTTTTTCAGTTTTTATAAAGTAGTATCAGTGATTCCTGATTCCCTTTTATACCAGAAATGTGTTAACTGAGAGCTAATGAGGCAAACTTAGAGCTGGGGCCAAAATCTCAACTTCATGCTGGTCATCCCCTCCTCTCCAGCGAAGGAGGCAGGTTGGAGGCATGGCAGCGCTGGTGTAGCCAAAAGTGGGGCCACTGCAAACCAGCCTTCTGAAGCAGGAAGCTGTAACTGGCTACCTGTTGTCGCCCGCTCTTCTATGTTAAACAGAGCTCCACCTCATGAGAAATTAGCTCATAGATTGTTGACAGGCAGTTTGGTGGCAGTGGGTTGATCAGAATGAAGTCCTGTGATCCCCTGTCTGTCTTGGATTATGACCCTTCAAAAAAGACAACATGCTTAAAATTAAGCTTTTATTTATTGAATATTTCTCTACAGTAAAGCAAATAGTGACTATTGCAAGAACAGAAGAAACAGAAATCAGCAGACAAAAACATTGCAGCTCTTTTTCACACCCCTTTTGCCATGCTTTGCTTCGTTATGACTCCTGCTTTCTTTCTGTACATTTATCCCTCTGACTTTTTTCTCCATCATCCTTGAGAGTTTGAGTAACATACAGGCTTAATTAGATACCAGTGCTTTATATGGAGCTGTTTTTTTCACTCAGAAAGCTGTTGAGACGCTTGTTGTGAGTTAAACAAAAGGCTCTTGCTTAGATTTTTACACTGGTAAACATTGAACTGCAGATGCTTCTATGTAAGTAGTCTTGGCAAAGCAGTCTTTCTTGACTGCTTATGTAACTATTGGAGACTTCAGTTTTGCCTAAAACGTACATTTTTTTTTTTTGGTCTTTCCCAAGACTTTTTGGTTCTTGTTTCCTCTGGTGGCTTTTAAAAATACTGGTTTAAATTTACAGGCTAGAAATGCTCCTAATTTAGTGTAGGACATGCAAATATTTTTAAAATAGTAATACCTCAATTATTCACTCCTCCAGAAAAATTTTGGTGTTTCAAGAAAACTCGACACTCTTGTATGGGTGTAGATTTTTACAACATAAACGTAATACGTCTGTCTTAGAGTGTTGCGGTGCATTAGGCCTCTATATCTAAATAACTTTGTCTTTTTCAGTTCTGTTCCTGGCTAAATCTGTACCACTGAATTACTGTTGATCTGGCACAGTTATAGCACAACTCAAACTTCTTGATAAAATAGGCAGGAAATTCAAATGGTCACAATTAATATATAATACAAGGCAAGGTCTGTACTCCCAGCTCAGAGCTAATGGATATATGACAGAAACTCTTGTCATTGTGTGTACAAAAGAATTTTGCTCTTTATAAAAGCCCATAACAAAATATTAAGCTTCACTCCTTCCATACCATTCAAATTTGTCTTATTTGGTGCTTACTATATTAATCTATTTTATACTACAGTTCTATAGCATTTTAGTGAATTATGAGCTAATAATCTGGACACTAAAAAGCTGTATAAGAATAATCAAGACATATAATACCTGACTGAATTGTGAGGAACTTGTCCAGAGTCTTATCTTTAAACATTCAAACCTAGGTACACTCCTCTTTTATCCCCTTACTTACATCAGCAAATTCACATAATTTTTATTAACATCTAGGACAATATTTGACATGAGATGTCCCCTACAGTGAACAATAAATTCTGTATCCTGGAAAGAAAGTTCTGAGGCTTTAGAAATACTGATCAAATTAATTAAACTGGCACAATACTTGTAAATTAGGATGCTGTCATTGACCACTGCTGTAGATGGCAAATTGCAATGGGCCTGATCCACTGAATTCAATCAGTCTTGGATCAGGCACTATGCAATTAAATTTTAAAAGGACCACAAATTGACAGTGTTCAATAAATAACAATAGGTGAAATACTCCGTTAGGTAAAGGTGAGTGGTTTGCTTTGTAGAGTAAGGAAGATAGGCACAAGAAAAATCTGTACACTCCCTGACTTCTATGTGTGTAGCTTGTAACCAGTGGGTTAAAGGTTCTAAGCATTTCCTCAATCATGATGATACTTCTTTTGTTGTGTTCCTTCTCAAACCTAACATTTGTTGTTTGGTGTTAGATTAGCAGCAGTTGGAGACTGCCTACTAGACATTTCTTTTAAAATAAAAAATGGAACCCACAGCAGGTGGGGATTTTTTGGGGCCATTTTTGGCAATATCTGAATGGCAGTGTTAGCTCTTCAGCTCCTGATATGCAGATACACAATGTGGCTGCATTTTTTTTTTTTTTTAAAAGCAATCTAGTTACCATGGCAGTTGGGAACTGGAAATGAAAGGCAGATGTGGCTGTGATTAAAAGCAATGCATGGGGCTTCACATGGAGGGAGAACTGGTTTTGTTTGTGCCATAATTAAAATAAAATTCTAAAAAATAAATAAATCACAAATCTTGGTACATTACTGATATCCTGTATTACCTTTTGTGTTTACACATCTATGCTGTAACTAATGATCAGTTTAATTGTATTTTTTGAATTGGTTCTTTTCTCTTTAGTAAATTTAAATTGGAAAGCCAAAGAACTTGGTTTGAAAAATCAGCAAAAAATAATGCTTGCAGCAGACATTTATGCTTTATTTTCTGCCATCTTTTTTCCGATTTCATTAAAAATAAAAATACCTTATTAAAATGTAATTGCAGCCCTGCCATGAAGAAAAGTTGTTTCATTTCTTTTCAATCTAAAGTAAACAGAACCACACTTGGCACAAAAAAGCCCCATTTGATAGACATTACTATATTTACACGTAGTCCTTCAGGTTGTAGCCTGCTTTGTTCTCTTGCTGTATGGCTGGGAATTGTTGCTTGGTAGGGTAAATCCATGCTCCTTGCTGCTTTTTAAAACAGGAAGTGCAGAAGATCACACCTGAAATGAACAGAAGTCCTGCTGAAATGAATCCAATATAAACAGCTCCTCCTGGTTCATTTTTACTGCTCTCTGGGACTGTTGGGTCCAGAAAATTTGAAATTATCTCTCTTGTGTACCAGGATGTTGGTACCAACCCAAAGATTCCTGCGAGGATGAAACAGACCCCTGCAGCAAAAGAAGTGTAACTTTTGGTGTCCCTGTCCCCTCCCAACTTTGTGCACTTCATTCCTACTGTGGAGATGCAAATCCCAAAAGCTGATAGGATACAAGACAGTACCATGGTCGTCCGTGCAGCCTGGATGTAGACAGGGAGGGATAGTATTGAATATTTCAGGGTGCAGCTAAACATCCCGGTGCTGTACCATGTGCAGTCCATCCACAACCCTTGCATCTGTGTTATAGCTGTTATGATATTTGAACCCACGTCAGCATTTACTTTCCAGTTGGGCAATAAAGTGGCTGTGATGGCACCGAAAAGACCCAACAAGGCTAGAATAAAAGCAAAGAACTGTAGACTTGCTGATGCCATGATGATCTTCTGTCACCTTTTGTGTGCCCGTTCCGCTTCTGTTGTAAATGTATGTAACTGGCTGATAGCTTCCCAGCCAAGGCTGTAGCCGTCTGTGTGTGACAGAAAAAGGGGAGGGGTGAGGAGGAGAGAAAAGAGAAATCAGCAAACAAAAAAGCTCGCATTTAAAATTAGAGCTATCTGAATGAATATCTGAACGTGACCCTGCAGCCGATGAGTAGCTTGTAGAACAGCTCAGTACACAATGCACTTGAACGTAAATTATAGCAAATGGACAGTGTGTTAGAGATTGATCACAAGAAAGAGCTGCCCTTTCATATGTGACTAAGCCTTGAGCTAAAACGTGTTCCACCAAAGTCATGTTTAATGGTAGCATTCAGGTTCTTGGCTTTTTAGGTAAAGTGAACACTGTATATAAAATTATAGAATTTGGCAAACAAATTGAAATCCACTGTGCATCATATTGGGGACAATATAGTTTACTTTTCAAATACTTGATCTTAATTGTGTATCGGAATTGGCATATTGCTGTCTATTGATTTTTTTTAAAATAAAAATATTGATAACATTTTCTATTTGTTCTCAAATGGTAGTGGCTAAAAATAGCAAACTCTCTTGTGTCTAATAATACTGTCACCGAATTACACATTTGGAGGGGGAGGGAGTGGAGAGACGGGTCAGCTTCATTTAAAATATATTTACAGTTAGGCTACCATTTGCGTACCCTTTTCTGAATTGTCTTTTTAGCTCCAAAAACATGGTCCTGCAGTCACATGAAGGATTTTAGCAGCAGTCTTATGATTGTCTGCATAAACAAAAATAATGATTGCACTGTCATTCAATTTACCTGTCAGTCTTTGGTTTCTGTATAATGTCTGTCACAGTTATATCTGTGGTATTTCTATGACATTTAAGGGATTCCAGTGAGTAACTCTCTGTAAAATCTAGTTTTAAGTGCTTGATTCTGTAAGGTGCTCAATGCCTAGTGACTTTGGTAGTTGAGACTGCTCAGGATCTTGCAAGATCCTGTCCTAAGTCTCTGCCATAAAAATATTTCCCTAAAATTGAAGCTTGATGACCAATTAAGATTTGGCCTGAAAACAAATATTTTCCCCTGTCATTTTAATATTCTCATTTACAATTGTTTTGATCATAATAAAAAAATAAGATGAGCAGCTCATAGTGATTTATGAATTTATTCAATTCGGATCACTAAGACTGGGAGAAAAAAACATGGAGTTAATTTACAATATAGCCTTTACTGTATGCAGTGTTGTAGCTGTGTCGGTCTCAGGTTATTAGACAAGGTGAGTGAGGTAATGTCTTTTATTGGACCAACATCTGTTGGTCAGAGAGACGAGATTTCGAGCTACACAGAGCTCTTCTTAAGGTCTAGGAAAGATATCAAGAGCATCACTATGACAGACTCAGTACTTTTCCCAGACCTGAAAAAGAGCTCTGTGTAGCTCGAAAACTTGTTTCTGTTGGTGAGAGAAGTTGGTCCAGTGAAAGATATTACCTCACCCACCTTATCTTTCTGATATAACATTTAGGCTAGATTCTGCCACCTTTATACCCACTGTACCTTAATCTGTGCTATTCCCATCTAGATTAATGTGACAACACTTGGCTACACAGTGGGTTGATTCTGTGCACACAGAAGTCCTATTGATTTCAGTAGTGCAGGATCAAGGCCCAATGTGAGTGAGAGTGCCAGAAAACTCCCTTAGATATTTTGGCAAAAAAATCTAACCCCTGAGATAGAGGTGGGATTACAACTGTGCACATGCATGTGGAGAAAGAGGATTAAACAAACAATTTAATTTTTAAAACATGGAGTTAATGTACATGAACCTCATTGACAGATTAGCTGACATCTGTGGACAAAACCCTACATTAAAAACAAAACAGTTCTAAATACAGTATATCCCATTCTGCTTAATAGATTCTGCTTAAATGAGAACCTATTTATCATTTTCTCAAATACATAGTGTTCTCCAGGGAGATGATAGGAGAAGCCAGCATGTGCTGTCAGCATTCAAAAAACAAAACAAAAAACCAGCTTTGAAAATGTCTGGTGGAACAGCCTTATTTTTTGTCTTGCTGAGTTGGGCTCTTCTTGGGAAGACAGAGTGTTGGTGGTTTTGTTTTTTTAAAAAAGCCTCATTTGTACTACTTTAAGAACGTGTCATGAACTAAAAATACATATTTACACAAGGGAGCCTGTTGTATACCAAAGTGTATGCCTTGTGAAATCCAATTATGTATTTAACTGATTAAATAATTTCTTTTACAGGAGGTTGAGTGGAAGAAAGAGGGCATTTGTACACAAAAAAGTGAAACAATTTTGGAGGCATGCTGTAGCTGATACTGAATATTCTATACCCCTTTATAAAATATCTTAAGAGGTTAGTTAAATACAAACCTTTTATAAAAAGATGCTACTGAAGTGCGGTTGAACTATGAAGTGAGACTGTAAAAATGGTTGAGTGGGATTTCACTTTCTTGTGTCTTAATAAGTTTCATATCAAATTTGCTTATTTCACAAGTAAAATTAATTTCCTAACTCACCAATCATGCCAGCTCAGCTAAAGACCTGAAAATCCAACTTCTTCACTTTGAGTTGCTTAGCATCCACAGTAATAAAAAATCTATAGTTGGATCTTAGGCCCCAAGAAAGCACTTAAACCTATTCAGGACAGCACTTACACACTGGCTTAAATTCCCTGGAATAAATTTAAGCACTTCCGGCCCTAAATAGGGTTGCTTTCCTGAATTGGGACCTTAGCAAACAGTTCTGTTGTTGGACAAACCAGAATAGAATACAGTCCATAGCTGTGCTGGTTGTGCAAAACTAACAAGAATAAAATGTAGTAAAAACTTACTTTTGTCACTAAAAATCAGACTATAATTTTGAATACTCAGGGAACAGAGGTGATGTGTAAGAGAGAGCCATTTTTACATAGTCACTTTTCTGACCATAAACATGTTTTGCTGCTTAGTCTGACTCATACTATTCAAGAGGAATTTTTTCAGTCGTGTTAAAGATGAAAGGTCAAGCTACATTAACAAAAGCTAGAACACGGTTACATTAATGTAATACTAAGGGTATACATCTATACCCTTGGGTCTCTGCGGATGGTACAGTTCCCTTTAAAATAATTGAATCTTCTGGATGGCAGGTGGAATAGGGTGGAGACCACTTCTTTCTGTTTTCCCAAATAAGGCAGCATGGAGCTTCCAGAGCCTGTGAAGATTAGCAAAGCTTGCCTTATGAAACACATTTGTTGTTGGCTGGCTGGGGCTTTTAGCAGAGTCCCAGGGAAGAGAGAGGCATCAGCCTGGACCTCTGGAATGAGACTTCCAAGCTCAGTGCTGTTTGAACACTTATTTTAAAATGCCCCTTTCTTCTGTAAATGAAGAAAAGTGGATTTCTTTAATGTCAGAGGTTTGGGGAAAAGTCATGAGAAATAGTACGTGGGGAAAGTAGAAGTCTGTTAGAACACAAGCTTTTCTGGACTAGTATGCTCTTATTTCCTTATGGTAATACAAAGTGAAATTAGTTTAGATCAGTGGCTGTGGGGAAACCCCATTACATACTTTGTTGTTTATTAATCCTCTAATTTTTTTAGTGTGTGGGATTAGTGTATGAAATTAGAATTTCTGGGTGGTAGTTAGCACAGTTTGTGTCATTTTAGAGGCTGTTCTACATCTTTCCAGACATACGATTGATACATTAGCCAAATTGTTACAGTTAAGGTACAAATTATAGAAAAACTTTTCCTAAAGTGATTCCAGCTTTAACACCAGTAACTCAGACTACCTCAGAAGACTTCCCATTTTTCAGAATCCCTTCAATTTGCTCAAACTACCAAGACTTGCTTTAGTAAAAGCATCTTGAGCTTGCTGTGACAGGACCCTTTAAAGGCAGGGTGTAGCTTCCATTTGCAGGACTAATTTGCATAGCTAAATCATCTCAAAATTCATTTTAAAAGTGTTTTTTGATCAGCACATTTGGCTCTTGAGTTATCAGCCTTTCTCACTAATTCATTTGTAAATTTCAACATATGCAAACATCAGCCCAAAACATTGCTAGTAGTAGTTGTGTATTGTAATTAATAGTTATACAGTAAATTACAGGCACTATAAATCCTAGACACTGTGATCTATAATAATAAATACTATCTTAAATTTCTGTATGTGTAGCACTTACCGCTAAATGTGAGGTTTGAGATGTTTTCTTCACCGTGGATGCCCTGTAAAAATACAGTTTCTCTGGAATGAAAAGATCTGTTCCTCATATAAAATAGCATTGGCGTTTTATTAAGCAAAAATTGCTTTGGGTGTTTGTTCTCTCTTCTGCCACAAGTGCAGCACTGCTGCCCATTCCCTCTCTTAGCTCCATCTACCAGAGAATAAAGGACCACTTTGTTCAATGAGTTGTGTTGGAGAAACATTCTGTTAGTGAGCAAAAGCAAAGAGATTATGAGAAAAACATATGTAAACCCTTTGTCCTAAATACATAATGATATCCAGATCCCATGATGAACATTACAAACATTTGGCAAATGCAGGAATATCTTGAGAATCTAGAAAATTTACAGATGGTGTGTTTTTAAAAAGGAGATTTTAGAATGGATTTCATTGGGACTGAAAGTCAGAATAAAGGAGTTTGATATAAAAGATAATTGTATGAATGAGTTTACAGTTCTTATTAAGATTTATACAGTAAGCTTGAATTGATATTTGGAAAAACTGCATACAATTCCATGTGATTTTCAGGTTTTACATACCTTTCATTAACAATCTTTAGTCTTCTGTGGATCTTCCTGTAATTGATTGTCTTTCCATGAGCTTGGATGAATGAATGAAGTAGTAACGCTCATGAAGACTTACATGGTAAATACAAAGCACTGGCAAAGTGGCGCCAACAAGTCAATATGGAGACGCATGTTAAATCAAGAAGTGGGTAGGGGAGTGGGAGAAATGCCAGTTGTGCAGTGAGATAAAGACATGTAATTTATGAACTGTAGGGAAATTTGTTTGTGTCACAGGATTTGTGAGAACTTAAATGATTTTGTGTTATCACTTGCTTATAAAAAACACTATGGGTTCATTATAACCTGCGGGAGACTTTATTTTGTAACATAGTGAAGTTTACGAAGTTAGTATTTTAAGGCTGGACCGTAACATTACAGTTACAGTGTAATATGCACAACTTTTCATAGACCAAAAACTACAGGATCAGTAAGTTTTGATTGATAAAGAAATGATGTATAGGTTTCTTAGGTTTTAATAAAAAATGAGGGATTTTTTGTTGCCTGCTTCTCAAATTCTATTTGTATTCCCCTTAGTTTAGTTCAGTGAAATCCTGTAGTGCACAAGATATTTTTAAAAATATTTTGAGTGAGTACAGCCTGTAGTAAAGCTCATAAACCTTCCAAAAAGATGTTGTATTTTTAGTTATGCTGTTTGAGGGCAGAGGGCGGGGGGAGAATAAGAGGAAATTAAACACCAATGTTGACATTCTAACTTACTGCACAAAAGCTAAGAAATTCCAGGGAAATTTTTCAAATGTTGGGTCTGATTCTTTCTGGTCAATGGTAGTTACACTAGGGAAAAGCTGGTATGATATCAGAATCAGGTCCATAGGTGTTGGTGGGGTGGCACAACTGCAAATGAGGAAAGAATATTTTCCTGACTGTCATTTTTCACGAGGGTTAGACCTGAATGAAAACCCCAGATGTGAACATGACAAATTTTGAGGAATTTAGTTCTGCTTTCAAAATATACAGCTGTCCCATATCTCTATGGTGGGCAGATAAAGCCCCAGTTCTGAGCACTGTTGTCTTCTGGGAGTGCTGGCTTGTGCCAACCTTATTTAGAGTGAAGGCGATTGATGCTTTTCATTTTAGTGAAGTTTTAAAATGTTCCACTTAGATTTCAGTTGTTGGGTGAACAAACTGAATGTCAAAAAGGAGTATCTAGGGTTGCAGTTAGCACTGCTCTTCTGCAGACGTATGTATATCCCATCATCTGAACTTTCTTGCTACTGCTGGGGAAGTGGTAGTTACTTTAACTGACCAGTGATAACTATTTGGCACTTAAACTTATTTTTCTTTAGTGCATTTGTTTTCTTTGTCCAGGCAGTGGGCAGATCTAAGTTACATTATGTGTTTGTGACCTTGCTGTTGTATCATATGGCAGGAGTATCCATTATACTAGGCCACCCTAAGGGAACAAGAGGTGGTAATGAGTGCTCTTATACTGTTGGCAGATCATTTTATTTCATCTCTAAACAATTTTAGTTTTTATTACTTTATTTTTTCATTATTTGGAATTAGCCTATTAAAATATTCAGAAAATAAGTAAAAAGAGCTGATAATAAGATCATCTGGAAATGAATCAGTATATTTTAAGTGCATTTGTATTCACTATACTGGTTTATGTAATTCCAGCCTTTTTAATATGCATAAAATAGAATGAGATAATGTGTGTAATTTTAAGGAAGTGTCCAATTACAAGTAAAAATCATTTGCCTATATCTGTTGCCATAGTAACCTGCCAGCTTTCCTAGGTTTCTAAGGAAAATGGTTCCTGTAATTGAGTGAACGCTGAGGAGTGTTTTTGTTTTTTCTAGAAGCTGAAAATACTGCTTCTCAGCCTAGAGATTGCAAATTTTCTTCCAAAGTAAAGCTGGTGCCCTCTTAAATTGTAAATTGCATTTAATTTTTTTCTGAAATTTTCTTTACAAAGGTAACTCTTACTTCCAAAACCAAGGTTTCATATATCTCACTTTGCAATCATTCTGCAAAATGCTGGAGGGAAGAGTGGATGACCCAAATGGTTTTTTGTTGGCCCTGCTACCTCTGATTTTGTGAAAATTTAGAGCATTTTTTGTCTTAGATGAAATTTTAAACAGTCACCTAAACTGAGTACTATTCAAACTGCTGATTGTTCATGCAAAGTATGTTTTTGCATATGCAGACCAGCACTTGCATGTCCAGGTGCTAAATTTTCCCAGCCAAGTACCCATTTTTTCATATGCAGATGATTAATTTGGATGTGTTTAATTTGGATATCTTTCCATGAATGCGCTTTTTTTTGGCTGCAGCATATACTCCTGGGGCCAAGTTCTGCTTTACACTGGTGTGAATCTTTTTCATTGACCGGTGAATTTTTTCTGGATTTAAATCAGTGTGGCAACATAGCAATGGTTATTCTAATCCAGACCAGTGGTCCATCTATTCTGACATAGCCCAATACCACATGCTTCAGAAGGAAGTGTAAAACTTCCATAATAGATAAATATGCAGTAACATGCTTGTGAAAGAAGTTTCCTTCGAATCCCATCCTATCTAGTATAACTACAAATAATAATCTTATTCAAATGAATGTTTAATTCCATTTCATTGCCACAATAACTCCTAGATTCCATAGGTTAGTTATGCATTGTGTTTAATATATATAGTGTATATATTTATCTGTTGGTTGTCTTTAAATGTTATTGGCTATCCCCTTGTTCCTGTACTATATGAAAAGATAAATAAGAAAACTCTATTGACTTCTGTGCCTTTCATTATCATTTATGTACTGCTATAGTGTCCCTTCATTCCTCTCCTTTCTACTCTTTTTCAGTATCTCCTCATTTGGAGCTTACGTCATTTGTTATTTACTGCAGTGTATTCTGTGTTCTATATTTATTTTATTATTGTTCCTATTATCGGTATTACATTAGTGCCTAGAAACCCCAACCAAGATCATGGCTCTATTGTGCTAGGTCCTATACATACACATAGTAAGAGGCAGACCTTTCTTTGAAGGTCTTAGTCTAAATAGAGAAGATGTACAAAAGGTGTGAGTGGACACAGAGGGGTGCTGTGACCTGCCAAGGTGAAATAGCAGGTCTGTAGTAGAGCCAGGACGGAACCCAAGTCTCTAAAGTCCCATCTACTGTTTTATCCACAGGTCCACACTGTCCTTCTCTTCTCTCTCTTGAAGCCTGTAACTCTTTGTGTTGCCCTTCTCTTCTGCTATAGTCTTTTGGAAGCAGGGTTTACAGAAAAACTGTGAATGCAGTTTTCAAGCTGTGAGCATCACATTGTTTGTATTACGGAATTATATTTTCAGTGATATTCCTTACTGTTTATCAGCTTAAAATCTTGTTTAATTTTTTTCACTGACCCTGTACTTTGAGCACAGGTTTTCATTGAGCAATCCAAAGTGAGGTCCAGATATTTTTCCTGAATGGTTAGAGTTAATGTAAAGCCAATCAATGTTTGAGTAATTAAAGTATTTCTTCTCTGTGGATTCCCTTGCATTTGTTGCCATTAAATTCCATATGCCACCTTTTTGTACGATCACCTAGGTTTTTAAAATCCTTCTGAAGTTCCTCATAATCCATTGTACTCTTGACTCACCTAAATAATTTTTCCACTTCACTGTTCACCCTTACTTCCAGATAATTAATACACATTTTAGGAAATACTGATCCTAATAGAGATCCTAGAGCCCCTCCACTAATAACCTCTTTCCATGTTAAAAATTTGCCATCTAATCTCTCTCTGTCTTTTGATTAATTTCTGATTCATGACAGTACTTTACCTCTTATCCCTGGACTACATAGGCCTCATCTACCCACCAAACTTGTACTATTTTAACGATACCATAGCGTCCCATCGTGGATACCATAATATCAGTATAAAGGTGCTTCTACTGGTATATCTGCATCTACTCCAGAAGTTATATCATAAGAGACTAGTGGATAAGTATGAAAGGGCAGACTTATGAAGGGCCTTGAAGGTAAAGAACAAGACCTTTTGGTTGAAATTTCACCTTTGAATTTGAATGTTTTTTCACAGCTCTGTTATCAGTTAGCTATTTTCAATCGATTAATGTATCCTTTTATGTTATGCCAAATGGACGGGACTCTAACCCTGTTTCCAGACACCCACGCTGCCGGTTTAGGAATGGTAAGAATGTACATTGGAGGGAAAACAATTTAGAAAATGCAAACCAGTGTTCGTTATCTGGCATCTGATATTTTGCTTCTCTTTATAGGTGGACGTGTCAGTAGTGCACTTTACCCCTTTGGTGCAACCAAAGATACAGCAACCCTTTAAGTTGGTGGAAAAGGTCGTTAAAAATGTTTTTCAGTTCAGAAGAAAATACTGCTGTCGGGGTGTGGAGTAAGTAAATTCTTTAACCAAAATTCTCTTTAGAACAATGTTGATGCCTACTAAATCCATCAAGAATAATGCAGCCTTCGTTACATATTCTGAGTTTGTCCACTTTATGTAAATGTGTACTGTTTACAAGGCATCTCGGTTCATCAGATCCAGCTCTCAAAACACTGACTGAAGACAAAAGCAATTCTGATATAATTTACATAGAAGTTTCTGCTGGGTGCATCCACGGCTCCATAATTAAACCCTAATGCTTTTTTATTAACACAATACAGAATTGATGTCTTTGGCATTAAGAGGTTAAATTTGTCAGCTTTTGTATAGTGTCAATTTTTAAAACTTTAATTTTCATCTTCTGAGTGCAGATTTGTGAAGAAAGACTTAAAAAATATAAGTAACTGACCCAGATGCGTGCAGATAAAATATGTTCTGGCCAAGAGCCTATGGTGGTTGTGTCCAAAAGAAAAGATATGAAAGTCTGAACTGAAGATAAATGGATTCAATTATGTTTTACTAGTCATGAACTGGGGAAAGAATAATTATTTATATGGAGGTATTGGCAAAAAGTGAGATAATCGCCTCCACTGTTGGCTTTTTACACTGGATAAAAAAGGCTGCAGTGGTGTAAAGACGTTCTAAAAGCTGGGGGAGAATGGTCCAGTGCAGAAACTGAGGAAGACAGCTGTATGCTGTCCTCCGAAGGCCTGCTCAGACCCTAGTGTTGAGGGCATACTTGTGTCATGGTCATAAAATATAATGCTGCAGAGGCTCTGGGCATTGTTGCCCACAGGAAGCTGGGCATGTGTTTCTGTAACTTTAGACAGCCTAATTATGCCGGGGGTCACTTTGGTTTGTGGAACAGCCTAGAATTGGGAAGGTACAAAGATAGCTTAAAGCCACTGTATCACCATCTCCCTGGGTTGCAAGCTCTGTGCTGCATCTTTTAATGGTGTAGCGCAGTATCTCACCCATACTCTTTTAAACTAGGAGGTGAGTTACATTTAGTATCGGTTGCAGGCAGTTGATCTAAACACGCAGTGCCAGTTTGTGTAGGGGCCAAATACATACATTTAGAGGTGGTAAGTGAACAATAGGCTTGTCACACGATGAACTACTGTGTGACACACTTAGTTCAGAAAACTGCTGATCAGCAGAAAACACAACATTGCTATGTTTGTACTTTATGCAGAATGTATTTTCAGAAGATTAAAAAGATAATCATGTATTGTTTAATCTCAAATGTCTGATATTGTGCTATGCTCTTTGAAAGGGAAATTTTTTTTTATTTTTTTTTTTACGTCTTGTATCCAGGAGCAGCTTAACATGCCTTAGTACTGTACCTAGCATGTAATTAAGGATCACAATCCTCTTATTGTTTAGCTGGCCCAAGGAAATTAGCAAATTCTAGATGCTAACTCAGTAGTCCTTCTTATATGATGCTTAGATACAGTTACATGAAAGTAGGTGGTAGGCTGCATGTGTTCATACACGTATATATAACATATGGCATGTAATGGAATTGATACATTTACAGTTTGTGACGTCGCTAATAAAGTACAGTTTTACTGTGCAAGCCTGTTTACAGGTTGTCATAAATTCTGTGTTTCATTTTAGTGCATTATAGATGTTCAGACTATCTAATGTGACCGTCCCAAGCTGCAATATTATCCATAATCAGTGCATTCTCTCCTTTGAATTACAAAATAATTTGAGATTTGAAAGTGAAATACGGCTTGAGGAGAAGTATTGTACTGAGTAAAGAGTCTACTTAACTCTGAGGTACTAAGGATACTTTTCCTGGGCACCTTGGTAGCTCATATCTCTAAACAAGTGGTCTTTGCCTAGTTCCAGCAATTCCTTCCCTTTCCATTCCTTCTTAAATAAGCCTTTTCCTATACCTAAGAGTGGACATTTAAGAAGCGAGCCCTGCATGGGCAACAAACCTCATTCTCCCTTCCCATCTGTTCTTAGCAGTCAGCCCTACTCTTTAGCACAAAGCTATTCTGGGCTTCTGGCCATCAAGTCCATGTGCCCTGGTCTCTACCTAATATATAAATCATGGTGCCTCCCCTTCATGCTTCTTGGAATAAGGGAGGAGACAGGCTCTGGCAATAGGGAGGGATAGTGCTGAGTGGGGGTACGTCTACACTGATGGCGGCAAAGTCGCTGCCATCAGATCAACTTATCCGTCTTGATTGAGCGGTCAGTGTAGACCTGCTCAATCGATCAGGAAGTCGATGTACTAAAACCACCTCCTCAAGTGGTGCAGTGCAGGGAAGACACCACGCAGAACAGAAGTACAGCAGTCAACGGGACTTATGCAAGCTACTCTGCGTCGCTTGTGTAACTCCCATCGTCTGCCGCCGAATCGCTGGGTAAATGTACACCAAGCCTGAGAGAGCCAGCTGAGGGCAGAAAGAGATGGTGCCAGATACTGGGAGGCAGGGCAGAGCAGGCTAGGACTTTTTGCAAGCAGGAGTCCTAATCACCCCCTTTCTCCCACTGGCAAATGACCCTCCCTGACAGAGTACGCTAGTGGCCTTACAAAACACTGGAAAAAGGGCAGTTGTCAGGCTACATTTTTCTGGGATCTGGCTTGTTTTCAAATGGAGTGCAATACCTGTTAAGATGTAGGCAAATGGTGTGCTAGCGCTCTGATCATGTCTTTCCCCTGGAAAATTTGCCCTGGTTTCTTTTCACTACTGCTCTTTTTGTCTGTCTTCTGTGGCACTCCGACTACCTGCCTCCCTCCCTGTTTTTAAAAACCTTCAAGAAACCACCCTGTTCAATGAAGCATTCCAGCTTCCATGACCCTCTGTGTTTGTTCTAGATCATACTTGTTTATGCCTCTCTTGACAGCTCATTAGAGCAGGGGCCTGCTGTTTTTTAGCATATTTTGCAAGTTGTTACAGAGCCAGGTACATTTACGGTACTAAGTAACAATGGGCATGATCATCAACCTTCTGCACAAGGAAATGTAGTGGAGCTTGATTCTGTTGTGCACTTTGTTTGCCATCTTCAGTAATAGGCTGTCTGCTCCCTAGCTCTGCCGGGCAGCAGACAGTTAACATTTTCACTGTGCTGTAGGTCTTGTATGGGCATGGAGTGGAGCAGAAAATTTGAATATAAAATAGTATATTTAGATTCACAGTAAGTTAGAAACTTAAACCACCAGTTCTCTGTCTGCTTCCTTCTCTACCCCCAGCTACCTTGCAGTATTCCAAGCTCTTTGATAACAGTGAGAAGCTAAGTAATTTAGAGTTAATATTCTGCACTTAATATAATGCTTTTCATCTGAGGTTTGCCGAGTGTTTTCAGTATTCCTGTTAATTAGGGCTCAGTGCCCATCTGACAGGTAGTACTAGCTCCATTTTACAAATGGTAACACTGAAGCACAGCGACGTGCAGAAACAGTGGGTGTCAGAGCCGAGACTAAAACCCAGTAATTCTGGCACCCAGGCCCGTTCTAAATATTAAACAACATTGCCTCTGTGCCTATTGAGCATTGGCTTCTGTCCTGAGATTGGGAGACAGTTGTAATGTGGACATCTTTCCATGAGGGCCGTGATTCCTTTTATTAAGGTTACCAAAAAAGTCATCAAGATGGTAAAATACCGTATTTCCCCATGTATAAGACGCACCTTTTTTCGAAAAATTTGGGGTCTAAAAACTGGGTGCGTCTTATACAGTGGTACTTACCGGTGATGTACCGTAATACATTTATTTTCAAATTTCAGGCCCCAAAATTAAGGTGCGTCTTATACATGGGAGCGTCTTATACATGGGGAAATACGGTACTATCTCAAAATTTTGACCTGATCCAAATAATCATCTTTTCCTCTCCTTCCTAAATATTTAAATATTACAGATAATTTAAAATGGAGCTAAAATGCATATTCCTATGTTGATTATTTCTGGAGTAAATGTGACTTCAAACTATCAGTCTCCCACTAAATTTGTTTAATTTTTCAACTCATGTTGGGATGTTAAGAAAATAATTGAAAATTTAAGATTTGTTTCTTTTCAAGAAACTAAGTGTTAGAGATATGCTTATGTTGAGTTAGATCTGCATTAAGAAAAGCACACAGATGTGTGTGAAGGCAAACTATTTTTAAAGAAAACATTTTTATTGGACTGTCTTCCTTCTTATTCCTTTTTAGAATCCTGTTTCCAGAAGCTGAACGTTTGGAAAAAACTGAACAGATGATGATGATGGCAGATGTTGATCCAACTCTGCGTCCAGCTCAGCTCTCCATTTTACATTTTAAAAACCTGTGTGATGCATACAGGAAAATGTGTGATGAAGACACAAGCCTTTTCACTTACAACTACAGAGAAGAACTGAAGCAGAAGAAAATGAGGAAAAAAAGACATTATGAAAAGGAAGATCAGCTATAACAAGTCAAGCACACTTTTTTTTAAATGCCAAGTCTAATTGTTTCAGTAAAAGAAGGCTGTGTAATCTTGAAAACACATTTTTACTTTTGTTGAAATACTTGCGAAAGAGGTAGGGGCTCCTGTTGATCTCCATTCTGATCTACAGAAAGAATGAAGATGCACTGAAGTGTAGGATCCTTAACTTGGTAAGATGCAAATCCTCCACCCTGTTCTCTAGCTAAACTTTTAGGTCTTGATTCAGCAAGGTAAAATTAGACACATGCTTCAGAACCTTGCTGAATGGGGACCTCTTTGAAATTAAATGGAGTTTTGCAGTAGGGATAAGGGCATTATTGAGCCCTTTAAAGTAATAAAATGTTACTTACTATTTCAGCTTAACAAACATTGTGATAATTGTTTCATTTCATGCTCTTTATTCTGGAAGACTCTACTGGGAAGAGATCAGTTTTTTAGAAATCTCACATTAATGCACTCAAGGCCTGCTAATACTCTTATTTATCCCAAAAAAAGACCTCAGTGTTTAAAGTTCCAGTAGGAGAAAGCTATGAATAAAGCAAGAAGCATTGCTGAATATAATGCTCATTTTTCTTTTACTGTACAGGTTGGTAGAGAAAATAAAAATACAATCAAATAAAAGATTACAGTACAAGCTTTGTTTTTATATTTACATTATATATAAAGTTAAGTATAAACAGCATCTTATGACTTACAGAAATGAAACGTCTGCACTGTTGTGCACTAAAACGCATTAAAATAACTTAATTCTGCTTTAAATAAAGCAAAAATTAAAACTGCTGAAAGAAAATGCCCAAAGGAAAAGTTTTGACCTTTTTTAATAAAGCTATAGATCACAATTCCCTCAGTACCTTTTCCACATAACTTAAAATAATTAGACTGCACCATTTTAAAGGACAGAACATAATCTTGATAACTGCTCAAAAGGGATAAACTAATTTACAGACTGTGGCCATCTTAATTTATTTTCCTGCTCCACAATAAATTAAAATAACTTAAGAATCCTTTACAACTATATTTTTTTGGAAAAATGTATTAGTGCACAAAACCAACAGTAGTTTTTCAGCAATTTCCACATAATCACTAGTTTTATAGCAAATCAAGTAAGTCAAATTTTATGTGGACTTAAAATCAAAATTTTAAATAACCTATTAAATCATGTTGCCTTCATACAGCTAGGATTTTCCATGCCTCTCCATTGTTTCATAAAAGCAGTCCTCATTAACTACAGAAGCTAAACTCTGGACACTAAATTCCCTCTCTAAAATAGAATTTAGATCCAAGTTTGCACTGTCAGAGTGACTGTCAAGAGACTGGTGATGTTCTTGCATTGCCAGTAAAGTTCCCTTGTTAAGTTTTGTGCTGTTTGCTTTTCGTTTAATTGGACAGAAATGCCCGCGCACTAGCTTTGGATGTTCTCCTGCCTTATAAACATCCCCAGCCTCTTTGAAAGGAGGCTGCGCATGCTCTGTGTCAGCACTAGGCTCCTCTGATATCTTCAGTCGCTGGAACTGTATTTCAATGTCTTTTGTAGGGCTGCCCTTCTGTAGGCTCTGCTCATAGTCATCCTCATCATCACTGAGAATATCAGATTCCTTGACCAGGCTGTCTGAAAACTCTGATGTGCAGCTCTGAAAGTGTTTCACTGGTGATGAATTTTTGGATTCCTGTATGCTTTCTGTGGTATGGCAGCTACTACTCTGAGTACTGCTGCTAAGGCTGCATTCATCAGAATCCAGTAAGTTTCCTTTCCCTGTATCATTGTTCCACTCATTACTGGAGGAATTCTTCAGTCCCTTTAAGGATCTTGTGGACGCTGCATGTATAAAAGACAGTCTTATTTTTTCATTAAAGCAACTTTCACAAAAACGACAATTATACAGTAAAACTTTATGGCTTTGATTTATAGTGCAATTAGTCCCATTTTGATTAAAATGTATAGTATCCATTATAGTATATGTATAGTAGACTGCTGGTATTTGACAATATTTGATTTTATAGTGCTCTACTTACCACAAGGTTATAAAGTTATTGTGTATTTAGTATGTACAAAATCCTTCAGAAAGCCACAGGTATAGTTTGCAAAGCAACAAATCTAAACGATGCTGAGGCTGGGTCAGTGACCTAATATATTCTGTGGCCAATTGCCATCTGACTCCAAATTCATTTTTCTGTCATTTGCTTCCCATGATGGTTATGGGCTGTAGCATTCCCTTTACATCTCAACGCTAGATAAAGAACTTGCAGTATTGGCACCACTACTGGCCAATGTATAGATTCCTAGGCCAGAAGGCTGTGATCATCTAGTCTGACCTCCAGTATAACTGGGCCATAGAACTTCCCTCAAATAATGCCTAGAGCATATCTTTTAGCAGAACATCCACTCTTGATTTAAAAATTGTCAGTGATGAAGAATCCACATTCCACTGATTAATTACTCTCACTATATTTTTATTTTTCCAGTCTGCATTTATCTAGCTTCAACTTCCAGCCATTGAATTATGTTTCTCTTTCTAGAGTGAATATTTGTTTCCTCTGTAGGTACTTATAAACTCTAATGAAGTCACCTCTTTGTTAAGCTACATAGTTGAGCTCCATGAGTCTATCAATCACTATAAGCAAAACAATGAGAGTTCTGTGGCACCTTAAAGACTAACAAATTTATTTGGGCGTAAGCTTTCGTGGACATCTAACAGTGGGTTTCTGTCCACAAAAGCTTATGTCCAAATAAATTTGTTAGTCTTTAAGGTGCCACAGAACTCTCGTGTTGCTGAAAACAGACTTAACATGGCTACCCCTCTGGAACTCATCACTATAAGGCATGTTTTATAAGCCTTCAGTCGTTCATTTGGCTCTTCTCTGAACGCTCTCCCATTTATCAACATCCTTCTGAACTGTTGATGCCAGACTTGGAAAAGGATTCCAGCAGGTAAAAACAGGTAAAATAACAAAAATGAAAGTCCTGAGGCACTTTAAAGACTAACAAATTTAATTTTTACAGGCATAAGCGTTCGTGGGCTGCAACCCACTTCGTCAGATGTAAGGAATAGAAATCAGATAGGAGGTATATATATACATCTAAGGGTAAGGAACAACAATGCAGAGTTAGGTATAAGCAAAGTCCATTCAGTTAGAGTAGTTGAGGCCTATTCACAACCCTTGATTAGATGGTGAGAATGTGTGAACAGTGACAATTACTTCTTGTAATGAGAGAACCATTCCAAGTCCCTATTCAGACCCAGTTTGATTGTGTCAAGTTTGCAGATGAGTTCCCGTTCTGCAGTTTCTCTTTGAAGTCTGTTTTTGAAGTTTTTTTTGTAGAAGTATAGCAACTTTCAAGTCAGCTACAGCGTGTCCTGGGAAATTGAAGTGCTCTCCGACTGGTTTATGGATGTTACCATTTTTTATGTCTGATTTCAAGAAAGAACTCTCAATGCTGGATAATCTCATGAAAAGCCAAACTTCCACAGAAAATTCCACGTGGTTGATCTTTACAAAAACAAGATGGGCCACTTACAACACTCACTTTGATTCTCTACAGAGGAAAAAGGACTCTATATGCCACAAGAGACCACAACTGTGATACCCTTGACGCATCCAACAATATTGTAAATCTATCCAGTTATACACTTTCCCCGAGATAAGAATGACTTCTGCTGGATTCTCTTTCTGCCCTGCCACCCCCACTCATAATACAATTCTGTGGTGACCTGGAATCCTACTTTCGCGGTCTCCGACTCAAGAAATATTTCCACCACACCACTGATCAACACACTAATCCACAGATACCTTCCTATCAACGCTACAAGAAGAAGAATTCTGCATGGACTCCTCCTGACCGCTGAAACAACAGACTAGGCTTCTAGATAGATTGTTTCCGCCGACAAGCAACACCGCTTGCCCCATAACCTCAGCCATGCAGAACGCAACGCCATCCACAGCCTCAATAACAACTCTGACATTATAATCAAAAAGGCAGATAAAGGAGGTGCTGTTGTCAACATGAATAGATCTGATTACGAACAGGAGGCTACCAGACAACTCTCCAACACCACATTCTACAAGCCACTACTATACAATCCCACTGACGACTACCAAAAGAAACTACAACATTTACTTAAGAAACTCCCTAAAGAAACATAGGAACACATCTACACAGACACACCCCCTGAGCCCCGACCAGGGTTATTCTATCTGCTACCCAAGATCCACAAACCTGGGAATCCTGGACGCCCCATCATCTCAGGCATTGGCACTCTCACAACAGGACTGTCAAGCTACATGGACTCTCTCCTCAGGCCTCATACCACCAGCACTCCTAGCTATCTTCGTGATACCACTGACTTCCTGAGAAAACTACAGTCCATCAGTGATCTCCTAGAAAACATCATCCTAGCCCCTATGGATGTAGAAGCTCTCTACACCAACATTCCACACAAAGATGGACTACAAGCCATCAGGAACACTTTCCCTGATGATGATATGTCACACCTGTTAGCTGAACTTTGTGACTTTGTCCTGACCCACAACTACTTCAGATTTGGAGCCAATCTATACCTTCAAGTCAGTGGCACAGCTATGGGCACCCGCATGGCCCCACAGTATGCCAACATTTTTATGGCTGACCTAGAACACTGCTTCCTCAACACTCGTCCCCAAGCACCTCTCCTTTACCTACGCTACACATTGATGACATTTTCATCATCTGGACCCATGGGACAGAGTCCCTCGAAGAATTCCACCAGGATTTCAATAATTTCCACCCCACCATCAACCTCAGCCTGGACCAGTCCACACAAGAAATCCACTTCCTGGACACTACAATACAAATAAAGGATGGTCACATTAATAGCACCCTATACCGAAAACCAACTGACCGCAATACAGATCTTCATGCCTCCAGCTTCCACCCTGGACACATTACACGATCCAAGCCTTAAGATACAACCGGATTTGCTCCAATCCCTCAGACAGAGGCAAACACCTACATGATCTCCATAAAACATTCTTAACACTACAATACCCACCTGGAGAAGTGAAGAAACAAATTGACAGAGCCAGACAGGTACCCAGAAGTCACCTACTACAGGACAGACCCAACAAAGAAAACAACAGAACACCACTGGCTATCACCTATAGCCCCCAACTAAAATCTCTCCAACACATCATTAACGATCTACAACCTATCCTAGCAGATAATCCCTCACTCACTCAAGCTGTGGGAGGCAGACCTATCCTTGCTTACAGACAGTCCCCCATCCTGAAGCAAATATTCACCAGCAGCCATACACCAAACAAGATGAACACTAACCCAGGAACATACCCCTGCAACAAACCCCGTTGCCAGCTCTGTCCACACATTGACTCTAGTGACACAATCACAGGTCCTAACCCCATCAGCCACACCATAAGGAGCTCATTCACCTGCACATCTACTAATGTAATATATGCCATCATGTGCCAGCAATGCCCCTCTGTCATGTACACTGGCCAAACTGGACTGTCTCTACGCAAAAGAATAAATGGACACAAATCAGACATAAAAAATGGTAACATACATAAACCAATCGGAGAGCACTTCAATCTCCCAGGACACGCTGTAGCTGACTTGAAAGTTGCTATACTTCTACAAAAAAAACTTCAAAAACAGACTTCAAAGAGAAACTGCAGAACGGGAACTCATCTGCAAACTTGACACAATCAAACTGGGTCTGAATAGGGACTTGGAATGGTTCTCTCATTACAAGAAGTAATTGTCACTGTTCACACATTCTCACCATCTAATCAAGGGTTGTGAATAGGCCTCAACTACTCTAACTGAATGGACTTTGCTTATACCTAACTCTGCACTGTTGTTCCTTACTCTTAGATGTATATATATACCTCCTATCTGATTTCTATTCCTTACATCTGACAAAGTGGGTTGCAGCCCACGAACGCTTATGCCTGTAGAAATTAAATTTGTTAGTCTTTAAAGTTCCTCAGGACTTTCATTTTGTTATTTTACCTGTTTTTTGGCACTCGTATGACCTCTGCTGGAATACTTTGTCCAAGTCTGGCATCAACAGTTCAGAAGGATGTTGATAAATGGGAGAGCGTTCAGAGAAGAGCCAAATGAACGACCCACGAAAGCTTATGCCTGTAGAAATTAAATTTGTTAGTCTTTAAAGAGTAACACAGCTACCCATCTGGAACAGGTAAAATAACCTTTCTACTCGCACTTGAGTCTCCTGTTTATGCATCCAAGGATCGATTTGGCCACAGCATCACTGGGAGCTCATATTGAGCGGATTATCCGCTAGGACCCCCAAATCTTTTTCAGAGTCCGTGCTTCCCAAGAGTGAGTCCTCTATCGTGTAAGTATGGCCTCCTCCTTTGGTCCTACATTTACATTTAGCCGTATTCAAATGCATATTGTGTGCACCCAGCACTAGAAAGCAGTGCTCTAAAGACAACCTGTCCTCCACCAGAAACTGCTGATAAGGCACTTACAGGTGGAATGGATAGATGCTATGAGGGAAGAAGCCCCCTCTCTATGTTGCCTAACGTCCTGTTACTGCCTGAGCTTTGGATAATGGTAGGGCCAAACCACAAAAGCAAGCCAATCATCAGTTAAGGGAAGCCAAGTAGTGAGTGGGTGGAGGGGCGAATCCCTTTCCACCGAAAATAAATTTGACCTACACTAATTCTGTTAGTGGAAAGGAGCTAAATGGGGTAGATTTCAGGAAGGGGACACACAAAGGAGGTGAGGGTCAGCGTTTCTGTGACATACTTCTGTAATTCCCTTAACCCCAAGTACATTAGGAGATGGGTTCTGGTGAGGTGGATTCTTTCTGTGGCAGTGTCCCTGCTTGGGGCTATGACAACAAAAGTTAATGCTAACTTTTGGCATCTTATGTTGCTTCTCCCACAGTGATTCCCCCTGACTAAGGGAAGTATGGCAGCAGACACCTCCTCAGAGAAGCCATGCCAATAGAGATAAGGGATGCCCTGGGATTAGTGAAGAGAGTTGGGAGAGCCATAGGATTTCCCAGAAGATTTCAGAGCTAGTGGCAGGTTCCACACAGCACGACCCTGTCTGTTCTTGCCCAGAGTTGTGCAAACACCAAACTGCCCTAGTGGCAGAATTGTATTTGGAAACAAAGTCTAGGCCTTTGCATGGGCTGTTTTTCCCATAGGGGATGAGTGCTAACTGGCACTTTTGGTATAAAGCCTCCCTCCCAAGAAGTAAATGATATTTAAAAACATGAATTACAGTTTTAAAAAAAACCAAAAAACCCCAGCTGCTGATAATCATGAAACTGCCAGTCTATATTTCCCAGTCTAGCAAGCTGACTCTTACCCAATTTGGCTGAAACGGGGATGCGGTTCTTGAGCGGAACTAGGCGATCTTTACACGTTTTCTCCAATGGTGACTCGCATTTTATGTGACGCCTGAAGTTCTCCCGCAGAATGGAACGAATCACCTTAACAATGTTAGTCTTGCTTTCGCAATCGCTGCAAAGTTTAAGGAAACAGCAATGAGAGGGCAGATTATAGATCACTGTAGTAGTTTTGTTTTCCCAAGCAGTCTTTCCACTAGGAAGCTGTCTCCTTTGCTACAGAAGGTTGGTGCTATTTAGTTATTTATACACTGTGGAACAGCTTCAAGGAGCTGTTGGGAAGAAGACCCATCCCAAAATACTCAATAGCCTACTGGTGAGTGTACTCAACATCAGGCCGAAAGGGGAGAATCTGAACCTTGGTCGCCCACATTCTGGGTGAGTACTCTAACCATGTGGCTAATGGTTAACCTCCTTCAGCAGCTGTATTTTATGTGAGGCCTACTCTGGTAGGTGTGCTCTGAGCATGCCTACCAGATCCGGCTTTGCAGGTGAAATAGGCAACTCCGAGTTTGAGGATTCTGTTAGGATATAGGCATGAGATAGGCAGCTGTGTGCATGCCCCCTAGAAGTTGTTTCGGGGACTTAAGCAGTTGAAAATAAGGTGCCTGCTATGTCAGGTGCCAGCTGAGCCAGGATTTCGAGGATTTAAATTTTGAACTGGCACCTAAAGTGGTGTTTGGGTGCCTCAATCCCTTTGTGGAGCTAGCCATTGATTGCTTTAGACATGTTTCACTGGAATTTTAAGTTCAAATAAAATATGCGTTCATATTCCTTACACTGAATGACTGAGCCAAATTCGCTCTAATTTCAGATATTTTCTGCACATCAAGCTCCATCCAATAAACAGTGGCTTAATGCCTGGATTTGAGGTGATGGGTGTTTAGAAGTGCTGAGAGACAGGAAAAAAGGTCACTTTGACAAAAGTACATTGAGAACATTTTATTTTTCCTTCCATTAGTGTTAACTTTGTCAAAAATAATCTTCATGTTAAGTTTACCTGCTGCACAACTGAAAGATTGTTTCAGGCCTGCCTTCTATTTCTGACTTTGTATGAATCAGTTCCCAGATGCAACTGTTTTCCGTTCCTAAGGGTAGAAGAAATTTTATTTTTGTGAATGCTTCATGCCTTCAGGATACACAAACAGCCGTATATATAGCAGTCTCCCCAAGACAGGGTTCATAGAAAAGCTGATGAGATCTGCATGATGGGCTTGAGGAACTGGAACCCTAAGATGCATGCCAAGTTATGACTTAAAAAACAAGGTTACTTACCAGTAACTGTTGTTCTTCGAGATGTGTTGCTCATATCCATTCCAATATAGGTGTGTGCGCGCCCCGTGCACAGATTCCCGGAACTTTTTCCCTAGCAAGCCCCGCATGGCCAGCTCAGGCGCCCCCTGGAGTGCCGCGCTCATATCGCGGTATAAAGGGCGCTGCTGGCTCCGCGGGTCCCCAGTCCCTTCTTTCTGCCAACTCCGACAGTGGGGACGGGGGTGGGTTTGGAATGGATATGAGCAACACATCTCGAAGAACAACAGTTACTGGTAAGTAACCTTGTTTTCTCTCTTCGAGTGATTGCTCATATGCATTCCAATGTAGGTGATTGCGTAGCCGTACCTTGGAGGAGGGTAGGAGTTATCGGTGACCTGCTCTAGACAGCACGGCTCTGCCGAACCCTGCGTCTTCCCTCGCTTGTTCCACGATGGCGTAATGCGACGTGAACGTATGGACTGACGACCAGGTCGCTGCCCTGCAGATGTCCTGCAGGGGAACCCTCTCTAGAAAGGCTGCGGAAGAGGCCTGAGCCCTAGTGGAGTGTGCTCTCACCGGCCCTGGGAGGGGTACTCCTGCCTGCTCATAGCATGCTTTAATGCAGGCAGTAATCCACTTGGAGATGCGCTGGGTGGAGACAGGCAAGCCCTTCATCCTATCTGCCACAGCTATGAAGAGCTGTGTCGACTTCCGGAAAGGCTTGGTCCTCTCGAGACAGAAGGCCAAGGCTCGCCTGACGTCCAGCGAATGTCCCCTCCATTCCTCCTCCGATCCATGGGGTTTTGGAAAGAACACAGGAAGGAAAATGTCCTGGTTACAGTGGAACTGAGACACCACCTTAGGCATAAAAGCCGGGTGAGGCCTCAGCCGGACCTTATCCTTATAAAAAACTGTGTATGGGGGCTCCGAGGTTAATGCTCTCAGTTCGGAGACCCTTCTGGCCGAGGTGATAGCCACCAGGAAGGCCACCTTCCATGACAAAAGGAGAAGGGAGCATGTAGCCAAGGGCTCGAATGGGTGACCCATCAGCCCGTTGAGGACCAAGTTGAGGTCCCAGGGTGGCACCGGGTCCCGCACCTGAGGGAAAGTCCTCTCCACCCCATTAAGGAACCTCACCGACATAGGGTGAGAAAACAGGGAGCGGCCCTCCATGGGTTGGTGGAAGGCCGAGATGGCCGCTAGGTGGACCTTGAGGGAGGCCAAAGCCAGGCCCTGCAGTTTAAGCTGCAGTAAGTACTCCAAGATGGCCTGTATAGGGGAGATGCTAGGGTGTAACCCTCTCGCTTCTGCCCACCCCGAAAATCTCCGCCACTTAGCTTTGTATGTTACTTGCGTGGACGGCTTCCTGCTGCCCAGGAGGACCTGTTGAACCTGCATGGAACAGGCTCTCTCTCCCTCCGTCAGCCACAAAGTCTCCAGGTGGTGAGGTGGAGGGAGGCCAGGTCGGGGTGCAACAATCTCCCATGGTCCTGGGAGATCAGGTCGCACCGTCTGGGTAGCGGAATTGGTTCGATGATGGAGAGGTCGAGCAGCATGCTGTACCAATGCTGCCTCGGCCACGCTGGAGCAATCAGGATAATGTCCGCCCTGTCCCTCTTGATTTTGAGGAGGACTTGGGGCAGGAGCGGGACAGGGGGAAAAGCATACATTAAATCCCCTGTCCAGGGAACCAAAAAGGCATCGGACAGAGAGCCCGGCTCACGACCCCTGAGCGAGCAAAACCTCGGGCATTTCCTGTTCTCCGCTGTAGCGAACAGGTCCAGACGGGGAGTACCCCACCGTTGGAAAAGGGAAGCCACTATGTCCTGGTGTAAGGACCATTCGTGGCGGGGAGAAAAAATCTGCTGAGGCGGTCTGCCTCGCTGTTCCGTACCCCCGGGAGGTGAGAGGCAGATAAATGAAACCCATGTCTCACCGCGAAGTCCCAGAGGTGAATGGCTTCCTGGCAAAGTGCCGAGGAGCGTGCCCCCCCCTGCCTGTTCATGTAGAACATGGCTGCCGTATTGTCCGTAAGGACTTGGACTACTCTGCCCCTGAGGAAGGGGAGGAAGGCCTTGCAGGCCAACCGGACCGCTCTGAGCTCGCGCACATTGATGTGCAGAGCTCTCTCCTCCGGTGACCAAAGCCCCTGGGTGCCCCGATCGTGAGAAATGTGGGCTCCCCATCCCCGATCGGATGCGTCTGTGATGAGCGTCACAGATGGGGTGAACTCTCTGAAGGGGACGCCCATCATCACTTCCCTGGGGTCCCTCCACCAATCGAGGGACGACAGCACCTGTGGGGGAACCAGGACCATTCTAGTTAGAGAATGCCTGTGTGGTACATACACCGAAGCCAACCACGCCTGGAGAGGTCTAAGCCTCAATCGGGCCAGTCTCACTACATATGTAGAAGCCGCCATATGTCCCAACAGCTGCAGGCAGTGCCTGGCTGTCGTCATGGGGGACAAGTGGAGATCAGATATGATGGCTGCCATCGCCTCAAATCTTGCTTGAGGCAGGAAGGCTCTGGCTTGTACCGCATCTAGCCTGGCTCCAATAAACTCAATACATTGTACCGGAGTGAGTGTGGACTTTTGCTCATTGATAAGCAGCCCCAGTCTAGTGCAGAAGTCGCGTGTGAGGAACAGACTATGTCTCACATGGGAACTCGACCTCCCCCTGATTAACCAGTCATCCAGGTAGGGGAAGATTTGAACACCTTTACGGCGCAGGTGGGCTACCACCACAGCCATACACTTAGTAAAAACCCTAGGTGCTGAGGAGAGCCCAAAGGGTAGAGACCGAAACTGATAATGGCGTCCCGCTACCACAAACCTCAAAACCGCCTATGGGCCGGTAATATCGAGATGTGAAAGTATGCATCCTTTAAGTCAAGGGCGGCATACCAATCCCCTGGGTCAAGGACCGGAATGATTGTGGCGAGGGAGACCATACGAAACTTAACTCGCCTAATATACCTATTTAGGCCACGGAGGTCCAGAATGGGCCTAAGGCCTCCCCTCGCCTTGGGGATTAAGAAATACTTAGAATAAAAGCCCCTGCCCTCTTCGGCCAGTGGGACTTCCTCCACTGCCCCCAACGTGAGGAGCGACCCAATCTCCTGCACTAGGAGTTGAACCGAGGCTGGATCCCCAATGGGGGACAGCCTTGGGGGGGGTGTTGGGAGGGGAGGTTGTAAGCTGGAGGGCGTACCCCTTGGCAATCACCTCCAGGACCCAGCGGTCCGTAGTGATGGCTTCCCATTCTGAAAGGAAAGGGCGAAGCCTGTCCCCAAACGGCCGACCAGGATCCCAGAGAGAAGGAAGAGTACTACCCTCCTGCTCTGGGTCAAAAACGTTTATTAGACTGATTACCCCCTTTTGCAGGCCCCTGCTGGCCCCTCGCAGAGGACCCTTGGCGGCCTCCCCTGCTGGGACCGCGGTAGCGCTCACGACCCCTCCTCTGCTGGGGTGGTCGAGGAGCCGGCCTGGGCGGGGGCGGTGGTTGCCTTTGGGCCTGCGGTCTGGACTGCTGCCTGGAGGCCTGAGGAGTATACAACCCCAGAGACTTCAGGGTGGCCCGAGAGTCCTTGAGAGCGTGGAGCTTGTCGTCTATCTTCTCCGAAAACAGACCCAGGCCATCAAACGGCAAGTCCTGGATAGCCTGCTGAACTTCCTGAGTGAGGCCAGAGGCCTGAAGCCACGAACAGCGGCGCATCACGACCGCCGAGGCCATTGCCCTACTGGCTGTGTCCGCCGCGTCGCTAGCCGCCTGCAGCGCAGCGGTAGCCACCGCACTCCCTCATGCAGAACCGTGGAAAAATCCGCCTCCTGGTCAGGGGGCAGCTGGGAGGCAAACCTCTGCATCGAGGCCCACAGGTTCTTATTGTACTTCCCAAACAGGGCCTGGTGGTTCGCTACTCTAAACTGCAGCACCGCAGTAGAGTAGATTTTCCTCCCGAACAAGTCCAGCTTACGGCCCTCCTCCAGAGAGCTGGGCGCAGGGTGGCTGTACAGGAATTCGAAAGGTTCCTTTGGGACGTAATATTTTCGTTCCACCCCCTTGGAGGTGGAAGGCAGGGAGGAAGGGGTCTGCCAAAGCTTCCTCGCTATCTTCATGACATTGTCATGCACTGGCAAGGTCGCCCAGTTCTCAGCAGCCCTCTTAAGGAGGTCTTGGTGGGCCCTGAAATCAAACAGGGGCCCTTTACGGTCCCTTGCCGCTGCCTCATCAGGTGAGGATGAGGAAGAGAAGGGTAGGGGTGCAGAAGAGGGTCCCTCCCCTGGGTCCGAGTCCTCCGAACCCTGCTCATGAACCTTAGGGGCCGGGGGGACTGGGGGGGCCACCACCGATTGTAGTGACACCGAGCCCTGGGGCATAGAGGCATTCCAGGGTCCCCAATACGGCCACTGCCAAGGTCCCTGGGTCCACCCCGCGGCCTGCAGGGAAGGCTGATGGAGCCGCACTGCCTTCTTGTCACCAGAGCCCCCCGTGCGTCGCTTATGTCGCCGGCGCGTGGAGCAGTCCGATGAGGACGACGTGGACCGGTGCCGACGTCTGCGGTGCCGGCGGTAAGAGGAGGACGGGGACGACGACGACGACGCACCCAATCTGCCCCTGCGGCGGGAGGACTTGCGATGCCGCTTCCCCCTCGAGACCGAGAGCGGTGCCGACGATGGCGACGCTGAGGGGAGTCCAGTCACCCCGATGTCGGTGCCGGTGCCATCACCGGTGCCGGTTGCAACGGTGCCATCACCGGTGCCGGGCCCATCGGTGCCGGAGCCGGCAACAGTGCCGAAGCAGGCGTCGGTGCCGGGATCAGCGGTGCCGCCAGATGTGAGTCGCTGCCTCTCGAAACGACCGACAGTGACCTCGATCGGTGCCGGGACGGACTCCGCACCGTAGATCGTGAGCCCGAATCCCGGTCCCCGCTCAAATCGGAGCTGGATCTGCGGCTCCAGCGACGGACTCGGGACCGCCCACGGTGCCGCAGTGCCGAGTCGCTCGACGACCTGGAGTCGGAGCTCGGAGGGGAGCCGACGCTCTCCACCCTCCGTGACCGTCTGGCAGGAGACTTAGATTGGGAGCGTCTCCAACCACCGGGACCACCCAGCGCGGGTTTGCCCCGAGACGCGGGTCCCTTGTCCCTCGGCCGAGGGGGGGACGGAGGCGTGGGCAAGGCCATGAGGGCTCGTGCCGCAGTAAACGCCTCCGGCGTCGACGGCCCTTGCAGGTGCACTCCCCCACCCCCAGGAGTCGGGGGAGGCAGCCCGCGCGGAGACCCCGGTGCCGGAGTAATCTCAACGGCTCTTGGCTGGGGCGTCTCCGTACTCCCACCGCCCTGCGCGGGCCGGGGGGAGATCTTGGGTGCGGCCGAAGGTCGTGCCGTCTTCTTGGCCACTTTAGAGGCCCGCGGCGGTGCCGAAAGCGGTGCTGGTGGGGGGGCGCTCCGCACCGACGACACACTCGGTGCCGACGGAGACCGGGACGGCTCGGAAGCTGGACGGAGCGCCGACTCCATTAAAATCGCCTTTAGCCTCGCGTCTCGTTCTTTCTGGGTCCGAGGCTTAAAGGACTTACAAATCTTACACTTGTCTCGACGGTGTTCTTCGCCAAGGCACCGGAGACAGCGGTCATGCGGGTCACTAATAGGAAAGGCTTTAGTGCACAAAACACAGTTCTTAAAGCCTGTGGAACCCGGCATGACTTCCAGTAGAAAGGACCCCGTCCGGGGTTCTAACTTATCACTATAACTATAAACTAACTAACTCTATAACTACTATTATAACAACAAACTTTGAAAACAGTCAAACAACTAGGGAATGAGCTACTTGCACGCAGCAAGAGGCGATAGTTCCAGCAACCGTCACAGGCGGAAAGAAGGAACTGGGGACCCGCGGAGCCAGCAGCGCCCTTTATACCGCGATATGAGCGCGGCACTCCAGGGGGCGCCTGAGCTGGCCATGCGGGGCTTGCTAGGGAAAAAGTTCTGGGAATCTGTGCACGGGCGCGCACACACCTACATTGGAATGCATATGAGCAATCACTCGAAGAGAGAACGTCAACTTTTCCAGAAAGAGACTTTCTATCATCCCTTCCACAAACACTAACGTGTTCTTCGTTACTTCTGCAGCCTTGCAATCCATCCTACCAGCCTATAACAGTCTGATTATTAGGGCTCTTTTCACCAGCCATTCAGGATCGTTGGTGTTGAACTTCCAGTGGCAACACTTTATGCAAGGAATAGCCTAGACAGGCTTCTCTTTGCTTCCGGGTCTGCTTTATCTCCTCTGCTGCTTCGCTGTCAACTTGTCATGTAATTCAGTTCTGCTACATCAGTATCTTCTTGACTGACTTACGTCTCATATCTAATGCACTTATATGGCCTTCCTCACCATAGTATCAGAGCCCTTCACAGTTGTTAATGTATTGGACCTCACACAGCCCTGAGGGAGGGAAGTGCTATTATCCCCATGTTACAGATAGAGGGATTTTCAAAAGCACTTAATAGCCATTGATTTCAGTGAATTGGCACTTAAGTTCATTTGAAAATTCTACCATAAGTGATTTGCCTAAGGTCTCACAAGAAGTCTTTGGTGGAGCAGAGAATGGAACCCAGCTCTCTGGCTAGCACACTACTCACTGGACCATCCGTTCTCTCATGCTGCATCTTGATTATATTCCAGGCCACCTCCTGGAAGGCCATGATATTGCACAGAGTGTCAAGTCTGAAAGAATTTGGCCCATGTTACAGTGTTATCATTAGGTTGCTTTGAGCAGCCTCTTCAGGTTTTTCACCTACCCTTTTGTTGTGAGTTTCTGCTTTGCCATGTGTTAATCCTAACTACTTTTTGCAACTCTGGTCTGAGTTTCTGTCATGGCATAGCAACATCACCCTAGCAAGTCAGCTTCAGGATAACAGTTTAACATCCAGCCTTCCTGAACATGTTCTCTGATTATAGAAGGAAAGGAAATTAGGTGGGAAGACAGAATATCTGATGGAAAACATCTATTAGTGTATAAAATCTGTAGCCCTTACAAGCACAGGCTACTACAGGGTGCGGCGGTGGGTATAGAAATATGTAGAGATAGATACAGGAGATTCTACAGTGTGTTCCACAGTTGGAAATGTCTCTCTGCTCACAAGACGTCAGGAAGCAATGTATAGAACAAGGAATGTTAAAGAACACCAAAATATAATTACCTGCTGTATTCCCCAGCCGGACTTGAAGAGCAGATAAAGGAATGAGCCAACGAAATTTAAATGGATCCAAGTCACCATAATTATGTGCAGCCCAGACATTATTGGGCTACAAAATGAAAAATAACCAAGATGTATTATTTTTTTTAAAAAGAGATAAAGCAACATAACGTATGATGTCCCTGTTCTTGATAAAATTGCCCAAGAACTCACTTCTAAAGGCAAATTTTATCCAAAGAGATTTGCTCCTTAAATACCTTACGGTTAGTTTGACCATCAAACAATGATACCTAGAACTTTAAGAATGCTAGAGAACTTCGAAAAATGGATTTTTAATAAATATTTCCACATGAAGGAAACTACCAGGGAGCAAGTTCACTATCATTTAGCAAAACAAACCCTTCAGGTTGACCACACTGCAACTGGCTTTGTTTGGCTTTCTTTGTTTTCCGTTTTTACAGTTGGTTATACTTCTCCTAGGATAAGTACATTACATTAACGCTCCACGTCATCTCCCCTCTGCTGTAATGAGCTTTTCACAGGGGAAAAAACCCTGCTAGGCTAACGAAGGCAGGGTTTATTTCTTTCTGGATTTAACTGCTCATGGTATATCATTCTCTGCAAGTTATTTCAATACATTCCCTTCACTTGTTTCCTTGTGACCTCCTGGGGCACAGAGTGGGGGATATTTCAGGTAATTGGGGCATCTAAAATACGATACTTAGCTGTAAACTGACATTTGTTCTAGTTATCCCAGTCAAATAAATGTTATCTTTTCATACTGCCTTTAATAGCATGTACTATGCTTTAGCCATGTGGCTCACCAGTTTAGGACAGGACATAAAGAATGCCATATTCACTTGATACTGTAGGGAGAAGTTATGTAATTGGCAAATAACTGAGTTTGAATTATGCCAGGATACCCACATTAATGAAAAGTTCCCTTGGTTCTTTAATAACTCTCAAATAGTTAAGACTTCAGTTTTATATCTCATCTGAGAAAAATCACCTCCCAACTTCCGGCTGGAGCACTAGTTCACACAGAGACAATGTGCTACTTACTGAATTAGTAACACAATTTGTTGCAACACCCAGGCTGTCCTCTAGTTTCAGTCAAATATTGAACACTTCAACCAGTTTAGCCTGTGAGATCAAGTGCAGCCCACTGTGATATGACTGCATTAAACCAGCAGCTTGTACCACTCACTTTTCTTTCAGTGTTGGCACACTCAATTTTGAACCCTAGATGACCTAGTGGTCCCTTCTGGCCTTAAACTCTAGGACTGTATGACCCTATGCATAAATATCTATACCTTGAATGGAAATTACTATCAGACTTACCAATTTCTTTTTCAGTTTGCAGTTCTCCTTATACACCAGTATGACAGCCCGCTTAAAAACTGAAAGGGAAAATAAAAAGGCCTCTGATTGTGGGTGTAGTATTCAGCAAAACAGATGTGATGGTTTTACTGACTATTTACATTTATTTCTAGTTATCCACAATCTATGGGGTACTTCTTGAACTTACACAAAAAATAAATTCCCATAGCAACTGCTTAACTGTGATACAAGTCTGTCTGTGCCACAAAACTACTTTCTTAAAAGAATTAGGATTGAGTAATACAATTAGAGAACCTGTCCCCCTGTATCAAGCTTACAGCAATTGGCCTTTAATAAATGTAGATGTACAAATTGAAAACGTTATTGTAAAGAAGTGACATGCCAGCAACTTCCCTTAGGGGGAAGGAAAGTGTTACAGAAAAAAAGAGGCCTATTATAGATGTTGCCAGATCTGTTCTTTGACGCAGTTTAGCATTTTGTTTAGAGTATGACAAACTCCAGAGCTCTTAAAATTCCTGATTATCTGTCTAAACCAGTGTTTCTCAACCTGGGGGTTTAGAGGGGTCGCAAGTGCAGAGCTGGTATTGGGGGTGGCAAGAAAGGCAATTGCCTGGAGCCACAGGGGCGCCATGAAACTAAGTTACATGCCTCAGCTCCGTGGGGGTGGGACTCAGGCTTCAGGGGTACAGTAGTTTGGAAAGGTTAAGAACCACTGGTCTAAACTATTACCATCATATCTGAGTTCCTCACACTCTTTAATGTATTTATCCTCAAATACCCCAGTGAGTTAGGGGCGTGCTATTCTCTCCATTTTGCAGATGGGGAATGGAGCCACTCAGTGAGTTGCCTATGGTCACCTAGGAAGTCTGTGGTGGAGTTGGGGAACTGAAGCCAGGTTTCCTAAGTTGCAGACCATTGGACCATCCTGCCTCTCCCTGTATCACTCAGATATTTTTCTTTAGGGCTGGGGCTTGGGAATTCCCAGTGCCTGGCCCCACGTGTTCAGTATATACGAATCTGATAAATCCAACTGTGTTAATCTGTGGGCAAAGAGGTGGTGCCTCCTCATGCATGTATTTCAATTTCAAACAGAAGTGCCCACTTGCCTAACGGCTATCTACATCTGGCATGCTAAGCATTATTTTTTAGCTGACCCTCAATTCCTACATAAATAGGCTGTGGCTAAACTAGACTGGGTCTCTGTTATTCATTTTTAGCTGACAACTAACTCAACCCTCAAAGTTATTCACTATATTCAACTACCCACATAGGTGCATGCCCTATAGTGGCAATGTTTGCAGAGATGGGCTAAGGTCTTTGATGATGGTAGAGCAGGCAGAGTGAAAAGACACCACAGAGAAGTTAGTGGGCATGTTACTAATCTCAGTTCCAGGTATCTAGCCCTCTATC